>NC_090266.1:351227746-351859285 GCF_040414725.1 Anabrus simplex | reverse complement strand
CAACTTCAGACTGTGTTCAAAGACTGTGCTTATCGACTTACTTTCTTTCTTTTTTTTATGTGAACTGTGTGATTATGAACGTTTCAATAACGACTGTAAATAGCATTTCGTACAGAAAGGACTGTGATTCTTCATACGCCATTTTCGTGTGCGAAAATCACCCGAACAAGCTACAACTCAACGTGATCCAGTTCCAGCCGTCATCACCTCATTGGGAACGTCAACATCGCCAATCCTGATTCTACATGGAACATTCCAGACGTCCATCTTTCGACATTTGGTAGCAACAGTTCTTGTCATAAGTGAGTAACAAACTGACTAAACCTTTTCATTTATTTTGAACAGTGAAACTTCAGTGTCGCGTGTGAACAATTTTCATAATTTCTCAAAAGTGATAAATTTAATTTCAGTAGAAAGACTGTAGGCTTTCAAGTGTGCTATATATCGAGATTGACGAACTGAGAACTGAAAACTTTGAGAATTTCTCATTATAAAAGTGTGCTTAGGTTTAAAAAGACTTTAGGTGGAAATTCCCACATATGAAAGACTTTGAAACCAATGATATTTATGCCATTTTTTTTAAGGAGATTATTTTCGACATTTAATTTCTATGCAAAATTTGAGTCAATAATCATACCGCAGGGTGAAAAATTAATAAATCGTTTTAAGAAAAAAAAATTATTTACCATCTATTATTCGCTCTGCGAGACTATCCTTCTCTGTATCGGCTCCAAAACCCAGTTCCACTCCCTGAGGTCCTACTCATGCCCTTTGCCCACAACTTTTCCTGGTACAATATATAATATGAAAGTTATGAATAAAGCATATTTCATAATTCCATAAATTTGTTATAATTATAAATAATTATATTTGTGGATGAAGACCACATGAATGTTTTGCGGACTATCTGATAATGAGCGGTATGATCAGATTATTATTATTATTATTATTATTATTATTATTATTATTATTATTATTATTATTATTATTATTATGATCAGAATCATCATCAGCTTGCAAATATGCTTTTAGCACACGTACTATTACCTCAATATCGGAAAAATCAGGAACATATCCTTACAAAGATACCAGGTGGCTCAGGGGCGCCGTACTTTCTACTTACAAATGTCCCGCATGCAAAAGTGATGTGTGGGATGTCTACCAACTTATTTTCACAGGGGCACTACTGCCAGCGGACAGGTTACGTCAGATAATGAAGAGATATATACCGCAATTTCGCTCGCAGCATGTTACTCAGCGCTACAGGTCAAATGCACCCCTTGTATTAGTAAATCTCTTTTTCCACCGTATAGTTCTAGGCTGGTGTATGGTACAGCCGCACTATATTTGCTGTCTGCATATCGGCAATGGCTAGTATGTTCAGCAGCGAGGAATACACAGATATTATTTTAATCTGGACAACCTGGTCGGAATGTAGCCGAAGCTCCAAACAGACGTCTGCCTTCTACACACGTATTTCGTCGAACAGTATTAGTTTTTGTTTCATAAGAGCAACTCTTTTCTTCGAGTGGAATGTCTACACGAATACAAATTAATGAGTTATTAAATTTCCTTTTCTGCATCTTTGGCGTGTTTACAAACAATAGCAACGATTAGGGGGTGGGGCGAACTGGGACAGCCGCCCCTCACCCCACTTTGTGGAGTAAACATTACATTTTTATTCCACTTTAGCCACCTGGAAGTAGGAATAATTAAAAAAAGCTATTTTTACAAGCTTTGTTGTCTTATCTTCTAATTCTTTCCTTTATTTTCTTTAATTATTAACATAATTATTGGCGGAAGTACGCACAAAATGCCGTTCATCGCGGCTAACCGATTTGTATAGCGCTACGGCAAGTGGTGGAGACTTTGCATGTGCTGTGAAGAAGGGTAGTAGGGGTACATGTTTTTTGGCCAAGGTCGTGGACGCTGAGTTACAATTCACCGTCTTGCCGCGCACATTCGTCAGTCTGGCAGTCTCTTTAATGTCCGTTAGTTTCTTTGTGTGTATTCAAATACTAAATGAATTTTAATTGCATAATCATGTCGTAATTTTCTTTAACACTACCGGGCGAGCTGGCCATGGGGTTAGGGGCGCGCAGCTGTGAGCTTGCACCCGGGAGATAGTGGTTTCAAATCCCATTGTCGGCATCCCTGAAGATGTTTTTCCGTGGTTTCTCATTTTCATACAAGGCAAATACTTGGGGCTGTACTTTAATTAAGGCAACGGCCGCTTCCTCCCCCCTCGTAGCCATTTCCTGTCCCATTGTTACCGTAAACCCTATCTGTGTCTGTGCGACGTAAAGCCAATTGTAAAAAAAAGATTTAATTGTAATTGTAATTTCAACGTGAGATAATATCAACCTTACTTTCACGGGACTAAATTCTTTCGTTTGTATTATGTTATTTATTATGTAAATGTAATTAACTGTGGAAGAAGACCAGCCTGGACTCCAACCTCCCCGTTCACCAGGATATTACTCAACCTGCCCCTCCACGACTAAGTCTAGATCTCCACCCTGGCGCACTGCACTTACACTGGAAGAATCTGGGTTCTCCATCACGAACGCCTGGTTACACCATTGGCAGCAGTCTTCTGCTCCCAACCAACATCTTGTGACTCTACCTCATGTTCAACCTCCCGGATTCCATCTACCCAGACGTCAATGGAGGAGTCTAAACAGGATAAGAGTCAATCAAGGAAGATGCGGCTATACTCTTTATAAATGGGGCTGGCAGAAGTCTTCTGGGTGTGATTGTGGAGCTACCTCACAGACCATCCACCACGTAATTGCCGAGTGTCCACAGAGAGCATTTGAAGGTTCTTTGGAGGACATTCATAATGCAACTGAGGAGGCCTTAAAATGGATCAATGGACTTGATTTGGAACTATAGGCTTCTGCTTGTATATATTGTGTATATATTGTATACTTATTTATATAATCTATCTGTGCACCTCATACGATAAATAAAATAAATAAATAACCTGCCCCGTGGTTTATTTATAATAATAGTTTATTTAAGATTTGTACTCAGTGCTGTATATTAAAATTTTCACCATGTCTCATAAACAAACCACGGGACAGCTTAAATACAGTTGCTTAATAAATAACATAACACAAAAGTAATAATTTAGCTCAGTGAAAGGAACGTTGAAATTATCCCCCGTTGATAGTTCAATTACAATTGCATATTTTACTTTCAATTGGCTTTACGTCACACCGACAGAGATAGGACTTATGGCGGCGATGAGACAGGAAATGGCTGCGCGTGAAAAGGCAGCGGCCTTGGTCTTAATTAAGGTACAGTCTCAGCGCTTGCCTGGTGTGAGAATGAGGAATCACGGAAAACCATCTTCAAGGCTGCCGACAGTGGGATTCGAAACCGCTATCTCCCAGGTGCAAGCTCACAGCTGCGTGCCCCTAACCCCACTGCCCGCTCGCCCGGTACAAATAAATATGAACACGGCATGATTATGCAATTAATATTCATTTAGTATTTGAATACACACTAAGAAAATAAAGAACACTAAGGAGACTGCCGGACTGACGAATGCACGCTGCAAGCTGGTGAATTATAACTCAGCGTCCACGACCTTGACCAAAAAATATGTACCTCTACTACCCTTCCTCACAGCACATGCAAAGTCTCCACCACTTGCCGTAGCGCTATACAAATCGGTTAGCCGCGATCAACGGCATTTTGTGCGTACTTCCGCCAATAATTAGGTTAATAATTAAAGAAAGCAAAGGAAAGAATTAGAAGATAAGATAACAAGGCTTGTACAAATAGCTTTCTTAAAATAAATCCTAGTTCCAGGTGGCTAAAGTGGAATAAAAATGTAATTTTTACTCCACAAAGTGGGGAGGCAGGGGAGCGACTGTCCTTACTCGCCCCACCCCCTAATTGTCGCTACTGTTTTTAAACACGCCAAAGGTGTAGAAAAGGAAATTTAATAACTTATTAATTTATATACGTGTAGACATTCCACTCGAAAAAGGAGTTGCTTGTATGAAACACGAACTAATACTGTTCGACGAAATACGTTTGTAGAAAGGCATACGTCTGTTTGGAGTTTCGGCTGCATTCCGACCAGGTTGTCCAGATTAACATAATGTCTGTGCATTGGTCACTGCTGAACACACTATCCATTGCCGATATGCTGACAGCAAATATAGTGCGGCTGTACCATACACCAGCCTAGAACTATGCGGTGGAAAACGACGTTTACTAATACAAGGGGGGCATTAGACCTGTAGCGCTGAATAACATGCTGCGAGCGAAAGTGCTGTTCTTATTTCTTCATAATCTGACGTAACCTGTCCGCTGGCAGTAGTGCCCCTGTGAAAATAAGTTGGTAGACATCCCACATATCATTTTTGCATGCGGGACATTTATAAGTAGAAAGTACGGCGTTCG
This sequence comes from Anabrus simplex, assembly GCF_040414725.1. Taxonomy (NCBI): domain Eukaryota; kingdom Metazoa; phylum Arthropoda; class Insecta; order Orthoptera; family Tettigoniidae; genus Anabrus; species Anabrus simplex. The sequence goes on along the minus strand of NC_090266.1, from coordinate 351,854,866 downwards.
TGAGCCACCTGGTGTAAATAAATTATTTGTACAAGGATGTATTACTTTAAACAGTCAAAATACCGATAGATTTGTATACAGAAGCATAACGGACGGATAATCAAGATAAAACAAAATCCAGAAGAGAGGGAGAATAATTGGAACCAGCTTAAGACACTTGAAAATGTTCGAAGATAGGAACTTGCAGTCTATCTTTTAAAATTATTAGAAAAAGGTACTAGAAAACGATGGTAACGATGATGATGATGATGAAGATGATGATGATTATATATTCAACCTGCTTTACGTCACACAGACCGAGATAGGTATTGTGGCGATGACGAGAGAGGATAGGGCTAGAAGTGGGAAGGAAGCGGCCGTGGCCTTAATTTAGTTACAGCCCCTGGAGCGAAAATTGGAAACGACGGAAAACCATCTTCAGTGCTGTCGGCAGTGAGTTTCGAACCCACTATCTCTGATACAAGCTCACAGCTGCGCGCCCCTAACCGCAAGGCCAATTTGCCCTATAATGATGATTACTATGATGATGATGATGACGGCGATAATGTATCTTGAGGAATAAAATTTAGATATGAACTACATAATTCTAAAGAAGAAAAATTAAAGTTTTGGTAGATACCCAGACTTTCCTTCACAACCAGTACTGACTCCACGTCACTGTCTTTTCGTCATTTGGATACTACGTCACAGCATAATTTATATAATTCGGATTTTATGCAATAGGTAAGAATATTTTCAGCTTTGTCATCTAGTCAGCACAATGAATAAATGTCACAAAATGTATTACAATGTTACCTTCCAGCGACGCAGTTCATCACCAGCAGATAATCACTAATCTCTTCTGTGAACAAACGAAATAAATCGGAAACATGGTGTAGAGGAACTAAAGACAAGGTTAGTACCGAATGAATATGCGGCCGCGTTATCAACGCTAACGTTGTCTTCCAACGTTGTATTCGGCCACCAAACGTTCCGGTTGTGTCTTTCGCCACAGACATTTGTAAAAGTGAAATAATCAACACGTTATTTTATAGAAAGCGTTTCTTACCGCTGCCATCACTGCGACATCACAGTCTGTCGTTATAAAACCCGGTTTCAGGTCTTAGCTAAATCAGTTTTAAACGTTCTGTTTTAGTGTACGGATGACTTCTTCTTGCTTTCCTTTATCGCGCCTCTTAGTTAGTGCAAAAAAGTAGGGAAGAACCGTTCTCGTACTTTTCACTGAATACTTATGACTGCGTTGTAAGTTTAGGGGCAACATTCAATGTACAGTTGTATATCCAGTATTTCTCCCTTTCCGGTATACGTAAGATCAAATTTAAGGAGCCATCGTCTTGTCTCCTAACATGTCTGACAGTTATCTTCAATGTTTCCTTCTTCAGTAATTTTAGGTTCGTTTCGATGGATTCAGTAACCTCGGCAGCTTGACCGATGGTGTTGGTTCCGCTGATGTTAAAGCTATGCTTTTACTTTCCTTTATAGTTCCGAAGGTTTGCAGGAACCCCAGTCCCTTACGTGGCTGTGTTCTCTTTCGGACACCACATCTGCTCCATTGAGAGCACTTGATGTTATATTCATTGGTCTTCGTCCGCATGATAAGGGATGTTTCGTTGTCCTGTACTGCAGGTACATAGAGCCATTGTACATGAATTTCTCAGCCCCTTAGAGGTGGGATTGAATTTTACTGAGATAAATATGGAAGTTAACTGTAACTAATTTTAACCTGTGTAAGAGGAGAGAATGCAACGAAGTTTTGAATAATGAGAATGTACCGTATTTCTATTCATGATCAAGCTTACGATGTTTTAGCGCTTCTTTGGTTTATTCTTATTGGTTTAGGTAGGTAGACTCCACTGTTTACACCTGTAGTGATCCACCATCGGTAATTAATACGACGAAGACCACCAAAGTATCTTAAATCTACGGAGCGTCTACATTGTTCCAGTCGTATGCTGCTTAGCAAGTGTTTATTGTCATTCATTACCAGGTGATTTATTTTACACAGTATGTTGTTCCGTGGAGATTTTGATTGATGAACGTAGGTGGTATGGTCTTAAACCCAGTGAAAACTATGATTACTCAAGAGAAGAATCAATATTGGTCAGTTCGTCGAGACATGTACCTGCTGGTCCTTGCGACCGATTTTGCTTACAAGCTGGGAAAGTGAAGTTACCTTCTTACTGTGTGTTTCGTACGACGTTTAGAATGTACGTAACAGTACTTGAAAAGTTTCGAGGCCCACACATAGACCTGAAGATAGAAGAACAAGTTTTATCAGGTATGTGGCGTTACCTTGGAGTCATCGTCCAGCCGAACATCAAGCGTGGACTTCAACCAGGTTTCCATTTTCGAGGACTCACTCACGAGGTGGTGAACGGCTAAACATGTGGAGCGTCCGGCTAAATTCATAATGCTCTGATGGGAACCTACATAGTGATAAACCCTCAACATTGTATTTATAGATCTCTATAGAATTTTCTTTATACATTCTGTACTATGGTCACGATCGTTTTCAAGTAGTTATGACATTCAAATCTGAAGCTTGCAATAATGGACATTTGTATTTATTTTCTTCTATATTAATGCGCGAGTATTAATCATCCATCATTGTATTTCATGTCACGCGCTGTACCCATGAGTTGTTTTTATCTGGTTTTTCTTCGTTTCATTTCATGATTAGATTACAATTTGGGATGATAAGACTTGTTCGTTTTTCACTACCTCATGTTCAAGTCATTATATATTATTCCGTGACCAAGTGGAAAGTATAGTTGCATTGAATGTTGACGTATTTCGCATGCTAGTAATACGCTAATAATTATTTAGTAATAACGATGCCCCGTCGCGTAGTTAGGGTGATGAAAACATCCCTAGGTAGTATTGCCAGTTATATGAATTTGTGTGTGGAGTGACCTCCTGCAAAACAGTGTTTGTTCACCTTAAGTGCAGTTCCTTGAATCGTGTCTTCTTCCTGTACGTGTATGGGAGCACAGTATTATCATGCTGTTAGGGACTGTACTGAATAGAACACTATCCTCTGGAAAGTTCCTTGTTGACGCATGTGAAATCAAGCAAGTGAAGATAGAACCATTATTGTAAAATTGTCTTCTGATAAGCACTCGGGAGACAGTTTGTTTGATATTTTGATATTAATATTGCCCTCTCATAAGTCATTTTGTGATACTCGTGTTTCATTGTTCTTCCATATACATTTTGTTTATCAGGCATTGTGATTTCTTACAGATGTGTTGCATTCAGATGGGTTGTGTAATGCCCTCATTTGCATTTATGAATTTATGTGAACTATGAAAGCTAGGCTAGTTTAGGCAGGTCGTCATACCATTCTACCAGGTAGTTGAAAAATGATATCATTTTGTATTATGGTTGATGTGTTATGCTACAGTGACAGATAAAATTTAAATGAATATGGGAAATTCATGTTACAGTGATCGTGGTTAATCTTGATATTCTCATGCTGGAGATTATTTAGGTCAATTCAACCTAATAATAAATTATATAGTTGAATATTTAGACAATACCCAGTCAGACAACACTCGATAGTGACTTGTTTTAATATATCTACGTGCTAGTTTTGATATTTCCATGGGTGATATTTCATTGTTTAGAATAGCCTTCGTACAATTTCTAGTATATTTTGAGTTAATGCCGGTTTTGCAGAGTGTTATTTGAGTGTAATTTGTGTTCTTACTGGTGGTTCTTGCTTCGTTGTTCCACCAGGCTCTAGTATTCATGAAAAAAATATTTGTTTTCTCGTTGATCATCCATAGTGGTGTTATAGCATTGTTTGACCAAAGTCAGTGGGTTATAACCAGCTTATTCTGGGGTAAACAATGCTTTCTGAAGAATATTTTTTTCTGGATTATCTTTCGAAGGAGAATAATACCTATTAATTAAAATCATTCTTAGTCTAACTGCATCTTAATATCAAGTGATGATATGTATCACACAAATTAAGTAATCTTATATTTTATATATACTGTATTTTGTGTATAGAAATTATAAAAATTCATACGATATACAGTACTAAGACTGATCACATTTGAACCATCCCATTTGTTTTTAATTTGTTTGCGAACCTTAGGATTTTGCTTATTGTTGTTAAGTCTACTGGTAAATGTACAGATCATCTCACTAGCCACATTTAGCTAGAGGCTACCATTTCCTTGACTGCGAATGATTCAGATACCTTATTATCCCCAAAATTAAACCACGTTATTTATTTACTTAATATTCCAATAATAATTAAACTGAAGGAGAAATTTAAATTTTACTGGGCTTTTGAACCAAGTAAACCAACAACATCAATTCAAATTTATTCAAAATCCTTGCGAAATATAAGTATACCGTCATTACTTTACCTTCTTCCATGTCTTACCTATTTTATCGAAATCATTCAAGTCGCGTTTCAAGGAAATTCGAACAGTTATTTAGTAGCCAACTAGCAAAATATTAAAAAGAAATAATTATCATTATTTCGTCTTAGTGGATTTTGTAACATTGTTTGGAATGTTTTGTCAGCCCTGCGGTGTAAGGATTGCGTGCCAGCCTCTTACTCGCAGGCCGTGGGTCAATTTCGGCAAGGTCAGGGATTTTTACCTGGGTCAGGGGGCTGGTTCGAAGCCCACTTAGGCTACGTTATTACAAATTGTGGAGCTACATGATGGTGAGATAGCGGCCTCAGTCTAGAAACCCAAGAATAACTGATGAGCGCATTTCATATACACTGACTGACAGTGACAATGCAACACCAAGGAGGAGTGGTTCGAAAGGGATGAAAGTTGGGGAAAAAACAGAGACGGCACGGATGAATAATTGATGTTTATTTCAAACCGATATGCAGGTTACACAATGCGCACGGCATCGACTCAGTAGGATGTAGGACCACCGCGAGCGGCGATGCACGCAGAAACACGTCGACGTACAGAGTCAATAAGAGTGCGGATGGTGTCCTGAGGGATGGTTCTCCATTCTCTGTCAACCATTTGCCACAGTTGGTCGTCCGTACGAGGCTGGGGCAGAGTTTGCAAACGGCGTCCAATGAGATCCCACACGTGTTCGATTGGTGAGAGATCCGGAGAGTACGCTGGCCACGGAAGCATCTGTACACCACGTAGAGCCTGTTGGGAGATGCGAGCAGTGTGTGGGCGGGCATTATCCTGCTGAAACAGAGCATTGGGCAGCCCCTGAAGGTACGGGAGTGCCACCGGCCGCAGCACATGCTGCACATAGCGGTGGGCATTTAACGTGCCTTGAATACGCACTAGAGGTGACGTGGGATCATACGCAATAGCGCCCCAAACCATGATGCCGCGTTGTCTAGCGGTAGGGCGCTCCACAGTTACTGCCGGATTTGACCTTTCTCCACGCCGACGCCACACTCGTCTGCGGTGACTATCACTGACAGAACAGAAGCGTGACTCATCGGAGAACACGACGTTCCGCCATTCCCTCATCCAAGTCGCTCTAGCCCGGCACCATGCCAGGCGTGCACGTCTATGCTGTGGAGTCAATGGTAGTCTTCTGAGCGGACGCCGGGAGTGCAGGCCTCCTTCAACCAATGGACGGGAAATTGTTCTGGTCGATATTGGAACAGCCAGGGTGTCTTGCACATGCTGACGAATGGCGGTTGACGTGGCGTGCGGGGCTGCCACCTCTTGGCGGCGGATGCGCCGATCCTCGCGTGCTGACGTCACTCGGGCTGCGCCTGGACCCCTCGCACGTGCCACATGTCCCTGCGCCAACCATCTTCGCCACAGGCGCTGCACCGTGGACACATCCCTATGGGTATCGGCTGCGATTTGACGAAGCGACCAACCTGCCCTTCTCAGCCCGATCACCATACCCCTCGTAAAGTCGTCTGTCTGCTGGAAATGCCTCCGTTGACGGCGGCGTGGCATTCTTAGCTATGCACGTGTCCTGTGGCACACGACAACACGTTCTACAATGACTGTCGGCTGAGAAATCACGGTACGAAGTGGGCCATTCGCCAACGCCGTGTCCCATTTATCGTTCGCTACGTGCGCAGCACAGCGGCGCATTTCACATCATGAGCATACCTCAGTGACGTCAGTCTACCCTGCAATTGGCATAAAGTTCTGACCACTCCTTCTTGGTGTTGCATTTGCTCTGTCAGTCAGTGTACATCCGCAGATGGGATTTTAGTCTTCTGCACTTCATAAGTGGTTTTCAGGAAATCTGACTTTTAATTCTTTATAATATTATAAATGAAATGGCGTAAGGCTTTTAGTTCCGGGAGTGCCCGAGGACAAGTTCGGCGCGCCAGACTAATTTGACTCCCGTAGGCGACCTGCGCGTCATGATGAAGATGAAATGATGAAGACGACACATGCATTCAGCCGTCGTGTCAGCGGAATCAACCAATTATGGTTTAAATTCTTGATCCTATCGGAAATCGAACCCTGGACCCCTGTGAACAAAGGCCAGCACACTAACAATTTAGCCACGTAGCCGGACATCATATTATACGGGAATCATTGCACAAGAATACTGTGGAAATGTTTGAAGGAAAATGATATATATATAAAACGTTAATGGTCTGTAAAAAATGCATTTTCCTGCAGTAAGAAAAGAGAGCGAGGATGTGGATGATTTAAACGGAAAGTTTGACTTCATTAAAAATTGTGTACGAGTTGCAGACATATCCCTAGTTTCAATGAGCAAGAGGAAGTTAGTTCTTGCACAAAGGGTAAGGCACTTAAAATGTAACGAACCATTTGACCTTCATTACGGGAGACAATTTGTTTCCATTAATACATTCTCCAGTGTGCTAACCTCTCAGGGTGTATGTCTAGTAATACTTCATCATTATGTGTAATGAATTATATTTTTTATCAGATTGAAAAAAAAACCTACAACCTGTTTTCCAGTCATTGACCGGGTCAGGGATTGAATGAATGAAGCAGATATAGGCTATTAGTACGATGGGGTCGCCACTCCCAAAGTGATTTATTAATGACTGATAGATGCTATGAAATGAGAATGGAGAGTGTTGCTGGAATGAAAGATGACAGGGAAAACCGGAGTACCCGGAGAAAAACCTGTCCCGCCTCCGCTTTGTCCAGCACAAATCTCACATGGAGTGACCGGGATTTGAACCACGGTAACCAGCGGTGAGAGGCCGACGCGCTGCCGTCTGAGCCACGGAGGCTCTTTTTATCAGATTATCATATATAATTATAAAGTGTTATCTACCTAGGTATGCAGTTCTCTACTATGGCCACTAAGATCTTCAATGAATGTTCCTGTAAAGAAGAATCCAATCATTTATTAGTAGCTGAGAAGAATCAAATAGCCGTAACTTTTTTCTACTTTTTCCTTTTCCCCTCCATGTCTCCCCATCCTATTTTTTGACATCATCCTCATCCTTCTGTACTGAAATAAAGTAATGAGACCTACCGGGCGAGTTGGCCGTGCTGTTAGGGGCGCACAGCTGTGAACTTGCATCCGAGAGATAGTGGGTTCGAACCCCACTGTCGGCAGCCCTGAAAATGGGTTTCCGTGGTTTCCCACTCGTAGGTCTTTCCTATCCCATCGTCGCCATAAGACCTATCTGTCGGTGCGACGTAAAGCAAATTCTTTCTTTCTTAATCTGCTTACCGACCACGGTTGGATTTTGCCTCCGACTCAGCGAGGGATCCCACCTCTACCGCCTCAAAGGCAGTGTCCTGGAGCTTGAGATATAGGGTCGGGGATAAAACTGGGGATGATGACCAGTACCTCGCCCTGGCGGCCCTACCTGCTATGCTAAACAGGGGCGTTAGTGGGGGATGGGAAGATTGGAAGGGATAGACAAGGAAGAGGGAAGGAATCGGCCGTGGCCTTAAGGTAGGTACCATCCCGGCATTTGCCTGGAGGAGAAGTGAGAAACCACGGAAAACCATTTCTAGGATGGCGGAGGTGGGAATTGAACCCACCTCCACTCAGTTGACCTCCCGAGGCTGAGTGGACTCCGTTCCAGCCCTCATAACGCTGTTTAGATTTCGTGACAGAGCTGGGAATCGAACCCGGGCCTCCGGGCTTGGCAGGTAATCACATTAAACACTACACTACAAAGGCGGACAAAGCAAAAAAAAAAAACTTTTTATGTATCTGACTGTTTAACAACGGCTCTTTATACACTTCGAAGAGTTGCTTCAACTAGTAGTGGATTGTATTCACGTCTAGTTACGATCGTACTGTACAGTCGTATTAACGATAGAGTATATGTAATTTCTGGCTGATTCTGTGTTCATTTGGCGGGACATCCATGCATTATATTCCGAGTTTGAAGTTTGAAAGAGTATTCAATCTGAGTCTTACTTATATATATCAGGAGCTGTTTCATATAGGCTAATAAACGGAAAAAAATGGTAATGAATGTCATAACATCTTGAGAATGAAGTTTTGCACGCTGGCCATGAATCATCCCGATATCTGTTGGCCAGTAGGCCGAGAAGTAGTCGTCTTGGCGGACCTAGGATTGTTTAAAAATTCTGTTCAGTTTAGTTCACTCTTAACTTGAAATGACTACATGTCTGGATGATTGTATTTAATGTTGTTGTACATTGCAGTAAAGTATAAATAATATAATTTCGTGTGGCCATTTCTAGCCGGGTGCAGCCCTTGTAGGCCAGACCTTCTGATAGGGGTGGTCGTCATCTGCCATGTGTAGGTAACTGCGTGTTATTGTTGTAGCGGATAGTGTTATGTGTGGTGTGTGAGTTGCAGGAATATTGGGAACAGCACAAACACCCAGTACCCGAGTCATTGGCATTATCAGTGAAGGTTGAAATCCCCGACCCGGTCAGGATCGAACCCGGGATCCTCTGAACCGAAGGCCAGTACGTTGACCTTTCAGCCAACGAGTCGGACAAATTAAACTTGTGTCCTCATCCCTAGGTGGTGCAGCTATTTTCAGGCACACAGCCAATGGAGGTGAGCTGCATATACAATTCCAACCACATACCAGCCTTCTTGCCATTCTTAAACTTCTGGCAGTACCGGGAATCGAACCCGGGCCTCCGTAGACGGCAGCTAATAACCCTAACCGTTATGCTACGGAGGTGGGCAGAGTAAAGTATTGCGCCCGTGTTAGTCCAGTCGGAGAACAAGAGACATCCCAAGGGTGCTCAGTTCGACATAAAATTACCGACTGGATAAATACAAATGGAACGATTCAACATTAGGTTCTGCAATAAGAATATTCGGTATTCATTTTAACATATGGCAGGATTTATTAAAAAATAAAAGACATACTTTTGCCATCCTTATTCTCTATGATTATGGGAAATGATCGCTACGTTAAGTTAAATTACTGATGATTCTTGGCGTGACATAAAAATAATTCAAACAAACGGGGTTGTACACGTGACTTATTTGCCCTGCAATTCTAACAGAGTTATTTTCTGTAATAACATGTTTCGTTTGTTAATAGTGTAATTTAATAATATGAAATTTGTGAATCTTGAAAAATGAGGATGATGTATCAAATTCCTCGAACAATCTGAAAAACATATAAAATTTTAATGGAGTGTATGAAATATAAAACATTCAAAATTTACAAAATCAATTTCTTCTCATATCAAAATGTTAGTGAAGATACGTTCTTTAGATACTCATTATCATTAAATTATCTTGAAAGTGCTTTTAAATGAAGTAAAAATTAACTCGAGACGTCGAGTATATCTCCTCAAAGTTATTCTCACTTATCACTTCGTGAGAATAAGATCTAACGTTATCATTGCGTGGTCGTCTATAAGGAATAGAAATGATTAATCCTCAAAAACAATTAAATAAACATAACTTATCGACGTTGGAATGCTGTCAAAATTGTAAATTAAATGTAACTAAAATGTCACAGATTATTCCCTCTGTTAATACAACACATCCATCAGAAATACACAAGACATAACTAGAAAATCTGAATAATTCTACCAACTATCTACAAGAAAAATTCTAAAGGAGAAGTATTTACAATATTCATATCACGTCCACGTACAAATTAACATTATCACTCTCCATTAGATTCATTCTGAAGTATCGTTGAAAATGTGAAGTCTCAACGTGAGTACGAATTCTGGCGATAAAAGTGAGCTCGTCTGGTATCGAACTACAGTCTGATCTGGATATTTACTTTAGAATCTCCTTCCAAATTTAATGCTTTTCCAGTAATATTCACACAAATATTCGAGGCTTAGAATTAATGATTTCCATGAGTTACAATAGGATAAGTTTTTTGCTATAGGCTTTACGTCGCACCGACACAGATATGTCTAATGGCGACGATGGGACAGGAAAGGGCTGGGAGTGGGAAGGAAGCGGCCGTGGCCTTAATTAAGGTACAGCCCCAGCATTTGCCTGGTGTGAAAATGGGAAACCACGGAAAACCATCTTCAAGGCTGCCGACAGTGCGGTTCGAACCCACGATCTCCCGAATACTGGATACTGGTCGCACTTAAGCGACTGCAGCTATCGAGCTCGGTTAATAGGATAAGCTTATTCCTAAATATTAAGACAGACTTCTGGAGTACATCTATCGACATATACTTATTGTTATCATCACCAGAAGACTTTATCAAAGAGACTACTATTTATATTTTCTCGAAGAACCATTATCTATTTCCTTCCACGATCAATATCATGTATCAAAAATATCGTCGCACAAACACGTCTCAATTCACTATCAGAAGACTCAATTTACATGTACAAATTCACCATAAATTCAGAGTACAATTACAACCTGATAACGACGACTAATATTCACCACAACTGTATATCACAAAATGTGTAGTCAGAAAATTACGTAAGAACATGTTCTCGTCCAAGAAACAAGTCTTACTTCCATTAACTTCTTCTCGCTCATTAAATATACCATTAAGAATTATAACTCTACTCACGTACTCCTAATAAATCCATAATCTCATTCCGGAATTAACATCCTGATGACATACTAAACTTACCACGAGGTACGAATGTAAGTCCAAATATCACGAAAATATCAAAAAATATAGGGAATGTACTATCTCAATAAATTCCTACGACACAGATTAACTCACCAATGCAATAACATTCGTTTAATAAGGAAGGATGGTTACGATAACACATGGATAACTTCAGCAGATCAATCCTTACAGAATTCAGTAACACGTGGTTAGGAATATGGATCAAGTACACGAACTAAACTTCATGTCCTAACTCGAACATTAGTGCACGATCAATGAAGTAACATGAGAAATAAATCAACTATTAGACTACAAGACCACACCAAAAGAATAAGAAAGAAATAAATTGCTGGCAAAGAACAGATATAAATAAGACGATGTCGACTTAACTTATACTGTAGGCTTCATGTTGAGCTCCTGGCGTCCTCAATCGAACATTCAAGGGCTGAAATCCTTGCATTCCTCCACTGTTGGCGACGGTCCGTAGATTTAGCAGTTCATGATGAAATAGGTGTAGAATCCAGCACGAACTCCCATCTCCTTGCGATGAATGGTGTTGAGGTCCTCTTCAGATCTACACTTCCCGATGATTTCGCTGAAACGTGTACAGAATAAATTAGAAAATGTCCTAAGCACAATCCTGCAAGTTATTATTGAAAAACACGTACTTTAATTATTTAGCTGTCTCCATTCGACGTCTGTTAGTTGAATACACTAGTTGTAGTCGTATATACTGGCACAATTTAAGTATAGGCTTAACGTTGGATATGCGTCCTCACTATCCCCGGTGATGACTGGATCACAACTGACGTTCTCGTAGACCAATGTACCAAGCGTAGCTGAAGAATAAATGCAAGGAAGTGAGCTGAAGTGAGAATGAGAGCGTGTATGACTCGCTTTAAGTAATGCAGTACCCCACTCATCGTAGGAAGTACGAGTCAGTTGAAGTACGGAATTCTTGTCAGCTCCTTTAATTAAATTCATATTACTTTCTGCCAGTATACCATTCAAATTAAATATAAATTCAATTACTTATTATTGTATTTCACACGTGATATCATTAACACTGTTCAGTCTAATTTCACTTTTATACACATTCGTAAGTACACATATCACGCCGTTGATGTTATTAATAATATTTTCTTTACTTTTAATCCAGTACAACTGTACGCGAACATATTCCAGCTTTTTTCTTCCCTCTTCCTCATTTATTTCTATTTTTATTTTCTGATCCTGCTAGTGCTCTCCCCTTCAGGTTGGAAACTGCTCGCCGCCTTGCTCAAGGACAAGCACGTGCGATGCCGATGAAGAACCAGTCTCTTGACACACTACCCTATATTCAACCACTTGACACGAAGCATACGGTCACAGTATAGATGTAAGCTTTTATGTTAAATCGATTTTTCAGCTTGACCATGGTCAGACATATAATATTCACTACAGATGTTACATGAAGCGGCTCACTAACAACCATATCAACGTGTAAGATAATAATAATAATAATAATAATAATAATAATAATAATAATAATAATAATAATAATAATAATAATAATAATAATAATTGTTACGGAGTATCGTGGATTTGCAGAGGTGAAAGAAGGTGCTGGGGTGAACAGGTCTCAAAATACGAAATTAAATCAAAGGCCACACCAAACTCGACTTTCCAGCTGTCCTCCAAGGACATAGACACAGGGGTAAAAAGATACCCAACCTACTGAGGCCTATTAAGTGAAGAAACAGAAATATTACATAGCCTCGACAATACCAATTTGGGAGGAGGCGAAGCTGCACTCCTAATACATTTTGTTTAAAACCTACTTGGCACTAGGCCGTTTATGCAAGGGCTAATCCCATACTAAAGAGGTGACTTATATGAGAAGACAATTTACATTACGCTAGAAGAAACGGTTGAGAAAATAAGTTCGCCTCGAAGCAATATAAGTGGGAGCTCGAGAGGGTTAAGCACTCTCTATCCCAATTTGTAGTTAAAACAGAAAGAATTGATACCGAGTGTCTTTACATTTTAAAGGAAAGTTACATGGAAAAGGCTTCGGACCTGCCCCGAGAGTTAAACTGCTGAGCTAGCAAGAAAAGAAGTTATTAAAAGGCCATTACCTTGTGGTTGAACTGCTGCCCGAGGAAAGAGGCGCTTCCCGCCCCCTGCTACGTAATTTACACACTGATAGCTGTTACTGAAGTGGCGCGGAGACCCGAAAATCAGCAGTTTATATACTCTCGCGGAATGTTCGAGGCGTTTCAAGAATGAGAACACCCTCCCACAAGAATTTTATTGGCTAACCAAGAGAACCCCTACACAAGATGAAGAAGAAACACATTATTGGTGGAAAATTAATTCGAGAAATTCGGGATTGGTAAATTCAAAACAAGGGGAAAGAAAGGGTTAATATTGCCAACTTAAACAATGACTGAAAGAAATTTAACAAAGAACAAACTTATGAATTCAAAATTTCTCCAAAAACACAGTCATTTCACTTCGCACTAGGGTGCACCATTGTAGTTCTTCAGTAGTGTCCTCTAGAAGAGAATGTTCACACTTCTTACTACAGGCAAAACAAAAATACACCGAAAACGACCCAGTTCAGAAATTTCGAAATTGAAAATTAACACAGTAGATAAAGTTCAGGCTTCCTCCAGTAGGGGAGTTTCAACCGGCGCAAAGTTTGAATTAGCGACGTGGAGGTGTACCACCCGGTACAATAATAATAATAATAATAATAATAATAATAATAATAATAATAATAATAATAATAATAATAATAATAATAATACATTTTATGCCCTCTCCTACTGTGGGCAGGCTTTTCAATTTGACGCCATATAGGTTGCAAGCGTGTCAATTTTTACTTTACGATTTACTCTAGAAAACGGCAGAGATTACCGGATCTGAGCTGTGCATATGCTTCAATGTTAATTTATGTTGTCAGAAACCAAACCCAAACCACAATGCGCAACAGCGTCGGAGGTCCATGGCCTGTAAGGCGACCGCTGCTTAGCCCGAAGACCTGCAGATAATGACGTGCCATCTGGGCAGCACGACGAATCCTCTCGGCCGTTATTCTTGGCTTCCTTGACCATGATTGATTTTGTCAGGTAGACACAAATTATGTTACCAATGACCTTTCATATACGGACATCGTACGACGTGGAGTGTCGTATGGAAGTTTTCCACTTAGGCCTATCGAAAATGGGCCTAAGTCTTTTGCGTTTGAATACACGACCTCAGAATCTAGTGATCAACCGTCTGACACGGATCTACAGAGTGATACAGTAGGAGCTAAGAAACTGGGAACAAATTTTTAAATTCTGTGACTGCAAATTCTCAACGAGTACATCTATATATATAAAATAAGAGTTTTGTCTGTACATTGCTCAGAATTTGAAAAGAATGCTATTTTTGTATCGGTCATGTTCACAATAACAAGAAAATGCATTTTTTACATTTCCGTAATTTCTGTCTGTCTGTCTATCTGTCTGTCTGTATGTATGTACACGCATCACGAGAAAACGGTTGAAGAGAATTTAATGAAAATCGGAATGTAAAGTCGGGTGATGAACCGCTACAATCTAGGCTATAAATTATTTTATTCACGCTGAGTGAAATGGTGGTTTAGGGGAAGCCTAAAATTTAATTCTCAAATATTTATGTTATTATTGGTCGTGTCTTAATGAAAATCGGTAGACAAACATGTGAAATAAGTCGCTACAATATAGGCTATACACGCTGAGAAACATGGTAGTTTAGGGGTAGGCCTAAAATTTAATTGTCAAATATTTATTGTATTAGTGGTCGTATCTTCACGAAAATTGGTGTGCGAAGTCAGGGAATAGGTCGCTATAATCTAGGCTATCAATAATGTTATTCACATTCAGTGAAATGGTAGTTTAGGGGAAGGCCTGAAATGTAATCTTTGTCGCCATAAGACCTATCTGTGTCGGTGCGACGTAAAGCCCCTAGCAAAAAAAAAAAATGTAATCTATCTATATATCTATATATATAAAATAAGAGTTTTGTCTGTACATTGCTCAGAATTTGAAAAGAATGCTATTTTTGTATTGGTCATGTTCACAATAACAAGAAAATGCATTTTTTACATTTCCGTAATTTCTGTCTGTCTGTCTATCTGTCTGTCTGTCTTTATGTACACGCATCACGAGAAAATGGTTGAAGAGCATTTAATGAAAATCGGAATGTAAAGTCGGGTGGTGAACCGCTACAATCTAGGCTATAAATTATTTTCATCACGCTGAGTGAAATGGTAGTTTAGGGGAAGCCTGAAATTTAATTCTCAAATATTTATGTTATTATTGGTCGTGTCTTAATGAAAATCGGTAGACAAACATGTGAAATTAGTCGCTACAATATAGGCTATACACGCTGAGAAACATGGTAGTTTAGGGGTAGGCCTAAAATTTAATTGTCAAATATTTATTGTATTAGTGGTCGTATCTTCACGAAAATATGTGTGCGAAGTCGGGGAATAGGTCGCTATAATCTAGGCTATCAATAATGTTATTCACATTGAGTGAAATGGTAGTTTAGGAGAAGGCCTGAAATGTAATCTATCTATATATATAAAATAAGAGTTTTGTCTGTACATTGCTCAGAATTTGAAAAGAATGCTATTTTTGTATCGGTCATGTTCACAGTAACAAGAAAATGCATTTTTTACATTTCCGTAATTTCTGTCTGTCTGTCTGTCTGTCTGTCTGTCTGTCTGTCTGTCTGTCTGTCTGTCTGTCTGTCTGTACACGCATCACGAGAAAACGGCTGAAGGGAATTTAATGAAAATCGGAATGTAAAGTCGGGTGATAAACCGCTACAATCTAAGCTATAAATTATTTTAATCACGCTGAGTGAAATGGTAGTTTAGGGGAAGCCTGAAATTTAATTCTCAAATATTTATGTTATTAGTGGTCGTGTCTTAATGAAAATCGGTAGACAAACATGTGAAATAAGTCGCTACAATGTAGGCTATACACGCCGAGAATAATGGTAGTTTAGGGGAAGGCCTAAAATTTTATTTTCAAATATTTATTGTATTAGTGGTCTTATCTTCACGAAAATTAGTATGCAAAGTCCGGGGATAGGTCGCTATAATCTAGGCTATCAGTAATGTTATTCACACTGAGTGAAATGGTAGTTTAGGGGAAGGCCTGAAATGTAATCTATATACAGAGTGAAGCGAAATTCGCGCACTTGGGCGTCGCAGTGCGACTCCCTACATGCCAGCAATAAAAAATATCTTTCACAAAAGTTCGGCCTGCGAGTATATGAGGCAGAGAAAGGACGTTGAATAGTGGCAATCTGGCAACACTGTAACCACATGTACGGTAAGTACCTCTGTCAGCAACATACACTCGTGCTGAGCAGTGGGTGCAATGGACAGGGTTTTGGGTTGGCATGTAGGTGGTGGAGGGTTCGATCCTGGGTTGAGGCGCAATTTTTTGTTTACTAATTTCCATCGGACATTACATAGTGTAATACAGTAAGACACCGTACCTTAGGTCTCGTGTATCCTACATTTACAACATTTTGTAACGCTGAACACAACAAATACCTTGCTAGGCCCTTACGAAATACAATGGACTTGAACGAGGCAAGAATAACAGTTGCTACTAATCTATGAGATCATTGGAGGAGGGTAGAAAGAAAACAGATTTCGCATTTAGTATATGAATTTGTGCGAATAAATTCACTCCCACGACGTGGAAAGGACGTCTTTCAAAGCTGACCAAGGGAAACGATTGTTCGTCCATTTGTAGGATCGTAGTATGTAAGTGCAAAGGGTTTCTAGAGGACCCGCTGCAATGGCTGTTGACGATTAAGTTGCCAGATACTATACCACCTGGACTACATTTATGAAATAAAAAAAATACGCTTCAACCCAGGATCGACCCCTCGACCTCCTGAATGCTAACCCAAAACTGTACCCACTGCACCAACTGTATACCACAAAGAGCAAGTGCTGACAGAGGTAGTTACCCTACATGTGGTTAGAGTGTTGCCAGATTGCCACTCTTCAACGCCCTTTTTCTGCCGGATATACTCGAAGGACGAACTTTTGTGAGAGACATTTTTTTATTGCTGGCATTTGAGCAGTCGCGCTACGACGCCCTAGTGCGCGAATTTCGCTTCACCCTGTATATAAAATAAGAGTTTTGTCTGTACATTGCTTATAATTTGAAAATAATGGTATTTCTGTATCGGTCATGTTCACAGTAGCAAGAAAATGCATTTTTTACTTTTCCGAATTTTCTGTCTGTCTGTCTGTCTGTACACGCATCACGAGCAAACGGCTGAAGAGAATTTAATGAAAATCGGAATGTAAAGTCGGGTGATTAACCGCTACAATCTAGGCTATAAATTATTTTGATCACGCTGAGTGGAATGATAGTTCAGGGGAAGGCCTGAAATTTAATTCTCAAATATTTATGTTATTAGTGGTCGTGCCTTAATGAAAATCAGTAGACAAACATTGGAAATAAGTCGCTACAATATAGGCTATACACGCTGAGAAAAATGGTAGTTTAGGGGAAGGCCTAAAATTTAATTGTCAAAAATGTATTGTATTTGTGGTCGTATCTTCTCGAAAATTGGTATGCAAAGTCTGGGAATAGGTCACTATAATCTAGGCTATCAATAATGTAATTCACACTGAGTGAAATGGTAGTTTAGGGGAAGGCCTGAAATGTAATTCTCAAATAAGTTATTTATTTATTTCTCAAATAAGGTTCTCAAGGGATACCTGGTAGGAAGGTATCGATAAATACTACATAACTAACATAATTTTAGTTATGTCGTAATTTAGTAGTAGTTATGTAAGAAGTTATTCAATTTCCGATCACTTATGTCTTATACATTGTTACCGTACCGCATATAATCACAGAGATATTTAATGAATTTGGATTTTTTTTACTAAGTTATATCAGCGCCGAGTCACGAGAAAATGGGTAACCAGAATTTAGTGAAAATAAGTATGTAAAGTTCTGAGAATAAGTAAGTACAGTCTACGATATAAATAATTTTGTTAGACGCCCTAATATCACAGAGTCGAAAGAAAACTAATGTGAAGGCCTGCAATATAGATAGCTCATAAACTTTATCAACAATAACATTACATTGACCATTGTTTGTTGTGATGTGCTTTTTGTCTTCTGTTTCCACTCATCCCCGATAGATAGCATTACTGCAGCGTACCGAGGTTTTTTAAATTTGATTTACGTCGCACCGACACAGGTAGGTCTTATGGCGACGATGGGATACGAAAGGAATAGGGGTGTGAAGGAAGCGGCCTAGGCTTTAATTAAGGTACAGTCTGGTGTGACTGGTGTGAAATGGGAAACCTCGGAATACCATCTTGAGGGTTGCCGGCAGTGGGGTTCGAATCCACTAACTCCCGGACGCAAGCTCACAGCTGCACGCCTCTAACCACTCGGCCAACTCGCCTGGTCGTACCGAGTGTAACAGCCTGCCTGTATATTGGCGGGAAGTAGCTGGGGAGTTAGATAACTTTCTTCTTTAGCATGCCATTCCTCTGGTTCATACATTTTCTGATATTACTGGTACGTAATACACTGGTTCATCATAGCATTCGAGCTATTCAGTCCCTACTTTGAGGCACTGGTTGGAATGAGTAGTGTGCATATTTAAGGGAATAATGACAGAGGAGTGTACACGGCAGTCTGCGACCTGGTTATTCCAGCTCTGGAACTTTGGACTGTTAGATCGGCACCGTAGTACTGTTCGTTGAAAATGGGAAAGTGTGCAGTTTTTCATTTGATCGAGTATTTTATATGATAACATTGCTTTCAATCGCTACATTCCTACTGAAGTTTTTGTAATGACCCATGTTGAATTCAGTTAGGAATACCACCAAGCCAGTCTTCCTGAGAATCCCGTAGCGAAGCGCGGGTACATCAGCTAGTGTAATATAAACGTGCAAGTAAAGCGTTTAACATCTCACGAGCAATGCTGAAAGTCTATGCTAAAAATAATACCAGGAAAATATTTTTCTTAAATGGTATGACAGTAGTTTATCATAGGAAAGTTGTTTGGTAAGGTTAGAAAGGAAAAAGATTTTTAAATTAATTGTACATTTCATAAATTTGGAGGGGGAGCACATTTTTTGGTAGTTTAGCTTTTATGGTATTTATGTCAGGTACTAATAACATTAAGTTATAACAGTTTAATTATAACTTGCCCGTAAGTGGAGAATATATTCAGTATAATACATTGTACCGGGATCAGCGGTGTAGAACTAAGTCCCCGCAATTAAAACTTCACGCTGCGCGCCGGCTCAACAGCAGAGGATAGCCAGAAACAGCGAGCAGCTGGTGTGTGTGACGTGGAGCGGGTTGACGTAACAGCCTGCCTCCCCGTGACAGAGAGTGCCTACGTCAGCTTGGAACATTCGAAATGTTCCTCGTTTAATTCCTTTTCTCACAGCAATGGTTGGATGAAATCAACAACGTCATCGTGTAGCCACGTATTCTACCTTAATTTCTACAAAATTTGATACAAATCCGACGAGAGACTACGGAGTTATTAAGCGAAATGTAAAGAATGATTTTGCTCGATTTGAGTATAAATGGAGAGCCGTTTCCCTAGGCAGCGTGTGTGTGGAGTCTGTGGGGCGAATATCGGGCGAGGGCGCGAATCTCCAATGCCACAGTCGAACCCGCCGGTCGACTCGCGGGTACCACAATGCTACGCGAGTGATAGTCTCATTTCGCTGAGTTCAAGACTTAAACTCTGCAGTACCGGTACCGAGTTGCCGAACTTAAAAAAATTTCAGCGATTCGCAAGTTATAGTCTTATTTCGCCGAGTCTCAGACTTCAACTTGTAACACTGTGTGTGGACTTTTACATTTTCCGTGATTAACGAGTGATAGAATCTAGCCTCAATTAAGAGTGGTTTATACTTTAATGTGACTTAGATTTCCAAGTGATTTATTTGAACGAATGTTTCAAACTTACATTTCTTTTCAAGTGTGTATAACTGAAGGTTGATGAAACAATGCGAACAGTGATGGATTGTGAACGATATTCGCCTTGCCTAGTAATCGAAATAATATCGCGAATTTTATGCTTTCAAACTTAGAATTTCTCAGACTGTGACAAGTGATTGATTAATGGATTAATTTCAATTTGTGACTGTGTCATCGGACTTATAGAAATCGCGTGATTTTCCAATATCTTGCAAACATTCGTAGTAGACATTGGACTGTGAATTAATTTCAATCTATGAATTACGCATTTAACTGTGCAGACATTGAACTGTGAATTAATTTCAATTTGTAAACTACCGTACGCATTTGGACTGTGCATTCATCGTAGACATTGAACTGTGTTAAAGATAGACTGTGAAACATTTATTTGAACTGTGCATTCATCGTAGCCATTGAACTGTGTGTTAATGACAGACTGCGAAACACGTATTTGAACTGTGTATTCATGGTACACATTGGACTGTGTTTAAGATGTGCATTTCCAATAAATGAGGAACCGTGAATTTAGACTGTGCATTTATTACAAGCAGTGAACTGTGCGTTTGAACTGTGTGTTTACAATAGACAGTGTATTTTCGTATGATCAAACTACGGACTGTGAAGGAATAGAATCTCTTTTATTTAATTTCAAGTTAACACTAATGAACTAAGTCGGTTTACGAATGAAATACTTTTCTTTTCAAGTGATTGAGTTTAAATTGCACAGAAACTTAAAAAATATTTCGTGTGTGATAAATTCACACTGTTTCAAGAGTGTCATTATTTTTAGTCAATTTTATTGATATTTGACTACATGAATTACGAGTGATTCTTTAGTTCAACATTCATATCTGTTAATTTATATTCAAGGAACTCTTTCCATGTCTCAGGTGCTAATGTGTTCAGTCATAAGTAATTATCTGTGCAACCAAATCTCAACTTTCACATTACTACGTCATCTCGACCTTCTAGACGTCGTATGAATATTCGAGAACTTCTAGAATTTCCATCGTGGGAAGAATCGTGGATCCATGGTGCAGAGAGAAGGCTGATGGCAGTACGAGGAGAGCAGCCGGATTTTGAGTACAGCACAAGCCCGGATGAGGAGAGAATCTTTACCTGTATATCTGCTGTATGAAGGTGATATAACTTTGAACTTTGTTAATAAATTCAGAATCTTAACAAACATAAGAATCATTTCAAGAAACCCTCTCTTCTTCTGCTAGCATTTTAATCAGAAACGGTACACGCCCTGCGTCTAGCTTCATGCTCGTCAAAGTACTGTATTAACTGTAACAATACAACGTATACCAATTTCTAGCATTGTCCATAATATTTCTGAATTTCTTCAAGTCCAAATTTGCTAAGGGGATGAAATATGGACACCTTACCTTATTTCACCGACATCAACCCCTAACAATTTTACACATCTATATATATAAAATAAGAGTTTTGTCTGTACATTGCTCAGAATTTGAAAAGAATGCTATTTTTGTATCGGTCATGTTCACAATAACAAGAAAATGCATTTTTTACATTTCCGTAATTTCTGTCTGTCTGTCTATCTGTCTGTCTGTATGTATGTACACGCATCACGAGAAAACGGTTGAAGAGAATTTAATGAAAATCGGAATGTATAGTCGGGTGATGAACCGCTACAATCTAGGCTATAAATTATTTTAATCACGCTGAGTGAAATGGTAGTTTAGGGGAAGCCTGAAATTTAATTCTCAAATATTTATTTTTTACTAGCTGATGTACCCGCGCTTCGCTACGGGATTCTCAGGAAGACTGGCTTGGTGGTATTCCTAACTGAATTCAACATGGGTCATTACAAAAACTTCAGTAGAAATGTAGCGATTGAAAGCAATGTTATCATATAAAATACTCGATCAAATGAAAAACTGCACACTTTCCCATTTTCAACGAACAGTACTACGGTGCCGATCTAACAGTCCAAAGTTCCAGAGCTGGAATAACCAGGTCGCAGACTGCCGTGTACACTCCTCTGTCATTATTCCCTTAAATATGCACACTACTCATTCCAACCAGTGCCTCAAAGTAGGGACTGAATAGCTCGAATGCTATGATGAACCAGTGTATTACGTAACAGTAATATCAGAAAATGTATGAACCAGAGGAATGGCATGCTAAAGAAGAAAGTTATCTAACTCCCCAGCTACTTCCCGCCAATATACAGGCAGGCTGTTACACTCGGTACGACCAGGCGAGTTGGCCGAGTGGTTAGAGGCGTGCAGCTGTGAGCTTGCATCCGGGAGTTAGTGGATTCGAACCCCACTGCCGGCAACCCTCAAGATGGTATTCCGAGGTTTCCCATTTCACACCAGTCACACCAGACTGTACCTTAATTAAAGCCTAGGCCGCTTCCTTCACACCCCTATTCCTTTCGTATCCCATCGTCGCCATAAGACCTACCTGTGTCGGTGCGACGTAAATCAAATTTAAAAAACCTCGGTACGCTGCAGTAATGCTATCTATCGGGGATGAGTGGAAACAGAAGACAAAAAGCACATCACAACAAACAATGGTCAATGTAATGTTATTGTTGATAAAGTTTATGAGCTATCTATATTGCAGGCCTTCACATTAGTTTTCTTTCGACTCTGTGATATTAGGGCGTCAAACAAAATTATTTATATCGTAGACTGTACTTACTTATTCTCAGAACTTTACATACCTATTTTCACTAAATTCTGGTTACCCATTTTCTCGTGACTCGGCGCTGATATGACTTAGTAAAAAAATCCAAATTCATTAAATATCTCTGTGATTATATGCGGTACGGTAACAATGTATAAGACATAAGTGATCGGAAATTGAATAACTTCTTACATAACTACTACTAAATTACGACATAACTAAAATTATGTTAGTTATGTAGTATTTATCGATACCTTCCTACCAGGTATCCCTTGAGAACCTTATTTGAGAAATAAATAAATAACTTATTTGAGAATTACATTTCAGGCCTTCCCCTAAACTACCATTTCACTCAGCGTGAATAAAATAATTTATAGCCTCTGTAGTGGTTCATCGCCCGACTTTACATACAGATTTTCACTAAATTCTCTTCAGCCGTTTTCTCGTGATGCGTGTACATACACACAGACGGACAGACAGACAGACATTACGGAAAAGAAAAAAATGCATTTCCTTGTTATTACTGTGGACATGACCGATACAGAAATACCATTCTTTTCAAATTCTGAGCAATGTACAGACAAAACTCTTATTTTATATATATAGATTACATTTCAGGCCTTCCCCTAAACTACCATTTCACTCAGTGTGAATTACATTATTGATAGCCTAGATTATAGTGACCTATTCCCAGACTTTGCATACCAATTTTCGAGAAGATACGACCACAAATACAATAAAATTTTGAGAATTAAATTTTAGGCCTTCCCCTAAACTACCATTTTTCTCAGCGTGTATAGCCTATATTGTAGCGACTTATTTCCAATGTTTGTCTACTGATTTTCATTAAGGCACGACCACTAATAACATAAATATTTGAGAATTAAATTTCAGGCCTTCCCCTGAACTATCATTTCACTCAGCGTCATCAAAATAATTTATAGCCTAGATTGTAGCGGTTAATCACCCGACTTTACATTCCGATTTTCATTAAATTCTCTTCAGCCGTTTGCTCGTGATGCGTGTACAGACAGACAGACAGACAGAAAATTCGGAAAAGTAAAAAATGCATTTTCTTGCTACTGTGAACATGACCGATACAGAAATACCATTATTTTCAAATTATAAGCAATGTACAGACAAAACCCTTATTTTATATACAGGGTGAAGCGAAATTCGCGCACTAGGGCGTCGCAGCGCGACTGCTCAAATGCCAGCAATAAAAAAATGTCTCTCACAAAAGTTCGTCCTTCGAGTATATCCGGCAGAAAAAGGGCGTTGAAGAGTGGCAATCTGGCAACACTCTAACCACATGTAGGGTAACTACCTCTGTCAGCACTTGCTCTTTGTGGTATACAGTTGGTGCAGTGGGTACAGTTTTGGGTTAGCATTCAGGAGGTCGAGGGGTCGATCCTGGGTTGAAGCGTATTTTTTTTATTTCATAAATGTAGTCCAGGTGGTATAGTATCTGGCAACTTAATCGTCAACAGCCATTACAGCGGGTCGTCTAGAAACCCTTTGCACTTACATACTACGATCCTACAAATGGACGAACAATCGTTTCCCTTGGTCAGCTTTGAAAGACGTCCTTTCCACGTCGTGGGAGTGAATTTATTCGCACAAATTCATATACTAAATGCGAAATCTGTTTTCTTTCTACCCTCCTCCAATGATCTCATAGATTTTTTTTTTTGCTAGGGGCTTTACGTCGCACCGACACATATAGGTCTTATGGCGACGATGGGATAGGAAAGGCCTAGGAGTTGGAAGGAAGCGGCCGTGGCCTTAATTAAGGTACAGCCCCAGCATTTGCCTGGTGTGAAAATGGGAAACCACGGAAAACCATTTTCAGGGCTGCCGATAGTGGGATTCGAACCTACTATCTCCCGGATGCAAGCTCACAGCCGCGCGCCTCTACGCGCTCGGCCAACTCGCCCGGTGATCTCATAGATTAGTAGCAACTGTTATTCTTGCCTTGTTCAAGTCCATTGTATTTCGTTAGGGCCTAGCAAGGTATTTGTTGTGTTCAGCGTTACAAAATGTTGTAAATGTAGGATACACGAGACCTAAGGTACGGTGTCTTACTGTATTACACTATGTAATGTCCGATGGAAATTAGTAAACAAAAAATTGCGTCTCAACCCAGGATCGAACCCTCTACCACCTACATGCCAACCCAAAACCCTGTCCAATGCACCCACTGCTCAGCACGAGTGTATGTTGCTGACAGAGGTACTTACCGTACATGTGGTTACAGTGTTGCCAGATTGCCACTATTCAACGTCCTTTCTCTGCCTCATATACTCGCAGGCCGAACTTTTGTGAAAGACATTTTTTATTGCTGGCATGTAGGGAGTCGCACTGCGACGCCCAAGTGCGCGAATTTCGCTTCACTCTGTATATAGATTACATTTCAGGCCTTCCCCTAAACTACCATTATTCTCGGCGTGTATAGCCTACATTGTAGCGACTTATTTCACATGTTTGTCTACCGATTTTCATTAAGACACGACCACTAATAACATAAATATTTGAGAATTAAATTTCAGGCTTCCCCTAAACTACCATTTCACTCAGCGTGATGAAAATAATTTATAGCCTAGATTGTAGCGGTTCACCACCCGACTTTACATTCCGATTTTCATTAAATGCTCTTCAACCATTTTCTCGTGATGCGTGTACATACAGACAGACAGACAGACAGATAGACAGACAGAAATTACGGAAATGTAAAAAATGCATTTTCTTGTTATTGTGAACATGACCAATACAAAAATAGCATTCTTTTCAAATTCTGAGCAATGTACAGACAAAACTCTTATTTTATATATATAGATATATAGATAGATTACATTTCAGGACTTCCCCTAAACTACCATTTCACTGAATGTGAATAATATTATTGATAGCCTAGATTATAGCGACCTATTCCTTGACTTCGCACACCAATTTTCGTGAAGATACGACCACTAATACAATAAATATTTGACAATTAAATTTTAGGCCTACCCCTAAACTACCATGTTTCTCAGCGTGTATAGCCTATATTGTAGCGACTTATTTCACATGTTTGTCTACCGATTTTCTTTAAGACACGACCAATAATAACATAAATATTTGAGAATTAAATTTCAGGCTTCCCCTAAACTACCATTTCACTCAGCGTGATGAAAATAATTTATAGCCTAGATTGTAGCGGTTCACCACCCGACTTTACATTCCGATTTTCATTAAATGCTCTTCAACCATTTTCTCGTGATGCGTGTACATACAGACAGACAGACAGATAGACAGACAGAAATTACGGAAATGTAAAAAATGCATTTTCTTGTTATTGTGAACATGACCAATACAAAAATAGCATTCTTTTCAAATTCTGAGCAATGTACAGACAAAACTCTTATTTTATATATATAGATAGATTACATTTCAGGCCTTCCCCTAAACTACCATTTCACTGAATGTGAATAATATTATTGATAGCCTAGATTATAGCGACCTATTCCTTGACTTCGCACACCAATTTTCGTGAAGATACGACCACTAATACAATAAATATTTGACAATTAAATTTTAGGCCTACCCCTAAACTACCATGTTTCTCAGCGTGTATAGCCTATATTGTAGCGACTTATTTCACATGTTTGTCTACCGATTTTCTTTAAGACACGACCAATAATAACATAAATATTTGAGAATTAAATTTTAGGCTTCCCGTAAACCACCATTTCACTCAGCGTGAATAAAATAATTTATAGCCTAGATTGTAGCTGTTCATCAGCCGACTTTACATTCCGATTTTCATTAAATTCTCTTCAACCGTTTTCTCGTGATGCGTGTACATACATACAGACAGACAGATAGACAGACAGACAGAAATTACGGAAATGTAAAAAATGCATTTTCTTGTTATTGTGAACATGACCGATACAAAAATAGCATTCTTTTCAAATTCTGAGCAATGTACAGACAAAACTCTTATTTTATATATATAGATAGATTACATTTCAGGCCTTCCCCTAAACTACCATTTCACTCAATGTGAATAACATTATTGATAGCCTAGATTATAGCGACCTATTCCCTGACTTCGCACACCAATTTTCGTGAAGATACGACCACTAATACAATAAACATTTGACAATTAAATTTTAGGCCTACCCCTAAACTACCATGTTTCTCAGCGTGTATAGCCTATATTGTAGCGACTTATTTCACATGTTTGTCTACCGATTTTCATTAAGACACGACCAATCTATATATATAAAATAAGGGTTTTGTCTGTACATTGCTCAGAATTTGAAAAGAATGCTATTTTTGTATCGGTCATGTTCACAATAACAAGAAAATGCATTTTTTACATTTCCGTAATTTCTGTCTGTCTGTCTATCTGTCTGTCTGTATGTATGTACACGCATCACGAGAAAACGGTTGAAGAGAATTTAATGAAAATCGGAATGTATAGTCGGGTGATGAACCGCTACAATCTAGGCTATAAATTATTTTAATCACGCTGAGTGAAATGGTAGTTTAGGGGAAGCCTGAAATTTAATTCTCAAATATTTATGTTATTATTGGTCGTGTCTTAATGAAAATCGGTAGACAAACATGTGAAATAAGTCGCTACAATATAGGCTATACACGCTGAGAAACATGGTAGTTTAGGGGTAGGCCTAAAATTTAATTGTCAAATATTTATTGTATTAGTGGTCGTATCTTCACGAAAATTGGTGTGCGAAGTCGGGGAATAGGTCGCTATAATCTAGGCTATCAATAATGTTATTCACATTGAGTGAAATGGTAGTTTAGGAGAAGGCCTGAAATGTAATCTATCTATATATATAAAATACCAGTTTTGTCTGTACATTGCTCAGAATTTGAAAAGAATGCTATTTTTGTATCGGTCATGTTCACAGTAACAAGAAAATGCATTTTTTACATTTCCGTAATTTCTGTCTGTCTGTCTGTCTGTCTGTACACGCATCACGAGAAAACGGCTGAAGGGAATTTAATGAAAATCGGAATGTGAAGTCGGGTGATGAACCGCTACAATCTATGCTATAAATTATTTTAATCACACTGAGTGAAATGGTAGTTTAGGGGAAGCCTGAAATTTAATTCTCAAATATTTATGTTATTAGTGGTCGTGTCTTAATGAAAATCGGTAGACAAACATGCGAAATAAGTCGCTACAATGTAGGCTATACACGCCGAGAATAATGGTAGTTTAGGGGAAGGCCTAAAATTTTATTGTCAAATATTTATTGTATTATTGGTCTTATCTTCACGAAAATTAGTATGCAAAATCCGGGGATAGGTCGCTATAATCTAGGCTATCAGTAATGTTATTCACACTGAGTGAAATGGTAGTT
Source organism: Anabrus simplex (assembly GCF_040414725.1). Taxonomy (NCBI): domain Eukaryota; kingdom Metazoa; phylum Arthropoda; class Insecta; order Orthoptera; family Tettigoniidae; genus Anabrus; species Anabrus simplex. The sequence continues at coordinate 351,826,861 of NC_090266.1, read as the reverse complement.
TAGGGGAAGGCCTGAAATGTAATCTATATACAGAGTGAAGCGAAATTCGCGCACTTGGGCGTCGCAGTGCGACTCCCTACATCCCAGCAATAAAAAATGTCTTTCACAAAAGTTCGGCCTGCGAGTATATCAGGCAGAGAAAGGACGTTGAATAGTGGCAATCTGGCAACACTGTAACCACATGTACGGTAAGTACCTCTGTCAGCAACAGACACTCGTGCTGAGCAGTGGGTGCAATGGACAGGGTTTTGGGTTGGCATGTAGGTGGTGGAGGGTTCGATCCTGGGTTGAGGCGCAATTTTTTGTTTACTAATTTCCATCGGACATTACATACTGTAATACAGTAAGACACCGTACCTTAGGTCTCGTGTATCCTACATTTACAACATTTTGTAACGCTGAACACAACAAATACCTTGCTAGGCCCTTACGAAATACAATGGACTTGAACGAGGCAAGAATAACAGTTGCTACTAATCTATGAGATCATTGGAGGAGGGTAGAAAGAAAACAGATTTCGCATTTAGTATATGAATTTGTGCGAATAAATTCACTCCCACGACGTGGAAAGGATGTCTTTCAAAGCTGACCAAGGGAAACGATTGTTCGTCCATTTGTAGGATCGTAGTATGTAAGTGCAAAGGGTTTCTAGAGGACCCGCTGCAATGGCTGTTGACGATTAAGTTGCCAGATACTATACCACCTGGACTACATTTATGAAATAAAAAAATACGCTTCAACCCAGGATCGACCCCTCGACCTCCTGAATGCTAACCCAAAACTGTAACCACTGCACCAACTGTATACCACAAGGAACAAGTGCTGACAGAGGTAGTTACCCTACATGTGTTAGAGTGTTGCCAGATTGCCACTCTTCAACGCTCTTTTTCTGCCGGATATACTCGAAGGACGAACTTTTGTGAGAGACATTTTTTTATTGCTGGCATTTGAGCAGTCGCGCTGCGACGCCCGAGTGCGCGAATTTCGCTTCACCCTGTATATAAAATAAGAGTTTTGTCTGTACATTGCTTATAATTTGAAAATAATGGTATTTCTGTATCGGTCATGTTCACAGTAGCAAGAAAATGCATTTTTTACTTTTCCGAATTTTCTGTCTGTCTGTCTGTACACGCATCACGAGCAAACGGCTGAAGAGAATTTAATGAAAATCGGAATGTAAAGTCGGGTGATTAACCGCTACAATCTAGGCTATAAATTATTTTGATCACGCTGAGTGAAATGATAGTTCAGGGGAAGGCCTGAAATTTAATTCTCAAATATTTATGTTATTAGTGGTCGTGCCTTAATGAAAATCAGTAGACAAACATTGGAAATAAGTCGCTACAATATAGGCTATACACGCTGAGAAAAATGGTAGTTTAGGGGAAGGCCTAAAATTTAATTGTCAAAAATTTATTGTATTTGTGGTCGTATCTTCTCGAAAATTGGTATGCAAAGTCTGGGAATAGGTCACTATAATCTAGGCTATCAATAATGTAATTCACACTGAGTGAAATGGTAGTTTAGGGGAAGGCCTGAAATGTAATTCTCAAATACGTTATTTATTTATTTCTCAAATAAGGTTCTCAAGGGATACCTGGTAGGAAGGTATCGATAAATACTACATAACTAACATAATTTTAGTTATGTCGTAATTTAGTAGTAGTTATGTAAGAAGTTATTCAATTTCCGATCACTTATGTCTTATACATTGTTACCGTACCGCATATAATCACAGAGATATTTAATGAATTTGGATTTTTTTTACTAAGTCATATCAGCGCCGAGTCACGAGAAAATGGGTAACCAGAATTTAGTGAAAATAAGTATGTAAAGTTCTGAGAATAAGTAAGTACAGTCTACAATATAAATAATTTTATTAGACGCCCTAATATCACAGAGTCGAAAGAAAACTAATGTGAAGGCCTGCAATATAGATAGCTCATAAACTTTATCAACAATAACATTACATTGACCATTGTTTGTTGTGATGTGCTTTTTGTCTTCTGTTTCCACTCATCCCCGATAGATAGCATTACTGCAGCGTACCGAGGTTTTTTAAATTTGATTTACGTCGCACCGACACAGGTAGGTCTTATGGCGACGATGGGATACGAAAGGAATAGGGGTGTGAAGGAAGCGGCCTAGGCTTTAATTAAGGTACAGTCTGGTGTGACTGGTGTGAAATGGGAAACCTCGGAATACCATCTTGAGGGTTGCCGGCAGTGGGGTTCGAATCCACTAACTCCCGGATGCAAGCTCACAGCTGCACGCCTCTAACCACTCGGCCAACTCGCCTGGTCGTACCGAGTGTAACAGCCTGCCTGTATATTGGCGGGAAGTAGCTGGGGAGTTAGATAACTTTCTTCTTTAGCATGCCATTCCTCTGGTTCATACATTTTCTGATATTGCTGTTACGTAATACACTGGTTCATCATAGCATTCGAGCTATTCAGTCCCTACTTTGAGGCACTGGTTGGAATGAGTAGTGTGCATATTTAAGGGAATAATGACAGAGGAGTGTACACGGCAGTCTGCGACCTGGTTATTCCAGCTCTGGAACTTTGGACTGTTAGATCGGCACCGTAGTACTGTTCGTTGAAAATGGGAAAGTGTGCAGTTTTTCATTTGATCGAGTATTTTATATGATAACATTGCTTTCAATCGCTACATTCCTACTGAAGTTTTTGTAATGACCCATGTTGAATTCAGTTAGGAATACCACCAAGCCAGTCTTCCTGAGAATCCCGTAGCGAAGCGCGGGTACATCAGCTAGTCTAAAATAAAAGTGAACATTGGAATATTAATGAATCAATCGAAATTTACATCGCCAAAAGTTGACGAAACCAACCGGAACGAGTATATAGATTTACAAACTTCAACCTACTTATTTAACGTATGGACAACATTTACACTTTTTGCATTAGCCCTTAATGATTCCGACAGGAGGAAATCTCTGACTTAATCGTTTGGAATATAGGATAGTCTTATTTGTATTAAATTCTCTGAATTTACACACTGCCTTTCGCTACTCGAGACGAACGTAACATCTTCCATAATTAGTTCCATACATTCATTTAATCAAATCATTAGCATGTAATTCTCCCTAGTAAACACAAAAATAATAGAATATTGGAAAATGATGAAGCAACTTACACCTTCCCACAACACTTCCCTCAACTCCCCTAATTCCCCTCCCCTGCACAAGGAACAGGGTCAATAACAAAAGAAATTATTTTATTGTTAAGTAAACCTTCAAAATTTTCAACCTGAATGACCATACACATTAAAATGTTTCCCCGCTTTCGCCTCACCTAATGAACGCCTGGACAACATTTAAACTCTTCGAATTAGCTCTCAAATGAATCCAGCAGGAGGATATCTCTGACATAAATGTTTGGAACGTGGGTTAGGATATTATTATATGTAGTAAATTCTCTGAATTTACATGCCGTCCTTCGCCACTCGAGACGACGTTTTGGTTATCATTCGTCATTAAAAGTAACATCTTACATGATACTCTTTAGTTATTTTCCATACTTTATTTAATCTAAATCATTAGCTTACTTTTACTCCGTGATACATAAAATAACTTACAACACGAAGGAGCAAAGTAACCCGCTCCTCTCTCTAATGGTCGGAAGGAAATATCCATCAACACCCCTCTAGCTCCACTACTTCTCCTGCCCTCTCTGCATATCAATGTGCAACTCAAACAGAATCTTTCCACTTAAACTTTTCCTAGACCACAATCCAGAAGCAGTGATTGAAAGCAATGAAGTAAGTTGAGCAGCTTAGAAAAATAGAGAAGCATTGCTATAATTTAACACTTGACAATTGAATACTAATGCAATCATTACTTGTTAATACTTGTTCATATTATGACCAACTCTAAATCACTGACTAGTTCAAGCAGCGTAAATAATATTGTACACCTATACTAATGATTTGAAGAGATTTGATAGAATCTGAGGATGTTCTTGTAGAAAGAAATTCGCCGTTCTTTGTTTAATAGTGTGTACTTTTTTCAGGTGTTATAGTGTTATATATTATGTTTGAACTTGTGTGTATGGCACACATAAGAGCTTTTAAGTTACTAATGTGATAAGCAAGTAGCTGACGTAATTGAGCTAGGTGTGTGGGGGGAAAAGGTAAGGACTGACAATGAATGATGTGTTGGCACTACTTCGTACAAAATAATTTTACGTTCTTGCCGAGCAAATAGTAAATTCCGAAATGATCAAGAACATAGCATACTATATTAAGATTATTTCCACGATATTACCTTCAGTAAAATAAGTGGGTATGAACAGTGACAGAAATTAGAGATAAATACACTAAGAGGTTATTTAATGATATCGTCCCTGCGAACCATGTGACCTTGCCGCGGTGGGGGGCTTGCGAGTCCCAATGAAGCAGATAGACGAACCGCAGGTGCAGGGCATCTGTTGAGAGACCAGACTAACGAATGATTCATCGAAAGGGGAGTAGCAGACTTTCGGAACTTGCAAAGGGCGGAAGACCAGATGATTGACTGATATGGCTTTGAAATAATACTGAACATGGCTTTGCTGTGTTGATACTGCTACACGGCTGAAAGCAACGGGAAACTCCAGCCGTAACTAACTCCCGAGGACATGCAGCTCTCTCTGTATGAATGATGTACTGCTGATGGCTTCCTCCCGGGTAAAATATTCCCAAGGTAAAATAGTCCCCCATTCGGATCTCCGGGTGAGGACTACACGAGAGGGGGCGATCATCAAGAAGATGGATCCGAACATTCTACGAGTCGCAGCGTGGAATGTCAGAAGTTTGAATCGTTGTGGTAGGCTAGAGAATCTGAAAAGGGAGATGGATAGACTAAAGTTAGATGTAGTTGGTGTGAGTGAAATAAGTTGATAGGCAGAACAGGTATTTTGGTCAGGCGACTACAGAATTATAAACACAAAATCAAACAGGGGAAATACAGGAGTTAGTTTAATAATGAATAAGAAAATAGGCCAGCGGGTAAGCTACTACGACCAGCATAGTGAAAGAATTATTGTCGTCAATATAGACACCAAACCAATGTCCACCACAATAGTGCAGGTCTATATGCCTACTAGTTCAGCGGATGATAAGGAAATCGAAAGAATAAACGAAGAGATAGAAGATTTAATACAATATGTAAAAGGTGACGAGAATCTAATTGTTATGGGTGACTGGAATGCAGTGGTAGGCCAAGGAAGAGAATCTAATACACTAGGAGAATTCGGATTGGGCCGTAGGAACGAATGAGGAAGTCGGCTGCTTGAATTCTGCAGTGATCATAATTTAGTCCTTGTTAATACTTGGTTCAAACTCCACAAACGACGGCTGTATACGTGGACGAGACCTGGAGCCACTGGAAGGTATCAAATAGACTTCATTTTGATTACGCAGAGATTCAGAAACCAGGTGTAGGTTTGCAAAACTTTCCTCAGCAGACGTGGACTCTGACCACAACTTGTTGGTCATGAAATGCCATCTGAAGTTGAAGAAATTGAAGAAAGGAAGGAATGCAAGGAGATGGGATCTAGGCAAGTTGAAAGAAAATAGTGTGAGAGATTGTCTCAAGGAACACGTTGCACAAGGACTATATGAAAAGGCTGAGGAAAACACAATAGAGGAAGAATGGCTAATCATAAAAAATGAGGTCAGTAGGGCTGCTGAAGAAATGTTAGGAAGGAAGCTACTCAGGGGATACTAGACCTAACTGATGAAATAAGAAAATACAAGAATGCAAGAAACGAAGACTGCAGAAAAGAATACGGTCAATTAAGGAATAACGTGGATAGAAATTGCACGATAGCTGAGGAAGAATGGCTAAAAGAGAAAGTGCACGGATGTTGAAGATTGTATGGTCCTATGAAAGGTAGATGCTCCTTGCAGGAAAATCAAGGGGACTTTTGGAGAAAGGAAATCTAGGTTATGAATATTACGAGCTCAGATGGAAAGCTACTTCTAGGGAAAGAAGGCAAAACAGAGAGATGGCAGCTGTACCAATGTAAAGACGTAGATGATTTGGTTCTGGAACAAGAAGAGGCTATTGATGCTGATGAAATGCGAGACCCAACTTTGAAATTAGAGTTTGACAGAGCTGTAAGACTCCTAAATTGGAACAAAGCACCTGGAATTGATGAAATACCCTCTAAATTACTGACTGCCTTAGAAGAAACCAGCATGGCAAGATTATTCCATCTAGTGTGTAAGATGTATGAGACAGGAGAAGTGCCATCCGATTTTCGGCAGAATGTTGTTATACCTATTCCCAAGAAAGCCATTGCTCACAAGTGTGAAAACTACCGCACCATTAGATTAGTATCTCATGTCTGCAAAATTTTAATACGTATTATTTACTGAAGAATACAAAGACAAGTTGAAGCTGAGTTGGGAGAAGATTAATTTGGCTTCAGAAGACATGTAGGAACACGTGAAGCAATCCTGGCTTTACGTCTGATCTTACAGGATCGAATTAACGAGGACACACCCACGTACATGGCGTTAGTAAATCTAGAAAAGGCATTCGATAATGTTGATTGAACCAAATTATTTGTGATTCTGAAGGTGACTGGGATCAGATACCGAGAACGAGGAATTGTCTACAATATGTATAAAAATTAGTCTTCAGTGATAAGAATTGAGGGCTTTTTAAAAGAAGCAGCAATCCAGAAAAGTGTATGGGAAGCCTGCAGTTTGTCCACCGCCTTTTCAAGGTATACATATAACAGGCAGTAAAGGAAATCAAAGTGGAATTTGGAAAGGGGATCACAGTTCGAGGAGAGGAAATCAAAACCTTGAGATTTTGCGATGATATTGTTATTTTATCTGCGACTGTAGAAGATCTCGAGAAGTTGCTGAATGGTATGGACGAAGTCTAGGGTAAGTAGCACAAGATGAACACAAAAGTAATGGTGCGCAGTCGAATCCAGGTAATATTATATTAGGAAATGAAGCTTTAAAGGAAGTACATGAATATTGTTACTTGGGTAGTAAATTAACTAACGATGTCAGAAGTAAGGAGGACATAAAACGCAGACTAGCACAAGCAAGGAAGGGCTTTCGTAAGACAAGAAATTTGCTCACTTCAAACGTTGATATAGAAATTAGGAAGATGTTTCTAAATACTTTAATCTGGAGCGTAGCATTGTATGGAAATGAAACGTGGACGATAACTATCTTAGAAAGAAAGGGAATAAGAGCTCTTGAAATGTGGCGTTACAGAAGAATGCTGAAGGTGAAATGAATAGATCGAATTACAAATGAAGAGCTACTGGATCGAATTGGTGAGAGGAGATCGATTTGGCTAAATTTGACGAGAAGAAGAGAGAATGATAGGACACATCTTAAGTCACGCAGGACTTGTTCATTTAGTTTTTGAAGGAAGTGTAGGTGGCAATAACGGTAGGGGTAGACCAAGTTATGAATATGAGAAGCAGATTAGAGCAGATGTGTGATGCGATAGTTACGTAGAAATGGAAAGTTTAGAACGGGATAGAGTGGCATGGTGACTGCATCACACCAGTCTATGGGCAGTTGACTATCAACAACAACAACTTCGCAATCTAGTCCATTATTTGGCAAGTTGTCGAAATCGTGACACATTCTTCTTGGAAGTGACAATTATTAAAATGTGGTATCCTTGTATTATGTAAGCAACTGTTATAGCCTACAGCAAAGAAGACATTGCATGAGATCTAAATAATCGACAAAGTGACGTAGAAAACAAAATGCTCAAGTATATGAGCAAGTAAAGCTTGGAATAAAGACGTAAGAACTCTCCCACGCTTAGCAAATAACATAGCATTAGAGAAAACATTAGTTCCTCAATTAAAGTATCATATTATGCGTGTTAGTTATCTCAGAAAGGTACATCAGGTTATCGATCACTTTTGTGTAAAACTCTTGTAATCTCGGCTGTCTGATGTGGGTAATTTTGGATCTTCAGTTTTATTTCTATCATGAAGCACATTTCGCTTCCCAAATCCTAAATTAGAATAATTACAGTAATATACAAGATGGCTTCATTTTAACTCCGACGACATGACATCATGTCAGTCAAAACTTCTACTCTTAATGACCTATCTCTTACTATCCTTAATTAAATCTATATATATAAAATAGCTTGTCCTGACTGACTGACTGACTGACTGATTGACTGATTCATCATCGCCGAGCCAAAACTACTGGACATAAAGAAATGAAATTTTGGGAATATATTCATATTATGATGTAGGTGCTCGCTAAGAGAGGATTTTTGTATATTCCTTCGGTAAGGGGGTGAAAAGGGGGGGTGAAATTTTAAAATGAGTGTATCTATATCTCAAAACTTTAAACGTTTATAGATGTGAAAATTGGTATTTAGAATCTTCTTTAAAAATAATGAAATACGTATTTTTTGTATTCAGAAAATCCCAATAGGAGGGGTGAAAAACAGTGAAAATGTGGGGAAAATGGGTTGAATGCCTTTAATCAGGATACCGGTACTTATATATCAGAAACTGAAGATATTACGGACCTCAAAATTGGTACTTTTGATCTCTTTTAAAAATCAAGAAACACGTATTTTTTGGTTTTTGGAAAATCCAATTAATGGGAGGGTGAAAAGGGGGTGAATTTTTAAAATGAGTGAATCTATATCTCGAAACTTTTAAAGTTTGCTGATGTAAAAATTGGTATTTAGAATCTCCATTAAAAAAAGAAACACGTATTTTTTTGTTTTCGGAAAATCGCAATAGGAGGAGTGAAAAAGGGGGAAAAATGGGTTGAATGCCTTTAATGAGGCTACTCATATTTCAGAACCTGAAGATATTACAGACCTGAAAATTGGTGTTTGGGATCTCCTTTAAAAATAAAGAAACACGTATTATTTTGTTTGTGGAAAATCCAATTAATGGGGGGGGGGTGAAAAGGGTGTGATTTTTAAAATGAGTGTATCTATATCTCAAAACTTTTAAAGTTTATAGATGTAAAAATTTGTATTTAGAATCTCCTTTAAAAATAAAGAAACACGTATTCTTTTGTTTTCGGAAAATCCCAATAGGAAGGGTGTAAAAGGGTGAAAAATGGGTTGAATGCCTTTAATGAGGCTACTTATATTTCAGAACCTGGAGATAGTACAGACCTGAAAATTGGTATTTTGGATCTACTTTAAAAGTAAAGAAACACGTATTTTTTCGTTTTTGGAAAATCCAAATATTGGGGGGTGAAAAGGGGGGGTGAATTTTTTAAAATGAGTGCGTCTACTTCTTAAAACTTTAAAATTTACAGATGAAAAAATTGGTAGTTAGAATCACCTCTAAAAATAAAGGAACACGTATTTTTTGTTTCCTGTAAATCCTAATAGGAGGGGTGTAAAAGGGGTGAAAATGGGTTGAATGCCTTTAATGGGGATACATATATCTCAGAAACGAAAGATATTACAGAACTGAAAATTTGTATATGGGACCTTCTTTAAAAATAAAGAAACACGTATTTTTTAGTTTTTGGAAAATCCAATTAATGGCGGTTAGACAGGAGTGACAAATTGGGGTGAATTTTTTGAAAGACTATATCTACAGAATATCTTGGAAACGTAAAATTTTACAGACGTAAAATGTGGGTGTTTGGAATCTCCTGTAAATGTAAAGAAACATAGGTGATTTGTTTTTGGAAACTCCACCTAAGGGGAACTCAAAAGGGGTGAAATTTTAAAATGAGAATTTTTACAGTATATCTTAAAAAACTTAACATGTTACAGAAGTGAAAAATGGTATTTTTTATCTCTATTAAACATAACGAATCGTGTATTTTTAGTTTTCGGAAATACCACTTGGGTGGTGGGGGGTGGGTAAAAGTGACTGAAAATAGTGTTGAATTCTTTTAATTAGGCTACTGATATCTCAAAAATGAAGATGTTACAGACGTGAAATTCGATATTTGCAATCTGCTTTAAAAGTAAAGAAACACGTATTCTCGGAAAATCCAATGAGGGGGGGGGGGTGAAAATATTGAAAATTTAATTGACTTAATTGTATGAGAATGCACACATCTAATAAAAACTAAAGTTGTTACAGATGTAAAAATTCGTATTTAGATCTCCTTTAAAAACAAAGAAAAACGCGTTTTGGTGGGGAAACCATCTTGGAGGGTGGGGGTGTAAAGGAGTTGAATTCCTTTCATGACGTCACATAAATCAAAAGCTGAAGAAGTTAGAGTCGTGATAATTGATATTTAGAAGACCTTTTACTATTAAAGAAGCAAGTATTTTTTGCGGGAAAATTCACTTAGGGGGGGGGGGGAGTAGTGTGAGATGAAGTGAAAAAAATAAATTATTTTTATGGGGATACTTATATCTCAAAACTGTTGGCAATAGACGTGAACATTGATGTTTGGAATCTCCTTTAAACATAAAGAAACAAGCCTTCTTTTAATTTTTTTTTTTGGGGGGGGGTTGGCGGTAAATAAACTTCACGGCGGTGGGGTGTAGAAGGAGGTGAGACCAATTGATTTTACTGTTATTAATGTACTTATAAGTATCCTCCGTTGCTCAGGCGGCAGCGCGCGGGCCTCTCTCACAGCTGGGTTCCGTGGTTCAAATCCCGGTCACTCCATGTGACATTCGTGCTGGAAAAAACGGAGGTGGGACAGGTTTTTCTCCGGATACTCCGGTTTTACCTGTCATCAGCCTTTCCAGCAACACATAATAGTAATAATAATAATAATAATAATAATAATAATGTTCCGGACCGTCGTCAAATGTGCGGATCGCGCTGGAAACGGCTCCTGAACGGGTAATGACTAAGAATGCAGTCCGGCCGCGGGTTCAGTGCCGCCAAATCACCCAATATGACACCACGCCGGATCTCCTGAAGGATTTTATACATATTAAAATGATTATAGGAAAAGATGGCAAAGATTTACGGACCCAACTGACCGGGAGGAATACCTGAGCCTAGCCCGGGAAGTACGAAATCGATTGCTGGAAAGGATGATTGAAAAATGGGAGAAAACGTGCCGTAATCTAATAGAAAACGAGTCAGATCGGGAATTTTGGTGGTTTCTCGCAGAAAACGAGTCAGATCGCGAATTTCGGCGGATTATATATCTAAAACAATAAGCATTCTATTATAAATTTCAGTACAATACCGTAGCGAAGCACGGGTATCTTGCTAGTCTATATATATAAAATAACTTGTCCTGACTGACTGACTGACTGATTCATCATCGCCGAGCCAAAACTACTAGACATAAAGAAATGAAATTTTGTAGATACATTCATATTAAGATGTAGGTGCTCGCTAAGAGAGTATTTTTGGATATTCTGTCGCTAAGGGGGTGAAAAGGGGGTTGAAAATTTAAAATGAGTGTATCTATATTTCAAAACTGTAAAAGTGTACAGATGTAAAAAATTGGTATTTAGGATCTTCTTTAAAAATAAGGAAACACGTATTTTTTGTTTTCGGAAAATCCCAATAGGAGGGGTGAAAAACGGTGAAAAAAGGGTTGAATGCCTTTAATCAGGATACCGGTACTTATATCTCAGAAACTGAAGATATTACAGACCTGAAAATTGGTACACTTGATCTTTTAAGAAAATAAAGAAACGCGTATTTTATTGTTTTTGGAAAATCTAATTAATGGGAGGGGGAAAAGGGGGGTAAATTATTAAAATGAGTGAATCTATATCTCCAAACTTTGAAAGTTTACAGATGTAAAAGTTGGTATTTAGAATTTTCATTATAAATAAGGAAACACGTATTTTTTGGTTTTCGGAAAATCCCAATAGGAGGGGTGAAAAGGGGTGAAAAATCGGTTGAATGCCTTTAATGACGATACTTATATCCCAGAAACTAAAAATATTACAGACCTGAAAATTGGTGTTTGGAATCTCCTTTAAAAATAAAGAAACGCGTATTCTTTTGTTTTTGGAAAATCCAACTAATGGGGCTGTGAAAAGGGGGTGAATTTTGAAAATGAGTGTATCTATATCTCAAAACTTTTACAGTTTATAGATGTAAAAATTAGTATTTAGAATCTCCTTTAAAAATAAAGAAATACGTATTTATTTGTTTTCGGAAAATCCCAATAGGAGGGGTGAAAAGGGATGAAAAATAGTTTAATGCCTTTAATAATGATCCTTATTTCTCAGAAACTTAAAATGTTACAGACCTGAAAATCGGTATTTGGGATCTCCTTTATAAATAGAGAAATATGTATTTTTTTAGAAAATCCAAATAGTGGGGGCGGGGGTGAAGGGGGGTGTATTTAAAAAATGAGTGTATCCATATCTCAAAACTTCAAAAGTTTGCAGATGTAAAAATTGATATTTAGAATCTCCTTTAAAAATAAAAGAACACGTATTATTTTGTTTTCCGAAAATCCCAGTAGGAGGGGTAAAAAGTGTGAATAAGGGATCGAATGTCTTTAATTAGGATACTTATATCTCAGAAACTGAAGATATTATAGACCAGAGAGTTAGTATATGGAATCTCCTTTAAAAATACAGAAACATTTATTTTTTTGATTTTGGAAAATCAATTAATGGGGGTTAAACAGGAGTGACAAATTGGGGTGAATATTTAGAAAAACTATATCTAGAGTATATCTCAGAAACGTAAAATGTTGCAGACGTAAAATTGATATTTGGAATCTCCTGTTAAAGTAAAGAAACAGGTATTCTCGGAAAATCCAATGAAGGTTGGAGGGGGGGGGGTGAAAATTTGAAATATTTATTGAATTAATTGTATGAGGATACTTACATCTAATAAATACTAAAGTTGTTACAGACGTGAAAAGTGGTATTTAGATCTTCTTTAAAAATAAAACGACGCGCTGGGGGGGGGGGGCGGAGAATCATTTTTGGGGGCGAGTGTGAAAAGGAGTTGAATTCGTTTTATGAGGACACATATCTTAAAAAACTGAAGATAATCGGTATTTAGAAGATCCTTTACTATTAAAGAAACAAGTATTTTTGCCCAAAAAATTCACTTAAGGGGGACGGGGAGTGTGAAAGTAAGTGAAAAAAGTGAATTATTTTTATGGGAATACTTATATATCAAAACTGAAGGTAACACACGTGAACATTGGTATTTGGAATCTCCTTTAAACATAAAGGAACACGTTTTCTTTTTGGGGGGAAGTAAATCAACTTAACCGCGGTGGGGTGAAAACGGAGGTGAGACCAATTGATTTTACTGTTTCTAATGTACTTATAAGGAGCCTCCGTGGCTCAGGCGGCAGCGCGCTGGCTTCTCACCGCTGGGTTTCGTGGTTCAAATCCCGGTCACTCCTTGTGAGATTTGTGCTGGACAAAGCGGAAGCGGGACAGGTTTTTCTCCGGGTACTACGGTTTTCCCCGTCAACATTCATTCCAGCAACACTCTCCAATATCATTTCCTTTCATTTGTCATTCATTTAATCATTGCCCCAGTGGAGCGCGACAGGCTTCGGGAGGGCTTATTCATTCCATTCCTGACCCGGTTGAATGACTGGAAACAGGCTGTGGATTTTCCATGTACTTATTCTGGTCATAAACCGATCATTTTTAATCTCTCCTGGGTTCGTTTTCAAGAGCCATCTTTACCTTTGGAGAACCTTCTTAGATTACAGTAGATTCTTCTGGCATATAAACAAAAATGTGAACATATTTGAAATAAACGATAGATATATGATTGACCGTGCAATTGTTCACCTCTGTAATAAGGTCAATAATGCACGGACGTATGTCATTCGTATCGCCAGAAGTCCTGCGCACTTGCCTACGGGCGACAATGGTGCTTGTCATACTGACATCAATGACAACGGCAGCAGATGTAATTTACCGCAAAGTAGAGGTTCAGTATCGCCAAGGCACCCAAGACGACACCACGCCGGATCTCCTCAAGGATTTGATCCACATTAAAAATGCTTATAGGAAAAGATGGCAAAGATTTAGGGACCCAGCTGACCGGGTGGAATACCTGGACCTATCCCGGGAAGTACGAAATCGATTGCTGGAGAAAAGATTGAAAAATGGGAGGAACGTTGCCGTAATCTCTCAGAAAACGAGTCAGATCGCGAATTTTGGCGGAATCTCTCAGAAAACGAGTCAGATCGCGAATATCGGTGGTTTATGTATAAAACGATAAGCATTCAATTATAAATTTCAGTATAATACCGTAGCGAAGCACGGGTACCTTGCTAGTTAGGTATAAAATATCAAGGGCTTCTGTATATAAGTTTAGATAGGAAAATATGTCGCCTACTGTAATACTAATGTTCGCCACCCACAGAACCAGTATATTAGTTTGATTACTCATATAATGCAGCTATAATTACGGTTTAACAGATACTGGTAGAAAAAATTACTGTGAAGGTGAATACGTTGTTCAATTAAGAGATGTAATACATTAAACACAAGATTAATACAAGAAATTTGGAGTAAAAAATGCCTGTTATATTCCAAAATGCGAAAATTCTACTCTCTTAGGAATGGAACTATATAGTGAGAGAGATATCTGAACTTCATTGCATTTTATCGTGATACTTTCAGTTAGATACACCATAAGTAAGTTCCCACTAATTAAAACTTGGACAGGTTTTCTCTGTGTGATTCAGTATGCACTAATGCACACTGTTAATTAAGCCAGTCTACTGAAGTTGGGAATCTGGCAGATGGTTTACTATTTAATGTATCCCCACTTTATTGCTGACTAACGATTTAATAATGGCTCATTAATTCACGCAAAGTTAGTTAATTATAGTGGCAGTCAGAAAAGTGATCAATGTGTTCTATTCATACCGTCCTCCAGAAATTAGTTTTCCTAACTTTGTGTAATTACGTGAAGTCCCCCATAATGCTAAGAATAACATCATTCTCGAGTCATGGAGTATTTTAAAATGATGTGTGCTGAACAAGGGAAAGGTGTCTGGTCTACAAAATATACGGACCGTTAAAATTCGCAAGTAATCGTGGAGAAGTTTGTTTGGAAATTTGATTGCCTGGAGTAGACCAAGGGTCGAATGGGAAAAATATATATATTTTGACATCACGTTTAAGGAAAATGAGACGACGTAAAAATTAGAAAGTAAATATTCTTACACAATAGCTCTTATTTCCACTTGTTAGAAAATACATTAAGTCACTGACCGCCATTGTTTCACCAAGAACATTATTTTCTTAGACTTTTGGACAACAAAGATATTGAAGTATAGAAGTAATAAAATTAAAATACGGTTTAAGTCAGTAATACACTTAACAGAAGTACCGTGGTCTTGAAATAGCGAGCCTTCCACTTACCCGGAGGCCCCAGGTTCAATTTCCGACCATGTCAGGGTATTTTACCATGGTATAATGACTGGTCCGAGCTTCGCTTAGTCTACGTGAGAAGAACTGAGATTCCATCTGACGGTGAAGTAGCGGCCTCGGTGTAGAAACCAAAAATAATTCCTGAAAGGATTCGTCGCAGTGACAACACGTTACCTCTTAATCTGCGGGTCATCGAGCTGAGCAGCGGTCACTTGGTAGGCCAAGGACAGTCAGGGCTGTAGTGCCATGAGGGTTGATATTAGTACATCGAGTCGATCCATACCTATACCATGGAGGAAATCAATAACTTATATCCTACATTGTAAATTTGTCGCAGTGTTGCTTCCTCTAAAAAGCGCATTTCCTTGTTTTCATAGGTCTACTATACTAGTCATGGACAGAAGGTATATCTTCCCTCTAAATCTAAAGCAGGGCCTTTACATATTCCAGTCTACCTTATTGGTACGTTCATCGACACCGGGAGAACATTGAATTTAACACCGCGAAGTACAAATCTTTCGACAACTACACATAGGAAGCTTTGAATAATTCCTTAAGTGGTCTATTAATATTTGAATTATTTGAGTCATCTTCATGAGGGATTTCATCATGTGTTCCTTCATAACAAATGAGAATTCATTTCTCAGAATGTTAAAGATGTATCGGAAGATAGTAAACCAATAGTAAATGTGTAGGAATATACCCCTTCCCCAATTGTGCTACAGCCCTGAAGGGAATTGGCCTGCAGAGCAACCGTTGCACAGCCCGAAAGTCTGCAGATTACGAGGTGAGTGCGACTAATCCCCTCGGCCGTTATGCTTGGCTATATAGACCGAGGACGCAATCTCAACTCCTCAATTGTAATCACGTAGGTTGAGTGAACATCGAACCAGCACTTAAATCCCTCACCTGGCTGAGAAGTAAACCCGGGGCCTCCACTGAGAGGCGAGCGCACTATCCATAGATCGCCTACATTTTAACGGACACTGATATCTCCAGAGCAGAAGAATGCTCTGTTACCTCTGTTACGAAAACAGGATATGGTGTAGCCGTAATACTGAAATCCCCATCGCAACTATGCATTCATATAATGTCCGACTCGTTGGCTGAACGGTCAGCGTACTGGCCTTCGGTTCAGGGGGTCCCGGGTTCGATTCCCGGCCGGGTCGGGGATTTTAACCTTAATTGGTTAATTCCAATGGCACGGGGGCTGGGTGTATGGGTTATCGTCATCATCATTTCATCCTCATCACGACGCGCAGGTCGCCTACGGGAGTCAAATAGAAAGACCTGCACCTGGCGAGCCGAACCCGTCCTGGGATCTCCCGGCACTAAAAGCCATACGACATTTCATTTCATTCATATAATATTGTTAACAACATCTAAAAATGTGATCATTTTATCTGTAGAGGTGCGAAACCTGGACATTAGGGAAACAGGAAGAAACAGAACTTGAGGCTGCCGAAATGTGGTTTTGGGGAAGAATTACAAAAGTAAGGTGGACAGTTACAAAGAGACTTTGTTTTAAAGAACGTAAAAGAGGATCGATGTTTATTAAATACGATAAAGAAGAGGAAATCAAAGTTCCTTGGACACGAACTGAGCTCTTCTCCAAACCACCACTGAAGGTAAAGTACTGGGAAAGAAACCCAGGGGACGACCAACGAAGTCATACATCAACTCCGTCGGAGAACTGGCATGTGGTTCACATAGCAACATGAAGAGGCCAGCAGAATATCGTCAGATGTGACTACAGCGACAAGGCATTGCCTTTAGTAGATGATGCTACTTTTTGATGAAGTTGAAGCCATCATGAAAGAATGTTACATTTTGGTAGTCCTAACTTAAGTTTCGTAGAAGAATATCACACTTCACTGTACAGTACGATGCCCATTAACACTAAGGCTGATTTGTATATTTTAATAATGTGACTTTCCTGGAAAACTACTAAGGATATCAGAACTGTTGTTAAAATTTAGCAAACTCTTTTCAATGGGCATTTCCCATAACATTCAGTTTATTAATTATGTACAAAACGTCTGCATCTATATTCTTAGAATTATTAGGCTGTTGTGCATTTTTCAGATGAACAATAATAACTGTTCTGTTCACAGAACTTGAGAATAAAAATCTACGTTCTTCTCTTGATTACAGTAATTCGAAAGCAAAGCAATCTCCTTACAGGCCGTGAAGGCCCTGGGAGGCTTCCATTATCTCTAACCTCGGCATCTGATGGGGTAGAGTGGTTTGCTCCCAGGAATTAATCTCGTACTCATTCTTGATATAGGCTGAGTGAACCTCAGGGCCATGTTCACCTCCAGAAGTGGAAATCCCGTTTCTTAATGCTTCGACGTCATTGCAGGAAATAGCACCATCGTTCTTCTGGATGAACCGAGCACGCCTTTACCGCGTTTACTATACCTAATGAAAAGCAAGTGAAAGGAAACATGCAACACTAGGCCATGAATGCTTTATAGCATTGAGATGTGTGCATTCTTCTCTTCGTGGGCTTAATTTGAAATGTCTTAAAGAACGTAATGGATCTCTTGTCGAAAGTGTAAGGCCTAGGAGTTTGTTCATTTGTAATGTTGGTAACAGTGAGATATATTTTCTTTCAATATTGCAGCGATTTTAAGCAGTGTATTTTGTTAGATTGGGCTCTATTTTCTTAGTCAGCGATTCTCAATCTGTAGTACGCGCACGTTTAACAGGTGGTACGGGAACGATTCTTATTGAGAAATAGACAAAAGCACAATGAAACCAAACATTGCAATCAGTTTTCGAGGCATACAATATGAACTTTCTTCCTTGATTATCTGAGGAACATATAAATATCTGACGCAGCACTACAGTAGTACTGTAATTGTACTACACTACTACAGGTTTACCATCGGCTTTGCTGCATTGGAGGATTTTGCATTTCTACCTTAAAACATGACTGCGAATGATTCTCAAAAATGGAAGTTAATTATTTCTGATTTCAAGGAACAAACCATAATATGTTTGTGACTGTTTATGTGGCGACATTCATTCTTGTTCGACTTAAACAACGTATTATTACTTTTCTATATACATTGCTAAGAATGTCGACGACTTCGATTTATTTTAAGTAGGTAAGCTTTAACCCCATGGCACTACAGCCCTTGAAGGGACTTGGTCTACCAAGCGACCACTGCTCAGCCCGATGGCTTGCAGATTACGAGATGTCGCGTGGTCAGCAGGACGAATCCTCTCGGCCGTTTTTCTTGGCTTTCTAGACCAGGCCGCTATCTCACCGTCAGATAGCTCCTCAATTCTAATCACGCAGGCTGAGTGCAACTCGAACCAGCCCTCAGGTCCAGGTAAAAATCCCTGACCTGGCCGGGAATCTAACCCGGGGCCTTCGGGTAAGAGGCAGGCACGCTAATCCTACACCGCGGGAGGTAGGCTTTGCAGTACAAAAAATTAGGCGTAGCAGTAGGTGTAAAACTGACATTTAAACAACGACGTTAATCACAGAAGAAACATGATCTTAATTCGAATATCAATTTATGAGCTGGTGAATGGAATAGAGCAAATCATTCTCTGACAATTTTGACGACTGATAGCCATCCTTCCTAATCGTAAATGATTAATAGAACGAAAAACGAAGCGTTTTATGCCTTGATTTGTATATTATCATGAAAGTAAATATATTTCGTACTGTCACTGTCTTAAATACGAGTATGATATATAAGGGCATATTTCTCAACAACTGCACTACCACTGAATGTACAGCATTCTGGCTGTCGGTTCATAGAGACGTTCGATTCCAAGCCGGGTTATATATTTTAACCTTCTTTGTGTTCGTATTCATACCTTAATTTTATACAACACATCGCATTGCAAACCACCGAAAGAACACGCAATAGTAAATACTTCTCTCCACACGGGAAAGGCATCCGGCCGTAAAATTGAGCTTTATACTAGTGCCGACTACATGTAAGTAAGCATAGGTCAGAAAGAAGCAGAAGCAAAAGCCGAGGACTGGCCTTTCCCTACTTACACGTGGTTGGCTAACTACTTCAGTATTAAGTCATACAACCACGAACATCAGCTGAATTCTATGTGATTAATTTTACAAACCTGGTTGTAGTTTGTTCGTGAAAATAAAGAAATATGGAACATTTTATTTTCCGTGTCATACATTTTTTAATTTAACAATTTATTTAAATGAGTTAAAATTACGACCATTCTTAGTTATGAATGTTTTATGTTGTTGTCAAGTAATACAACCATCTCTACATAATAATCGCTGACGGATATATCGTTGTTTTAACATTTCTTTTTCTACAATTGAGTGAATAAAGACAAAATGTCTATAGGTACGAATTTACGAAGTTCATTATAACAACTTATTCTTGCGTTTGTCATTGATCCCATCCATACAGCCTATTGCGTACTTTCAAAGAGGTATAACACAATAGTATTTGCACGACCATGGGCAGTATGAACAAGGATATTCTCAATAGATGGTCGTAGCAACCCGTGGAAGATACTGGGGGCCACCAAGGTCAAGTGGATAAAGAATAAATAAATTACTACTAAGCAAAATAAGTTACTACTGACTAAAATGAAAACAACGATTTAAAGAAAATTAGGAATTTTTACTAGCATAATTCTTTTGGATTAATAAAAGGTAAAATGTGCGCGAGATCTCGTTAAAAGGAAAGAAATGAAAACTCTTTTTCAGACCTTGGGATCCCAGAACTAAACTAAGCAAATTACAGTAAGTTAATGAATCAGGAAATAAAACTTGACTGTAGCACAAGAGGAGAAAACGGTTTCTTAGAGACTATCTCTGGTTACTTAAAGAGATAACTCCACACAATATTTCACCAGAATAAGTTCCATAAAGGATAATACTCCGAAATTAAATTCAGAAATTAAGAATCAGCAAGAACGAAATTTTCAAGGAAATAAACATTAAATCCACAACACAAATCTCTCGGTTGACTCAACAGTTTATCCCATTCGCATAACAAATCAACATCATATCCTTGACAACCACAATTAATACTCAGAACACAGAGAAGGCCCGTCAGCTGTCAGCTCATAACAGAGAGCTCCCATCACAGCAATGTTTACAAGATCCAGTCATGGTAAGGGGATCACATGACCCGAGAAAGAAAATGGCTGCGCATCAACAACCGATTTAGTCAAAAGAACCGCTTTCTACTCACTAACTAACTTTGACACACTCAAAAAATCAAAAGACATTAAGAATAAACCCACCCATAATATAATGATTGAAAAATGACTTTTAGATACCACAGTCAATGAATAATATCGGTTTTTGCAATTACATCTGATCTGAATTTTAACTTTAAAAGCACAACGTAACTTGTTTGGAATTAATTAATAGGCATAAACATTGCCAAAATGTAACATTAAAGAAACCCCAATAATTTAAATCATAACGTTATTACGAAGTGATAATTTGTAACATCATGTCGAAACATATTCAAATGTAAATAGTTTGATTAGAGAAAGATCACGCCCAATATAATTTAGAATAATGTTTCTGCTTCGAACGATCAAAAAACAGTTACACTTTCAGTTAGCATGCATTTCTTCAAGTTAATGCAGTCCCCAGATCAAAATTTTGGGTTATCAGTACTTACAGACTCGCCGAACATAGAATAAGAGAGAGAAAAAGAAAAAGGAAACCAAGGCATTTTGGCTCTCGTCGGTTGGCGAGTAATCCATCTAGTCTCGAAGGCCATGACTCCTGCTTCTTCTTTACTCATTTTTCAATTTATATTTTTCAACAGCAGTGATGAGCTTGAATCTTTTCTCCCCGACAACCTTCGACAATCACAATAATCAAAACAAAGCCGGTCGACGTACACTGACTGACAGAGCAAATGCAAAACCAAGAAGGAGTGGTTCGAAAGGGATGAAAGTTGGGGAAAAAACATAGACGGCACGGACGAATAATTGATGTTTATTTCAAACCGATATGCAGGTTACACAATGCGCACGGCATCGACTCAGTAGGATGTAGGACCACCGCGAGCGGCGATGCACGCAGAAACACGTCGAGGTACAGAGTCAATAAGAGTGCGGATGGTGTCCTGGGGGATGGTTCTCCATTCTCTGTCAACCATTTGCCACAGTTGGTCGTCCGTACGAGGCTGCGGCAGAGTTTGCAAACGGCGTCCAATGAGATCCCACACGTGTTCGATTGGTGAGAGATCCGGAGAGTACGCTGGCCACGGAAGCATCTGTACACCTCGTAGAGCCTGTTGGGAGATGCGAGCAGTGTGTGGGCGGGCATTATCCTGCTGAAACAGAGCATTGGGCAGCCCCTGAAGGTACGGGAGTGCCACCGGCCGCAGCACATGCTGCACGTAGCGGTGGGCATTTAACGTGCCTTGAATACGCACTAGAGGTGACGTGGAATCATACGCAATAGCGCCCCAAACCATGATGCCGCGTTGTCTAGCGGTAGGGCGCTCCACAGTTACTGCCGGATTTGACCTTTCTCCACGCCGACGCCACACTCGTCTGCGGTGACTATCACTGACAGAACAGAAGCGTGACTCATCGGAGAACACGACGTTCCGCCATTCCCTCATCCAAGTCGCTCTAGCCCGGCACCATGCCAGGCGTGCACGTCTATGCTGTGGAGTCAATGGTAGTCTTCTGAGCGGACGCCGGGAGTGCAGGCCTCCTTCAACCAATCGACGGGAAATTGTTCTGGTCGATATTGGAACAGCCAGGGTGTCTTGCACATGCTGAAGAATGGCGGTTGACGTGGCGTGCGGGGCTGCCACCGCTTGGCGGCGGATGCGCCGATCCTCGCGTGCTGACGTCACTCGGGCTGCGCCTGGACCCCTCGCACGTGCCACATGTCCCTGCGCCAACCATCTTCGCCACAGGCGCTGCACCGTGGACACATCCCTATGGGTATCGGCTGCGATTTGACGAAGCGACCAACCTGCCCTTCTCAGCCCGATCACCATACCCCTCGTAAAGTCGTCTGTCTGCTGGAAATGCCTCCGTTGACGACGGCCTGGCATTCTTAGCTATACACGTGTCCTGTGGCACACGACAACACGTTCTACAATGACTGTCGGCTGAGAAATCACGGTACGAAGTGGGCCATTCGCCAACGCCGTGTCCCATTTATCGTTCGCTACGTGCGCAGCACAGCGGCGCATTTCACATCATGAGCATACCTCAGTGACGTCAGTCTACCCTGCAATTGGCATAAAGTTCTGACCACTCCTTCTTGGTGTTGCATTTGCTCTGTCAGTCAGTGTATATTCATATGCACGGAGATCACGAGAACAAGTTGAGTACTGTGAATGCCGCTAGATGGCAGTTAGTGGTGGGGACGGAGCGGAGCGGAGCGGAGCAGTTGTTGTGACGTCATCACCCGGTATAAGGCTCTATAAGATAGGTATGCTTAGCCGCCATTTTGGTTCATACGTGCGCAATGGGCCATATGATCAAACTGTAGTTTCTCCTACAAACGCTCGCTTCATCACATTGAACGTATTGCTTTAGTCACCACGTGCATGACAGAATTGTGCAATATTTGTGCGGATATTTATTACATAATGGTGGGTTGTTCTGCACGTAATTGTAGTAATGTCTCTACTGCGCGATACAGGTTGTTAAGATTCCCTTCTGAAAATTCTAGGAGAGCAATCTGGCTTCAAAACTGTAGACGTGACAGGTGGAAACCAACATCAGCTTCGAGGTTATGAAGTTATGAAATATGAATTTGTAACCGTGAGGTCTTCTATAGGAATTATAATCTTTATACATTGCAAAATGGTGGAAATCTTGTAATGGAGAAAATTTCGAATGAAAATGTCCAGTATATGTTTTCCAACGTGCTGTAATATTTTTTAAAATATTAGACACTTCTTCAAAATTCGATTCTATGCTCTTGTGGACTTTAACAAGAAAGCACGGAAACGGGGTAAAACGTATGGGCCTGCTTGGGTAAAGAAGAGAAAAATGCAAACAAGGAATGGAATGTTATTGTTTTGTAAATACTGTAATAAAAGGAGATAGTAAGTTTGTAAAATATTACTTAAATTTCATATTTTAAAAAAATGTGCTGCGTGAGCAAATTAACCAATGTTGCGACCCTTTGAAGTTTTACAAGGTAAGTCGTGCTGATGAATCATACTACTTCTCCTCAAACCAGAGGAATCTCTATAAAATATGTACTGTTAACTTCAAAGTAAAAAAATTACAATGTTCTCCACAGCTCGTGGGTGACTCCCCTTACAAGTCATTGGTAACTGATTTTATCAGTGCAATACTTCAGGTTGGAAGAGAAGATTCAGCTATAGAAGTAGTTACTCTATTCCTATTTTCTTCCTGAATGTAATTTGTAATAACATTTATTTCATGAATGTTCGGTTGAAGAAACTAAATATCTCTGTTCATTACAACTGCATAACGCTGATGAGATTCATAACACCAACCAAAAATTAAGTTTATTTTTCACATAGAAGGTCTGGTTTTAAATACTGGTAAATAAGGAAAGGGACTAAATTTAAGAAGAAAGAAATAAGCTTAAAAAATCCCAGTTACTTGGGTGTGTTCGTCTTCGTACATCACATTTCAGCGTGTTGTTCGAAGAATATTTTTCTTATTATTTCGTTAACATTGAAAATAACGCTAAATAAATTTCACGCAAGTATGAAATACCGACTGAGGTTATATGGTATCAAAATCTTCTATCACAATTTATATATCTTCGACACTGACCGATTATCACGTCAAATTCCACGATTTAAGAATGACAGTAGCCTACATCAATACCACGGAATCCCTCATTTCATTTGACGGTACCGCGGCGCATAGCTTACGGACAACCTATTCTACTTATTATTATTAATAATAATAAACAGATTTATTAGTAAGCTATTTTTTCTAATATTTCTTCAGTGAGAATACATGCCTAGTTTGTTTGTTAAAAGGCAAATTATCAACGACCATGCTATTCGTACAATCACTGTCTCGAGTAAAAATTCCACAATAATGTACGAAATATAACCTACTAACATTTACAGTATGTTGAGCAACCGTTTGAGTAATACTGATAATGAGTATTTTTACATTATGCTAGTTTAGCATTATTTTCTAGGTTGGAGAACAGTAGAAAAGAGGGATATGCAAGACTGGGGCGGTCAACTGTCTTACCAACGTAGTGCAGGAATGAACCATAATGGCGGGCGAACATACCTAGTCTTTAGAGAGCCCTAACCCGGTAGTACCCAGTAAACTACCGAGTGAATGTAATGTGGCGGCACGTTTAAATACGTTATTGGTATGGCAACGTAAATTCAATGCCCTTTTCTCAGAACATAACCATTTTGCTGAATACAGCAATGTTGCTTTCTGCTGAAGAAGCCAATCTGCTCATTTCAACCTTGTGATGCCTCTTGATATAATCCCACAAATTTTATACGCCACCACCCGTCGCGTAAATGCGGCCGCAAAATTTGCATTTTGCTTATTTTTATCACCAGTAATTTCAAAGAACTGCCATGCATCAGACGGTTTTCGTGGCATTTGTGGTACAAATTTCTGTAACAATTTATGCAATTCCTTAAATTTTCTAAAACATGAATCATCATCATCATCATCATCTGTTTACCCTCCAGGTTCGGCTTTTCCCTTGGACTCAGCGAGGGATCCCACCTCTACCGCCTCAAGGGCAGTGTCCTGGAGCTTCAGACTCTTCGTCGGGGAATACAACTGGAGAGTATGACCAGTACCTTGCCCAGGCGGCCTCACCTGCTATGGTGAACAGGGGCCTTGTAGGGGGATGGGAAGATTGGAAGGGATAGACAAGGAAGAGGGAAGGAAGCGGCCGTGGCCTTAAGTTAGGTACCATCCCGGCATTCGCCTGGAGGTGAAGTGGGAAACCACGGAAAACCACTTCAAGGATGGCTGAGGTGGGAATCGAACCCACCTCTACTCAGTTGACCTCCCGAGGCTGAGTGGACCCCGTTCCAGCCCTCGTACCACTTTTCAAATTTCGTGGCAGAGCCGGGCATCGAATCCGGACCTCCGGGGGTGGCAGCTAATCACGCTAACCACTACACCACAGAGGCGGACCTAAAACATGAATACCGTCTTAAAATGGGATTAAATATCGAACTAATGTCACAATTATTATCTACTATGCTTTGCATTATCTACAAAACACTACAAGCGGAGGAAATATAGACGCAAATTAAGAAACAGAGACTGAATACAAGGGGTGGCCACGACGTTCGGATCACGGAGTATCTTCAAACTTTGTACACATTTAGTAGTCCATTAGGTCAAGCTAATGTGCAAGTAGTAAGGTGTATTACTGAGGCGTTCTCGAGAAAATCTGAAGAGAAGTTTGCGCGTCGAATATGTACCGGTACGTTGCGACCATGAGGGCGAAACGGTGGTGGGCGAGTGATTAGCGTTCAAGCTCCGTAATCGCTGGTTCTCTGGATCCAGTCCCGCTTGTCGTTTTGTTTTTCAACACTGGTCCAATTCTTTCATATACATTACAATTCAAAGGTAATATACTGAAAAAGGTATATTTGCATAAACTTTTATTGGATTTCCAATGTTATTTGGCTCTTTACTAATGTTTATCATTACAAAAATTATCTTTCTTTCTTTCTTGCTTTCTTTCTTTCTTTCTTGATCTGTTTACCCTCCAGGGTCGGTTTTTCCTTCGGAATCAGCTAGAAATCCCACCTCTACCGCCTCAAGGGCGGTATCCTGGAGCGCGAGAGTTTGGGTTGTGTATACAACTGGGTAGGATGACCAGTACCTCACCCAGGTGACCTCACCTGCTATGCTGAACAGGAGCCTTGTGGAGAGATGGGAAGATTGGAAGGGATAGGTAAGGAAGAGGGAAGGAAGTGGCCGTGGCCTTACATTAGGTAGGGGCCTACATCCCGGCATTTACCAGGAGGAAAAAAGTAGTATAATTGGATGGTTCGGCGGCCACCACCTCCTCCGGCTCCCGCGGGAAATTTGAATTGGTAAACAAAGCCACGTGCTTTTTGACAGCTATCATCGACAACAACGCATCGCTAACCTCAGTCCTGCCATCTTGACGGGCCTAAACCTCAGTAGTACCAACTTAACCTAACTAGCGCGAGATTTGAATAGGTAAACAAATCCACGTGCTTTCTGACAGCTGTCATCCGCCATCTTTAAACTACAGAGCACAGTGCTGCCCTCTTTATCGCAGTAGCTGCAAATTCGTCACCTGTCATCGGCAGTGCTGCCATCTTGGCGGGCCTAAACCTTAGTGCTACCAACTTAACCTCACTAGCGCGAGATTTGAATCGGTGAACAAATCCACGTGCTTTTCTGACAGCTGTCATCCGCCATCTTCAATCTATAGAGCACAGTGCTGCCCTCTTTAGCTACTTACCTTTGAAATGTGGTGGCGGATAATTTGAAAAATGCTTTTTGACAGCAGCCATCTTTGAGCACTGTGCTGCCCTCTTTAGCTAGATACCTTTGAAATGTGGTGGCGGCAATTTGAAAAATTCTACATTCTCTTGTTTGGAAACAAACCTATGCGCTTTTCTGACAGCTATCATCCACCATCTTTAATCCAGAGAGCACCGTGCTGCCTTCTTTAGTTGAAATGTGGTGGCGGCAAATTCTACGTGCTCTTGTTTGGAAACAAACCCATGTGCTTTTCTGACAGCTGTCAACCGCCATCTTTAATCCAGAGAGAACGGTGCTGCACTCTTTAGTTGAAATGTGGTGGCGGCAAATTCTACGTGCTCTTGTTTGGAAACAAATTCTACGTGCTTTTCAGCTGTCATCCACCACCTTTAATCAAGAGAGCACCGTGCTGCCCTCTTTGTGGTGGCGAATAATTTGGAAAATTCATTTTGACAAGCAGTCATCTTTAATCCAGAGAGAACAGTGCTGCCCTCTTTAGCTACTTACCTTTGAGGCGGTTAATTTGAAAAATTCTATTTGACAAGCTGCCATCTTTAATGAAAAGAGCATCGTGCTGCTATCTTGCGAGTAATTTTTACGTCACAGCTGTCATCCACCATCTTGCATTGCTAACCTTAGTGCTGCCCTCTTTAGCTACTTACCTTTGAGGCGGACTATTTGAAAAAAAATCTATTTGACAAGCTGTCACCCGCCATCTTGCATCGCAAACCATGTAGTGGCGGTAAATTCGAACAAGTTTAATCATACATCGGGGGAGCTAGAGTAAGCACGTGCTGCAGTGATGACGTCATCATGCATGTTTAGACTTGTCCGTTTTCTTAAGAGTAAGTCGGTGTAAAATAATGTGGTGGCGGTAAATTCGAACAAGTTTAAACATGCATCGGGAAAGCTAGGGTAAGCACGTGCTGCAGTGATGACGTCATTGTGCATGTTTAGACCTGATCGTTTTTCTTAAGAGTAAGTGGTGTAAAGCAATGCAATAAGTACAACATTTTTGAATGAGATCAAATCTTTATTTACAAATGTACTACAACCGTGTTCGTTTTTGCTGCTGACAAGGTTGGTATGCTTCTTAACAACGTATGCTTCTGAAATGCCTCCTGCAACATTCAAATTAAACAAAACATTTAGAAATATATTATACTAAGTATGTTATGCTTTACAGAGAAGATCATATACTTCTTCCCTTGTTGTTATTCCTTTTCGGAATCATCATCATCATGAGGTACTAGAGAAAGTTCATTCATACACTGTGTACAGTGTTCAGTCCTCGGATTTGGTCCATCCCAATTATCATCACCATTTTCTCCTCGATGCTTGTAATGTCATTGACAAGTTCTAAATAAAGCTACTTCGATAGACATCTTACTGTGTAGAGGAAGGATGCCCCAAAAATTATGTACGTAAGAGGCAGCGTACGTAGATAAAAATCCTGGTGGTAAGTATTGAATAAGATGTTTCGGCATCGAAGATCTATGTTTATAGAACATCTTAATAGCCTCACTCACTCGTGTAAGATAACAAGAGATTCAAGATGGCGACTACTGTGTGTGAGTCTGTGATATCCGTAGTAGATAATGGTATCAGATGCAGTGAAAAATGTGCCAAATGCAGAAGAGTAGTTAAAAATGGGATTCTGTGTCGTAAGTGTGATGAATGGTACCATTTTCGTTGTGCAAATATTGTAAATAGGACTGATATTGAAGAAAGTGAGTGGCTGTGTCCCGAGTGTAAACAAACTGAGAGTGAGGCAGAACAACAAGAAAGAGAGACTTAGGAAACTATAATTAAGATTTTAGGAGTGCTACAAGAGGACTTATGCGCACTGAAACATGAAAATGAAAGCTTAAAGGACAGAATAAAGAAACTGGAAGATAAAGAAGACATTGGAGAAGAAAGATCGCCGTGGACGGAAGTGATGCGTGGCCATTTTAGGCCTAATGTTAAACATATGGGAGAAACTACGTACAACTTAAAACCGGGAAAAAACTCTTTGAAGTGCCAAAATAGATTTCAGTTATTGCAGCAAGTTCCAGAAGACACACCAAGTTTTCCAAATAATTTTAAATCCAGTGGAGGTAAGCTACAGAAGAAGAAAACCTACCGAAAGTCAAGATCGCCAAAGATTCATCTCTACGCAGACAGTCAAGGGCGGGGTATGGCAGAAGGCATCAAGGATGAGCTGCAGAATCCAGAGACTGAGGTTTAGGACTAATAAAACCAGGTGCCAAAACTGAAGACGTCCTTCCAAGTTGTGATCCTGTGTTAGAGAAGGACAATTATGTGGTGATTGTGAGTGGTACAAATGACATTGCTGCAAATGAAGGTGAGGAATTAATTACGACTCTCAGAGGTAAGATTTCTAAACTACCTGACTCAAAAGTAATTGTAGTAAATGTGCCACCCAGGTTTGACCTTTTAGAGGACTCATGTGTGAACAAAGCTGTACGTGATGTAAATATAAAAATCAAGAGATTAAGTAAGAGTTTTAGAAATGTCTATGTAGTAGATACTTTAGGTCTTGGCAGGCAAATGTTCACTAGACATGGGTTACATCTAAATGGTAATGGAAAAGCAACTCTCTGTAGACAAATTGCTACAATTATCAACAGAGATTTGCAAACTAATCTGTACTTAAGAAATCCCATACCACTAAACTGGCACATACAGGGAAACTTGCCAGAAAACCCAGACCCTTAAATCAAGATCTATGTACAAGGATCTGGGTTCCAGGGAAGTTCTCAACTCATGAGTCAAACGTTAACCAATTGCAACAGTCAAGTTTTAGGGAGGAAGGAGGTCTGAGATTGCTCTTGGTAAACTGTCAGAGTGTAGTAAATAAACAATTAAAATTCGGTACATTGATGGAATCTTATGAGACGGATGTAGTGATAGGAGTGGAATCGTGGTTGAGAGAAGGGGTGGGATTTACAGAAGTATTTCCAGAAGGGTATACAGTCTATCGTAGAGACCGAGGAGATAAAAAGGGAGGAGGGGTATTTATTCTGGTGAACGAAACTTATTGTTCGCATGAATGGTTTACTGATGAAAGGGATGAAATATTAGGGATAAAATTAGTTTGTGATAATATGAAGGAGGTGGGAATTATAGGAACATATAGGCCTGGAAGAGAGGAAAGAGACATGGAAATATTTGAGAAAATAATAGATTATACTCATAAAAACAATAATGATACGGTAATAATTGGAGGAGATCTAAACTTGCCTGAAGTTGAATGGAATGGAGCTGCAAGTGAAGCCCATGAACAGAAACTGGCAAATAAGTTAATTTGGGAGGGAGGATTTACACAAGTAGTACAAGAACCAACTCGTCTCAATAACTTGCTAGATGTATTCTTGGTTAAACCATGGGAAATTGTTGATAAAACTGAGGTAATTGAAGGAATAGGTGACCATAAGGCTGTAATAATGGATGTAGGACTTCTACCAAAAATGCTTAATAAGAGGGTCACAAAAGACAAGAAATTATACAGAAAAACTAAAGTTGATGAATTTGGGACTTACCTTAAATCACAATTCAGTTGTTGGATAAGTGAAGGGAATAATGTGGATACACTTTGGGCTAAATTTAAAGGAATCATTTGGGAAGGAGAGAAGAGATTTGTACCTGTTAAGAAGGGTAAAATGACCTCAGACCTTGTTTATTACTCAAGGGAAATAAGAAAATTAAAAAGAAAATGTAGAATAGTAAACAGGAAAATCAAAGAAGGTAGGGAGAGTAGAGAAAGTAGAAAACAGCTAATGAGGGAACTGAATAGAGTGAAAAAGGAAGCAAAAGAGAATTATATGAATGGCATTCTTCAAGAGGGTAATGACCACAAAGGGAAATGGAAAAAGCTGTATTCATATATTAGGAATCAAAAAGGAAAAGGAATCCAAATTCCTACAATGGTGGGAGAAGGGGGTGAACACTATTTAACAGATACTGAGAAAGCAAACCTCTTTAGTAGGGAATTCCGAGATTCAGTAGAAGATTGTCAGGACTTGGAAACCGTAACAGAAGATAGAAAGGGAGAGACACAGAGGGAAACAAGAAGCTTCTCATTCACAAATGAAGATATTTTCAGAGAAATCCAACTGCTTCAGCAAGGAAAAGCAGCAGGAAGTGATCAAATTACTGGGGAGGTATTAAAGACGATGGGGTGGTATATAGTGCCTTATTTAAAATTTCTCTTTGACTATGTCATAAATAATAGTGTGATACCAAAGGAATGGAAGGAATCTATAATAATACCAATTTATAAAGGGAAGGGTGATAAAAGGAAACCAGAGAACTACAGACCAATCAGCCTGACCAGTATAGTTTGTAAAATACTGGAGAGTTTAATAGCAAAGTACATCAGAGGGATATGTGATGATAAAAATTGGTTCATGAGGAGCCAGTATGGATTTAGAAAGAAATTTTCTTGCGAGGCACAACTGGTGGGATTTCAGCAGGGCATATCAGATCAGTTAGATTCAGGAGGCCAGTTAGATTGCATAGCCATAGATCTTTCCAAAGCCTTTGATAGAGTGGAACATGGAATATTATTAAAGAAATTGGAGGGAATAGGATTGGATGTAAGGGTTATACGTTGGATAAGAACATTTCTAAATTCAAGGGTTCAGAAAGTCAAAGTAGGAAATAATATATCACAGGAAGAGAAAGTCTGGAAGGGAATTGCACAGGGTAGTATAATCGGTCCGTTACTTTTCTTATTATACGCAAATGATTTAGGGAACAATTTAACATCGAAAATAAGATTGTATGCAGATGACATAATTGTTTATAGGCAAATAAATAACATTGAGGATTGTTCAGAATTACAAAGGGACCTTGACAGTATCCAAGAATGGGTTGAAGAAAATAATATGAAGATTAATGGAGGCAAATCAACTGTTACAACATTTACAAACAGGAGCTTTAAAACTGAATTTGAATATACTTTGGATGAGGTAGTTATCCCAAAAGATGGCAAGTGCAAATACTTAGATGTGAGATTTGAAAGTAATTTGCACTGGAAGGGTCATGTTGATGACATTGTTGGGAAAGCATACAGATCGTTACATGTCATAATGAGACTACTTAAAGGATGCAACAAAGAATTAAAAGAAAAAAGTTACTTAAGTATGGTTCGTCCATTATTGGAATATGCAAACAGTGTTTGGGATCCTCACCAAGAATACCTAATAAAAGAACTAGATGGTGTGCAGAGGAAAGCAGCAAGGTTTGTAACAGGGGATTTCAGGAGAAAGAGTAGTGTATCAGAAATGTTAAAGGAACTTGGGTGGGAAACTTTAAGTAAGAGAAGAGAGAAAACTAGACTTATAGGATTATATAGAGCCTATACAGGAGAAGAAGCATGGGGAGATATCCGTGAGAGGCTTCGGTTGGAAAATAATTATATTGGTAGAACTGACCACAAGTACAAAATTAGAAGGAATTTTAGCAGAAGCGATTGGGATAAATTTTCTTTCATTGGGAAGGGCGTGAAGGAGTGGAACAGTTTACCAGGGGTAGTGTTTGATCCTTTTCCAAAATCTGTACAGATATTCAAGAAGAGAATAAACAACAACAGAGATAATAAATTAAATGTTAGAGGTCATTCGACCAGTGCAGGATATTGTAAATAATAAATGTGTGTGATTAAATTAATTCCATCCCCTGGTCTAAGGAATTTGGACAGCCCAAGTAGGGGACTGCCTGTAGGGGTGAAGTACAGTGGGGACTTCGAGGGCACTGGGACCGCTACGGTAGCTGTGAAGGCCCTTCAGGAACTCTGAAAAGTGGTGGCAAAAGGGGCTCTGGTTAAGACGCAGCAGGTCGTTATGCTACTTAGGTTCCAAAATGGGTAAAATATAAATATGTAAATAAATTCAGTGTTAATTTTAATCTTATACCAGTTGTATAGTATTATTAGAAGTAATTTCACATACCGTACTGTATATGAGTTGACTATGTTTGTAAGATATTATAAGTAGAATTTTGTAAACAATATCAATTTATTAAGGATGATGTGTGTGTTTAATAGAAAAAATTATTAGCGTAAATTGTATAATATTGTATTCTAGGAAAATTTTCTTCGTCTCCTGTTAATTTAAAATTTAGTGCTTGACAATAATGTATTTTAGTGTACCATTTGCCACCGAGGTAGACACCTCATTAGCAAATAAAGAGATTTTGATTTGATTTGATTTGAAATAAGATGTTGCGTATGAGCATGCAAACAGCATGCACATTTGCAGTTTTGTTCCATAGCGTACGATGTCGAAGCACACACTAATGAAAATGATAAGGAGCTATTCTAATTTATAGTCTCGTAACAATATTCGTTAGCGGATGGTAAGTAACATCACTCATACGAAAAATAAGACAATAGGCTGTTGTGTTAGCAGGAATGTTTTCAGATGTTTCAAATTCTAAACGAATATCAACTGGAGATTCTTTTATAGATTCTTCATGATAAGAGCAGTCTATAACTACAATCGGTGCTTTATTTTTAAATTCTTGAGGTGTAAATAGCGGACGATCTTCTTTCTGATAATACGATGTTTGAAATTTACAAAACATGTCATAGAGCATCCCAAACTTATTTTTCTCAAAGTTAATGTCTATGTTTTCGTAGGGATACGTAATTCCGTTGAGATATAGTCTAACGTGTCTTAATTTACAGTGATCAAACAGTGAGCTATCTTTTTCGTGATTGAATTTACGATTAGTTTGAAATCCAAAAATAATGTACAAGGGCTTCTCAGTAAAACGTGATGTTTTAACAGCCCAGCTATGCTTGTTTGTAGGTGGTAACACAGGATATTCATGCAGCTCCCAACTTCTAAAACGTATAGGTAATGGTGTATCATTTTCTACAATGTTGAGCAATCGAAGTTTTTCACGATCAGATAAGGTTACATGTGGAATCCTCCACAGTATACGATGCAGTGTTATTTTCGATTCTACTGGTGTTTCTACTGCTTTAAGAGAATTGTAATCACTTCGATCACGGATTAGAATAAGCTCTTGTTTTGCGTTGATTATAATACGTGTAAAGTCTTCTGCGAATCCAAAAATATGTTTCAGTGATAACATACCCGTAAAAGTACCATCCTCATTAATCATCCAGTTGTTAGTAGCTTTTGGACACCATCCAGCCATCCGCAAAAGATTACTTTCTTCATCACAGAAAGAAGGGTAGAGTTTCATTGCACTTGTAATACCAACATTCTTCGTTCGATCTATTTCAACATTATGTACTTCATATCGTACTTCAGAAAAGAGAAAAGCTAGAGCATGGTTGTTTAGTTGTGAAGTGCCTGGTCCACTTCCATCCGACTTTTCTAGTCGTCCTTCAATATAGAGGTAGCTTTAGTGTGGTAAGGTGTATACATCTTGCTGATTAATAATAAAATGAATTTCATCATTGTTATTTAATCCAAACGTAAAAGGTTGATAGGAATGAAGCTCACTTCGTACTACACCTTCACGACTTTCTACTGTATTCGTAATGTCTAGCATTTCTTCCATTCTGTTGTAGTAGTGTATATCCTAAATCTTGGAGTATCTGCTTATGGGTATCTGTTAACTCGATGAGTCTCTGTACACATGTAGTATGTCTTCGGAATGTACACCGTGTTTTATAGATGGTTTTCATACTGGTTTAAGATGTAGTTTGCAAGCTACGTACGCGTGCTTATCTAAATGAATAAGCTGATTATGTTTATTTACAAGTCTAAGAGTAATGTTGCTAATGTGTTTTACAGACACAGGATGATAAAGAACTACTGCTGGTTTCTCACAAATAGTATATCCACGTTCCTCTGTAAAAATAAAGTCGTGCAGGACGTGCGAAGGTTGTAGATTACTATTCAAGTCTGTAATAATATTACAAGTAATGTTCACATTATAATCATCGAAGAGTTTTATAGGTTGATCAGACTCGTAACGTACGTTCGGTAGGAGCTCCCTCGATGAAAATCCAAGCAGTGGTCCAACCGAATCAGGTTGTGATTTGAAGTCAATCTTAAATGATGATTCAATAACACATTTGTGTGTTATATTGCTTATAGTGATTGAGAACTTGTAATTATGATTACTAAAACTATCTTCCCCAAACTGATCAATTAACGTACTTTCAATATAGTCGTGAATATCGTCTACTGTATAACTACCTGAGGGTAGTGTTAGCACATACTCATCGTAATAGAACTTGTTTACACCATCACGCACATTATAGATTTTAGTGTAGCTTTCGAACGATACTAGTCCAAGACTATGCGGCTGATAACCAAGTTCGATTGGTGGATTAAAATAGACGGTTGTTTCAGGTCCTTCTCCACGTACAGCAAACGTTCTTTCACTGTTCGTCATCACGTAGACACTAATGCACTTTCTCTACTGTCTGGGTTTGATATAAGAACATAAGACATAATCGTCCGCACATGCGTGTATTAAAGTTTTACACACGGTTTTTATTGTAAACAATGTCTGCACTGCTTCCGAAATAACGCATGAGCTCAAAAGGAGGAGGTAAGTCTCCATAGCTATCAAAATACCATACTTTAGATTTACGTTTTACATAAGCAACGTAATGAGTTCCAGGTTCACGACTGTCGTCCAAGTTAATTACGGCACTTTCACGTTCACGTGGGCGCGCTGGTAGTTGATCGCGCATATACACTCCTAGAAAATAATGAATTCCTAGTTGTTTAGCAAACGTAAAACCTTCATCATGCGTTAGAGCTCGATGTGGCAGTGCATTCAGTAGACGTTTTTTGGAGAAATGTAGATACCAAGCCCTTTCTTGTATGGCGCTAGCTTCATGTTCACACCTTTACCTCGTAACGCAATTGCCTCCATCGTCTTGTTGTGACGTTCACTCTCTTTCAACTGTTGTTTCGCTTCTTCTACAGCTTTGACAGTTCTCGCTACAGCACTAACACCACCTAGCAATGACCCTAAATCTGCTAAGCCAGCAAACAGCGCAGGAAGAAATCCTCTTCGTTTTGGTACAGGGATAATTCGTGCACGTTTACTAAATATTGCTCTGCACTTTGGATAAATTCTCGCTCTTGCTGCGCGTAACGCCTTAGTAATAGCTACACGAGGATTGTATTCCCCTCGAATAGCTAATTGCGCAGCCTTTATAACACCTTTCCATCCAACAGTTTTTACTTTCTTCTTCTTCTTCATGTCGTTTGGATATCGTTGTTTCGCCATGCTGTACACGACTTTACTAGTCAAGAGCGAATCATAAACTAACCGTTGCCTCTTGTTTCGTTTAATATATATATTACTATTACGCACTTTATGATTCAGTTATCATGAAGATTATAAAGCAGCAAGACACACTACCTGTTACCGACATTGTACCACATCTCTTACCTAGTTCTAGTACAACTACAAGAAAACGTCATGGAACGTTGTTTCCTTTTACTGTTCGATGTATTATATCAGGTCCGTCGGGATGCGGGAAAACAAATCTTTTATTCACACTTATTACTTCTGTAAATGGTGTACGCTTCGAGAATATTTACGTTTTCGCAAAGTCACTCTATCAGCCGTTTTATACTATTCTACAAACTGTAATGCACGATCTAGTTAAATATGGAATAAGTTTTTTTAAATTTAATTCGCATGAGCAAGTACCATCACCAG
Source organism: Anabrus simplex (assembly GCF_040414725.1). Classification (NCBI taxonomy): domain Eukaryota; kingdom Metazoa; phylum Arthropoda; class Insecta; order Orthoptera; family Tettigoniidae; genus Anabrus; species Anabrus simplex. Next base: position 351,790,458 of record NC_090266.1, on the reverse strand, counting down.
ACGATGTGCTTCCTAATTCTCTTATGATCTTTGATGATGTCGCAACAGAACAGCAAAACGTTATTCGTGCATTCTTTAGTATGGGTCATCATAAATATGTTGATTGCATCTATTTGTGCCAAACCTATTCTCGTGTGCCTAAGCAGTTGATACGCGACATCGCAAATGTTATTGTGCTTTTTCGGCAAGATGGGCGCAACATGCGACATGTGTATAGCGATCATGTTAACACTGATATGACATTCGATGACTTTAAACGTATGTGTGATAAATGTTGGTCATTACACCATTACAGCTTTTTAGTTATTGATAAAGAAAGTGATGTACAGCATGGACGATATCGCATGAGTTTCGATCATTTTATATGCATTAACACAGAATTACAGTAACTACTTGATTAAAAACCATCATCATGTTAACATCTAGCAAGGAGATCACAAAACATATCATCCAAGCTCGAAACAATATTCGACGGAAAATTAAAGAGCTTAAACGTATTCAAGCTGACACGGATTTATTTTTAAGAACACAACTAAGTACACCACTCAAAGAAATTTTTAATTCTACTTCATTACCGCAGTCTACTTCAAGTTTTGCTTCTATGCAAACACCATATCATAAAGAGAAGCATGAAGAAGAAAAGCATGAACAAGGTAAGGAAGAGAAGAAGCAGGATGTAGATCAAGAAGAGGAAGAGGAAGATAAGGAAGAAGAAGAAGAACTTAATGATACATCACCATCTAAGCGTATTGAGTTTTTAACTACAGATGTTATTGCTGAAACACCTACTACATCGACGCAAAATCTACCATCTTTGTCTGAGGTTATGATTACACCAGAGTATCGCATTCAGTTTAGAACTTTTATTCAAGATACCTATGGATCTCTCTTTGAGCCTTATATAGAAAAACTTTTTACAGGACAAACTGACACTACCTACAGTATTCGCTACGAAGATGACTGTTTCTGGATAGGAAATTCAAATGTTGAGATTAATAACAACAAACTCATTTTAAAAGGTGTTACCTTTAAACCTACGAAAGGACTCTTAGCACTTCTTTTCTCACGAATACCTGACAAGGATATAATTTTACAAGATGATCTTAAAAAATATAAAGCAATACTTTTTACTACTGACGCAACACGACGTAATTACAAGAGAACAGAAGCTGTAAATGCGAATAAGAGTTACAAGTGTCGTGAGTTTATTTCTAAGCTGTTTCCGACTGCACGTAGTCTTGATGTTATCAGTAGTATAATTGGACAGTTCGGCCGCCACCGCCACCTCCGGCTCCCAGTGGCCACCTCCACCTCAGCCAGTGGCCTCTTCCAGTACTGCCAACTTAACCTAACTAGCGCGACAGTACTGCCAACTTAACCTAAGTAGCGCGAAATTTGAATTTGTAAACAAAGCCACGTGCTTTTTGACAGCTGTCATCGACAACAACGCATCGCTAACCTCAGTACTGCCATCTTGACGGGCCTAAACCTCAGTAGTGCCAACTTAACCTAACTAGCTCGAGATAAACAAAGCCACGTGCTTTTTGACAACCACGTGCTTTTTGACAGATTTGTAAACAAAGCCACGTGCTTTTTGACAGACAACAACGCATCGCTAACCTCAGTACTGCCATCTTGACGGGAATAAACCTCGGTGGTACCAACTTAACCTAACTAGCGAGAGGTAAACAAAGCCACGTGCTTTTTGACAGCCACATGCTTTTTGACAGCTGCCATCCGCCATCTTTGAGCACCGTGCTGCCCTCTTTCGTCACCTGTCATCGGCAGTGCTGCCATCTTGACGGGTCTAAACCTTAGTGCTACCAACTTAACCTAACTAGCGCGAGGTAAACAAAGCCACGTGTTTTTTGACAGCCGTCATCCGCCATCTTTAATCCATAGAGCACAGTGCTGCCCTCTTTAGCTACTTACCTTTGAAATGTGGTGGCGGATAATTTGAAAAATGCTTTTTGACAGCAGCCATATTGCATCGCAAACCTCAGTGCTGCCCTCTTTAGCTAGATACCTGTGGTAGCAGACAATTCCACGTGACAGCAGCCATCTTTAATCAAGAGAGCACCGTGCTGCCCTCTATGTGGTGGCGGCAAATTGAAAAATTCCACGTGCTCTTGTTTGAAAACATACTCACGTGCTTTTTTGACAGCTGTCATCCGCCATCTTTAATCCAGAGAGAACAGTGCTGCCCTCTATGTGGTGGCGGCAAATTCCACGTGCTCTTGTTTGAAAACATACTCACGTGCTTTTTTGACAGCTGTCATCCGCCATCTTTAATCCAGAGAGAACAGTGCTGCCCTCTATGTGGTGGCGGCAAATTGAAAAATTCTACGTGCTCTTGTTTGAAAACATACTCACGTGCTTTTTTGACAGCTGTCATCCGCCATCTTTAATCCAGAGAGAACAGTGCTGCCCTCTATGTGGTGACGGCAAATTCCACGTAGAAACAAAGCCATGTGCCTTTTTGTCAGCTGTCATCCGCCATCTTTAATCACCGTGCTGCCCTGTGACGGCAAATTCCACGTAGAAACAAAGCCATGTGCATTTTTTTGACAGCTGTCATCCGCCATCTTTAATCACCGTGCTGCCCGGTGACGGCAAATTCTACGTGGAAACAAAGCCATGTGCTTTTTTGACAGCTGTCATCCACCATCTTTAATCACCGTGCTACACTCTATGTGGTGGCGACAAATTCTAAATGCTTTACAAATCCATGTGCTTTTCTGATAGAGCTGTCATCCACCATCTTTAATCACCGTGCTACCCCGGTGACGGCAAATTCCACGTGCTCTTGTTTAGAAACAAAGCTTTTAATCCAGAGAGAACAGTGCTACCCCGGTGGTGGTAAATTCCACGTGATCTTGTTTGGAAACAAAGCTTTTAATCCAGAGAGAACAGTGCTACCCTGGTGGCGGTAAATTCCACGTGCTCTTGTTAGTTCGTGATTTAAAATCTAAGCTAGCTGTAAATCCCCGATTCTCGACAGATTCTTAATCCGAGTTGTCAGGAAGGGCAACCAAGAGCTTAGATACTACTAGTTTTGCATCAGGGAGGGCGACTAGTCTTAAAACAAATTCTTGCGTTTTAAAATCTTAGTTTTGCGTCAGGAAGGACATCCGGCCGTAAAACAATAGTTCGTGATTTAAAATCTAAGAAGTGCATCTAGCTGTAAATCCCCGATTCCCCGTGTTAGACGTTGTAAAACAGATTCTTAATCCGAGTTGTCAGGAAGGGGAACCGGTCGTAAAACTATGGTGTATGAGGTTAGATACTGCTAGTTTTGCATCAGGAAGGACAACTCAACACATTCATGTGATTTAAACACATTTTTATCCCCAAGAGAATCGAACCCGAGACTACCGGGTGAGAGGCATGCATACTGTAGGCTATAGATTTGTTCTACAGTCCTCGAAGTATCGGCACAGTCATTCTGAGCGAGTTGTGTGGAATGCGTGTGTTAGCTGAAATTGTACACGTATCTTCCGGCTCGACCTTGAGCGAGGACACTGATAAGCGGCTTGTAACTCGCGAACGTCTTCTTAGCTGAGTACCATTCAAGCTCTTAAAACACAGTACTAATTAAGGTTGTAAAATATTCTGAAATAGTCCTCCTCTGTAGTGCAGTAGTTAGCTGCTACCCTCGGAGGTCCGAGTTCGATTCCTGTCTCTGCCACGGATTGTGTAGCATTTAGCCTATGTAAGTTCCTAACGTAAACTATCATGATTGTACGGAGAGGTTAAAACACACACAGTGCCTACTCCTATCGAAAGAACCTGCACGGTACCGGCATGTAGGCTTCTCCTGGTGAAGGAGCTTGCACATGGTTTAACGCCTCCTATCAACAGCCCTTACTTAATGCTGGCTTTTTTGCACACCCCGCCTCACACCATAGTTTTATACGACCGGCTGCCCTTCCTGACTAGGATTTTAAATCGCAGTATACGTGATAAATTTGTTGTAGCGGGTTTTATAACTAGATATCCCGGTACCGATACATAGCCTACTCCACTGAAGAAGCCTGCACAAGGCTTATTGCCTCCATCCGACAAATGAATCAGCATCAACACTCTTGTACTCAAAAAATCATTTTCGAAGGAGTCTGCACAAGGTTTAACGTCCCCATCAACAGCCCTTACTTATTGCTAGCTTTTTTGCACACCCCGCCTCACACCATAGTTTTATACGACCGGCTGCCCTTCCTGACTAGGATTTTAAATCGCAGTATACGTGATAAATTTGTTGTAGCGGGTTTTATAACTAGATATCCCGGTACCGATACATAGCCTACTCGACTGAAGAAGCCTGCACAAGGCTTATTGCCTCCATCCGACAAATGAATCAGCATCAACACTCTTGTACTCAAAAAAATCATTTTCGAAGGAGTCTGCACAAGGTTTAACGTCCCCATCAACAGCCCTTACTTATTGCTAGCTTTTTTTGCACACCCCGCCTCACACCATAGTTTTATACGACCGGCTGCCCTTCCCGACTAGGATTTTAAATCGATATCCCGACATAGCCTACTCCTACCGAAGAAGGCAGCTTAACGCCTCCATCCAACAAATGAATCACACTCAAACACTCTTCAATCATTCTCGCTACTTCGGAAGATAGCGGGTTCGAACTGGAAGCCGTAAATGCTAGGCGAGGGGCCTGCGCGATCGTCATTACATGATCTAGCTTTAGCTCAATACCTACAGGTAAGGAATACCGCGTATGTACCCTCGAGAAGTCGAGGATCACACGCTAACTTTCCAAGGATCGAACTCTTAAATTCTGACACCTCGGTATCAACAGGAGGTTTGAATACGTCAGCCTGCAGGTAGGAGCTCTTGTTTGCATTCGTTCCGACTGTACCGCAGTTGTCAGCTCAGCGATTATCATATCCGCTTGGTAACAAGCAGAATATTTAGCCGCAGCAGTCTGCGCGAAGTGCTCACAGTTCTCTATATGCGTTTATTACGTACACACACATCTCCCGTCTGCAGTGAATATTATTCTTCAGCCTTTACCTTGAGGTAAGGTAGAACTGTTAATTACTTTTTTTTTATTTGCAAAGCAACTTCTACGCTAGACATCTACATTCATATATGTTTGTTCTTTTTTTAGGTACCGTTCGAAAGTACGCAACAATTTTATTCATCCGAGTAACAGTCTGCAGCACGTGCATTTTTTAAAAAGGTATGTTTTCGAACTTTGAGTTGTAAAGATAACTAGGTTAGATGATGCACCCTACACTACATTCATATATGTTTCTTCTTTTTCTTTTAGGTACGGCTAGAATATTATCATTCGAGTTTCAGGCTTGAACGCACGCATTTTATACATCAGAGTAACAGTTTGCAGCGCGAAGATTTTAAGGTATGTCTGACCTCTATTCGTTGAAACTTGGTTTCTTCTAAAACATCGTAACTTTAGTCTATTGATAAATAGTTGTTCTCTTTAATCCTCACGCGAGGTGCGTGCATAGCTATGTCCGTCCTCAGCAGGCTTAAACTTGGTTTCTTCTGTAACTTTAAGCTAATCATAAATAGTTGTTCTCTTTAATCTACATACTATAGACGTGGTATAATTTCAAACACGCACACATAGCTATGTCCGTCCTCAACAGGCTTAAACTTGGTTTCTTCCGTAACTTTAAGCAATTGATAAATAGTTGTTCTCTTTAATCCTCGCGCTATAGACGTGGTATGATTTCAAACACGTACACATAGCTATGTCTGCCCTCAACGGGCTGAAACTTGGTTTCTTCTAAAACATCGTAACTTTAGTCTATTGACAAATAGTTGTTCTCTTTAATCTACATACTATAGACGTGGTATAATTTCAAACACGCACACATAGCTATGTCCGTCCTCAACAGGCTTAAACTTGGTTTCTTCCGTAACTTTAAGCTATTCATAAATAATTGTTCTTTTCAACCTACATACTATAGACGAGGTGCGTACATAGCTATGTCCGTCCTCAACAGGCTTAAACTTGGTTTCTTCCTTCCGAACATCGTAACTTTAGTCTATTGATAAATAGTTGTTCTCTTTAATCTACATACTATAGACGTGGTATAATTTCAAACACGTACACATAGCTATGTCCGTCCTCAACAGGCTTAAACTTGGTTTCTTCCGAACATCGTAACTTTAGTCGTTCTCTTCAATCCTCATGCTATAGGCCTAACTCACAGCCATGTCCAACCTCTATAGGTTGAACATCACAACTTTAGGCTAATCTCTATTGGTTGTTCTCTTTTCAGAACTTGTTGCATACGCTGTTCACCTAAACACTTTATTCGAAGAAAGAGAAGACACTATGTTCCCATGCGAGCTGTGTAAGGCAATGTTCACAAGACGTGACAGCCTTGCACGCCATGTAAAAACAAAACATCATCAGCTATCTGCTTGCGACTATAACCCTACTATGTTCCCCTGCGAGCGGTGTAAGGCAACGTTCGCAAGACAGGATAACCTCGCACGTCATATAAAAGAAAAACACCCTAGCATAACATCTGCTTTATGTGATGTTTGCGGGCTGTACTTCGCTAATGTAGAGCAATACCAGGCTCACTTAGCAGAGGTACATCAAATATCTACTTGCCCTCAGGTAGTAGTAGGGAAAAAGCGTGCAGCTACTGATGTAGCTGTAGAAAGTACTAGTAGTAAAAAACCTAGGAAAAATGAACTTCAAACTATTCACTGCGAGCACTGTAACACTGATGTACCATCTTCGCATTTTCAGGGACACTTACGGAGTAATGTGCATAAAAATAATGCGTGTAGAAGTGGTAGCAACGCAAACATCGAGGAAATTAATACAGCATTTAAAAGTAGGATTGCTAGTTACCGAATTCGCACCAGTCAAAAGTTTCAGAGCACTTCAAACTTTTTAAATTGCGTTCAACCGGATGTACAACAGCTTCTTGCTAAATCTTTGTCCAATCATAGTTTATTTAAAGTTAATTTTGAACTTTTCGCCTTGTACATTAAAAGCACGGATGAATCCGAAATAACGGACATTAAATCATTTAATACGAAGAATTTTGTCATAAGTCAGTCGACTAATTTTGGCGATGTACTTAGGGATGTCTCTAACATTATTTCAACTAAGAGCGAGGAATTTCAGGAAAAGGAATCAGGGTGGGCTTTAGTTGAAATAATGTATCTAGAAGTTAACATCAATAAGTACAATCCTATGCGTGGATCTTCGCACATCGAGCTGCCGACATTGATTCAGCGAAAAGAAGCTGTTGTAAACATCCAAAACAATGACGAAGCATGTTTTGCTTGGGCGGTGATGTCAGCTTTAAATCCTGCTAAATCGAATGTAGCGTATAGAACATCATCCTATCCACACTATTCAACGCAGATAAATTTCGATAGTATAGAATTTCCTGTGCAGATAAAGGATATTAAGCGCTTTGAGGAACTAAATAACATTAGTATTAATGTGTATGGTGTAGAGAAAAAGTCTGTAGTAGGTCCTCTGTATTATACATGTCATAAGAAGAGTACTCACGTTAATTTACTCTATATTGAAAACAGTGAGAATAGCCACTTTTGCTGGATTAAAAATCTGAGTAGACTTGTTGGCAGTCAGTTGTCAAAACATGATGGTAAAAAGTGGCTATGTGATGGATGCTTGCAGTATTTTAGAACTGAAGATCAGTTAACGAAGCATTCCAAGAATGACTGCAATCATGTACGTACAGAGATACCTACTACAGGCAATAATGTTTTAAAATTTACAAATTTTCACAAGCAGATGTGGGTACCGTTCGTGATTTATGCAGACTTTGAAGCCATCCTCACGCCATGCAACACATGCTCACCTAATCCTGACAACTCTTTCACTAATACTACGCACATGCATGTCCCGTATAGCTTTGCGTATTACATCAAGTGTAGTTACGATAGTACGCTTAACAAGTTAGAGCTGTATCGAGGACATGACGCTGCTAAAGTATTTTTAGAAAGACTTGAAAGTGATGCAGTTCGTCTCGGTCGTATTCTGAATAGTAATATTCCTATGAAGCCACTCACCGACATTCAGTTAAATGATCATGAACGTGCTACAAAGTGTGGCATTTGTGATGGGGAATTTTCCGAAAATGACCCTAAAGTTTTTGATCATGATCATTTAACTGGTTTCTACAGATGTGCCGCTCATCATAGCTGTAATCTTAAGTATAGAGTTCCTAAATTTATCCCTGTAATTTTTCATAACTTATCCGGTTACGACTCTCATTTCATCATTTCACAATTTGGAGCTTCAGATGAAAAAGTAGATATAATCCCTCAGAATAAAGAGCGGTACATTGCGTTTGCAAAGTCTGTAAAAGTAGATGCTGAGCATTCTATAAAACTGAGATTCCTTGACTCGTTTCGCTTTATGGCGAGTAGCCTCGATAAACTTTCCAGTCATTTACAGCCTGAACAATTTACAGAAATTCGACGCGTTTTCCCTGAAGAAGCGCAGTTTAATTTACTTCGGCGTAAGGGTGTTTTTTGTTACGAATATCTCGACTGCTTAGTCCGCCTCGAAGAACGTGCCTTACCATCGAAACAATCCTTTTACAGCTCGCTGAATTCAGCAGATATTAGTGATGATGACTATTTACATGCACAACATATCTGGGAGCAGTTCCACATTCAAACGCTGGGTGAATACTCCGATTTATATTTAAAGACAGATGTACTTTTGTTAGCTGATGTTTTTGAAAATTTTCGCTGTGTTTGCATGAACACCTACAGCCTTGACCCATGTCAGTATTTTACTGCACCTGGGTTAAGTTGGGACGCGATGTTAAAATACACGCGTGTGAATTTGGAACTGCTGTCCGATATCGATATGGTGCACTTTATAAAAGCATCCATTCGAGGCGGTCTGAGTCAGTGCAGCGGCCGGTATTCGAGTGCTAATAATAAGTACATGCCGAGTTTCGATTCCAGTCAGGAATCTCGGTATATCGTTTACCTCGATGCTAATAATCAGTATGGGTGGGCGATGAGTCAGCATCTACCGGTGAGTAGTTTCCGCTGGCTGACGCAGTGCGAAATTGATGCTTTACAGCTACACGCCCTAGGTGATGAAGCTGATAAAGGTTATTTCCTCGAAGTTGACTTACAGTATCCTAAAGAGTTACACACTTCTCATAATGACCTACCGTTCTGCCCTGAAAATATGAAGTCCCCGTACATTGCATCAACGACGAAAATGCTCATTGCTAATTTATGCGATAAATCTAAGTATATCATTCATTACCGAAATTTAAAACAGTGTTTGCAGCATGGTTTGAAGTTATCCAAAATTCATCGCGTACTAGAATTTAATCAGTCACCGTGGCTAAAGCCATATATCGATCTGAACAATAATTTAAGAACGAATGCGGTTAACGAGTTTGAAAAAGATTTCTACAAGCTCATGAATAATAGTGTGTTTGGTAAGACTATGGAGAATGTTGACAAACGCGTTGATGTAAAATTGATTACAAACTGGGATAATATTAAGAAAAGGTATGGTGCTAACTATTTAATAAGTAAACCAAATTTCCACAGCTGCACCATCATACATGAGAATTTAGTTATTATACAGATGAATCGTGTCAAGGTTAAGTATGACAAACCTACCTACGTCGGCTTCACAGTACTTGAATTGGCTAAACACTCATGTATGAATTCCATTACGATTATATGATGAAGAAGTACGCGCATAATGCGCAATTGCTCTACACAGATACCGATTCGTTTATTTATCAAATCAAAACTGATGACTATTACAATGATATAAAGCCTGACTTGGGTAGGTTTGATAGTAACTATCCTGCAGATAATCAATATCATCTACCGCTAGTGAACAAAAAGGTTCTAGGTAAAATGAAAGATGAATGTGCTGGGAATATTATCGATTCATTTGTAGGTACTAAATCCAAGTCATATTGCATAAAACTCTTAAATGAATTACAAATAAAGAGATTGAAGGGGGTTAAAAAGAATGTCGTTCAGAATCAGCTAAGTTTTGAAAACTATAACAATTGCATTAAAAGTAATCCACCTGTTTTGCATAAGCAAATGTCTGTCATTAGAAGCAAGAAGCACCAGTTGTACACTCATTTAATTAGTAAGGTAGCCCTTAATAGCGATGATTGTAAACGGTTTGTCATTCCAAATTCTACCAACACGCTAGCCTGGGGGCATAGTAGTATTGATAGGTACTACTTTACATAAACATTATGCTAGAGGTGTGTGTGCTTACGTTACGCTGTCTTACATCACAATTCGGGAGAGGAACGCTGGTACGGCAAGTCTAAACTTGTACATTCAAGAATTGCATCGAGAAGTACGCTAGGGTAAAATGATTCGAGATAAAACTTGTACATACAAGATGTAAATAAATAATGTAGAATTGGCATATTCTTTTATTTTAGGTTAGGTATCACCTTCCTCCCGCTCCTTATTTGCAGGATAGAGTTTTTGTTTATTACTCATAGAAGAAGAAAGAAGGTGATGAGCAGTTTCGTAAGTATAGTTCGGTAAGTATCTCGAGAGCAGAATTTTTTTTTTGTCAAAAAAGCACATAGCTTTGTAAAGCACATAGAATTTGCCACCACCGGGGTAGCACTGTTCTCTCTGGATTAAAAGCTTTGTTCCCAAACAAGAGCACGTGGAATTTGCCGTCACCGGGGCAGCACGGTGATTAAAGATGGTGGATGACAGCTCTGTCAGAAAAGCACATGGGTTTGTAAAGCATTTAGAATTTGTCGCCACCACATAGAGTGTAGCACGTTGATTAAAGATGGCGGATGACAGCTGTCAAAAAAGCACATGGCTTTGTTTCCACGTAGAATTTGCCGTCACCGGGCAGCACGGTGATTAAAGATGGCAGATGACAGCTGCACATGGCTTTGTTTCTACGTGGAATTTGCCGTCACCACATAGAGGGCAGCACTGTTCTCTCCGGATTAAAGATGGTGGATGACAGCTGTCAAAAAAGCACATGGCTTTGTTTCTACGTGGAATTTTTCAATTTGCCGCCACCACATAGAGGGCAGCACTGTTCTCTCTGGATTAAAGATGGCGGATGACAGCTGTCAAAAAAGCACGTGAGTATGTTTTCAAACAAGAGCACGTGGAATTTGCCGCCACCACATAGAGGGCAGCACTGTTCTCAAAGATGGCGGATGACAGCTGTCAAAAAAGCACGTGAGTATGTTTTCAAACAAGAGCACGTAGAATTTGCCGCCACCACATAGAGGGCAGCACTGTTCTCAAAGATGGCAGATGACATCTGTCAAAAAAGCACATGGCTTTGTTTCCAAATAAGAGCACGTAGAATTTTTCAATTTGTCGCCACCGGGCAGCACGGTGATTAAAGATGGCGGATGACAGCTGCACATGGCTTTGTTTCCACGTGGAATTTGCCGTCACCATATAGAGGGCAGCACTGTTCTCTCTGGATTAAAGATGTCGGATGACAGCTGTCAGAAAAGCACATAGGTTTGTAAAGCACATAGAATTTACCGCCACCACATAGAGTGCAGCACTGTTCTCTCTAGATTAAAGATGGCGGATGACAGCTAACGAAATTGCCCGCAGCACAGTGCTCTATTGATTAAAGATGGCGGATGACAGCTGTCAAAAAAAAAGCACGCGGCTTTGTTTCCCAACAAGAGCACATAGAATTTTTCAAATTGCCGCCACCACATTTCAAAGGTATCTAGCTAAAGAGTACAGCACTGTGCTCTGCTGATTAAAGATGGTGGATGGTAGCTGTCAAAAAAGCACGTGAGTTTGTTTCCAAACAAGAGCACGTGGAATTTTTCAATTTGCCGCCACCACATAGAGGGCAGCACGGTGCTCTCTTGATTAAAGATGGCTGCTGTCACGTGGAATTGTCTGCTACCACAGGTATCTAGCTAAAGAGGGCAGCACTGAGGTTTGCGATGCAATATGGCTGCTGTCAAAAAGCATTTTTCAAATTATCCGCCACCACATTTCAAAGGTAAGTAGCTAAAGAGGGCAGCACTGTGCTCTATGGATTAAAGATGGCGGATGACGGCTGTCAAAAAACACGTGGCTTTGTTTACCTCGCGCTAGTTAGGTTAAGTTGGTAGCACTAAGGTTTAGACCCGTCAAGATGGCAGCACTGCCGATGACAGGTGACGAAAGAGGGCAGCACGGTGCTCAAAGATGGCGGATGGCAGCTGTCAAAAAGCATGTGGCTGTCAAAAAGCACGTGGCTTTGTTTACCTCTCGCTAGTTAGGTTAAGTTGGTACCACCGAGGTTTATTCCCGTCAAGATGGCAGTACTGAGGTTAGCGATGCGTTGTTGTCTGTCAAAAAGCACGTGGCTTTGTTTACAAATCTGTCAAAAAGCACGTGGCTGTCAAAAAACACGTGGCTTTGTTTACCTCATGCTAGTTAGGTTAAGTTGGCACTACTGAGGTTTAGGCCCGTCATGATGGCAGTACTGAGGTTTGCGATGCGTTGTTGTCTGTCAAAAAGCACGTGGCTTTGTTTACAAATCTGTCAAAAAGCACGTGGTTGTCAAAAAGCACGTGGCTTTGTTTATCTCGAGCTAGTTAGGTTAAGTTGGCACTACTGAGGTTTAGGCCCGTCAAGATGGCAGTACTGAGGTTAGCGATGCGTTGTTGTCGATGACAGCTGTCAAAAAGCACGTGGCTTTGTTTACAAATTCAAATTTCGCGCTAGTTAGGTTAAGTTGGCAGTACTGTCGCGCTAGTTAGGTTAAGTTGGCAGTACTGGAAGAGGCCACTGGCTGAGGTGGAGGTGGCCACTGGGAGCCGGAGGTGGCGGTGGCGGCCGAACTGTCCAATTATACTACTGTTATCTACAAGCCTTTGTTGCCGTATGTGGATGTAAGATACTGGAATGACCCAAACTTACTCGTTGAACGATTACAACTTTTAAGAGCATCGCAAGAGGCTGGTCACACTGGTCACGGATCAGAAATTCTAGAAATTGAAAGAGAACTACATTATGCCGGTATTATTTTGTAATGGCTCATCAAGAGAAGATCTCACCTTGTTACGGTGTAACGCAATTTACCCTACCCTGTGAACCTATTTTGAACTGGCAACATCGGCGTAGAAAAAACTTAATTATTCTATACGACTAAGCGTATGGTTTCCCTCGTACACTAAGAGTTTTAGTGATACTCATTGAACATTATCTATATGCCTTATTGTGGACTAATGACTACGTCAATACATTCTCGCAATTATGTATGGTGTGGACTGTTTCATTCCTCGTCTAATATGTGCTGCTACCTTCTGTCAATCACCCACAATAGAGTTCCCCTCCCCGCGCGCTCTTCTACCTATCGGAGCGCGGCTACTGCCTGAGGGAGCAAGCCTCGCCATTTTGTACTATCAACAGTTCGTTGTTGAGAGTCATGGAGTGCAGTTGCGTTAATGGGATTCTCAAGATGTTGGCGTGTTGTTGGAAAATAGACCCCGGCTGAGGGACTTGAGATATGGGTTTGAAACCCATTTTACTTCTTCTTCTGCATCGTCCTATTTAAAAAAAGGTTTTAACTAATTCTGTCCTGGGAAACCAAACTCTTCAGTAAGCGTCTGTAAGTATATGAGGATCTAACTCATCTTCGCTGAGCGTCTGCTTCACTCAAGTAAGTGGTTCATCATTTGGCAAGTTATATCCTGTGATTATGAAACTGCGAGGAAATTCATGTGATCCGTGTTTCGAAATTAACTATTCCATGGTGAAGTTTGTGAAATTAATATTTTTTTTGGGAAACTACAAACCGGACGGACGTGTGGTTATTTCTACTAAAATATCAAGCTTATAGGCATGTAAAGACTATGAAAATAAGGAGATTTACTTATTAACCATCATTTTCACCCGTTAATTAATCATGTAAATTCAAATTGTGTTGCGGCACTCGGTTGCCTTTATTCTGTGCGAGGTTTTGCAGTAGCATATAATTCTAGTTTCCTTGTTCTTTTTAAGGGAATCTTGTTTTTTCCTGTTGTTTCGGTATTTTAAGTTTAGTGTATTTCTAGCTTTATGTTGGGTTTCTCGCCTTGGTTATGCCTTGTACCTTATTGGGGGACGCGGCGTGTTTTTTGGGTTGCCATGGCAACGCTTTTCTTTTGGGGCGAGATTGTTGATTGTTGCCGGTGGGTTTTGCGTGTTGGTTGTGAGACCTAAGATTACTGATGTATTTTCGACTGATGTGAAAGATTTCCCTATCCTCGCTTGGTCTCTTCTTGTTTTCCTCCTGTTTTTCTGTGTGATTATCGCTCGTGGCTTGAATTTTGCCCTTGTAGATTATTAATTGGGCTAGAGTTTTATGTTTCTGCGAAGCCTCATTTTGCTAACTATTTCAATTAAACTGATCAAATGAGTGGGTTTTCCCAAGGTTTAAACTTTAGTTTTAATTTCATTTTAGTTACGTTAACAAACGGGCCCGTGTACACTTTCTGTAGTCAATTTAAGTTTTTATTCGTATAATTATCTATAATAGTAAGGTTATCAATCCGAACCTTTTCTTGTAATGAATTTGGTGTTATGAATTAGAGGCATTTCTTTTTAGCTAATGAGTTCCATCTGTGTTATTACCTGATAGGTCTACGTTTTCAGTCTGTGTTATTCTCTTTTTTTTACTGTTCATTTTCAAACTAAACAATTTTATTCTCTCAGATGGGACGATGTTAGTTTTGGTTAAATGATAAGATTTCATTCCTTGATTAAAGTTTTGAAAAGTTAATCAAGAGTTTTCTTTCATTATCCAATGGTTCAACGCCGAAACAAGGAATTTTATCCATTTCCTCTGGGTGATTTAATGGGTCGCATGTAAGTACCTGATTGGTGTAATTTTCCTACCTTGTTTCTGACTTTCGTCTTGCTTTTGGTAACTGTCTATTTCACACCGATTCATAGGTTGTACCGACCGGTGTTTGTTTGCTAACCGCTAGTGTAGTGACTTACTGCGCTGGTGGCTTAGTAAAGTGGTAGCAGAAAGCTCTGGTTGTCTTTTTTTCTTGAGGGCGCTGCTAACCATTGTCCTCCTTTCCCCTTTTTTTTCCCCTGGGTAATTGTACTTGTGACGGCGTTGAATGGCTGGATTATGAGGGAGGACTATGTATGATAACTATATACATAATTGTGAAAAGAAGTGCAAGTATCTTTCCTAATTCTTTTGAACTCTGTTTCATGTTCATTCATCATGTCCCGAGCGGTGTTGTTTCCATATCATTTGCGGAAAGCCGAACTCCTGTATGAGCTCCAGGTTCGTGGCTTGGAGACTGACGGCACTGCTACTGAATGTGCAGCTCGTTTGTCATCCCATCTCCAGGTTCCGATTGATCTATCTAAGGTAGAAGTTAACAACTCCGGTGAGTCCATTCTTGAGATTAAAAGTAACGTAGAGGAGATTCAATCCTTCAGAAATGAATTTATTGAGGTGACGCCTACCAAGGCCCAAGTAGATCGGCTCAAGGCTAGATCATTCCACTATTGTGGGCGGATTCAAGACCTTTTAACCATTAAACCTGCTGCAGAAAACGTTAGTGAGTTAACACGTTTGTTATGTCTCGCCTCTAGTATCTCAACTGAGTTAGACCTGATGTTAGCGTGTAGAGAGGTAGAAAAGTTATCTGAGGTTGACAGGCAAGGTCCTTTGTGTCCTAACCCTAATAACCATCCTAACCGAGTTGCCTCCAATACTAATGAACAAGAGTCTACCTGTGTTCCTACTTCTGTGTTAGAAAGCCTTATCTCTAGGTTAAACGTTACCCCTTCTCATAATTCCCTTAAGGAACTGTTTAACGGAGTTAAGAATTTTGCTGTGAATTCGATCGAAGAAACTTTAAGATTCCTAAGATTCCTTGTAGAAATCAAGGAATCCGCTTGTGTATACTCTGTTGACGATCTGGGCATGTATAGAGCCTTATTTTCCCATTGCGAGGGTATTTTAAAGAGAGAAATTTCTGAGGCTATTTCTCAGAGGTGTAAAATTGATAATTTTCATGAACTAATTCTTGATAAATTTATTCCCTCCTTAGCCCTTCAGAGTCTCATTCCAAAGCATTGCTTCAGGACTCAGTACCTTCATGAAAATTTGCTAACATACATTGTTGATGTGAAATTCTTTTGTAAGGTGTTCCGAATTACGGTCCCTGAAGAAGAAATGGTGACTCGTATACTAAAAGGGATATCTCCTGCCTATCGGTCTTACCTTTCCCTTACGAGGTGTCCTACTAATTTCAGTGAACTTGAGGCCGCGTGTTCCTTTGCAGAAGATGTAAAGCACGGAGACGCGTCCAGATCGGTACACCTACCTCCCCCTATTTATCCCAGTTATCCAGTGGGTCCTAAAACTGGTAATGGTTCTAATCTTAAAGCATGTTTTGTATGTGGTTCTGTCGAGCATCTCAGGAATTCTTGCCCTTCCAAGAACAGAAAACTGGATATTTGTTGCTATTTGTGTGGTTCTCGGCAACATTCCAAAAATTCCTGCCCTAACTCCTTCCATAGACGTAGCAAATGACAAAAGGGTAATGGTAAACTATCTGCATTTCAAAATTCTGTGAATTCAAACAATGTGAATGAAGTTCTCTGTCCCCCCGAATGTAATAAAATATATGGGCTCGTTTCTTCCCATGGTGCTTTCACTAAGGTGGAAGTAAATAATGAAGCTGTCCTTGCATTGGTGGATTCGGGTAGTATGGTGAATTTGATTGATTTTGATTGGTATAATTGCCTGAAGAGTGCCTGTAAATTTTCTGAATTGCAACCCGTTGGCATTAAATGTGTTGCAGCTAATGGTAACAAATTGGATATTTTAGGAACTGTGAGAGTAAAACTAAGAATAGGAAATTTCACTTGGAAAATTACCTTCCTAGTGGCATCCCAACTACCCTGCAATGTAATTTTAGGATCTGGATTCTTGTCAAAAACGGGATTAGTTCTTGATCTTCAGGACAAAATGTTCTTTTTAAAATTTTCCCCCACCTGTAAATTTAAATTGATTGAGAGTTCTAGGGGTACCCTTAATGTCTCTTGTGTATCTGGGTCTGTACCAGATGAAAGTAGTGGTATTGAAAACTTAAAACTTGATCATTTAAGTAAAGAAAAGGCTGAGGTAATCCGTGTTCTCTGTAGTGAATTTCCTGAAGTATTCACCAGTAAATTAGGGCTAACTGATGTTCTTGAATATGATATCGAACTAACTGATACCAAACCTGTGAGGTCTCCCCCGTATACACTCTCTCCTCCACGTATGTTGGAATTAAAAAAGATTATTGAGAAAATGCTCGCGGAAGGGGTTATCCGTCCTTCTACCTCTCCATATGCCTCTCCTGTTTTCCTTGTACCCAAGCCCTCTGGTGGCTTCCGTGCTGTTTTGGACTATAGGAAATTAAACCAGAAAGTGGTTCTTCAGTCTATTCCGTTACCTGACCTGCACACCTGCTTTGGGTGGTTTTCTGGGGCAAAGTTTTTCACAGTACTGGACCTTAACCAGGCCTACTATCAGATTCCTTTATCTAAGCGGTCGATACCTCTTACTGCCTTCATTACTGACTGGAATTTGTATGAATTTCTCCGGCTCCCGTTCGGTTTGAATTCTGGTGCTGGTGTTCTCACTCGTTTGCTTGATTCGATCTTCTCTGATATCAAATTTAAATGCGTTTTTAACTATCTTGATGATGTCGTTATATATTCTAAAACCTTTGAGGAACATGTGACCCATGTTCGGGAAGTTCTTGAGCGCTTGAGGAAAGCTGGCCTCACCGTTAAGCTATCTAAGGTAGCCTTTGCCCAACCGAGTATGTCCTTTCTTGGACACGTTGTCTCTTTAAATGGAGTTTCCATTGACCAATCCAGGACACAGGCCATTCGTGAGTTCCAGCCTCCTAAAGATGTCAAAGGCATTGCCCGTTTTGTGGGAATGGTTAACTTTTTCAGAAAATTTATTCCCAATTTCGCTGAGGTAGCTGCTCCTCTCAATCATTTAAGGCGGAAAGATGTGAAGTTCTTCTGGGGTCCTCTTCAACAAGAAGCTTTTGAGAAATTGAAACTTGCTCTGTCGAACGCCCCTGTTTTGGCCATACCTGATTTTTCTAAACGCTTTATTGTTCAGACCGACGCATCTGGAAAGGCTATTGCTGGTGTTCTCCTGCAAGAGTACGAGGATGGACGCAGACCTGTTGCATATGCCTCCCGTGTCCTAACTGATCTTGAGAGTAAATACTCTGTTTACGAGTTGGAGTGTCTTGCAGTCCTGTTTGCCCTCGAAAAGTTTCGGCCATTTGTTGAACATGGAAATTTTGACCTGGAGACAGATAATCAGGCTTTGTCGTGGGTTTTGAACCGGCCCAAAAGAACTGGGAGGATCACTCGATGGGCACTTAGGATTTCTGCCTTTAATTTTCAAGTTAAGCATATCAGAGGTACAGATAATGTCATCGCCGATAGTCTAAGCAGAATGTTTGATGGGGAACCTTGTCCTAAGGAAAAATCTGATGTTGTAAATTTTGATGAAAGTAATGTCGTTGGAGTTAGTGCCATCCTTACTAATCTACCTTTACTTTACCATGAATTTGAAGATCATCAGAAATCTGACCCTGAATTAAGTGAGATCATTGACAAAATTAATAATGGAACTCTTGTGAAGCCTTACTCTCTTGTCAAGGGGGTCCTGTGTTGTAAGGGTCGAGGAGACCATAGTTTCAAAATTGTTGTGCCCAAGGTGCTAATACCGATTATCTTCAAGTATTATCACTACTGTCCAATCGGAGGTCATTTAGGTGTGTTCAAGACAAGGCAGAAAATTAGGCAGTTTTTCATTTGGAAAAGGATGGACTGTGACATCAGAAACATGATTAAGTCATGTAAAATTTGTGCCATCAGTAAACCTAGTTTGAACAACCGTGTAGGTTTGTTATCATCCTCACAAGCCTCTCGCCCGATGGAGCGACTATTCATCGACTACGTGGGACCAATGGTTCGATCTTCTCAGGGGAATACTCATATCTTTGTGTGTGTCGATGCGTTCTTACGGTTCACTTGGATCTTGCCTACTAGGTCTACCACTTCTCGGACTACTATTAACTGTCTAAATTATATCTTTGCTTCTTTCGGCCCTCCCAAGTTCCTTGTTTCTGATAATGCCAGTGCTTTCACTAGTCATCTGTTTAAAAGATACCTTTTCGAGTTGTGTATCTCACATGTCACAACCACTCCTTATTATCCAAACCCATCTTATGCTGAAAGAGTAAATAGAAATTTGAAGTCTGCGTTGATAGCCTATCATCACCATAATCAATCTAAGTGGGACTCCTGTTTGCATTGGTTAGCTCATGCTTTCAACTCTGCAATCCATGAGTCTCATGGAAAAACGCCCATGTCCCTTATGTTTTCTTACATTCCATATTCCCCAATGTCAAATGTGCTTGCCATTGATGATCTTTTGCCTGATCTCTCTAAACCACATGATGTTCGGAAGGTTTGGGACGAAGCAAAGAAAAACCTGTCCGTGTCATATGAGAAAGCCAAGAAAAGGTACAATTTGGGTAGGAAATCAACTAGAGTGAAGGTTGGCGATTCAGTCTTCATTAAATTTTATCCCATCAGTAAAGCTGTTAATAAATTTTCTGCCAAGCTGGCGCCTAGGTATCAAGGTCCTTGCACCGTATTACAATTTCTGTCCCCGGTATCTATGTTAGTGAGTGACCCGGTTGCTAAAAGAATTAGGCGTGTCCATCTGTCTCAAATTAAACCTGGTTGATGTACAGTACTGTTCTACTATTTCCCTTCCTTTGGGGTTTCTGTTTTGTCAAGCACCTGGGGTGCTGGAATCAACATACAACTGAGAACTGCATTTCAGTGAGCTAATTAAACAATTAACACTTTACGGTTTATTGTAAGTGTACTTGTCAGTTTCATTTAGGTACATGTTTCTGTGACTTTGGAACCTAAGGTTGTTATGCTTCTATTTGTTTTGGTACTGCTGATGTTTCAGGTGTGAACATGGTGGTTTGGTGGTGTGTGGAATTTATCACATATCTGTTTCTTGGGGTTTGTTACCAGTTAGTTTCCTGAGCTGTACACCTAATATCTTACCTTTTCTGGGTTTAATTTTTTTTATTTATCATGTCAATTCTGCCTTGGCTGTGAGTAGGATTTGATAATGAATTCTTCGAGTCTGCCTTTTGTCATCCTTGATACTCATACTGGGGTATTGCAAAAATGTTATGACCGTGTCCTGTTGATATGTATTTATCCTCCTGTGCAGGGTATGTTGTTGGTAGCCTTCTGAACTTTTGGTTGCTCATTTTAATTTTGTCACCTGGGTGATCGTTCTAAAATATATTTTTAAAAAAATTGGTCGAGTTTTAGCTATCTGGTGGTTGATTTAATCATGGAATATTTTGTTCGTATCCTTGACTTGTTTCTGGTGTTGGTGATCTTATCATAATTTATCTCTTTGAAATTAGGTTTAATATTTTATTCTGTATCTTATTTGTGGGCTACTATCGACTTTCAATAATAACTGTGCCTGAGTGCCATTTGTTTAAGCTTCGAAGATTAACACAGTTACTTACCGCTGATCAGTTTCTGCAATCCTTTTGTTTTGGTGAAATCCTTTGGGGTGGTCTGTTAACCTGTGTCGGAGTTGGTAGACCGTTTGCTTCGTGCATGGATCTTGGATCTTTATGGTTTTTCCATCTCTAGCTATTGGTTTCAGTCCCTCTTCATATCAAATGATGCGTTGCCCTTTGATAATTATTCTAATAACTGACAGTAGTACCTCTATTCTTAGTAATCTCAATTTATTCCTTATTTGGCTTATGGTTTTCCTTGGTTGAATGTATTATCCCATCGTTTTGAAATTTGGTCCTGTTTTAAAACTACTCTTCCTCTATGGGTGGTATTAGGTTGTCCTTTATGACGTTTATGGATCTTGTTGTATTTTAATCCACGCATTACCGTTATCGCCACACTACTGAAATATTTTCTTGAATTTACTATCTTCTTGTTGATCTTATCGTTCTGTGCGAGTTGTGGAGTGTATGTTGGGGTGTTATCTGTACCATCTTCCATCTATTGATATTATGTTGAGTAGAGAAGTCAATACATGGACTTGAAGCCTGAGAAGTTATCTTCTTTTACCTTTGTGCTTGGTTTCCTGGTCCTGAATTTGGTGGTGGTGTGGTTTTGCACCATGAATTGGTTAAGATGTTGTGTGGCATGTCGTAGTAGAGGGACCCTGTTATATTGTCTCTTAGTGCTGGTTACCATTGCTCCTGTGAGGATTCTGTGAGTCAATATTAGTTGTGTTATTGCACTCTGGGTGGTGTTTAAGCACCTTTGATTGAACCATCGTGTCTTTGTGAAGATGGAAATTAATTAAGCAGTTTGTGCCTGCAACTCGTATGGTATGTTATGGACTTGGTGAGTGAAAATTGTAATTACCCGCATAACCTATTGCCCTGATGTCATCCTTTTTTCCACTTATAATATTGTAAAGTTCAATTTTGTTAATCCTACCTTCTATGGTTGTTTTTCCTTTGGTTAATTTGCTAGCATTAGTAGTTATCGTTGATTTGTCTGCTTACCGTTCTGCATTCTGGATTGTTGAGCGTGTTATTGCTTACCTAGGTGCTATCTCCTTTTTGGAGTCACCCTGCCTATTAATTTGATGATCCCTTAGTGGAATTCATCCTTTCTTCTGTATGTTGTCTAGTAAATTATTATCACCAACATCGTTACCTACTATATATATGAAATATTTCCACTCTCCTGTTGGTGGGGAAGAGGTCCTGCTTACTCATGGGCAGCAGTGTGTATCTACGGATATAACCTATTTTTAAATAACCGCGTAGTGGCGAGGTTCCTTGGGCTATCAGTTATGTGCGATGTTGGGTTATTGCCCATCACGTCCCCAGTAGTCATCTAATTGAGGTATCTCATTACCTTTTCTGTTTTAATTGGGTGTACTATTGTGGAAGGTGCTCTAGTTTTTCCTCTTCCAATGTGGGTTGGTTATGTGACTCCGTGTTATATCCTCCTGAAGCCTTATCCATCAATTCTTGAATGGTACTTTCATCTGTGCTAGTTTGTTCCTTGCTTAGTGTACCCCCGCGGAATTATTGTCGATGACAAACTGTTGCGCTCCCTACACCTGATAGTACTAGAGGTCTCCAACTCATTCTACCTAGGCTTTCCTTTGCTTGGAAAGGCAGTTACCATTAACTCAGTTATGGCTTCACAATGTTTGTGCCCTGGTCGGTAGTTGCTCAGCTTGATGTGTCCTTATTGAATAATCTCTTCTTCTGGGTTATGCGAGGTCAATTACTTATGATTTAAAATCTGCCATCCTTTATGATCTAATTAGTTATTTGGGTTGAGTCATGGTGGGTTCTTAACAATTAATGAACCAGTGGCTCACTGATCTGTAGATCTCAGTCTGTTTAAAAAAATTAGAAAAAAGAAGGGGTTCTTACTCATCTTATCCGTCTGTGGGTGTTTAAGTAAAGCTGTGTTTTGGGGGATTGTATCTTAGTATATTGCTGGTTTTGGGGATTTTTCTTATAGTGGTAAGGGTTCTCCGGTGGAGCACGTGAATTGATTGTTCTCCTTGTGGCTCCCTGTATAGGTAGAAAACCTTAGTGGATGTCACGTCCATTGTTCTCATTCACCTCCTACGTTTAAGTTTAGTGTACTGAACCATTTGGTACTTTGAGGTAAGTACTGTAAGCTTGACATTTATGTTCCACCCTTGGAGTAGGGTGGGTTAAAATTACCCTTGCCTGTGTCTATCTATTATGTGTAGTAATCTTGTGATTTTTTGGGTGCTGGTAGATTATTAGGTTCGTACCTACTTAGTTAAACCTAATTTGTTTTCTTGTGTAATTTTGTTTGGTGGGTCAATTGGTACGATTTAGTCTTGAGTCCGCCTTCTACTAAGTTAAGCTATGTGTGATTTATTATTGATTTTATAAATTTTCTTTACTGTATGTATCACCGGACTTGTTTCTTCCTTGTGATTTTTCCTTTTCTTTTGCTTGTATGATTGACTACTATGTCAAAAGGAAATGGGTGAGATATTGCATTTCTTGACAATCTAGAGAATATTTATTTCCTAGCCTGTAATAATGTACTTAATCTTAATATTCTTTAAACGGGTGAATTGTAATATGTAACAGGCTTTACTAGAAGCGCGCTGCCTAAAGAGTGTAAATTCAGCTAAACCTAGCTGTTTTAAACGTTAGGTAAATGGAACTCTGTTTGAGGGAAGCGTGATCTCTTTACTAAACTCTTGCCACCACAAACTTGAACTGAAGTGAGGATTGTGATATTAATATGACTCAAGGTCGGTGTGTTATTGTTATGCATACATGAAGTCGTCATTTGTGGTCTCTATCTAATGTGGACTTGATTTGAAATTTAGCTTACTTCTTGACCACTAAACTGAACTGGAAGCTATATCAGTGAATACACTAGGCTTCGGGGGGAGAGGGCTGTTACGGTGTAACGCAATTTACCCTACCCTGTGAACCTATTTTGAACTGCCAACATCGGCGTAGAAAAAACTTAATTATTCTATACGACCAAGCGTATGGTTTCCCTCGTACACTAAGAGTTTTAGTGATACTCATTGAACATTATCTATATGCCTTATTGTGGACTAATGACTACGTCAATACATTCTCGCAATTATGTATGGTGTGGACTGTTTCATTCCTCGTCTAATATGTGCTGCTACCTTCTGTCAATCACCCACAATAGAGTTCCCCTCCCCGCGCGCTCTTCTACCTATCGGAGCGCGGCTACTGCCTGAGGGAGCAAGCCTCGCCATTTTGTACTATCAACAGTTCGTTGTTGAGAGTCATGGAGTGCAGTTGCGTTAATGGGATTCTCAAGATGTTGGCGTGTTGTTGGAAAATAGACCCCGGCTGAGGGACTTGAGATATGGGTTTGAAACCCATTTTACTTCTTCTTCTGCATCGTCCTATTTAAAAAAAGGTTTTAACTAATTCTGCCCTGGGAAACCAAACTCTTCAGTAAGCGTCTGTAAGTATGTGAGGATCTAACTCATCTTCGCTGAGCGTCTGCTTCACTCAAGTAAGTGGTTCATCATTTGGCAAGTTATATCCTGTGATTATGAAACTGCGAGGAAATTCATGTGATCCGTGTTTCGAAATTAACTATTCCATGGTGAAGTTTGTGAAATTAATATTTTTTTGGGAAACTACAAACCGGACGGACTTGTGGTTATTTCTACTAAAATATCAAGCTTATAGGCATGTAAAGACTATGAAAATAAGGAGATTTACTTATTAACCATCATTTTCACCCGTTAATTAATCATGTAAATTCAAATTGTGTTGCGGCACTCGGTTGCCTTTATTCTGTGCGAGGTTTTGCAGTAGCATATAATTCTAGTTTCCTTGTTCTTTTTAAGGGAATCTTGTTTTTTCCTGTTGTTTCGGTATTTTAAGTTTAGTGTATTTCTAGCTTTATGTTGGGTTTCTCGCCTTGGTTATGCCTTGTACCTTATTGGGGGACGCGGCGTGTTTTTTGGGTTGCCATGGCAACGCTTTTCTTTTGGGGCGAGATTGTTGATTGTTGCCGGTGGGTTTTGCGTGTTGGTTGTGAGACCTAAGATTATTGATGTATTTTCGACTGATGTGAAAGATTTCCCTATCCTCGCTTGGTCTCTTCTTGTTTTCCTCCTGTTTTTCTGTGTGATTATCGCTCGTGGCTTGAATTTTGCCCTTGTAGATTATTAATTGGGCTAGAGTTTTATGTTTCTGCGAAGCCTCATTTTGCTAACTATTTCAATTAAACTGATCAAATGAGTGGGTTTTCCCAAGGTTTAAACTTTAGTTTTAATTTCATTTTAGTTACGTTAACAAACGGGCCCGTGTACACTTTCTGTAGTCAATTTAAGTTTTTATTCGTATAATTATCTATAATAGTAAGGTTATCAATCCGAACCTTTTCTTGTAATGAATTTGGTGTTATGAATTAGAGGCATTTCTTTTTAGCTAATGAGTTCCATCTGTGTTATTACCTGATAGGTCTACGTTTTCAGTCTGTGTTATTCTCTTTTTTTTTACTGTTCATTTTCAAACTAAACAATTTTATTCTCTCAGATGGGACGATGTTAGTTTTGGTTAAATGATAAGATTTCATTCCTTGATTAAAGTTTTGAAAAGTTAATCAAGAGTTTTCTTTCATTATCCAATGGTTCAACGCCGAAACAAGGAATGTTATCTATTTCCTCTGGGTGATTTAATGGGTCGCATGGTAAGTACCTGATTGGTGTAATTTTCCTACCTTGTTTCTGACTTTCGTCTTGCTTTTGGTAACTGTCTATTTCACACCGATTCATAGGTTGTACCGACCGGTGTTTGTTTGCTAACCGCTAGTGTAGTGACTTACTGCGCTGGTGGCTTAACCTGTAAAGGTAAACATCGCACATGAGATACATAAACCAGCACGTCGCACCTACTGTCGCAGACGCGTTATTACACGAGGAAAAGATGATCTCTGGCAAGCAGACTTAGTAGAAATGATTCCATATGCCTCGAGTAATAAGGGGTATAAGTATCTACTTACTGTTATCGATGTGTACTAGAAGTTTGCTTTTGCACAACCCGTGCGTTGTAAAACAGCAGCTCAAGTTAAAGAAGTATTTAAACATATTGTTGAAGAATCGAAACGCTGCCCAAGGCTTCTTCAAACTGATCAAGGTAAAGAGTTTTACAACAAGGATTTTTCCTCTTACCTCAAGTTACTTGGCATTCAACACTACTCTACGTTGAGCAATCTCAAAGGATGTGTTGTAGAACGCTATAATCGTACACTCAAAACAATGATTTGGCGAGAATTTACAGCGCAAGGTTCATATCGTTGGATTGATCTGCTATCTAGACTTTTATCTACCTACAACGATACACCTCATCGCACTATCGGAACAAAGCCACGTCTTGTTACAAAGAATACAGCTCGTATAAATGCTATTCATCTTGTAATTAAAACAGCTGATCCACGTCGTCATCGCTTTAAAGAAGGTGATTTTGTTCGCATCAGCAAACACAAGTCTATCTTTGCGAAAGGATACACACCTAACTGGAGCACTGAAGTTTTTCAAATCAGAAGTGTTAAGCTTACTAATCCAGTTACGTATTTACTTCGCGATCTCAGAGGACAGCCTATTGAAGGAGGATTCTACATCGAAGAACTGCAGAAAACAAAATATCCTGATCACTATTTAGTTGAACGTGTTATTCGACGTCGTGGCAATAAACTGTATGTTAAATGGCTTGGTTTTAATAACAGCTTTAATTCATGGATTAATAAAGAGGATGTACTTTAAATCTTATGTGTGTTTTCTTTTAATCCTCTACGTTTCCTTTCTTCTAAGTCACTAGGACATGCTGTAGGATTAAACAACACCTGTAATATGTTTTGACAATTCATATTTATTTTAGAATATATATATATACACACACTTTTATCATATGTCTATTTTACGGTCTTTGTCACTCAGTTTTCGTTTTATTGCACCAACAACGACAAATGCTGCTATCTTCTGAGCAGCTAAAGCACTAGGTAATAACACCCCCCCCACACACACACACACACAGCACAACTTTACGAAGCAGATTTTAACAGCTACACGACATACTCTATGCAGGTAGCATGTAACTACGTGTCACGCGAACGTGTTCTAGGGCCGCAGGGGACATGAAGTTCGAAGAAAAGAAGATCAATCTCTCCATTGATGAGTCCTCGCCCAACATGCTTCCTCATCTTTTTCCCAGCACGTTTCTTCACCTTTTCCTTGTTTACTCTCTCCACAGCCAAGATAAGTGTTTATAAGCGAAGACAACTCGTTAGTTTTAGGTCCGTGATACAGTTTAATTAGTTGACATGTACGGCACTGTCTCACAGAAGGTCTTCTACCTAAACTCACGTGTTCATGATGTAAACTACACGTTTGAAGCTCTGACAAAACAGGATCTTGAGTCCACTCACGAGGCACCTTATCCCAAATCTTCTTTACAGCATTCGCAGCTACATTAACCAAAAATGCCTTTGGTAATGCATTTAACTCTTCTTCAGTAAAAATGTTTAGTTTCTTTTTGCATGCATAAAATTTTACGATCGCCTATTCAACTGCGTTACACTTAGTATCTGTTAGAAATGACATGATGTCTTTACTCTACAAATGTTTCTTTTACACTAAGGTTATTTCGACATTGCAGTTTACATATGTTGTTCACTTCCCGGCATGCACTGCAACACAACCAATCAAAGAGCATGCATACATGTTGCAAAGACTGTTTACTTGTTTCTCTACTATGCTCTTTCGGAAGAGTTTTAAATGATGGCCACCCCAATTCATGCATGTCGATAATTTCACACGATGATGGTAGAATACCACGCAACCATTCTTTCTTTTCACAACCCTTTAAAAGAACAAGATCTGCTCTTGACAAATGTGCATTCATCATTAAAGGTAGAAAACGATAAGGTATTCCTTTTTCTTCCCACTTCAAACCTAAATTGTTTTCAATCCACTGAGTCTGCTTTTTATCTTCATCTGTTTGCAAACAGTAAGGGAACGGTGGGCTAAATACTAAACTAACAAGTTTTGGTGCCCACAACACACTGCAATCTAACACAGCCACCTCTTTAAACACAAATTTGTTTCCGTTTACTTTAGAGCCTTGCACATCAACTATTAATGTTTTCGTCATGTTTGCACTCCACTCTCTATCACTGTTTCTCGAAGACTAAAGCTTTTAGTCAACGAACGGGTTTAAACATGCGCACCTACAATAACGTCATCGCTGCAGCACATGAAACCTCTTGTTTTTATGATGCATACTTATTGCATTCCCTTACACCGACTTACTCTTAAGAAAACGGACAAGTCTAAACATGCATGATGACGTCATCACTGCAGCACGTGCTTACTCTAGCTCCCCGATGTATGATTAAACTTGTTCGAATTTACCGCCACCACATTTCAACTAAAGAGTGTAGCACCGAAGTAAGCGATGTAAGATAGCGGCAACTGTGTTGAATAAAGATGGCTGTTTGTCAAAAAGAATTTTTCAAATTATCCGCTACTACATAGAGTGCGGCACTGCGCTCTCTTGATAAAAGATGGCGGATGACAGCTGTCAAAAAAAAGCACGTGGGTGTGTAAAGCACGTGGAATTTACCACCACCACAAAGAGGGCAGCACGGTGGTCTCTAGATTAAAGATGGCGGATGACAGCTGTTAGAAAAAAGCATCTAGAGTTTAAATTGCTCGCTACTGCGATAAAGATAGCAGCACGGTGTTCTGTAGTTTAAAGATGGCTGCTTGTCCAAAAAGATGTTTTCAAATTATCCGCTACCACATTTCAACTAAAGAGTGCAGCACTGAGGTTTGCGATGCAAGATGGCGGGTGACTGCTTGTCAAAAAGATTTTTTTTCAAATAGTACGCCTCAAAGGTAAGTAGCTAAAGAGGGCAGCACTAAGGTTAGCAATGCAAGATGGTGGATGACAGCTGTGGCGTAAAAATTACCCGCAAGATAGCAGGATGATGCTCTTTTCATTAAAGATGGCAGCTTGTCAAATAGAATTTTTCAAATTAACCGCCTCAAAGGTAAGTAGCTAAAGAGGGGTGCACTGTTCTCCCTCGATTAAAGATGACTGCTTGTCAAAAATAATTTTTCAAATTATCCGCCACCACAAAGAGGGCAGCACGGTGCTCTCTTGATTAAAGGTGGTGGATGACAGCTGAAAAGCACGTAGAAATTGTTTCCAAACAAGAGCACGTAGAATTTGCCGCCACCACATTTCAACTAAAGAGTGCAGCACTGTTCTCTCTGGATTAAAGATGGCGGTTGACAGCTGTCAGAAAAGCACATGGGTTTGTTTCCAAACAAGAGCACGTAGAATTTGCCGCCACCACATTTCAACTAAAGAGGGCAGCACGGTGCTCTCTGGATTAAAGATGGCGGATGATAGCTGTCAAAAAAGCGCATAGGTTTGTTTCCAAACAAGAGAATGTAGAATTTTTCAAATTGCCGCCACCACATTTCAAAGGTATCTAGCTAAAGAGTGCAGCACTGAGGTTTGTGATGCAAGATGGCGGATGACAGCTGTCAGAAAAAGCACGTGAGTTTGTTTCCAAACAAGAGCACGTGGAATTTCCCGCCACCACAAAGAGGGCAGCACTGTGCTCAAAGATGGCTGCTGTCACGTGGAATTGTCTGCCACCACATTTCAAAGGTATCTAGCTAAAGAGGGCAGCACAGTGCTCAAAGATGGCTGCTGTCAAAAAGCATTTTTCAAATTATCCGCCACCACATTTCAAAGGTAAGTAGCTAAAGATGGCAGCACTGTGCTCTATAGATTGAAGATGGCGGATGACAGCTGTCAGAAAAGCACGTGGATTTGTTTACCGATTCAAAACTCGCGCTAGTGAGGTTATGTTGGTAGCACTAAGGTTTAGGCCCGCCAAGATGGCAGCACTGCCGATGACAGGTGACGAATTTGCAGCTACTGCGATAAAGAGGGCAGCACTGTGCTCTGTAGTTTAAAGATGGCGGATGACAGCTGTCAAAAAGCACGTGGATTTGTTTACCTATTCAAGTCTCGCGCTAGTTAGGTTAAGTTGGTACTACTGAGGTTTAGGCCCGTCAAGATGGCAACAGTGAGGTTAGCGATGCGTTGTTGTCTGTCAAAAAGCACGTGGCTGTCAGAAAACACGTGGATTTGTTTACCTATTCAAATCTCGCGCTAGTTAGGTTAAGTTGGTACTACTGAGGTTTAGGCCCGTCAAGATGGCAGGACTGAGGTTAGCGATGCGTTGTTGTCGACGATAGCTGTCAAAAAGCACGTGGCTTTGTTTACCAATTCAAATTTCCCGCGGGTGGTGGAGGAGGCCTCTAGGAGGCCTCTGGCTGTGGTGGTGGTGGAGGAGGCCTCTGGGAGGCCTCTGGCTGTGGTGGTGGTGGAGGAGGCCTCTGGGAGCCGGAGGACGTGGTGGCCGCCGAACCATCCAATTATACTACTGAGAAATAAATGGGGATCTACGGAAAACCACTTCGAGGATGGCTGAGGAGGGAATCGAACCCCCATCTACTCAGTTGACCTCCCGAGGCTGAGTGGACCCCGTTCCTGCCCTTGTACCACTTTCCAAATTTCGTGGCAGAGCCGGGTATAAACCCGGGCATCTGGGGGTGGCACCCAATCACACTAACCATTCCACGATAGAGGTGGACTACAAAAGAATTATCATTTATAGTTATCAAAAAGTAAACGGCCCAATGCATAAATTATTCCTGAAAATGTATGCCTGTCGTGATTTGTGAAATCCCTCATACCTAACAGCGAAATCGAGTGCGGAACTGCTTTGCACCTGGACACTCTGACTTGCAAAATATATGAAAGGGGATGACCAGTGTTGAATAACAAAAAGTGAAAAAGCGATACTCGATCCAGTGATCCAGCGATTGGGGAGCTTGAACGCTAACCACTCGCCCGACGCCACCTCGGGCTCGTGAACGCAACGCACCGGTACACATTCGACGCGAAACTTCTCTTGTCTTGTCCTAATAGACTACTAAAAGTGTACAAAAATTTGAAGATGATCCGTGATCTCAACGTCGTGGCCTCCCCTTGTTTAACACGTGCCGTGCGCTACACTGTGCTCTAATCCTCCGCGAGTACTCGCAGTTGTAAGCGGAGGGGATCGGTGGTGCGCTCTACCGCTACAACCGGATTACTCATCGGTATTACTCGCTCCGTCCCCACCTCTAATGGCAATCCAATGCGGATAGCGAGTTTCACACAAGACTAGGGCTCGCGTGAATCATGCAAACTACTAGGAGCTTGCGGGTAAATGCAATATCTTAAGTGACGTTCCAATTCAATCAACGGTGTATGACGCTGCTGGGAATTAGACTTTGATTAGATGAGTCAATCACCTGGTACTCAGATACCTTTAAACTCTTCAAATATTGTCAGAAGCCATCAGGATGCCTGCAATTACGCACTAATATGCGCAATCCATACATTTTACTCAATAAAATTCCTATTACTCTACCTGTGAATCTGGTCGACAATTGATTTATGTTTGTTTCAAACAGCTACCGTAAAATGGTCATCAGTGAAATATGTCCATTTTTACGGTAGCTGTTTGAAACAGATAAATCAAAATGTTCATCAGTGAATTATGTTGAGGGCATATGACGTTGTTGGTGGTGATTCGTCCGGCGGATGGGGACGTAAAGCTTTGAGCAAGCCCCTTGGTGTTAATCGTACGGAGTAGGCTACGTGCCGACACCCAGTTTCATCCCCTTCCTACCTCATTAGCATCATCCCACATCCAAACACACAGGTCACCCACGGACGTCAAATGGAAATACCTGCAGCAGGCGAGCCGAACATGTCCTTCGACACTCGCGATAATAAAAACCATACGAAAAGTAATTGAAATATGTCATTATGGATTAGTGTAAAATATTACCATTAGTTTATTATTATTCTAATTATTGCTTGACCGAGATGAAAATGTTGTTTTGTTCACGATCTAACCTTACCTCTGGTGGTCGCATATAATAACCACATTATAAAGTACACTTTCGGAGGACCACTTAAATGTTATTAGGAAAATACAGTTTGTAAAACATAAAGAGCACACAAGTCACTGATTTATTCAGTTATACATGAACTAAAAACACACCAGTACGGTAAGTACAGCTTGTACATATACAATTATACATTCACAAATATGAGGTACGCATTGACACTAAAATCACTAGAAATATTCTTTACACTTAAAAAGACGTAACTGTTGTTGTGCCAATGGTTTGGCTGCACTTAAAATGTTGCATTGTTGTGCAATTACATGATTTCATGAGCCTGTTGTCTCCACATGTTACTCGTGGCAAGTCTGACGCGCTTCTCCCGCGTTCTTAGCCAGTCACTTGAGCCAGAAAACAGTCCCGGAAGCGAGGTGCTGCCCTCTATTCACAACTTCATCAATAAATATATTTTATAAATGAAATACTACAATAATGTATATTTAAAAACACAAATAAATGACATAATTTATTAGATACAATTGTTAGTGCGATATGTGCAGTAACATACCGGCCAACCTAAAATGTGCTCACATTTTATATTTACAAATTAAAT
Source organism: Anabrus simplex (assembly GCF_040414725.1). Classification (NCBI taxonomy): domain Eukaryota; kingdom Metazoa; phylum Arthropoda; class Insecta; order Orthoptera; family Tettigoniidae; genus Anabrus; species Anabrus simplex. The sequence continues at coordinate 351,758,251 of NC_090266.1, read as the reverse complement.
CCAATAACAATGAAATTAAATACCCTGGAAATAAAACAAGTAATGCATTGTGTTCTGTCTCAAAGAACACTGTCAATGCAAAGATAAACACATATGCACAAATACACAAGAAAATATTGACGACGCACTACACTGAGGTCACTAGTCAATTGGAAGTGGGCATAATTTGCACACAGGTCTCCTATAAACTCCTGAGGGTGTACGGACATCAACGACTCTCACCAACCCGTCCTTTGCTTGGGAATGTTTGCTCAATAATGCCTAATCTCCAGTCCAATGGTGAAATGTTGTCATCCTTATTTAGGACAACAGTTCCTGTAGATACACTGGGCTGTGCTGACCTCCACCTCATGCGCTGCTGCAAGCTGCCCAGATAGTCGGATGGCCACCTGTTCCTAAAATGTCCCTTCATCTTTTGTAGATGATTCCACCTGAAAAGCCTTGAAGTATTTTATAAGGTTAGGTCTGGTTCAGGTATGGCCATCATGGGTTCTCCTATCAGGAAATGTCCTGGTGAATGATAGGAGCTGTCTTTAGGGTCATTGTTCAGGAGAGTGATTGGACATGAATTTAAAATGGATTCAATCTGACAGAGACGAGTAGTCATTTCTTCGAATGTCAAGTGAGCGTGCTTGGTTACTCCAGTAAGTTGCAATTTCATAGATTTCACCCCAGCTTTCCAAAGACCTCCGAAATTTGGTGCTCGTGGAGGAATGAATTTCCAGGTAAATCCTTCTTGGATTCCAACATTATCAATCTCTCGGTGGTGTTGCTCTGATTGGAATAATTCGTGAAGTTCTCGATGTTGATTTCTGGCTCCGACGAATGACGAACCATTGTCACTGTGAAGTTGAAGTACCTTTCCTCTCCTGGCTATCATTCTCCTTAAGGCAGAAATGAAGATTTTTTTGCTAGTCGTTTTACGTCGCACTGACACAGATAGGTCTTATGGCGTCGGTAGGATAGGAAAGGACTAGGAGTAGGAAGGAAGCGGCCCTGGCCTTAAGTATGGTACAACCCCAGCATTTGCTTGGTGTGAAAATGGGAAACCACGGAAAACCATCTTCAGGGCTGCCGACAGTGGGATTCGAACCCACTATCTCCCGGATGCAAGCTAACAGCCGCGCGCCCCGAACCGCACGGCCACCTCGCCCAGTAGCAATGAAGGCTTCGGTAGTTAAATTGCTTACAAGTTCCAAGTGAATGGCCTTGGTGGCTAAGGAGACAAATGGTGCAATGTAACATTTTACTCTCTTGTTACTACGTGGAGAACCTTGTTTAATGAAGAAGGGTCCCGCAAAGTCTACACCGCTATATAGGAAAGGACGAGTGGGCTTAACTCTTTCAGCAGGTGGCTGGCCCATCAATTGCGATGAGTTCTCGGCCTTGAACCTGTAACTTGTCACACATTTGCGAATGACAACTTTGACAGTTGCCCTGGCGCGAGGAATCCAATACTTCATTCTAAGTGATGCAACTAGTTGCTGTGTGCTAGCATGTAGTAATCTTAAGTGTTCGTCACGAATAATTAATTTCGTGACATGGCGATGCGCTGGTAATATAAACTTATGTTTCTGGTCATATGCTGCGTCTGCATTACGTAAACGCCCGCCCACTCTGAGACACTCGTCTTTATCAAGAAATGGAGTGAGAGATTTTAACTGACTTCTCTTGTAAACTTCTTTTTTCAGTTGGAAGTATTGAATTTCCTTCTGAAATTCCTGGTGTTGAATGTATCGTACACAGCAAAGTAGTGCTCTGTTGCATTCTTCCGTGCTTATATTTCCTGTAATCTTCACATGAGAGTGCTGTAGATTGTAGATGAATCGTTGACAGTTCGCAAAGACACGTTTCATTCTTAATAACGAGAAAAACCGTGTAGTAATGTTTTCAATATCGCAGCTGTTGATTGCACATGTAGTGGGTTTGGCTTCAAGTGCTTCTGAGGTACATTCTGCAGTACTGATTGGCCATAATTCATCAGGCTGGCACAACCAGGACGGTCCATGCCACCAGAGGTCGTGTACTTTTAATGCTTGAGGCTCGCTTCCTCGTGACAATACAGTATGTTAGCTGGATTCTGTTGTGTAGATACATGATGCCATGAGCAGTTTTCAGCCGCGTCCTGGATTTCAGAGACCCGGTTGGCGACGAATGTTTTCCAACTTGTCAACGGTGACGAAATCCATTGTAAGACAATTGTTGAGTCTGTCCACGCATGAATAGAACTAATATCCAGGTTGAGACTCGTGAACGTTCACTTAAGTAATCGTGCTAACAGGAGAGCGCCGGACAATTCTAAGCGTGGAATTGACAATTGTTTAAGTGGAGCGACTCTTGATTTTGAGCATATCAGTTCATCTGTGGTACGAATGTACACGCATGCCCCGTAAGCACGCTCCGAGGCATCACAGAAACCATGTAATTCACAATTTATTACTTTAGTCTTACTTAAAATGTACTTGTCAATTTTTATATCGCTAAGTTCTGGTAATTGCGAGTAAATTGCATTCCAAGTGTTAAGAAGCTGACTCGGCAGGCATTGGTCCAATTTTAATTGAAAAGTCCAGAGTTGTTGCATAAAGACATTGCATGAGAAAACAACTGGACCCAATAAGTCCAGAGGGTCAAAAATTGCAGCAATAGTTGAGAGTACACTTCTCTTGGTTGCATGAGAAACCCTTTTAACAGTTATGTCGAATTGAAATTGGTCCGTAGAAGGGTGCCAGAGTGTTCCCAATGTTCTTACTGTGTCTGTATTGTCGAGTTGAAGTGGTGATTTGGTTTCTCTATTTTCTTCTGGTATTTTTGACATGACTTTCCTGCTGTTAGAACATCATTTCTTAAGTTCAAATCCTCCTCTTAACAGTACTGTCTCTAATTCTTGCTGTAAGCGAATGGCTTCTGATTCAGTATTGGCTCCGGTTAGGTAGTCATCAACATAAAAATTATTTCCAAGAACAGCTGCTGCTTGTAGAAATTCCTTTGACTCTTCATCAGCTAACTGTTTCAAACATCTCATAGAGAAAAAGGGAGCACTTGCCGTTCCGCAAGTAACTGTCGTGAGTTCATAACACTGGAGAGGCTCAGTGCTAGTGTTTCTCCATAGTATTCGTTGTAGTTTCATGTCCTCGTTGTCAACTTGAATTTGTCGATACATTTTTGTAATATCTGCGACAAGAGGAATCTTGTGTGATCTGAAACGTAGTACTATAGGATGCAGGTCGTCTTGTATGGTAGGACCTACGAGTAACTTATCATTCAAAGATACACCACTGTCAGTTTTAGCAGACTCATCAAAGACAACACGAGTTTTAGTGCTGGTACTTGTGGGTTTGAATACTTAATGATGCGGCATGAAGTATCCTCCATCTTCAGTGCACGTGGGTACTTGTTTCATATGGCCAAGTTTCAGATACTCATTCATGAATGCTGAATATTCCTCTCTTAATTTGGGATCACGAATAAGTTTCTTCTCATTACTGTAGAATCTCACTACTACCTGTGGGTATGAATTCCCTAACTGCGATGAAGTCTCTTTAAGGGCAGTCGAACTCGGAACCTTCATGTAGCATCTCGCGTTGTGTTCTTGATGAGATGTTCTTCGCAATCTCTTTCTTCTTTGGTGATTGGTGGCATATTCAGTTCTTCTATTTCCCAGAATATTTTATGTTGTGTGTCTAATTGGTCTACCTGGATGAATTGTGATGTTGCATGTTCCCCTTGGTGTTGTTGTATGGGTGCCTGGCCAGCTACTACCCAATCCAGTTTCGTATTCTGCAATGTTGGATACCAAGCAAGAGTTTTCTTGCCCTCCAATATAACCTTAAAGAATATGTATGCACAGAGTAGCAAATCGATCTTACTTGGAATGTGGAAATTTCTGTCGGCATATTTTATATTGGTGGGTAGATTCCATCTTGAAATGTCGATTTTTCTACTTGGCAAATTGTTTGTAATCTTTGGTAGCACTGAGCATGTGGCATCTATATTGAAAGGGCTGACCGCAGATTGCAAATGAACTGTAATGCAGTGTGAGGTTTGAACTCCTGCACCGTTAATTCCAGTCACTGGTGTAACATGTTTTTGTTTCCTGAGGCGTAATAATTGAGCTAGTTCTTCGCTCACGAAATTCGTTTCAGAACCTGAATCCAAAAGACATCTAGCCTCATGCATATTGCCGTGAATGTCCTTAATCTTGACTATCGCTGTTGATATCAAGACTGTAGACAGATCGGATTCCTTGACTGCGCAGTGAGTAACATCTGTTGAACGGGTTGTGTGATTAGCTACTGCCTGGCGCGAGCTGCGTTCTCTCACTGTTTCTCGTGAGCTAAGAATTGGCCTGCTGCGGTCACGTCTGGTGTCATCATGCAATAGTGAATAATGATATTTTCAGCACATCTTGCACGAGCCTAATTGGCACTGATTTACATTATGATTATTTCCCAAGCAGTTAAAGCATAATTTATAATCTCTCACAACATGATGACTCTCATGGACATTGAGCCTTTTGAAGGACTCACACTTATATAGGTAGTGTGAGCCCTTGCAGAGTACACATTGGTAATTGACACTAGCATGCACATTGCTTACTTGATGTTTGGGTGTAGTTCTAATTGACTGTTTAATCTGTTGAACTTGAGTATCTGGCTTGATTGATTCAAGTGCTAAACATCTCTTTTTTAAAACTGTCCACAACGTCTCCAGATATTCTAACTCAGAACCTGAAGTGTGTATTTCCCATGCCTTCCTAGATGCTGGATCTAGTTTGTTGATTAACAATTGTGACAATAATAAATCTTCAATTGAAACATCTAAGTCAAGGGCCTGTTATGCCTTCACATTGGCCTGACTTGTGTTTATAGCCTCTCTGAGAGAATTGGCATTCTCTTTGTGGATTGAGTCTTGCTCTAATATCCGTTTAATGTGAATTGACGAAATTAATTTGTTGCTTTGAAACCTGTCTGTTAACCTTTGCCAAACTATGCTGTAGTTTTCAGCAGATAGAGGGAGACTTTGCAATTAAGTAGTGAAATTTCTGAATATCGAGAAAATCTTGATTGTTCTGGATCATAGATACAAAAGAATCGTGAAATCCTCTCCAGTATTCGTATTCAAATCCAAATGGTTTCAGTGTAATAGTAGGTAATTTGATGTGCGCCCCATTGTAATTATCGCTTACTGAGATATTCCCTTGACTGAAGTGTCTGGAAAGATCTGTTATTTCATGCTGGGTGATTATTCTGTCTATGTCGACCTTTATCTGATGATATGTGTCTTCAAATATTTCTCTATATGCTTCGTATGTTTCTCCCTCCTCACTGATTTCTAACTGGATTGAATGTCCTCATACTTTTGTTTCAATTCCTCTAAACTTACTCTACGTGAGACAATAGCCACAATTCCCTGCTCACTGTTAAACCCATCTACTAAGTTTTTAATACGTGTCACGCTGCCCTTTATTGCACCTCGTTTGCGTATTAGAATTTTAATACTCTTCTGCCATAATGAAAGGATGCGAATACAGATATGAATTGGATTTGACCTTGTAAGGTGTGGGAAGTAGTTGTTGTCATCAAGGAGCCATCTTGACATAACTCAGGGTTGCTACTGCCAACAGTCCCCAGATTGTACGTTCCGCAGTGCGGGATAATTGACCGACGCAGTTGGTAGCTCTGATTTAGCAGCGTGAGTTCGGGCGTAAATCAGCCATGTGGCGAATGACGTCATAAATTGCACCACGATACATCACACAATATTATCGGCATAATCCAGTCGCTGTAAATGCACTATGCTTGTTTTCACATAAGAAGGAAAGCTCGAAGATCCTACCCGGAAGACCAAAATGTTTGACCGAGGTGAAACTGTTGTTTTGTTCACGATCTAACCTTACCTCTGGTGGTCGCATATAATAACCACACAATAAAGTACACTTTCGAAGGACCACTTAAATGTTATTAAGAAAATACAGTTTGTAAAACATAAAGAGCACACAAGTCACTGATTTATTCAGTTATACGTGAACTAAAAACACACCAGTACGGTAAGTACAGCTTGTACATATACAATTATACATTCACACATATGAGGTACGCACTGACATTAAAAATCACTAGAAATATACTTTACACTTGAAAAGACGTAACTGTTATTGTGCCAATGGTTTGGCTGCACTTAAAATGTTAGCACTGTTATGCAATTATATGATTTCATGAGCCTGTTGTCTCCACATGTTACTCGTGGCAAGTCTGACGCTCTTCTCCCGCGTCCCTAGCCAGTCACTCGCGCCAGAAAACAGTCGCGGAAGCGAGGTGCTGCCCTCTATTCACAACTTCATCAATAAATATATTTTATAAATGAAATACTACAATAATGTAGATTTAAAAACACAAATAAATGACATAATTTCTTAGATGTAATTGTTAGTGCGATATGTGCAGTAACAATTTCTATTATTAATTCATACTATTGTATGGCTTCTTGGCTTAATAGAACGTTTAATGGTTCCGAGTTCCACTCCCGGTGAGTTGGGGATTTAGTTAAATCCTTTAGCTCGGGGACTCTGGTTTATGCTCGTCTTAATACATTTCTTTTGATATACACATAACACATCATATTACGAACCACCGCATAAACGCACACTAGTTAATATATCTCAACATACAGAGTTGTCGTCTTGAAGGGCATATGACCGTAACATTTGTCGAACCCAAGAAAAATGGGGAAGTTGCCAGGCTATTCTTTACGGCAACCTGTATCATGTATGCCTTGCGTCTTTCCCTTCTTCCTTCGAAGCAAGAGGCTGTAGGTGTTTAGGACGGGTGGTATGATGTGCTACCGGTTGTCATTATATGATTGTCATCTCTTTGGTCCTGGTTTAGTACAGATGTCCCATAAGTGGTACCTGTGTTTTCCTAAATAGAAATTAAAATATAAATAAATTAGTAATTCATGTATCACAGACCCAGTGGATCATTTTTAGAAATAGAAAAAAACTAGTTATATTTATAATTCGTATAATTATATTTATAATTCGTTTATCACGTGTGTTCATCCCAGCTGGAGTCCTTGGATATACACATCTCTTCCGTTAAAGCTTTTAGGTATAACGTTAATACTTTTAGGAATAATATGAATGGTGCATGGCTTATCTATCTCCTACTTCAGGTGGAACTATGTGAAAAATAATATGAATGAGCTAAATACAGTATGTAACTGACGAGGTCGGAAAGACTTTAACTGGCCACCTGTCACATATAAAAGGAAATTTGTATCCCGCTTCTGCTTAATGCTTTCTGCTATAGGACTAAATCAATTTAGCTCCCTTTTGGCTCACCGCGCGGATCACATCACACTTCACGTGGGAGATCTGTATGGAATAAATAACACTGCACCAGTAGCATCTCCCCGTGGTCGAGTTCTTTATCATAGCACTAACAAATGGAAGTGGGACAATTAACGATTCTACTAACAAAGGAGTCGTAGCAAGCTATACAATACAGAAAGCAATTGAATATCGGTTACAAGCACGGGAGAGTAGTATTCAGATGGGACACAAAGCAACTGGTGCTTTAGTTGGAACACATTACGGTCGAGTCTGTTCGCACAGTCTCCTTTCACTGGAGTAACATATCAGGGGAATGGTGCGTGTAATGAATTACGCGCACTGGCTGAGTAATTATTTTAAACAATATACAATGAGGTATAACAGGAAATTGTGATATGTGAGGAATTAATTCCTTGCTGTGTGGGTGAGCACATAAGCATTATCTATAATAAAGAAAAATCTTGAAAATGATTGATAGCTTTGAAAGAATGTTATGATATTGTCCTATGAATTGCCGTAGTGGCCTTCTATTCTGAGTGCTCAGGGTTTCGATTCCCGTGTGGGCCGATGATTTTAGTAGTATCTGCTTATTCATCCAGATCGGGAGCTGGGGATTTGTGTTCGCCTTAATACACACCTTCCTTTAAGAACAACACCTCGTACTACCAACCATCACAGAAACACGCTAAATACATCCCACCACAGTGAGAAAGCATCTGGCTGTGGAACTGGCCTTACTCCACAAGCAGTGCCGACCCCAAGTAATTGAGAAGAGGCCAAGGAAAATAATCCAATGTTTTTGCTGTTTGCTTTACGTCGCACCGACACAGATAGGTCTTATGGCGATGATGGGATAGGAAAGGTCTAGGAGTGGAAAGGAAGCGGAAAAATAAAGTCACCTTGTTAAAGATAAGTGTGAGAACATTGTCCGAATAACTATGTAGAAAATAAGGTATCCCGTTTGACACACAACATCAAAGGAAAAATAATAAGTTCCGTGAATTGAGTCCCGTTCATTGTCAAAATGGAATAAGAAAACACTGTCCTTTCTGGAACCGTCCTTGGTTCGATACAAGTCTTATCGGGATAATTAAAGAATGTTAAATGCACCAGATTGTTTATATACTGTACTGAGTTTATGCTCACTTAAGAATCTGGACACGTGTAAAATAGAATCAAAGTTCGACGACACTGTTAAATGTGATTAATTATATCAGTCGTTCGTAACATCGACGTACAGTTTGAAAATGTTCCAACACCTTTGATAGAACAACTATGCACTATGATGCTTCACTACCGTAAATTCAATAACCTGAACAGTCTGAAAATATTATATTACTAGCTGATGTACCCGTGCTTCACTACGGAATCCCACATTGTATACAGAATTCTGTGTTAAGTAGTGTACTCCTTGTGAGCAAGATTGTATTATATTTTAAAGCAAGGTTACCCTAGAAATCGACGGGGAAGTCACCAAACGTCTTTTCTCATATGAAGACTGGGTTACGGAATTTTCATTGTGATGGTAGGTATGCTTACCTACTATCAGTCACAATCAGGTTGGGGAGTTTTCATTTTAATGACAGACACTCACTCTCCACCTGATTTTTTACATTCTCGGAAAGACTGCCTTAGTGGTTTTCCCAAGTGAAATGAACATAGGTCATTATAATGACGTCAGTAGGAATGGTGCGATTAAAAGCAATATGAAATACTCGATCAAATGATAAACCAAGCATTTTTTCACTTTTAACGAACAGTACTACGCTGCTGATCTCACAATCCAAAGTTGCAGAGCTGGAATAACCAAGCTGCAGACAGCCGTGATCCGTGAAAACTCTTCGTCTTTCTTCGTCGGGGGGAGGGGGGAGTCGAATAGTGGAGAATCCCAGGATTACAAATCTATGCCCTTTTACTAATATCTTTAATAGGAGTACCCGATTAGTCCAAAAATCTCATTTCACTACACTGGTGGCGGAAAAATCTATCTGACTTGGAGGCAAATTTTTCCTCCAAGCCACAGGACAAAAACCCCTCTTCAACGCTTCAATCAATCAATCAATCAATCAATCAATCAACCAATCAATCAATCAATCAATCAATCAATCAATCAATCAATCAATCAATCAATCAATCAATCAATCAATCAATCAATCAATCAATCAATCAATCAATCAATCAATCAATCAATCAATCAATCAATCAAAAATGTGCTCTAATGCCTGTCGCCCAGGTGGCAGGTTCACTGTTGATAGTTTACCTAGCGTTTCCCTTGACAAAAAAGGTAAACTCGTGTCCTCGTCCCGAAGTGGTGCAGCTCTTTTCAGGCACATACCCGATGGAGGTGAGCTGCATGTACTATTCGAACCACGTACCAGCACTCTTGACATTCTTACATTTCTGGCGGAACTGGGAATCGAAACTGGGCCCCGAGGATAGAAGCTAATAGTGTTAACCGTTACGCTACGAAGGTGGAGAGTTCCTTCGATAAATAATTCCTATCCCATACTCCTCGTCCTGTAAACGAATATTTGCCCGAATTTGTCCTCTTGAATTCCAACTTTATCTTCATATTATATTTCCTTTTTTTTGAAGTTCCACACAAGATTATTCGTTGAATAATGTCACTCCACGGCCTATCTCCACTGATATATTGGAACATACCACTTGGTCGAGCATTTCGTCTCTTTACTCCCAAGTTTTCCCAGCCCAAATGTGCAACAATTTAATAACACTACACTTCCGTCGGAAAGTACGAAGAACAAGTCGCTCTGCTCTTTTAGTGTCGATGTTTTCCACTTGTCGTATCAAGAAGTCCTGGAACCATACTCTAACTGGGGTCTTGCCAGAGGCTTATAAGCCCTAGAATTACATTAGCAGACGAATAATTTAGAATGGAGCTTTTAAAAGTAGGAAAGATCATAACCTTAAGTTCTAGTTGCAATTCTTTTTAACTTTCTGAATCCGTTTACACTCATGTGTTTCTGTCCTTTAGGACAACTGGCGAAGAGGGCCATTACCTCGCCCAGGTGGCTTCACCTGCTTTGCTGAAGAGGGTACCGTTGGTGGGATGGGAAGATTGGAAGGGATACACAAGGAAGAGGGAAGGAAGTGGCCGTGGCCTTAAGTTAGGTACCATCGCGGCATTTGCCTGGAGGGGAAGTGGAAAACCGCGGAAAACCTTTTCGAGGATGTCTGAGGAGGGAATTGAACACACCTCTATTCAGTTAACGTATAGAGGATGATTGAACTCCGTTCCAGACCTTTTTCAAATTTCGTGGCAGAGCCATTAATCGAACCCGGACCTCGAGGTTTGGCAGCTAATCATACTAACCACTACATCACAGAGGTGGATAGTTGGAATTTAAGAGGGCAAATTGGGGCAAATAGTCATTTTTAGTTCGAGAAGTAACGGACTGGAATAAGTTATCAAGGGAAATGTTTGATAAGTTCCAAGTTATTTGAAAACATTTCAGAAAAAAGTTTGGGAAACAACTGGTAGAGAATATCCAACTTTTCTGACAGCTCTAAATGCAGGTCATTATTGATTAATTGATTGACTGGTTGATAGATAGATAGATAGATAGATAGATAGATAGATAGATTGATAGATAGTGCACCCTGGTGGGGGTGTGATAAGCGTCATGCAATTGTAATTATGATGAATTATTGAGGAATATATATTTCATTGTCAGAATAAATAGTATCTTACTGTACATACAGTAAGAACAGGCCAGGCCGAGAGGGCAGGTTTCACCATACCACAGACTGCTGTCTCCAGTGAGATTAACAAACACAATGAGTGACAGAATTAGGTTTCTCAGAAATTGTAACAACGAGGAAAGAGAGAGGATAACTTGTTGCCAAAGTTTTCCTAGCCCCGGGCAGTCTTGGTAGTAGCAACAGCGCAGAGAGCCGAGTGCAAATTTCTGAGAAATGACGTAGGGGTATCTCCAGGTAACTAGCGAGAGTTGAACGTGGGGTTGGCACTGGAAGAAAAAAATATGAGCCTTCCCGGTCACGTGGTTAAGGTGGACCAATGGAAAAATTCACTTGACCTAAGCAAGGCGACAACTTCGTATTGTAAGAAGCACTAGCGAGGCTAACTCCGTGGATTAAACAGATAGAAAGAAGTGAAATATCGATTCAGAATAAAGTGGAATTTAGGAGCCTTACTATACCATAAAACTTATATAAAGTTAATAATTACGGGAGATTGCATGGTGTAATTCTGAGAATTCATGGACGCTATTCGTTGATTGGCTGAAGGCAAAGGAAGCCACAAAAGAGCGCGAAAACCCGAGCCGGGATACGGCAGCTAAATTCGCGAATATATCCATTACCAGCGAACGATAATAGTTGAGAATTGGTATAGAGCATTTGAGAACATAATTACATCATTGGATCATATATTAAAGCCACGGGCCAAACCGCAAAGGGTCGTATGAAGATATCGGGACTGTGCGTCCCAAGATGACCTCCGTTGAACTCGGAAGAGAAGGGATACAAGTATAAATATGAGGTCGTAGACAAGGACTCGCAAGTACTTCTGATATTGTGTTCGAGCGGTCACCACGCCAGTGGTGCGTAACTACTTTTGACAAAGCGTTCGAGCCGTGACTACGCCAGGGGTGCGAGTGTGTACTGACTCGTGGAGTAGGGTTCGAAGTATTATATTGTTACATAGTACAGTGATTCATGACGTGATGTAGCTCATATTACAGTATTGAGCAGTATACTAGTATGAAGTGTTTCAAATAGACAGGACTCAGTAAAGCATAACTTACGGAGTGTGAGATTCTACCAACAGATTAGGAAGTGCGTTACATGAGAACGGTCACGAGTGTTTATCTCACCTAGTAAACAGTCGATTCTAAAATGATACCTGGTCAGCTACACGAACGTGAGACGGGAAATTCAAGTGCGCGCACGGGCCGTTATAAAGGGAATCCCGATGTATCCCATGTTCCTAGTGTCCGGGAAAGGAATGAAGAATGTATATCTACATTAAGTGGGCTAGATACAAGGCCGAGAGTGTAAAATTTGTGAATAGAATTTAGGGTGGAAATTATTCCAAAGTGCAACAGTTAATTTATTTGTTTTTATTCAAAATGTGTAAAGTTGAAAAGGGTCAAGGATTAATTCTTCAAGCTGGCATGAATACCAGTGGAATGCATTGCTAAAAACCGGAGGGGCTATGGCTTCTCGTCCGGTTTTTAGCAGACAACAATGGCAGAGTTGAGTACCTTTTAACATATCTGTAGATTGCTATCGTTAGGGGGAGGAAATCATATTATTTTATCATGGTAACTTGATTGTGAAACGAGCCGTTTTCGGCTCGTATAAATTCAAGGATAGATAGACAAAGGGACAAATTAATATGTAGATTAGATCGAGCACTCATCATAATTTTGATTATTAAATAGAGTATAGTAGGGTTGAGTTGTTCATTCAAGTGCTTGAGTTGTTTGCTATGATATGGAGCACGTTTCACGTAAAGATAATGTAAATATTCATTTAGAAGTGCTTCCAAAGTGTTTTTCCGTTATCGGAATTTTTATAGATATTAAGGCATGCTGTTAAGATAATCCAGAGGTAGGATTGCTAAGTGATTTAAATTGTTGTGGGACGGAATGAAGTCCATTGATTTGTTTGTAAATATCGCGAAGTTCGCCAGTGGACAAATAATAATAATCTGTAGAAGTGTCGGAGTAATAAATTAATTTGGTAATGTGTAAAGGCGTGTTTAGTAATAATCTTTGAGAATAAAGGCACGGGCCTAGTTGGATAGAATGATTGCAAATTAAAGTAATTTAACTGTGGAGATCGCATGTGCCGTGAATAATTATAATTTGTGCAGTAAATCCGGTTTTAACACTAATTGTTGATTTAACGTTTTTGGACTCCATAATAATCATAAATAATTTTGGTAGAAACGAGATAGGCACTTTTATAATATGGTCACGCTATGTTTGAGATCCAGAGGGATTTGCGCCAAAAGTTGAGATTTGGAGTTTTGTGGGACAGAAATCCGGCCCGAAATGAAAGTGAATTGTACTGATGTTGATGAAGAAATAGATGGATCTTAAGGCCCACATAGAGGGTGTATTTATATACCGGTGTATTGAGTGGCAGAATAGAGTCCACACACCGAGGGTTAATTTGTGAAAATGTTTTGAAGAGTTCCAATGGATAAATGGACTTCAAAATGGAAAAGGAAGGAATAATTTAACACTTGCAGAGATTGGAGGTATTTGCCCAACTGCGAGGTGTTATGGGATTTGAGAATTGTCTTAGGAGCATATGGTCTCCATGAATTAACGGCAGTACGAAAATAAGGTTGCGGATTCGAACACTAGTATGTCCCGACCGATGTGAATTCGGATCTTGGTGATTTCTGTTTGGGAGAGAACGTATGCGACTAAATTATAAAGATGAGGAATAAAAATAAAGATTCTCGAAAGAATAATAATACTATTAATAATAATAATAATAATAATAATATTCCAAGTAAATCATATCGGGATTGATTAGTGCCAAAATAAATCGGAATTGTAAAAGGGGTTATGCGTTAAACATATTAAGAGTGAACTACCATGTAACAGGCGAAATTATTTTTTTAAATTAATAATAATAATAAATATAAAAAAACTACTTTTTTTGAAGAAGAAGAATTTAATTTTTTTATAATTTGGACATAATAATGATGTTGGGAGTTGAAATGAAAAATTTGAGATTTTTAACTAATAATAATAATAATAATAATAATAATAATAATAATAATAATAATAATGAGAATATTTGAAGGAGGAGAAGAAGAATAATCAAAGAAGCTACTTGTATTTATTTCAGATGAAAATAAAAATCGCGAAAAGTTGAAATATTATTCCGAGGATGATTACGGGTTACGATAATCATGATCTCCACAAATAATAATAATAATAATAATAATAATAATAATAATAATAATAATAATAATAATAATAATAATAATAATAATAATAATAATATTCAATAAAATATTTTTTTATTTATTTTTCTTATTATTTCGGATGATGATGATGGATGTTACTAGGGAAGTCAGCTGGCGAATTAACGTAATAATGTCAATTGGTTGTAAATAATAAGTCAAGTTAATATGTGTAAAATGAAGGCAAATCCCTACATCTGGATCATTAGGTTAGAGTCCCGTTGTCGTATTCCTTCAGCTAACGATTAGCATATCTTGGTTAGGAACCCGGGGAGAGTTTGTAGTTTCCCGGGTTGGTCTCATCTCAATCAAAATGGAGGCGATAACATGGTCCATGTGATCGCGCCTACTTAGCCAACAGGTAATTGGTCCATGATCAAATATGGTCATGGTGTTAACGAAGGTAAATCTGATACCTTCAGATATCAACGGTTCTACCACCGAAATGGAAGGGTGGTCAAAAGTGACAAATATTATGTAATCATTTTCAGGAATAATTTGCCAAATTACCGGCAAATCAAGGGTCAACAGATTTTGATTGTGTGTAAAATTTCATTTGTTTACTTAAATAAAATGCTCCTTTAGCATTTGCAAGGAAACAGTTCCAGGTTCTTGTTCTTGTAGAATAGTAAACCCTTGGTGACCGTTTAAATATCCGTCCCCATCCCTAGGATGGAGCCTTCATAATTTCCCTTTGATCTGAATGTATATAATTTGTGTGTTTTATGATGAGCCTTAAAGATAAAGATTAGAGTGTCCCGTTCAACCCTGTAGTACTGATTGGATGGCGCCCTTACATTTAGTTTGAGATCTTATATCTCAAAATATTTTTTTAATGAGTATTAGTTGCGATGGATTCGGACCGTAACACTCCCTGAGATAAATGCTGGTTGGGACTCAGGCTTTGAGCGGGTACAATAGATTGATTGATTGATTGATTGATCGATTGATTGATTGATGGATTGCTTGCTTGCTTGCTTGATTGATTGATTGATTGATTGATTGATTGATTGAAGGCAATGCGAAACTGCCTAATTATTTAATTCCCTAGACATCTTCTGAAGGCTCTGGCCTTTTTAAGCCAATTGATGGTGTATCTGTTAGGGATGCAACGGCACTTTAGGCTGAAAACACAACATACATACATACATACATACATACATACATACATACATACATACATACATACATACATACATACATACATACTTTCCTAGGTTTATTGATATATACTTACGTCATATTTGCTCAAACAAAACTGGTCCTACGGGAGCTATGCAACATGACTTCATACGACCTGGGAAGGATTAATAGGTTAGAATCTCAGAAGTGAAATTACTCCAGATTGGTAAACTTTATTGGTTATGTGTGCAGGTGGGGCCTACTGCAAAATACTTCTAAAGGAACCTTAGTATTTTCTAGGACTTTTTATCTTGTCTTGAGTTAAGGAGAGGGAAGTAGGGATTCAGTTTTACCGTCTTGCATCATAGTGAGATGGTCAAATTTCTTACGTTAAAGAAAAGTCAGCTGTCATGTCCATCACAACAAGCCAGTGAAGCAGTCGCCCTTCGTTTTTCTGCAGCCCATAAGAACAGTTTGCAGCCCAAATTCACACGAACGAATGTTTTTGTTACTGCGAGCTGTACGAAGCAATGTGCCTGTTAATTATCCAGGTATCTCGCTTTCGATTCCTAATTAGTCTAAGGAGTTTGGTTTTGATGTGGGAACAGGGATTCCTCAACCTTTATGAAGACAACTGAGGTACTGAATGAAATATAAGGTAACGTATGCGGTCAAGGAATCCAAGCTACATAGTTGAGGTATTCATTAGTTACTCTGATATCTGAAGGGCATCTGGATTGGCAACAGTCGTCTTTAGAGGTCCAAGGTCCTGCTAGGGGTGTGTAGGATCTTGGCTTAGCTTAGTAGTTGAAATACTGTTAATTTAATTCTCAGCTGTTGATAATATTTTACTACAATTAGATGTATTTATTTATTTTGTTCATAGCAACACGTACCACCAATTGTGATCGATTTCACATTTAGTTCCCCTGCTGGTGAGACAAATACAGTACTGAGTGTAAACCTGTTATCCAATAATTGAATAATTACTCAGATGAGTCTTATTAATACGTCAATGTGCAGCTACCACGGATGTACATGTGAATTTCCAACGTTATTGAGATTATAGAGTGATTTTACGCCATGGATTGACGAAGATATCAGTAACTCAAATTAAAGTAGCGGGTGAATTTTTTGCAGAAGGACATTTCAAGTCAATATTACCCTCTCGTAGAAGATTGTCCCCTTCCACTGTGCATCAGAAGGCGAAAGTTCACCGTTTGTTTTCCTCGAGGATGCAATACCCACGGTCAGAGAATCGTGAAAGCAAGCTTATAATTTTACATGAACATTTGTTGTCATAATTATGGCCACAGGACCTTCAATTTTACGTAGAAATTTTACCACATTGACGTGACACTTCATTCCAAAAATCCCTTAGGCACTAATCGAGATGTGAATCGTGGCCACCTTGGCTAGATATCGGTGACAATCCATTCAGTTTAAATAATCGCTGGATGATTCTAAACTTAGTGTTTAGCTCTGTAAGGGGCTGTACTAACACCATCATCAAAACCCAGCCTTCACCGATATAGTGTCGCCATATTTTTCAGCACAGAAGTATTGAATACTAGCATTTATACCCGTTCTTCGCATGGGAATTTGCGTCGGATTAAATGTTTCCTTCGGGAATTTATGTGAAGTAACATACCTTTATTCACACGTTCAAGGCGACATGTTAAAATGATAATTTCCTACGAAAGCTCATGGCAGTACCGTGAAATATGATGAAGTTGAACGAAGTCGAGAGAGAATGAGGACGATTTCCAAATTTATTGTACGGTACAGTTCCTGGTCAGAAGTTGTGCGAAATTCTCCGTGGTTCTCATGTTATATATTGTGTCTCGGACCACTGGCGTGGCGCTCTGACGTTGATGATACCTCCCATAATATATGCTCTATCGAAAAGAGTAAAATGGCTCTTTAGTTTCCCGTTACTCCACTTGCAGTAACATGCACGACATATCCAACAGGACTTGGTCTAAAAATCCAACTTTTCATAATCATAAGCATTGTTATCCATCGTACGATAAATAAGTAGAGCTACACGGCATGAAAGAACGGAAATAAGATATTATTAAAGGTTTGTTGTATACAATCTTTTGATTGACCTATTGTTAACGAAAATATTTTAGAATAATATTCCTATAAATCTTATCACTACATGTGATTACTATGAAATCATACGCAGGAGATAACACAAATCTGAGTGAGACGACTCCAAATACATGGTTTGCTTGAAATAAGTCCAGTAGTTTTCCACTTTTAGGAAAATACAAATAGACAGACGGACACCAATGGGAAAGGTTCTACTTCATGTTTCCTGGGCGTTCAATTTCATAAGGTGGAGTTAAATTTAAAGCCGAGCTTAATATTAAGCATCCTCTGATTTTCTCCTGTTATGGATCCTTCAAATAACTGTAGGTCTGTGAGTGTGTCCGTCACTGACTGCGAGGGTGTCCGTCACCGACTGCAGAGCACGAAGCCAGTAGAAAATAGTAATTTTTCCATCATTTGAAGAGTAAGCGAAATTATGTACATAACAAAAATGACTTAAAATGAAGAGACGTTCCACATATAGTATACAGATTTTACATGCAATCAACAGTCTTCTTTTTTCTCTTCTTCTTTTTCTACCGCTTATCCCACACCTGTGGGGTCGCGGGTGCGAACTGTGTCGCACATGTGGATTTGGCCCTGTTTTACGGCCGGATGCCCTTCCTGACGCCAACCCTATATGAAGGGATGTAATCACTATTGCGTGTTTCTGTGGTGGTTGGTAGTGTAGTGTGTTGTGTGAATATGAAGAGGAAAGTGTTGGGACAAACACAAACACCCAGTCCCCGGGCTAGAAGAATTAATCAGAGACGATTAAAATCCCCGACCCGGCCGGGAATCGAACCCGGGACCCTCTGAACCGAAGGCCAGTACGCTGACCGTTCAGCCAACGAGTCGGACACATGCAATCAACAGTGTAAGAGAAAATTGAAAAAATATACTCTTCTGTTTTTCCTACTAACCCCCAGTCTGTTCAGTGATTATTAAATGATATGCATATCTTAACCTGCTCCTGGATGATTAGACTCCAAATATGAAATTTTGTCGAGATATAGTGAATAGTGTAAGAGAAAATTAGAAAAGACACCTTCCGGTCTTCTGATTTTAAAATGGCATTCATAACACAAACCGCCCCTTGATGGTTAGACTCTAAATATGAAGTTTGACGGGGATGTAATCAATAGTGAAAAAGAAAATTTAAAAAAGTAACTCTTCAGCTCTTATCATAAACCCCAGTCTATTCAGATATTTTTAAATGATATGCATTTCGAAACCTCATCTTTGATGAGTAGTTTGCAAATATGAAGAAGTTTGGTCGTGTTCTATTGAGCATTTACTCGTGATTGTGAAACAAATATACGAAGAGGCACGAAAGCTAGAAAACTACTGATACGATGTTGAGTTGACTTAAACCGGACAAGTATATCCAAGTACGGCGAAATAAATGACCCCCTACAACTTTATTTAGAAGATTAACTACAGTAGATGAGCAATGTATGTTCTAAAACCATGTGTGCTGAGTCAGCATTTTCCCACGAGGTCCTTGACCCCTAATTGCTGGTTGAGTAGTAAGGCTATGCCGATTCTGACGCGGGGTCATTGACCCCTAGTTGAGTAGCAAGACTATGTAGGTTCTAGACCATTGGACGAGGAATAACGTCATAACCTATCGTATGAGAGCAAGCCTAACTTCAAAGACACCATTGGAGGGGCCTAATTGGTCAGAAAATGATCTGGGGTGCTTTTGACCACCTAGGTAAAGTTATGACGTCATACGCATACGTACGAGGACAATGCTAACCTAATGGCCAACCTGGAGTGTTTATAATCGCTAGGTGTGGTTATGACGTCATACCCTTACGTAGGAAGGCAACGCTAAATTCACGGGCTACTTTGGAGGAACAGAATCGGATGGCTCCCCTTGGATGAGCCGAGTCCGAAAGGTCATGGACCCATTTAGAGGAGCCGAATAGATTGGCCACCCATGGAGAAGTAACATATCTGTTAGGTGAACTGGAGTTGAGGTTAAGACGTCATTATGACGTGGTAACCTAACCTCGCTCACGAACGATATCCTAACTCCCCTTGGAGGAGTCCAATCGGTTATGACGTGTTAAGCTAACCTTGCTACGAGGAACACTAACCTAGCCTCAGGCGGGTTCCCGTTCTAGGAACCGAACTGGTGATGTGGCTTATGACTTGCGTGTTAACCTAACCTTGGCCACGAACGGTAATCTAACCTCATACAGCCTTTTGCGTCGCCTCCCCCACTGGAGTAGTGACGGAGCTGTGAAGTAATAAGCACGGGCGATTAAAAAATGCATGCTTATCTTTACATAACAGAACGCACAGTCCTTCTCCTGACAGAGCTGTGATGTCACAGTGTGACAAATGACTATCAGATTCCGCTACAGACATATCTGTGCGCTCTCGCGGCGACTTTGTGAGGTACCGTTCGATTTAAAAATGCATGCTTATCTTTACACATCCGAACGCGCAGACCTTCTCCTGACAAAGCTGTGACTTCACAGCATTGGTGGTTTGAAATGCGGACAGCTGACTAAGGGTGCATGACGTTATAACCTAAAGTGCGTCCACTCATTGTCCCGTGTTGGGTTTGTGGTGAGATGAATCTGTTAAGATGGATTTTTTAAAAGCGGATGACATTTATGACAGCAACCTCATCAGGGAATATAGTAAGATTAAATGAATGGCATAATAGTAGGAAGGGAGAGGTCAAAACCCGGTTGTGGCACATAGCCTTCTCCTGTCGAATAGCATCGAGGGGTCTGCTCGAGGCTTTACGTCTCCATCCGACGGACAAATAAACATCAACAGCGTTATATGCCCTCATTCCATATGATCATTGTGAAAGGATTGGGATATAATGAAAGATTTTTTGGGGCACACAATCTAGTGATTAGAAATTGTATACTACCATCTATCTTCCTCTGCCAGGATGAATGGCTCAGACGGTTGAGACTTGCAGGTTCCCCTCACCTCATGCGCGACACTGTAGAGAAACGAGACAAGGGTTGCACCTGTCAAATTCGACTTTTTACAACCGGATGCCCTTCCTGACGTCAGCAGCATCAGGGAAGATAATGATATGAAATAAACGACATGATGCATTATAGTAGAAACGGAGCGGGTAAAAGCCGGTAGTTTCACATAGTCTTCCCCTGTCGAAGAGCATCTAGATATCTGTCCAAGGTTTTACGTACAAGTAATTATTAACACTCCACCTCCTCCTAAAGCACATCTCTACTTAGATGAGCACCTGTGCCAGACTTGACTCCGTTTCAGGCCTTGTACAACATTTCAAACGTCGTAACCGAGCTGCGAATCAAACACATTGTGCTGTACATACTTTATGCGTAGTTCTATAATAGCGGGACTGAACATGTGCCATGCTAATGTCACACTGTTTAAACATGCAACGATCACGTCGACATGGTTATGCATGTTTAGACTCAAGACTTTATATATGCTATAAGTGAGAATATTTTCTTTAGTCTCAAATATACTGTGGTAGAGAGTAGGACGCTTTATTCCACCAAGACAAGAACATGAATAGTTTATCTAAAAGGCTTCAAAGTGATCGCCACAAATTTGTGTTCAAAAACGTGGCTGTGTTGAATTGCAGTGTGTTGTGGGCGCCAAAACTGGTCAGTTTAGTACTTAGCCCAGCTTTCTCTTACTGTTTCTAAACCGATGAAGACAAAAAGCAGAGACAATGGATAGAAAAATTTGAGCTCTTCGGTGGAAAGTAAAAGGAATACCTTATCTCTTGCTATCTATGATCATCGACGCTTATCTGTCAAGAGGAGATCTTGCTTTTTACAGGGTTGTGAAAAGAGGGAATGGTTGCGTATCTGCAATCAATATGTGAAATTATCGACATGCATGAAATAGGATGTCTATCATTTAAAACTCTCATCAGGAAGTATAGTGGCAGAACAATTAAATACGCCATGTGTGCATGCTCCTTGATTGGTTGTGTCGCGGAGAATGCCGGGAGATGAACAACATATGTATAGTGCAGTATCAAAATGAAGACAGCGTGAAAGTAACGTTTGTAGGGTAAAGAGATCATGTCATTTCTGTCTGATACTAAGAGTAACCCAGTTGAAAAGACAATCGTAATGTTTTATGCTTGCAAAAATAAAATAAACACTTTTGCTGAAGAGGAGTCGAATGCATTAGCAAAGGCATTTTGGGACCAAGTAGCCGCGAATGCCGTAAAGAAGATCTGGGATAAGGTGCCTGGTGAGTGGACACACGATCCTGCTTCTTCGGAGCTTCAAACTTGTAGTTTACATCATGAAGAAGTGAGTTTTGCTAGGAGACCTGCAGTGAGACAATGCCGTATATGCCAACTCATTCAACTGTATTACGGACCTGAAACTAACGAATTGTTTTCGCTTATAAACACTTGTCATGGATGCGGAAAGAGTAAGCAATTTGTCGCAGAAAAGGGAGAAGAGACGTGCTGGTGGAAAAGTGAGGAAGCATGCTGTGCATGGACTCATCAATGAGGTGATTGATCTTCTTCCTTTTGAGCTTCATCTTCCTAGGTACGAGTACTGTGGCCCTGGAACTCGACTCGGCGTCCGCTTGCCACGTGGTGATCCTGGTATTGATATGTTAGATGCTGCCTGCAATGAGCATGGCATTGCTTATCGTCAAAACAAACCAGAACTAAGGCGTGTAGCTGATGAAAATCTGTATCGTAAAGCTATGCAGCGTGTGTCGTCACCTTATGCTACAGTTGCTGAAAAGATAACAGCACTTGTCGTTGCAGGTACAATGAAAGGAAAACTGTTACTGGTTGGGGGCATTACACAGCGAAAACTTTAAAAATAATCTATGCAAGAAAGGACAGAACAGATTTACTTCAAGAAAGAAAAATGTATATACTAAAATAAATACGAATTGTAACATAATGCAGGTGTTGTATGATTTCAATATCAATCCTATCCTACACCATGTCTTAAAATAACTAGTAGTAATAAGGTTGGCCTGCAAGTTTAAACTTGTCTTATGCAGCAGAAGAAAGGAGAGGTAGATGTTCTAGAATAAAATAATTCAAGTTTTAAAGTACATCCCCTTTATTCATTCACGATCTGAAGTTGTTATTATAACCAAGCCATTTGATATACAGTTTATTTCCACAATGACGAATAACACGTTCGACTATATAGTGGTCTGGGTAGTTTGTTTTCTGCAGTTCTTCGAGGTAGAATCATCTTTTAATAGGCTGTCCTGAGAGATCGCGAATAAATACGTAATTGGATTAGTAAGCTTAACACTCCTGATTTGAAAAATTTCTGTACTCCAGTTAGGTGTGTACACTTTTGCAAAGATAGACTTGTGTTTGCTGTTGCGAAAGGAATCACCCTTTAAAAAGCGATGGCGGTACGGATCAGCTGTTTGGATTACAAGATTAATAGCATCTAAGCGTGGTGTATTCTTATTAACAAGACGTGGACTTGTGTCGATTGTGCGATAAGGTACATCGTTGTAGGTAGACACGAGTCTAGGAAGCAGTTAAATCGAACGGTGAACCTTGAGCTCTAAATTCTCGCCATATCATTGTTTTGAGTGTACGATTAAAAGGTTCTAAATACTTCCCTTGAGAGTGTTGTACGTAGAGTAGTGATAAGTGCCAAGTAACTTGAGATAAGAAGATAAATTATTGTTGTAAGACTCTTTACCTTGATCTGTTATAAGAAGCCTTGGGCAGCGTTTTGATTATTCAAGAATGTGTTTAAATGCATCCTTGACTTGAGCTGCTGTCTTATAACGCACAGGTTGTGCAGAAGCAATCTAAGAGTACACATCGATGACAGTAAGTAGATACTTTACCTCTTATTGCTAGAGGCATATGGAAACATTTCTACAAAGTCTGCTTGCCAGAAATAAAATCTTCCACGTGTAATAATGCGTCTGCGATAGTAGTTGCGACGAGCTGGTTTATGTAACTCGTGTGCGATGCTTAATTTTACGGGTGAGGTATTATCTGGAAGATCCATTGTTGAATAATGCACGCATGATGTAATTCTCTCTCTATTTCTAGAATTTCTGATTCGTGACCTGTGTAGCAAGCATCTTGGGAAGCTCTTACAAGTTGTAATCGTTCTAAGAGTAAGTTAGAGTGATTCCAGTAACTTACTTCTACATACGCCTTCAGGCTTTTCTTGTTCTTACTTCCCTTGTAGTATTTATACATTGAAGTACGCCTAGGTAAGGCAGGTGGAAGTGGACCAAGCATATCTGAACTAAACAGCCATGGCCTAGCTTCTCTCTTTACTGAAACACAGTATGAAGTAAATAATGTGGAAGTATATAGATCGAAGAATGTTGGTATTACAAGTGCAATGAAACTCTATCCTTCTTATAGTGATGAAGAACGTCATCTTTTAAGGATGGGAGGATGGTGTTCGAAAGCTAATAACAACTGCATTCTTCATCAGGACGGTACCATTAAAATATATTCAAGACTTTCCTGATGATTTTAGACGTAATATAATCAACGCAAACAAGAGTTCGTTCCGATCCGTGATGGAAGTGAATAAAATTCCCACAAAGCAGCAGAATCACCAGTACACTCGAAAATTACCCTGCATCGTATATTGTGGTGGATTCCACATGCAACTTTATCTGATCGAGAAAACTCTGATTGCTCAAGATTGTAGAATATGATACACCATTACCTATAAGGTTCTGAAGTTGGGCGCTGCATGAATATCCTGTGTTAACACCTACAAACAAGCATAGCTGGGCTGTTAATACGTCACGTTTTACTGCGAAGCCATTCTATATTATTTGTGGATTTCAAACCCATCGTAAATTCAACCATGATAAAGAAAGCTCATAGTTTGATCACTGTAAATGAAGAAATATTAGACTATATCTCAACGGAATTACGTATCCCTACGAAAACATGGACATTAATTTTGAGAAAATGAATTTTGGGTTGCTCTATGAAATGTTATGTAAATTTCAATCATCGTATTAATAGAAAGAAGATTGTCTGCTATTTTAGCCTGGAGAATTTAAAAATAAAGCAACGATTGTAGATATAGACTGCTCTCATCCTGAATAATCTATAAAAATTCTCCTTTAGATACTCGTTTAGAATTTCAAACATCTCAATACATGCCCGCTAACACAACAGCCTATTGTCTTATTATTCCTATGAGTGATGTCACTTACCATCCACTAACGAATATTGTTACGATGCTTTAAATAAGGGTGGCCCTGCATCACGATCATTAGCGTGTGCTTCCACACCGTACACTATGGAACGTAAAGAAAAGTCTACACGGTTGATAACAAAAAAATGTGTGGATGAGCATCCTGTTGACCTACCAGCGAAACGTATACGCTACATCCTAAGTAACTGAGGCTATTAAGCTGTTGTATAAACATAGAATCTTATATCAGACGCCAAAATATCTGATTCAGTGTTTAGCACAAGGATTTTTATGTACGTAACTTGCTTCCTTCGTTGAAGCTTTTTGGAACATACTACCTCTCCTCACTAAGATGTCAATCAATGTAGCTTAATGTAGACCCTGTTGACGAAATTACAAGCATAGAAGTGAAAATCACATTGAATGCGATTGAGATGGACCTAATCAAACATTGTAAACTGTAGACTGTTTATGGATGAACTTTTTCCTATCCTTATGGTACCTGATAATGATTCAGAAAAGAACTGAACACATGGATGACATCACGGTAAGAACTGCATCATCTTATTTGTGTTGCATAACATGAATAATATACTATATTTTGAAAACTTAATTTCATGAATAATAAATACTTAGTATAATATGAATGTTGCAGGGGGCATTACAATTTTTGAAGCATGCAACCTCTTCACAGTAAGATGTTAAGAATTACAGCAAACCTATGGGCAGCATGACAAAGACTGTAGTATAAACGGTATTAGTTTGCTTCATATTGTAAATAACTATACAATAAATATTTCATTAACTTTAAAGTTTTCTTCTTATTGCATTCCCTTTGCCTACTCACACCTATCAAATATTTTCCTAGTCGTCACCATTTTATTTTCATGAAAATGTAGGCTGAAGAACTTCTAGTTCTTTTTTATATAACAATCGTTGTTCGTCACTCACCACGTTCCTATCCAACCTCCTTCAGTCATCTCATGCTTTTTGATGCCGACCGAACCGTATCCCCTTGCATCTAAACATATACAGTACATACTAAAATTTAAAATTAGCTCGTATGTCATCCGGTATGAATACATGCGTGCGACACTTATCGGATGGATGGAGAACTGCTTGTCATTCTTTAGATAGATAGTGCCCCCCGCAATCCTACTTTCCTCCACCGCTAACAGAGCGTGTGAGTAATCCGTTTTACAGTAACTTACAGATTCGCCGTCAGATTGTACCCCTGCTGTACATGAGCACAAAAGGTTACTTGTAACATGCTATGTCTTGCATAAGAAAGATAGATTTAGGGGAAATGCGTTAACACACGTATTCACGTGACAATCAGCTCTAATTTTAACAGAAGATCAGTTGTTATTCTACTACCTCAGTAAGTCGTCGTAAGAGAGCACTGTTATGTGTCTAGCGGGATGTTTGTTTACAGTAATTCACGAAGATGCTGCGTGAGTGCACTGATATGTCTCCCCCCTCCCACATAGCTGAGCCAGGATCGAACCTGCAAAGTTGGCGACGGAAGGCCAGCGGCTCAACCGTCTGAGCCATTCAGCCTGGCAAGGTAAGGTAGGTGGTTGTATACAATTTCTAATTACTCGATCGCATGCCAACCTTCCGAGCCACTCATCCTGAGAGCGTGAGGTAGGTGGTGGTAAACAATTTCTAGTTACTAGATTGTGTGCCCCAAAGAAGCCTTGATTAAATTCCAATCCTCTCCGAAGTGCTCATATGGAGTGAGGGCATATAACGCTGTTGACGGTTATTTGTCCGTCGGATGGAGACGTAAAGTCTTGAGCAGACCCCTCGATGCTCTTCGACAGGAGAAGGCTATGTGCCACCACCGGCTTTTACCCGCTTCTTTCCTACTATCATATATCATGTCATTCATTTAATTTTATTACCTTCTCTTATGAGGTTGACGTCAGGAACCATGCTGTTCATGACTTGATATGTGATATTTAACGCAATTGTAATATTGCGCGTTATGACGCCAAGCATATGGGCGCGAAGCTGAATAGAATGCGGGGGTTAGGTTGCGGTTCCCTAGGAAGGGTGTGACCATGTATGAGTGAAATAGAAGGTGTGTTGGAGAAGGAAGGAGAGATAAGAACTTTCTTTTGGGAAGTACCATGCCACCTTAACAGCATTTAAAGCGGGAAGAGACAGGTTTACCACGTCACGGGATTCGAGTGATATTTAGTCTCCCTGAGGGTTTTTCGAGGAGCTAAATGGATGAAAATAATCCCCAGAATTTCGTGAACACGATGGCATGTCTAACGCCATTAATATAGTAAAAATTCGATAATTCTACATTAAAACAACCACCGTGGAAAGTAGTCAAGTAGCCACATACAAGAGTCAAGTATGTATCCCTATGGAACTCTTGGCTTGGCTTCGGTATCTTCACCCTGTAAGAGCTGGGAGATTTCGAAGGAAGCATTTCATTCAACTGCTAGATTGCTGCCAGTGCATGTCGCGTGTATCTTTGTCTGTCTTGATTATCGCGCCATAAACCTCTGTTTGGACAATGACTGTAATTAGGTTTGAGCGTTCGCGCTAACTTTATTCAGAGAAGAATTGATTTGAATAACGATTTTACCGTGAGATTAGATTTGTTTTTTCACAGTGTGGTCATGTATCTGTAATAGTTCGACCATAAAATTTGTCACCTGTATAGACTTATTCTCAGAAGCACCACGGGTAGCTCACATACAGATGCTGATCTGTAGTAGGATTTGAACTACGAACTGAAATTTTTAGGGTTGTTTTGGACTGACACACATGGGTAGGCGAGTTAAGATAACAATATAGCTCGACAAATAAGGCTACGAACTCATATTGAGTAAAGTAGGCCTGCGCACATATCCGTGCATGGTTCATAATAATAGAAACTATGACTTTAACTTCTTCAAGCTTGTAACCTATCTGTTACACAAAAGAAACTGAGTAGGAGTGTCGATTGTGTTGTGCGGTTAAATAACTGAGTATTTGATTCCAGTAATTCCCGCAACGACTTTCAATATAGTGTGTACGCGAACTTAAAGCCGAGCATCAAGAAGATGCTTATGATGGACATACCTGCAGACATCGGTACGAGAGGATCTACCCTGGAGAACGTCATCATCATGTCTGGCTAAATAGTATAGCCGGGTCTCGATGGAGAGAGCGGAGGGTCGCCTAAAATGAGCTAAGTGAACAAAGGTTGTTAGCATGTAGTAGGATTAGTGACAGTTACGCAGAGAGTTAGCGATTAGTCATGTAAATGCGAGTTAGTTAAGTCCTTTGGCAAGTAAGGTAATATAATTAATATGCCACTGGCACCCTTCCGGCAATTGTATAAGGTTAAGATCATGTCGTATGAGTCCATTAGGCCATTTGATAAGACAATTTTGAAGTTATTAAAGCCCTTAAGGCATATAGTTAATCATCCTGGGTCTTGTACAGTATGTTATTAGTATTTTACGGGTGATAATGGAGTTAGGTGTCACGTAGCATTGCTTCTTTCTTGTGTTATATCCGGATATTCCTTATGCATGGTAACATAATTTTGCTGTAAATAACAATCATCAAATGGAAAGCTTGTCATTCTCAGACATCGGGAAGGATAGAAAGGTTAAATTAGTGTTGAATCTGCATGACGCACGCGCATGATTTATCTGGATGGTTTTACTACGATTAAACTCCATTGAGGGGACTGATCCTACGTTGTAAGTAATGTTGTTGAAATTTCTGACCGAGTTTCAGACTATCAAACACTAGAGTCGAACAGGGGTCTTGAGGGCATGATGTTGCGCTGTGTTTTTGTGAGAAAATAGTATGTGATGTTACTTTGATTAAATGAATTAGACCCAAGAAGCGGTCCGATAACTGAGCCTGATATTTAGAAAGAGAATTGATTCCTTGCTTGTTGCAAGAAGATGTGTAAGAGCCCAAATGTTCGTCGTGTAAGACGAAAGTGAGAACCCCTGCCTGATAGCGAGGGCAGAAGGTGGTGGAGACTAGGTCAATGCAGGAGTTTGTTTACTATCATTTGTGCTCGTCTGGAAGCTCTTCCCCTCCCAACTGGTAGGTCATTGACACAGCTACTTCACCCCAGGGGGTGACCGCCCATCTTTAAAGTCTCATGCAGTAATTTTGTCCTTTCCCTTTCCAGCTGAGATATTTATTTTTGTGACAGAGGATATTTTTGTCGGTCAATATTTGTGTGTACATAAGTTAATGTGTGATATTCTTGTATATTATTTGATTTTACGTTTGATCGTTAGATTGTCTGGTAACCGTAAAGATTACCAAGGGGTCGTGAGTTGAACACTTATCCATCTTAGTGGAATCGCAGCCACAAGTAAATTCCGTGCTTTTTTGGTTGGGTTTTAACTTAGTTTTATTTTCACGTTACGTTGTAAATATGTCCCGGATGCAAGGGAATTTCAGTGTTAAATTTATTTTCTGTGAAACGTTGCTAATCCTAGCACTAAAATTCATGTTTTAGTTCCAATGGTTTTGTACACTGAGGACCAGCTCACTAGCTCCCATCCGTCGAAACACATGAACATCGTCACTCAAATTTATAATATAAGGCATTTTTGGCATTTTCTGCACCATGTGTGCATAATGTTGTAAATAATGTTGTCGATTAGTTTTGATTAAATAATTGACTATGCTTTCGTCAATTAAATGGTTCAAAATACAGGTAGTTCCTAATTTATGATAATAATACAGTAGTATAACTGTCCTATCAACACTCTCGTCCCAAGAACCAGACACGAACTCTGTCCGGCTGCTAGTTCGGTGCATTTTTACTTTTTTGGACAAGTAAGTAGGTAAGTTACTTAGCCCACCATTTTTCTGTGATTTATCCATTTACTTAAGCCCTAAAGGGCTATTCATGCTACAATTAGCTCTACTTTTAACAGAAGATCAGTTGTTGTTATTCTACTACCTCAGTAAGTCGTCGTAAGACAGCACTGTTATGTATCTAACGGGATATTTGTTTACAGTAATTCACGAAGATGGCGTCGGGAAGGGCATCTAACCCTAAAAAAGGCCCTGTGATGTTAGTCCGCTCCAAGATGGCGTTTGAAGGCCATCTGGCCGTAAAAGTGTGGTTAGGCCCATCCAAGATTGCGACTATGAGGTTAGGATTGCTCTCTGATAAAAATTATGACGTCGCTAATGGCATCTGGCCTTAAAAGTGAGGTTAAGCCCCTCCAAGATGGCGACTGTGAGGTTAGGCTTGCTCTCTTAAGCGAATCCGCATTGCACTACTACTATACTAGGGGTCAATGACATCGGAGTCAAAACCCGCTTAGGTACAGTACTAGGGATCAATGACCTCGGGTACTGACTCAGCACAAAAATGCTGACACGGTGTTTTAAGACACACATTGCCCTACCACTGATATGTTTGAGCATTCTCTTTTACACTTGCACCTTTACATCTTCATTGTTACCGTGATTAATTACCTTACTGTGTGACAGTCAATTTAAATATTTCCAATTTTTTTCACCGCCTGACATTCCATTTACCTCACTTTGTACTTAAGCTCTTGGAAACATTAAATGGAGATATAATGTCTCCAACTACGTCTAGAATCAAGTGATACGTTTCTTCACTTACGTATTTCGGCCAGTATCAGCAAAATAATGTATTTTTAATCTTACTTCGAATCACATGTGTAACCAAATCCAGTACTTGTGAGCTGGAATCTCCAATGAAAGTGGGAGGTGACTGCCACAGTCAATGGTTATTGAACGGAGAGCAATTTGTTCTCCCCGACAACTACTTTCTGATTAGTTCGAAGTTGAATGACACCACTGTAGTATTTATCTTCTTTCATTGTCCACATTGTAAATTTTTGCATATAATCCAGTCTCTAAACGCTCATGTTCAATATGTAATTACAAATTTGTCATTTTCCTAATACTCTACCAACATTTAACGTTTCTTGTTCATGAATTTTTTATGCCGGAGATTTAACTCAGTCTGATGGTATCTTCCGTAAACTACATGTTGACTATGATCTGTTCTGATCCCATTCCTCTCGTTCCATCCTATTTCAAAATTACTGTTCTTTGTTTACCTTAACACAAAAAAATTACGGCATTGAAGTGCATTTCTATACAAAATTTGATACCAATTTACACCTTTGTTCATTAACTTTCCACATATGTTTGATTGGCATGATTTTCCAACCATTGACAATGTGCATTAGAAGCAATTATTTACTATATGAACATCGAAAAGCGGACATGTGTGTAACAGGATACAGAATTCAGTAAAGTGACATGCAACAAGAGAGTTGCAATGTGCATATGCGGAGTGTGATGGGCTCAATTGCTCTGAGAGAATTGTATTTCCGATGTATTTTGTACTATATATGACGCGGATTGAATATCATTGGCCTGTAGCCCAACAATCTGAAAACGAATTCAATTTTACAATCTAAAATGTACACTCGTACGTCATTCATTCCACAACTTACTTAGAACGTTCTATTCAAATACCTTCGTAAATTTCTATAGTTTCGTATTGTAACCAGGCGAGTTGGCCGTGCGGTTAGGAGCCCGCAGGTGTGAGCTTGCATCCGGGAGATAGGGGGTTCAAATCCCACTGTCGGCAGCCCTGAAGATGGTTTTCCGTGGTTTCCCATTTTCACACCAGGCAAATGCTGGGGCTGTACCTTAATTAAGGCCACGGCCGCTTCCTTCCCATTCCTAGGCCTTTCCTATCCCATCGTCGCCATAAGACCTATCTGTGTCAGTGCGACGTAAAGCAAATATAGCAGTTTCGTATTGTTCAGGAGGAAGTTTATCAGACGAGCTCATACACCATTAGTATTCAATCACCTTATAGATGGGTAGTCAAGGACTGGGTTATTTCTTTTAACTCGATTATATCTCTGATTTAACAGCTTACTGTGATCATTTTAGAGGATAAATATAGGACTATGTGTGTACTTCTGTCCACGTATAACAAATAGCAGTGCAAGTTATTATAATGAAAAATCCGATCTCCCAGTGGTTTCTCACAAGATGTGGCATTCAGTGTTCCCCAAACAATTTAATTGCTAAAATGACTACGAGTGAATTTGGAATATATCGTAGAAGGTTATATATAAACAGGATTGAAGTTTGTTTACTTTCATAACTTCGAGGAGGTGGACACACGTGTATCTCAATAGGAAATAACACCACGTGCTTTATAGATTTTACCTAATATATGTGGAGGTTTCTCAGGGTGTTACGAGAGTTTTCTAAATTATAAAATACACTTGTATTTGCTGAAAATTACAAAGTTCTGTATTAATACACTGACGTTGTTTTTCGTGCCCACTGCACTATTCGGGTGGACGAGAAGTCTGTGATAACCTCAGATAACGCACGAGAAGGGAAATAGTTTAATTCAACTTTTCGCTAGTTATTCCATTTAAACTGCAGAGGATATATCGAGTGGTACTATGCGTATATTTCAAGAACAATCCCTTCCCTATCGTAGCCCAAATAAATTACAAATTCACCGTTACAGTTTTCACAGTAACACTGAATAACAAAAAAAATTTATCATGGGCATTCAGTATACAGCGTAGTCGACCACAAAGATCCAGTCCTCCCACATGTATGAACAATAACTTCAACAGTAACAACAACAACAACGACGGCGACAGCAGCAGTAATAACATACTAATAAAGACTACATTCACAGTACTTAAGCGTCTATTGCATTATTAAATTACCCTGCGTAGGCCTATGTACAATATAAGTTTAGTTTACCGAAATGAGATATCTCAGTCATTAAATGTGCCATATTCTTCTTCTTCCACTACTTTTCCCACATCTGTGGGGTCGCGGGTGCAAATTGTGTCGCTCATGTGGATTTGGCCATGTTTTACGGCCGAATGCCTTTCCTGACGCCAACCCTATATCAAGGGACATTATTATTGCGTGTTTCTGTAGATATTGGTAGTGTAGTGTGTTGTTTGGATATGAAGAGGAAAGTGTTGGTACAAACACCCAGTCC
This sequence comes from Anabrus simplex, assembly GCF_040414725.1. Taxonomy (NCBI): domain Eukaryota; kingdom Metazoa; phylum Arthropoda; class Insecta; order Orthoptera; family Tettigoniidae; genus Anabrus; species Anabrus simplex. Next base: position 351,725,549 of record NC_090266.1, on the reverse strand, counting down.
CCCGGCCAGAAGAATTATTCAGACGTGATTAAAATTCCAGACCCGGCTGGGAATCGAATCCGGGACCCTCTGAACCGAAGGCCTCAATGCTGACCATTCAGCCAATGAGTCGGTCATTAAAATGTGCCATATATGCATAGGCCTATATAATAAACGTCATATAAAAGATGTAGTTCGGAAGATAGCTACTGAATATCTGGTATTTTAAGGAGTAATACACAGAAAGGATTTGTTAGGAGTGAACTGTTTGTCAAAGCTAGGCATTGCTGTGCTGTAAACAGCATAAACCCATGCTCTTCCTGTATTCTGCTCAAGGTATATATTGATGGAGCCTTGTGTTGATTTTGCTGATTCCTTTTATAATAACCGGTTTGTCAACGGTAACCCAGAAAGATGGAGAGATGTGTGAGCTAATTTGTGCATTGTAAGGAAGTCTAGAGAGTTCATTCATTCTCAATCACGTCTTCATTCTTCAAACAGAAAAAGATATGGAAGGCTTTCTTCTTTATTGCTCTAATTAATACGTTCCAGTTATCTACGCTTTGTATTTTATAACATTTGGAAATCCCGCATTAAGAGACTTCGTAGTCAAAATCTCAGTTAAGGGAACAAGACCATTTCTGTTATTTCCTTAAATACGGGCAATTGTTAGGATTGAAGCTTAATATAATAAAATCTGCATGTATGCTATTCTTAAAGGGATCACCTTCCCAATCTAAGAATTAAATGAGTTGACTTATTACATGTGTTTAATTAACCAATCGAAATCTTCAGGTCATTTACAACTTCAAGTGGAAAATGTATGAAAACCATGTGGGAAGTTAAGCTACTGCACATTTCGACATCTTTGGTATTAACATTATGACTCTATTTAAACTGAGATTTGAAAAACAGAGTATTTCGATCTATTTTTACTTTATTCAAGGTAGGTGTGTTTTAATTACAAAGCCACAATTAATTCATCGACACATCTATTGCTTTTATCTATTTAAGCAATGTTTTAATGCTTCTTGCGTAAGCTGCAGAAAAGGCCTCACGTTGTTGTAATTAGAGAGAAGATTTACTTGTCAGCTCGTTGACAGTCGGTGAAACTTGAAGCAAGATTGTAAAAAGCATACGGCAGAGAGCACTGTCATACTGCTATATACAAATTTAATTAAATCATTTCATCTCATAATATGGAGAGTATGCAAGTGGTTAACATATGCTTATAGCCTTCCCAATTAAAGTCGCTGTGCAACATTATTGAAATAATAACTCCCCTACAAATAGTACCTCACACTGTGACGTCAATTTCAATTTCCTTTGTAAACACTTCCCGTACTGACAGGAATTCTTCTTCAGACATTCACCAAACTTGAGTCTTCTCATCGGACTACCACGTGGTACACCGTCATCCCTCCCTTCACTAAAAATCTTATGTTTCCCTGTTAAATAGTTGTTCTGGTTCGCGGGAGAAATGTTTGGTTCATGGCAACTGCTGGAATACGAACTCCATTTTTCTTTACTCTCGACGTACTATCAAGATGCTGGGAGGACAGTTAAGAGCATTGTAGAACTTAGTGGCGAACATTATATTCGATCCAGGCAATTTTCGCTTGTCACTTTCAACGTTTTCAGATCCCTATCTGATACAAGAAGACGTCCATGATTTCTTAAAAATATGTTTCATTTTCTCTACAGATTTTGTATTGTAACAACATCAAGTGCCCTCGGTATGAAAGTATCACATTATTTGTTAACATTTTATAATATTTCTCCTAATGAACTGTGCTTGGCTTGGCAAATTTTTCTTCCGTGTAATGGATGGTTGAAATTATTCGTATCGACTTATTTTTCATAGTGTGTTAATTTTCATTTCTAAGGTGTTATTACTCAGATATAACATCAGAGCCTAGTTGGTGTATATTCAATTACAGACACGAAATATGTAAACGTAGTTTTGATACCATTATGTTTGCACATTGTTGTTAAAAGCTTGGTGTGATCAATGTTTTCACTTTTCATACACACTGGTATCAGTCATCTTTGAAAGTGTTATGGTCGGAATTGATTTTAATAATGAAGAATCCTCCATTAAGAATGTTTTTTTGTAGAAGGACGTATTTACGTAAGGGTACATATAAAAATGATTACACACAGAAACATATGAGTTTAACCAAGAGGTTTAAATGCAAACAGAAAATATACCTTTCTTCTTAAATATTCAGTGTATCTCACTGCTTCGTCGTATAATCCATTGAAATAACAATTACCACCGCCAAAAATTCTGTTATTTTTACCTTTAACCCTGTAAGGCCTAGTTATAACCATCCGGAATTGGACACTCTCCTGAGGTATTTTTCACGATTTTTGATAAAATTTACGTATGCCTAAACATTTTGCAATGCATTTGGTCGCAATATCTGTGTTCTGGAAAAGACAAAAAATTAGATATTCATTGTCACTGTCCGAAATTTCACTACTATTTGCTGATAAACAGTCATTCTCTAATGTAGACTACTGCTGTCATTTACATCAATACCTCACATGGCACTTATAATAACTCGCAATAATTCCTGTTAATTCAGTGAACGACTTGATCACGCCATTCTCGTTTACAAAACACGATCTTTCTAAAGAAACAATCGCTACTGCTTTCTCCGTTAATCATATATTTTAGTAATTCGCTGCGCTCATAGAAATAATTAGTGGACTGAATTGATTTTGACCTTCTTCCAAATTTAAATGATTTCTATAAATTAATGAATAACGCAATTTTTGGTCGCTCATTTAATGAACGTAAGGAAGCTGTGCGACATCAAATGGGCCACACAGTGGGAGGGTCGTTTTTGTGCACGTATGTTGATCTCAAGTGCAAACTACAAACGCTGTATCATAGTGGACGAACAGTGTATGATTATCGAAATGAAGAAACTTCAAATTCTTCACAATCCACAAAATTAAATGTCTGGATAAGAGTGTTTTTTCAATGAAGATCAATGAATAAACCGATAATGTATTATTAATTATTATTATTCCTTTATTTTCATGGTGTGACTTTGGCTGGAAAGGCCGCTATTCTGCCAAACAATGTCTTAAAATGTGTATACATTTAATAAAGTAATACTTCAATAATAGAAAAAACAGTTAAATTTTATGACACACACAATGAAATAATACAACAAAAACACAGAAATCATCTTGTATTTTCCACTCAACTTGATCCGTCCAAGTACCGCTGCCAATATTCCATTTTAAATACCAATTCCGACAGGGTGTCCCGTAGGTCAATGGGCAATGAATTCCATGCTCGAATTGTGCTAAAAAGAAAAAAAGTATATTGTAGAGGGCAGATCTGTTATTTGGTATTTTGAGGGTTATGTTATCTGCAGCTGTAAACGGGATGTTATTAATACGTTAGTGCAACTGGAAAGAGTCTGTTAGTTAAGCGAGTATCTTTCTGCAAATTATTTTGTGGGGTAGGAGCAACGGATGATATATAGTTGTAATTAATATAAAGGAGCAACTAGATTCCAAATTACTCAGGAAATTGTAACAAAACGCAAAGCAAAATAGGAAAGGGAAGACCCCGGTTTTGAACTTTCACAGGGATAAAACATGGGTCTAATGAATACGATACTGCAAAAGATCCTCTCAGGATGGTCATACAGAAATGGTTCAGCAATATCGATTAGAATGGCTAAAAAGCTTTAGGACGATTGGTGTCGTTTTATTGCTTTTTCTCATTCTATGTCATTTGACTAGCGGTCACTTCATGTGCCCTAACTGATTCATTAAACAATTTATTATTTCGTCTTCCGTGCTAAACATATATATTCGGTATAATTTTTGATGAGTTAGCACTTTATGTGCCCCCTAACTGATTCATTAGTTCAAAGATCATGCAATATTTTTCAAAAATACTCGCGCTAGACATCTTGGACAAAGATAATAAGAAATCACAGACATAGCACTCCCATGTATGGGTGTTTGACCTCGAAGAGTTCAAACAGACGACGACGCACGCAGCGAACTGTAACAAAATGGCGACCTGTTTTCATTCCGTATGTATTATACGTATACGTATTTCGCGCTAGTAACAACAGTATTTCTTAATCAACCTCCGATTTCAGACTTTATCTGAGTAAAATGATTATATGTGACAAGTAGTACAGTGATATTTTATGAATTACAGTCATTCACGTAAAATGATTATAAGTAAGTTAGTAGGGGAAAAAATAAATTAAAATTTAGTAGACAATGCGATTATCCAACGTGGAGATTTACGGCTGGATGTCCTTCCTGTCACCAACATGAACGATTTGAGAGCTAATCAAGATCACACATGATTATAGGTAAGTCGGTTAGAAAAAAATTGTTTAAACTAACCACTTAATTACACTCACTAGAGTTCCTTCATGGTGCAAATTTATTATTTAATTAGATTTTTGTTCTAATGGGTGTAATTATGATTTTAGTTACGGTGAGAGAGAGCCGTTTGCCTCTGTATTTCCCGTGAATTGTATAAAAGATCCTGGAAAAGAAACCCTGCGACTGAGTTTCACGATAGTATTTCGATGATTAATGCAGTTTCCATATTAACATATTAAATGTGTTTATTGAACAATATTAAGTAGCAAAAATTCTTGCTGCGATGGATAACGCTTGGTACAAGGAGCTTCGTGCACGTAAATACTAATGGGTGGTGACCACATATACTTACAGAAACTTATTTACTTAATTCCTGTTGTTCCATCTCCATCTGGTCCTGTTGAAAGTCAGCCTCTTTACCTCAGTCCAGGTCTTGCCTTCTTCCATCGCTTTCAGGTGAAGAGATATTCACCACGTTTGCTTCGGTGTCCTTCCTTTCCTTTTACCCCGCAGGTTCAAGTCCAGTGCCTCTCTTTCAATTTCTTCGTTCCATTTCCGCCGTTTTATCTGTATGACCATCTCCTTCTCTCCCATCTTACTCCAGAGTTCATGGCTGAAGATTACTTCGGGACAGTAGGTATTAAGAATCCTTAGCAAACAGCGCTTAACAAAGGTCTGCAACTTGGATGTAATTACTTCAGCCACTTTCCAAGTCTCGGACCCATATAATAGACTTGACATTACTTGGGAAGATGCGGAGTTTGGTCCTTATAGATATTTTTTTGTTCTTCCACACCGAATGGAGCTATACAATGGCACCATTTTATTTTTGAATTCGCTGCTAGACATCTTGTGCAACTCCCCTATCTTGGAAAAATACACTGTTCAAATAAGTGAGTCCATCCACATCTTCGATAGATTCACCATTCAAGACAAATGGGTCTAATTTGTTGGTGTTATTCCTTAGGACCCTGGTCTTCTTTGAGTTGAACATTAGTCCCACACTTTGCCCTTCCTCTACCAAATATTCGAACTTTGCTTGCATTTCCCCATGTGTCTCAGACAAGAGGCACAAATCGTCAGCAAATTGCAGGTCTACAAACCTGTTGACTAATCCCTATTGGATACCAAGTTTCGCATTTCGAGTCACCTTCCACATGGCCACAGCAATCACACCGAAGGACATAGTTGGCGACATGGTTCACAATTTATCACATCCTGAATGTAAAATTTACAGCAATAGCTGGAATGAATTAGTAGCACCAGCTATAACCTAAATCGGAGTTTACGTGGTGCAGTACAACCTGTCAGAGTGTCCAGTGGTGTGTGTGTACTGTATTATCCGCACACTTTATCTTGGTGCATTTACACACTAGTGCTGAATCGGTCGACCTCGGCGATCTTCGAGATTCGTACTGGCAACCTTTGAAACACAAACTATGAATCGCTTAAGCATCGTTGTGCGACATCTGGCGTACACTTTACGTACTAGTACTGTTGTTGTTTACACAACAAAGCCAAAGTATAGAATTCATGCTAGGAACAAGATTCGCATCGAGAAATGTTTTATAATGTTATATAATGTGTATGTGACATAGTTGTTGGCTTAAGATGATAACGGTTTAGAAATTTCATACCGATCGATCATATTCTCGATTCAATTCAGATTTCATTTTCATTCAGTTGGCAGCACCAGGCAGCACTATCGATACCGGGACAGCTCCCTCCTTACTCCTCAACCCCGTACACAAATGCACCAACATAAAGTGTGCGGATAATACAAAGTACTGTATTCGTATTTTACGTGGAGAAGTTATATTCTGTTCTCGGATCGTACATTAATATTAATCATGATCGGACTATTGGGATGGAGACAGCTAACCTCATAAGAACAAGCGATGGGCGGTTCAGGACGTGAGGATGTGAAAAATAAACGGACGATACAGTTTGGAACTGAATGCATGACATATTCGCACTGAATATACCGGGTGGTACAGCTGCCCCTATTCACAACGTATTATGCAACCCGCAGATTATAGTCGAACCTAAAAATATTGACCTTGACTACTCACTACAATGTCTGCTCTTACAACGCTTTCCATAATTCGTTTATTCGTGTCAAGCAAATCAGCATTAATGATAAAATACCGATTGATGGTAATGAATCGTGAAAATTATGTGTCGCAGAAACGTCATGTACAGAGAAGGTTATTGGTGAATGGCTAGAAGTAGCAGCAACACAACAGAGCTAAATAGCAACCCGTGATAGCCGAGCTTGCTAAAAGTTAGAGGAGAGTACCGGTGTTCGTTAGTAGGCGGTTGGAGTCCTGTGTACGACGAATATTTTTATTGCGTTGTTGATGTTCGTGAGAGTCGTGTTGTTGACGACAAATCTAAATCATGATCAGTTCTCATATTGCAGGTACTCAGCTATGTTTGTTTTTAAGGAGCTCTTAAAAGAGCTATTTGCAATAAAGTGAGATTGTACCGACAGCGGTGCGATGGGCTTATGCATGGCCATTCGATTAATGAAGCAAATGTTCAAAATGACCACCTGCTTCGTTAATGCACATCTGAGCACGGTGAAGGAGAGACATTGATGCTTGCTGCAACATATGTGGTGGAATCTGCCTGCAGGCTTCCGTGATGAGCCGCCGTAAATGATTCGGGCTCTCAGGCTCCTGCTCATAGACTCTTTCCTTTAAATAACCCCAGAGGAAAAAGTCGAGTGGAGTAAGGTCAGGTGATCTAGCCGGCCATGTGACCGGACCCCCCCGTCCAATCCATCGTCCAGGATATGTCCTATGCAAGTGGTTCCGTACTGCCAACGACCAGTGTGGGGGAGCTCCATCCTGCTGGAACCACATCCGTAACCGTGTCATAAGGGGCACATCCTCCAATAAGAGTGGGAGGTACTCACGAAGAAACTCTAGATAGCGTCGTCCCGTGAGGTTTCCTTCGAAGAAATATGGTCCAATTATCTTGTCACCTAGTATCCCGCACCACACGTTGACGCCCCATTGTACCTGAAATCGAGCTCCCCTGATCCAGTGAGGATTTTCAACGCTCCAGTAATGGAAGTTGTGACGATTAACAGTTCCGTTGTTGTGAAATCTGGATTCATCACTAAAGAGAATGTCCATTAAGAAATTCGCATCAGCTTCAACTCTTTGTAATATCCATTGCGAAAATTCTATCCGTTTTGGAAAGTCATCTCCGTGAAGTTCCTGGTGCAGCTGTTGATGGAAAGGGTGGAATTTATGGCGGTGCAATATTCGCAGTACAGATACATGACTGATGTCCCGTTCATTTCCTATGGCCCGTGAGCTTGTGTGCGGGTTGTATGCAATTGCATTTTGAACAGCTTCGTCGTTATTTCCAGACGTCACTGGAGCATCCCGCACGGGGGGTAATGTATGAAATGACCCCGTTGCACGCAACCGTCTTTCAACACGTCGAAATGCATCTGCAGTTGGCAGCCTTCGTCCAGGAAAATCGTTCTTGATACAAGCGTCTGGCTTCCCGTGCATTTTGCCTTGCTTCTCCATAAAGTAGTACCATATTCACATAATCATCCCGTGAATACATAATGTTTGCTTTCGTGCTAACCGTACAGTACGTGCTCACACGTTGCTGCTAGGATTACGATATGCTGTTTCATGTGCCCTACGTATGAAGTGTACACCGCTGTTAGTTGGTCTTCGAGTCGAACGTGCGCAGTTGCTTGGTTGAATGGGTGGGTCAGAATGTTGACAACACGTGCACTGCGCTTCATTCCCTGTAGTCGTTTGCCATATGGAAGTCGCATGTTATTATTCCTTTCGTATGTATGCTTTCTTTGTAAAGGTGGCAAATTACTTTTGAGACTTAAGAACGTTAAACATTTATTACGAATGGCCTTACAAGTATAATATAAAAATAAAATTGAAAAGCTCGTAACTAGATTCGAACTCTAAATGCCTGCTACCATATCGTATGCTCGCTGCGACTGAAGACGACAAAGAATTAGTCTCGTAGCTCTGTACTAATGGAATTACCTAGGCTATCGCTTCGATACTGATCGTTGATGTTAAAAGTTCTGAACTCGAATGTGCAAACACCACAGTGAACTAAAGAAGCGCGTCTCTCTTACGCCCAGATAGTTGCAACCATTTTCTACGCGTTACTTGGTTGAATGAGTCCAGCGTTATGTTTCAGGTGGTATTCACAATCGGTGCGTATGTGGCGATATTTATGATACCTGTTTATTATAACTTTCGTAGAAGAATATCGGAGACTTCAGAAAGTTCTTCGTAAACGATGCCTAGGCGAATACGAAATGACATTAAAAAATGCATGACTCAAGAATGGTTGGAACCCTTACTGCTTCAAGTAACCTATCGAGGTACGTCTTCCATACGTAATTCCGCGCAGCTATTTGCATCGTACAAGCTCCATCCTTGTAATTCTGTAATCACGAGGAGAGCGGAAGTTCCCGCTTCGACATGTTACTGATGATTTACAGCCTTATGGTCCCGTTTTATGTCTTTTTTGATCGCTCTAACGGCAGTAATTACATGGCGTAAGATATCACATCTGCTGTACAGCAATTGCGTGCCACAGATTATATACTACAGTGCAAAACACGTTTCTATCAATTTCGATGTGATGAGACTGTACAAAATGGTGGTGCATTGACATGTCTGTAATTGGTCTTACCCTATCACGTTTTCTATGATACCACAACCGCCCTTTCTATCAAAAGAAAATGGCCTCTTGGACCAATCAGGTGCGCAATTCTCTACCGACAGCTATAGGCGTGTTTATGGTTTGTACAGTATAGTAACATTTCGTAAAAATTAGTAGAGTATTGGACACCGCTCTACATAAAATGGTACATTGTTTTTGAGATGGACCTCACTTACTGCCTCTTGTACCACTTTTCCATTGTGCGGAGAAGTCTACATCGGGTTAACTGCACATAACATTGCTGTAAGGTGTTGCGCAAGATGGGACTAAGAGGCATTTACGTCCTAGCTGGTTGCATATATTCGAGAAAAAATAGGGGCAGCTGTACCACCCGGTATATTACTGATATATCGATCGAAAGGCAGTTTATACAGGAACTAGTGACATTCAGTTTGTGTCCGAGAGTCCCCTGTAAAAGTTACGAACGAACTGGAAGTGAAATGTTAGATATGGACAAAGTCATAGCCGAGAGTGTACCTTGTCCGACAACCTGGGCAGGTGCTGTGACAACTGTTTGACCAATACCACTCTATATTTGCGCACATTTATTCAAGGATATCAGTAAAGACAACAACCGTCTAGAACTCATAGACAAGGGTACTGGTATTATTATTTTTAATGAAACAGCAGCGTTTCAAAGGCTATTAGTGAGGACAATCCGGAACAAGGTTCAGTGTCATATATGAAATGTGAAATTGGAGCAAAACTTACGATATGTATCCTATCAGGTACGAATTGTAGTGAGACCATTCGAATCTAGAAACAGCAAAGCCAAAGAAGTGAATTCAGATCAGTTCATCTTAGCTATCATCATCATCATTCATCATCATCTGTTTACCCTCCAGGTTCGGTTTTTCCCTCGGACTGAGCGAGGGATCCCACCTCTACCGCCTCAAGGGCAGTGTCCTGGAGCTTCAGACTCTTGGTCGCGGGATACAACTGGGGAGTATGACCAGTACCTCGCCCAGGCGGCCTCACCTGCTATGCTGAATAGGGGCCTTGTGGAGGGATGGGAAGATTGGAAGGGATAGGCAAGGAAGAGGGAAGGAAGCGCCCGTGGCCTTAAGTTAGGTACCATCCCGGCATTCGCCTGGAGGAGAAGTGGGAAACCACGGAAAACCACTTCGAGGATGGCTGAGGTGGGAATCGAACCCACCTCTACTCAGTTGACCTCCCGAGGCTGAGTGGACCCAGTTCCAGCCCTCGTACCACTTTTCAAATTTTGTGGCAGAGCCGGGAATCGAACCCGGACCTCCGGGGGTGGCAGCTAATCACGCTAACCACTACACCACAGAGGCGGCATTCATCTTAGCTACACGGGGATGAAAATGTTTAATATCCCTTTCAGACCTGAAAGAAAACTGGAGGTGTGAATTTTTGTTTGTACGTCAAGAACTGACTAAAATGCTCCTCAATACACATATTAATAGTTTATTTTACAAAAAAAAAAAAAAAAACTAACATCCGAAAAACAGGATCCACACAATTGTGCGTATCGAAATTCAAAACCTCGTTGTATCACGTACGATGGTGTAGCTTCAAAATTTACGTTCACTAACCAATGTACACACTTCATTGAATATATTCCGGTATTCAGTAAAGCTTCTAGATTAACATAAACGAAGTAAATAAATACTTACTTTCGGCACTACCGCTTCCTGCCATCTCGCCGATCAACTGTGCTTTTTAAACTCTTCTTCCTTCGCCCTGACGGTCAAGCGCATACTAAAATCAATTGAAATACACGCCACGTGTCCTGCACAATCACTGCAGTCCGGTGTAGCGCCGAAAAAACATCAAATACGGTCAGGGATAACTAAAATACGAACCCGCACAATTGTGCGTACTCGGTCTGAAAGGGTTAAACCGGGTGGTACAGCTGCCCCTATTTTTTCTCGAATATATGCAACCAGCTAGGACGTAAATGCCTCTTAGTCCCATCTTGCGCAACACCTTACAGCAATGTTATGTGCAGTTAACCCGATGTAGACTTCTCCGCACAATGGAAAAATGGTACAAGAGGCAGTAAGTGAGGTCCATCTCAAAAACACTGTACCATTTTATGTAGAGCGGTGTCCAATACTCTACTAATTTTTACGAAATGTTACTATACTGTACAAACCATAAACACGCCTATAGCTGTCGGTAGAGAATTGCGCACCTGATTGGTCCAAGAGGCCATTTTCTTTTGATAGAAAGGGCGGTTGTGGTATCATAGAAAACGTGATAGGGTAAGACCAATTACAGACATGTCAATGCACCACCATTTTGTACAGTCTCATCACATCGAAATTGATAGAAACGTGTTTTGCACTGTAGTATATAATCTGTGGCACGCAAATGCTGTACAGCAGATGTGATATCTTACGCCATGTAATTACTGCCGTTAGAGCGATCAAAAAAGACATAAAACGGGACCATAAGGCTGTAAATCATCAGTAACATGTCGAAGCGGGAACTTCCGCTCTCCTCGTGAATACAGAGTTACAAGGATGGCGCTTGCCCGATGCAAATAGCTGCGCGGAGTTACGTATGGAAGACGTACCTCGATAGGTTACTTGAAGCAGTAAGGGTTCCAACCATTCTTGAGTCATGCATTTTTTAATGTCATTTCGTATTCGCCTAGGCATTGTTTACGAAGACCTTTCTGAAGTCGCCGATATTCTTCTACGAAAGTTATAATAAACAGGTATCATAAATATCGCCACATACGCACCGATCTGTGCCTTTGCTGGCAGGACCTAGTGTTTACAGTGCACTATGTCTTCTGGTATGGGCTAGAGCAATTTTGTTACTTTCATTGACCTGTCTCAGCTTTATCCTTAGCTTTGACAAAATGAAAGTGACTGAGGTATGAGTAATGCTAGTAATGCCATTCCTTCTGCAGCCAGTCCCTGCTATGAATGGTGTGAAAATATTGCTCATAGGGTCAGTTGGTGCATGCATTTCAGTGGGCTTGGCAGACTGATGTGTAATAGCAACTTGTGGCTCGGTGAGGAAAGCAACGGGAAACTACCTCACTCCTCATTTCCCTAGTACGCCTCTTCAGTGATGCCTAGGCCATCTATGACAGCTGATGGCGGAACTGTTGAGGATCCAACCAGCCTTCGGGCTGATGACTAAACATACAACATACACGCACCGATTGTGAATACCACCTGAAACATAACGCTGGACTCATTCAACCAAGTAACGCGTAGAAAATGGTTGCAACTATCTGGGCGTAAGAGAGACGCGCTTCTTTAGTTCACTGTGGTGTTTGCACATTCGAGTTCAGAACTTTTAACATCAACGATCAGTATCGAAGCGATAGGCTAGGTAATTCCATTAGTACAGAGCTACGAGACTAATTCTTTGTCGTCTTCAGTCGCAGCGAGCACACGATATGGTAGCAGGCATTTAGAGTTCGAATCTAGTTACGAGCTTTTCAATTTTATTTTTATATTATACTTGTAAGGCCATTCGTAATAAATGTTTAACGTTCTTAAGTCTCAAAAGTAATTTGCCACCTTTACGAAGAAAGCATACATACGAAAGGAATAATAACATGCGACTTCCATATGGCAAACGACTACAGGGAATGAAGCGCAGTGCACGTGTTGTCAACATTCTGACCCACCCATTCAACCAAGCAACTGCGCACGTTCGACTCGAAGACCAACTAACAGCGGTGTACACTTCATACGTAGGGCACATGAAACAGCATATCGTAATCCTAGCAGCAACGTGTGAGCACGTACTGTACGGTTAGCACGAAAGCAAACATTATGTATTCACGGGATGATTATGTGAATATGGTACTACTTTATGGAGAAGCAAGGCAAAATGCACGGGAAGCCAGACGCTTGTATCAAGAACGATTTTCCTGGACGAAGGCTGCCAACTGCAGATGCATTTCGACGTGTTGAAAGACGGTTGCGTGCAACGGGGTCATTTCATACATTACCCCCCCGTTCGGGATGCTCCAGTGACGTCTGGAAATAACGACGAAGCTGTTCAAAATGCAATTGCATACAATCCGCACACAAGCTCACGGGCCATAGGAAATGAACTGGACATCAGTCATGTATCTGTACTGCGAATATTGCACCGCCATAAATTCCACCCTTTCCATCAACAGCTGCACCAGGAACTTCACGGAGATGACTTTCCAAAACGGATAGAATTTTCGCAATGGATATTACAAAGAGTTGAAGCTGATGCGAATTTCTTAATGGACATTCTCTTTAGTGATGAATCCAGATTTCACAACAACGGAACTGTTAATCGTCACAACTTCCATTACTGGAGCGTTGAAAATCCTCACTGGATCAGGGGAGCTCGATTTCAGGTACAATGGGGCGTCAACGTGTGGTGCGGGATACTAGGTGACAAGATAATTGGACCATATTTCTTCGAAGGAAACCTCACGGGACGACGCTATCTAGAGTTTCTTCGTGAGTACCTCCCACTCTTATTGGAGGATGTGCCCCTTATGACACGGTTACGGATGTGGTTCCAGCAGGATGGAGCTCCCCCACACTGGTCGTTGGCAGTACGGAACCACTTGCATAGGACATATCCTGGACGATGGATTGGACGAGGGGGTCCGGTCACATGGCCGGCTAGATCACCTGACCTTACTCCACTCGACTTTTTCCTCTGGGGTTATTTAAAGGGAAGAGTCTATGAGCAGGAGCCTGAGAGCCCGAATCATTTACGGCGGCTCATCACGGAAGCCTGCAGGCAGATTCCACCACATATGTTGCAGCAAGCAACAATGTCTCTCCTTCACCGTGCTCAGATGTGCATTAACGAAGCAGGTGGTCATTTTGAACATTTGCTTCATTAATCGAATGGCCATGCATAAGCCCATCGCACCGCTGTCGGTACAATCTCACTTTATTGCAAATAGCTGTTTTAAGAGCTCCTTAAAAACAAACATAGCTGAGTACCTGCAATATGAGAACTGATCATGTTTTAGATTTGTCGTCAACAACACGACTCTCACGAACATCAACAACGCAATAAAAATATTCGTCGTACACAGGACTCCAACCGCCTACTAACGAACACCGGTACTCTCCTCTAACTTTTAGCAAGCTCGGCTATCACGGGTTGCTATTTAGCGCTGTTGTGCTGCTGCTACTTCTAGCCATTCACCAATAACCTTCTCTGTACATGACGTTTCTGCGACACATAATTTTCACGATTCATTACCATCAATCGGTATTTTATCATTAATGCTGATTTGCTTGACACGAATAAACGAATTATGGAAAGCGTTGTAAGAGCAGACATTGTAGTGAGTAGTCAAGGTCAATATTTTTAGGTTCGACTATAATCTGCGGGTTGCATAAAACGTTGTGAATATGGGCAGCTGTACCACCCGGTATAATCTGGTGGCTCCAGACATGAAGGTAACGATATAGGCAGCTCTTTCGAACAAAGGGAAGAAAAAAGTAAGATAGGGGTGAGTTAAAGGATCAAATAAGACTTAACGCTGAGGAAGTTGCAGATATTAATCAGTTCCTGTAGGAGGGGAGAGGATCAAGTGAGGCAAGTGGAAAACAATTGATTGCGTATGAGACTAACATACTCAGCCCTGGAGGTGAATAGATGGAAAGGATGGTGACATTTAATTACTTCGAGGTCAAAAGCTTACAAGCAACAGAGATCACAGTATTAATTGGGAATGGCATACTTCGATGGTGGTCGAGTATCAAGATTATAAAAATCCACTTTATCAGCCGGGATCGAAAATGCAAGTATGGAAACCTAAGTAAGACACTCTACCACTGATCTACGAAGGAAACTGTAAATTTACTATCAGTTAAGCATGCGTACACCTTCATGCCATCGCTCGTATAATACTAATACTAGGAATGATACCCTTTCCTTTTGAATATTTCAATAGACAAGTAAGGTCTCCTTGCTATAAAGCAGCTTATTCTATTCCCATTCCTTCGCTTCTCTCGAGTCATCCTCCTCATTGTTTCTCAAGTGGACTTCAGCATCTTGAGCCTCCTAGGACTTAACTCCATTCATTGTTGAAACGTCACTCTACATTTCCTACTAGCTCTTTCGTTCTTTTATAATTCCATGCGACATATAGAGATTTTATTCAAATTTCCACTGCCGGTAACTTGTCAACCTCCCTAATAATTCATAGTTTCCTTTACACACCGTTTTCAGCAATTTTGCATCAGATTATTTTTAAATTACGAAATTACGCAGATAATAAGTTATGAAAAAATGAAATGGCGTATGGCTTTTAGTGCCGGGAGTGTCCGAGGACAAGTTCGGCTCGCCAGATGCAGATCTTTCAATTTGACTCCTGTAGGCGACCTGCGCGTCGTGATGAGGATATAATGATGATGAAGACGACACATACACCCAGCCCCCATGCCAGCGAAATTAACCAATTATGGTTAAAATTCCCGACCCTGCCGGAAATTGAACCCGGGAACCCTGTGGCCAAAGAACAGCACGCTAACCATTTAGCCATGGAGCTGGACAATACGTTATGATATCCGCATCGATAGGATTCCAAGTGGAGACTTGAAAAAAATCACGACGTCATTTTAGAATGGTAAAAAATCACGTTGTATGGAAATACAATCGTAAAATCCTCAAAACCAAATGTCAGTCAATTTAACTAATTCATGACTCTCATGCACCATTAAATGAAGAAACAAGAGACAATATTTAAATTGCAAATTACAACACACTACCTATTGGTCGAGAACATTTCTGCAAGTGAAAGCGGCCTTGTTACAAAATTCAAGCTAAAACCACAAGTACAGACCACATAGGTATCGTAATTCTAAGGAAAATTATACAAACTATTATTCAAGTACTGGTATTTTTATTTAACATCTCCTTTCAAAACAGTGTATTCCTAAATGTCTGTAAAATGGTTCTGGTAAGCCCTTTACGGAACACTAAATGTCCTAGACTAAACAGTGACGTCAGGTTCATTAATATACTGGCAATAGTAGTCAAGGACTCGAATACATTGCACATAATCAAATCACATCCACTCTCAACAACCATGACTAGACCAACACCAGTCAGGCTTTCAATGCAGGTGTATAGGAGCCTATTTACGCGAACAGCAACAACCTGTCCTCAATCAGGGGTGTCGCACAAGAATCAACCCGGGATCCTTTGTTGTTTCTAGTCTTATCTACGACCAGTCTAAACAACTGGCACATTATAAACGTCGTTTTACGCCGACGACGTCCAATTTCACATCCAGGCAAAACCAATAGACGTTTCATCAGCAATCGAACAAATGAATTTGGCTCCGAAAGCCGTAAGCAAATGGTATTGCTAAACTGAAATTCGTCTAACACAAGAAAATCCCCAGGTCATGGCAAAAGCCCACCCAAGACGCGTTTCTAGTAGGCTATCTACCGCTTGTTCTTTCCTTGACTTAGGTTCCAAAACCAAGTTTAGCCGTTTTCAAGAGCCGTTAATAAACCTGGGAATAACAAATGACCAGCTCCTCTCGCATTCAGACCAGGCAATATCTTTGAGTAGATGGGTTCTTCCCACATTACATACATTAAAGAATTTCAAGTTTACTTTTCCATTCAGTCTAAACAAGAAAGTAGTCGAAAATCCAGTTCTTCCAATATTCGACTATTGTGACGTAGTTTACAGAGACGCGGAAATAGAACTCTGAGATAATCTACAACGCGGACAGAATGCCTGTGCAAGATTTATATTGCACCCGCTCACTTCCTGAGTCCCAGACTAGCATTTATCTCAGGGGTGATCAGTTCGAAACCGATGAAAAAATGTATATACAGAAAATCAATTATATATCGGCGCATCAAATGAACACAGGGATGAACGGGGCATGCAAATTAAGGTTACGGGGGACGACTCGTTCATGGATACAAATTTTTGACTCCACAATAGGACTGGGAAGTGACAACTTAAATTCCATGGGCATACTGGACTAACTACAATAAAAAGATATGGAAATTGTTTCCTATTGAAATTGCAATGAGGAGCAATTTATTCACTTATTTTGCATACTACACATGATAACAATTATTACATTGGGACACTTCCATCCTGAAAAATAAATGACATACTACTTGGATTTACCTCACTACTCTGGTAGTGTAAAACATCTGGTGAATTCGCCCCAGTTGGTTACTGGGGATCGAATTCACATCCGTATGATTGGACGTTTCACCGCTGGAAATCTTCTTTCGGAGACGAAGGCACGACAGTAACTTTTTACTGTCGTCTCCTCGTTCCGTTTGGACATGAGACACTTCCGGTATGTACATTCTGGTGAGCCGGACACCCACCGTGGAAAATGTTATCGCCTCGAAGAAACGGGAATTTATAATACGGACAAATTCTAGCCTATTATTTCCAGATTCACAAACACGCCAGGCAGAGTTCATTAACTCAAAGCCTATTTCAATATTTACACTTGTCAATACGACAAGACGTACGGAAAGGTTCATTACTATGCTCTGGCCCTGAAGACATGTGCCGAAAGTGGTTATTTACGTATCTACAGCTAACAATCTCCCCGTGAAAACCCAACATCTGGTTCGGAGCAGTTCGACACAGGATGACTGTCCCTATCATATCCTCCTATGATTATTAAATTATATCATTACCATTCTTTATCTGATCATTATCATATTCTTTGACTACCATCAATTAATTTTATTATTATCATTAATTTCAATTATAATCCTGTATTTGATTATTATCATTTGTCATCCGGGATGATTATATGCCAACCCTTGCCGACGTTTCAAACGAAGGGTCGTTCTTCCTCCTATTTTATCCGCACAATATAATGATCAGCTTCCTCATAAATATTATTATTATTATTATTATTATTATTATTATTATTATTATTATTATTATTATTATTATATTCGTAACAATGAATCATCGCCCATTAAATATCTTAATTTCCTTTCATAATAATTATTATTCTCAAATTACTATTGCAAGTTCTTTATCTTCTGCTTCTTCAACTCTTCATTATTATTGTTATTATTATTATTATTATTATTATTATTAATAATAGTGGAAATCGTGATTATCGTAACCCGTAATCATCCTCGCTATAATACTTCAACTTCTCGCTCTTATTATTCTCATCAAAAAAATAAAAATAAAAAAGGTAGCTTCATTGGTTATTCTTCTTCTCCTTCTTCATACATTTTATTTATTATTATTATTATTAGTTAAAAATCTCAAATTTTTCATTTCAACTCCCAACATCATTATTATGTCCAAAATATAAAAAAGTAAATTCTTCTTTTTTAAAAAAGTAGTTTTTTTTAATTTATTATTATTATTATTATTTTTCAAAAAATTAATTTCGCCTGTTACACGGTAGTCCACTCTTAATATGTTTAACGCATAACCCCTTTTTTAATTCCGATTTATCTTGGCACTAAGCACTTGATTTAAGACAAGATTCACTTGGAGTATGATTATTGTTATTATTATTATTAAAAATGGAAAGATGATATTTTAATTTCCACTCTTTAGAATTTAGTCACATATGTTAAATCCCGTTATGAACCACTAAGATCTGCTTTATATTGGTCGGGACAACACGGTATTCGGGACCGTACCTTCAATTTCGTACTGCCGTTAATTTTATATGGGGACACATGTCCTCCCAAGACACATCTCACAACCTATGGCACATCGCGGCTGGGCAAATACCTCCAATGCCGGCGATTGCTGAACTATTCCTTCCAATTTGAAGTCCATTTCCTTTCATCGGAACTCTTCAAACATTTCATTCATAAATTAATCCTCGGTGCGTGGATTCTACCACTAATAACACCGGCATCTGTATTTTATATCATCTTAGGCCTTGAGATTCATCTATTTCATCATTACAAACAATACGGCTCAATTTATTTCACGCCGGATATTCGTCCCTCATGACTTCCAACTCTAAATATGGGCTCAAATCATTCTGGGCTTTCAACATATCGTGACCATTCTAATTCACGTGCCTCTATCGCTTTTAAACAAATTTTTAATGGTTAAAAAAAGTCCAAAAACGTAAAATCAAAAATTTACGTAAAATCAAACTGATTACGCGAATGAAAGTCTTTAACGCTACATGTCATCTCCACATTGATTATTATATTTGCACTGGCTAACTCACGAAGCACTGTCATTATTATTATTATACTTTAACTTGCAAACGCACAAATATTATTATTATTATTATTATTATTAATTTACTTTCCTTTGTCAACTCACAAACATTATTATTATTAGTATTTTAATGACCTTCCGTACACAACACAAATTTTACATACTCTGGCTCTTTCATAATCTGGCTGTCAGGTAGAAAATATTCCTAATTAAAATACAAATGATCACCGCAGTGAATGAAATTCAAATAAATGGGTTAGCACAAAAAAAGAATTTAACACTTGAAATGAACTTAAGTCAAAGTATTACGAACAGCATGCATTAATTGAAAGAAATATATCCCATATTTACATTATATACAACAAACAAATACTCAAATTAATTAATCTAACCCATTGTTACATTAATATAAATTAGTTCGTCCGTCTAACAAAAAAATAAAATCATGGACTCGGGAGGCGGACCATGTTAAGTAACCATAATTAATTTACACTGAACCCCGTTTAGTCGCGATAACATCCCCCAAATATCAAAATTGTGTACTCATTCCTATGTTGAATTCCATTGTCTCGTAGCGGATGAGATAGGCCTTACGGCCCCATGGTGATCTACTCGTCCATCATGTCGCACAATACAAATTTAACACAATAAAACACTTCTGGGTGACTACCCATGATTAATACCTTATTACACTATTTTACACAAGAATACTAATAACAAGAAAAATACACTTATAGGTGCTCCTAGACCCCTAACACTCGCACAATATACTCCTCATATACGCCCGAAACACACGTCGTGACACATTACGACGAAATGTCGTTCATTTGAACCGGCGCGTATCGCGTCTTCAACCGGCACTTCCTGGTTTATTTCTAAGCCGCCTTGATAATCGCCTAGCTCCTATAATTCCCTGCTCGGATAGTTATTCACCGTCTATCTTGAGGTGTTTACTTCAGGCTCCGCACACTGCCTTCCAAAGGTACTATCGGCGTTCCGTTAATTATTTATTATTCAATCACATGACATTTATTAAATTCAACATACAGTTGTACTGATTATTTACACTCGGTACTATGGATAATTTCACTGTTCGTATTCATTCTCCTAATAACTCACGCACTTTCAGCTTTAACTGACTTCGAATGCGTCCCGAGGTACTGACTTACAGAGTCAACGTGTCAGAGTCTCAACTACTTCATACGACTGACACGACTGGTGACCGATAACGACTGGTGACTGGTAAGAACTGAGTGAGTGAGGTCCGACCGGTCACAACTGGTGACTTCACACGACTGGGTGATGTGAGGTTCCACTACTGGACTTTTATGGACGATATGGTTTCCCGCCGGGGTCATCCGCGGTCATCTCCTGGAGAGGGGGGTTGGTTATCCTAAATCGGCATATGCAGGTGGATTTGGATCTCTTGCTTTATCCTACTTAATACACTGGCGATACACATTCATGTGTCGTATTCTGAACTCCTATCGTTCGGTGATCATGGAAATATCACTTTATTTCTGTCCTCCACCTTTCGCGCGCTAACTCGGCGTCCCTGACGGCGTGCTCATCTCGACCAATGGCGAGATAGCGTGGGTCATTTCCACGAATTCATTACTTTAATTTATTACGATTACAATTAATCAACATGGGAATGATATCACAAAAATCCCCTCTATTCAATTATGTGGTTGGAATAATTTAATTATTGTTATCGGAAAAGCTAACTGGAGTTCACTCTGAGTTTTTCTTATGTTGGCTTATCTGCGGGACTATGATAAATTTTCTTATTGGTCAACACCGCTTCGGTTAGTTTGAAATCTCTTCCTTGTAACGTGACAACACCAAATGCCTCGGGGCGTGGAAAAACTGGTACGTCACATTCTCGGTATTGGTGATACACCTGCTCGCCCTTGGTCCGAAATATATACTCTTTCACTTCTTCGTAGTCATTACTTCTGTTGTTGTGAGCTCTAGATTTAATCCTCTTATCTTTTGACCAGGAAACCTTCTCCCCATAATGACAAGCTTAACTATGGCGACGGACAGTCGCGATATGTCTAGCTTATGTTGAAATCCTACCGTCTACACAAACTGACACTGTATTTCATTTAATATTCCTATATATCTGTATTTATCTTCAAAAAAACCAAATCATGAAACTAGGGCCTATCTCATCAGGGTACAATATGTATTTTGAAATTTTCTTATAATCTTTCCCAGTCTTACGTCGACATCGGTTGGCTACGTCTCGAATACACACGCACGCTGCATACCTTGACTTCACTGCACCGAGTCCTTACCTTGCAATACCTAACGTACCTTCGTAAACAATTTTAAATGATTTATGAACACCGTGAGAAAAATACCAGAGCACCGAACACGACACTGCTCCCTACTTATAAGCATAAATACTGAACCTACAAAAATTCCTTCACTGTTGCTGCTAGCCATGAATGGATCCTCCATCCACAAGAGGTCAGAGGGATATGAAACCGTGGAAGCTTTAAACGAATATGATTCGATTATCTCCATGGTATGAGCTCGTAGGGCGACATCAGTTTTTCTTCTTCTTATTATTATTATTATTATTACTTTTTTCTGCTAGTAGCTTTACGTCTCACCGACACAGGTAGGTCTTATGGTGACGGTGGGATTGGAAAGGCCTAGGAGTTGGAAGGAAGCGGCCGTGGACTTAATTAAGGTACAGCCCAGCATTTGCCAGCTGTGAAAATGAGAAACCACGGAAAACCATCTTCAGGGCTGCCGACAGTGGGATTCGAATCCACTATCTCTCGGATGCAAGCTCAGAGCCGCGTGCCCCTAACCGCAAGGCCAACTCGCCAGGTTCTTCTTCTTCTTCTTATCATCATTACTGTTATTAAAAGTATGTAAATAGTAGAGCGGTATCAGCATTCAGCTGAAGTTTACAGTTTAAATTATCCTTAACACAAACCCCTTTTTTGTAATGATGTTCGCCCATGTTTGTAACATGGAAAACCTACCTGAATGCAAGAAATTGAATTACATCATTAAATTCTAAATAATAATAAGGTTATCCATTTAATAATAATTATAATAATAATAATAATTTCTTCGTAGGCACTACTTTGTTATTGTATTTAGAAATAAAAATGTCAACTTATTTTGCGAATTGTGTAGTATATTATATATATATATGTTTTAAAGAGAAAGATACCACTGTAGTATAGTAGTTTGTTTACGATTTTCATGGTAATTTTATATTCACTGGTTAACTACAGAACAGGGCAACTGTCCCTGGCTTTACTAGTTAAAATGAATCATCTATGTACAGACTGCAGTAAGGCGCCACTGCCTGCTACTGCACGACCCTTGATTAGACGATAATTCCTCCCTGAACGAGCTCGATAGCTGCAGTCGCTTAAGTGCGGCCAGTACCCAGTATTCGGGAGATAGTGGGTTCGAACCCCACTGTCGGCAGCCCTGAAGATGGTTTTCCGTGGTTTCCCATTTTCACACCAGGCAACTGCTGGGGCTGTACCTTAATTAAGACCACGGCCGCTTCCTTCCCAGTCCTAAACCTTTCCAGCCCCATCGTCGCCGTAAGACCTATCTGTGTCGGTGCGACGTAAAGCCAATAGCAAAAAAAAACAACAAATCCTCCCTGTAGTGCATCTGGTGGGACCAATGCCTGGTCAACGCGCCACATGGCCTGTATATATTCATGTCTGCACACAGTGTGTCACACTGGTATCTGAACGGTAAGAATGACAGGCTGTAAGACGAGCCGATCATCCAGCTCTGCCGATGCTGAGAATACGACCTCGTCTAAGTGGATCTAAAATACTAAACCCTACGGCACAAGAGCCCCGTAGTGCCATGGCGTACCAAGCGACTGATGCTCATCCCGAAGGCCTGCATATTACGAGGTGTCCTGTGGTGGCATGATGAATCCTCAGCCGTAATTTTTGGTTTTCTAGACTGATGCCGCTATGTCCCCGTCAAATATGCCGTAAAAACTTGCTAAATGTGACCGAAGAAAGGTGAAATACGAGTTAAGTATTTTAGGAAGTATTAGAGTAGTACTAGCATTACACGTGTCAAAAAAGTGATTAGCAATATACAGCAAACACATTTAATCATTTGAACTGACAGAGTTACAAAAGGTATGATAAAACTTTATGCATTCATTATCAAAGCCCTGAGGCACAGTTCTTATTCTGATTTCCTAAGGAAAGAACCAAAAACGAAGTATTAACTTGCATTTTAGTATCTGTTGGCGTAACGTTAGTCTACTTTTTCTTCTTCTCCTTCTTAATCTGCTTACCCTCCAGGGTTGGCTTTTCCCTCGGATTCAGCGAGGGATCCCATCTCTACCGCATCAAGGGCAGTGTCCTGGATCTTCAGACTCTAGGTCGATGGGTACAACTGGGGAGGATGACAAGTATCTCGCCCAGGCGGCCTCACCTGCTATGCTGAACAGGGGCCTTGGTGGGGGATGGGATGATTGGAAGGGATAGACAGGGAAGGGGAAAGGAAGCGACCGTGGCCTTAAGTTAGGTACTAACCCGGCATTTGCCTGGAGGAGAGGTGGGAAACCACGGAAAACCACTTCCAGGATAGCTGAGGTGGGAATCGAACCCACCTCTACTCAGTTGACCTCCCGAGGCTGAGTTTACCCCGTTCCAGCCCTCGTACCACTTTTCAAATTTCGTGGCAGCGCCGGGAATCGAACCCGGGCCTCCGAGGGTGGCAGCTAATCACACTAACCACTACACCACAGAGGCGGACTGTAACGTTAGTCTAAGAACTAATTTCTTGCATGAAAACAAAACAGACAGACATATACAAATCGATTTGCTGCTATCATTCGCTTAAATGCATCTCAAACTTGTATACAGCTCAAATTCCTGCACAAATACAGGACTGTTAAATTGCAGGCCTGTTGCCTAATACATCAAACTCTCAGAGTACGCAGCGGAAATATATATTAACCAAAAGTAAAGACGCGAACAGAAACTTACAAAATGAAGTCAGTGAAGACGTATAGGGAATCATGCTGAAATATCTAATAATAATAATAATAATAATAATAATAATAATAATAATAATAATAATAATAATAATAATAATAATAATAATAATAATAATAATGTTATTTGCATTTACGTTCCACTTACTAATTTTTCGGTCTTCGGAGACGCCGAGGTGCCGGAATTTAGTACCGCAGGAGTTCTTTTACGTGCCCGTAATTCTACCGACACGAGGCTGACGCATTTGAGCACCTTCAAATACCACCCGACTGAGCCAGGATCGAACCTGCCAAAGTTGGGGGCAGAAGGCCAGCGCCTCAACCGTCTGAGCCACTCAGCCCGGCACTGAAATATCTATTACGGAGTCAGGGTTCACATTAATATGTCGGTTAATACGCCCGTTGATATGCCAGTCCATTCTATCTTCTTTCACTGTCGAGTGCTGGTCAGTTTTCAGTCGACACAGACAGCTACAGCATTACTCACAACTTCTGGTTGTTGCAGGAAAGACAGCAAATATTTGAATCAGAGTTCGAATGTTTGGGATGGAACTCTCTGACCACCTTTTTAACGCTTCACCTGCGTTCGTTGGCCTGTCAGTCAGGGCAACGTTTTCCAGTTTTTTCCTCCATTCCTCAAATTTATCATTCACAACACTTTTTTAATGTACGGGGTCACTACTACACGTGCGAACATTTGACTGTAAATCAGAGACTCTTAGTAAAATTTCGCATTACTTAGTTGCGTGTTTGCATAATTATATTACACCTTCCCTTGAGCTGGTATATATGAAGTGATCAGAAGTTAGCATGCTCAGCAGCTATATAGCAAATTGTTTAGTTGTTACTAGACGTAAGAGTTAGTTGATTGTTTTTATTCTCTTTAATTTTAGTAGTTACCAGCAAGAAACTACAATCCCGGAAAACCCTTAGAAAAAACTAAATTGGCTAGTAACTACGGTCCCGTAGTGAAACAAAGATTACAATTGTCTTATTGACAAATAATAGCTACGCTTACGTCAAATGTTAACAAATCGTTTGTGAGTTGATCGCCGGGACACGCTCACCTAATATTGCACCCATAAGCGAATTTACGTAATTAATTTACAAATTAAAAGTTGAATATTTCGCATATGGGATACCACAGTTAGGCTGTGAAACTAGCAGTCACAAAGGAACTTTCTGGCGCCAGTCAGACGGCGAGTAGAATCCACAAAACTCTCCTTAGAGCACGTCCAACTTGTAAACCACCCTGAGTACTACTTCCAATAAATTTTATGACACCGCCTAGGAGTGGCGACTTTCTTCTGGTTCTCACGAGAAAATCACGCGTTGAGGCCTGACCTACTTAGCTAGGACAAAAGGGACAACGACAATACCCGCCAATCCTTGGGAGGAAATGGAAGTATCCACTTTACGAAGAGCGCGAAAGTCTCAGCCAATCACAAAATTCTAAATTTGAATGAACTGTCATAGCGGGAAATCTACAGTCAGTATTTCACGATCTGAAGCCCGGTGTGGTGGTGAAAAACAGTGTCCTGATTTCTTTATAATATTTGGAAAATTATCAGTGCGAATCTGTGGTTAATTAGTGCCTAATTAATAAAATTTAACTTCACACGGAGGAGTAAGTGGGCCCAGCAGAATGAAGTGTCATGGCGGGATGGAGCCATTCACCGGAAGAAAATAACACCAGTGAGGCGCGCCGTCGTGTGGATTATCCTGTGATCATTTCCCACGGCGCAATATTACATGTAAGTCAGACAAAAAATAGGGAGATTTGTACATAAATTTTGAAAACCTTAACCTACGGATGTACAATAAAGCGCTCCTGAGGGCTAGATCATTACGCCACATCCCTTCCACGGAACTATTTTCTAGGTGGGGGAGAACCCAGCGACCAGGGGGTTGATTTCTCAGTGTTTCTTGAGATTCTCAGTGTGTCTTGAGTTTTCGCAGTGGTTCTTGAGTACTCTCAGTGAAACTTCAGTTTGACAGTGCGAATCAGAGCGACAGTGTGACAGAGAGTGACAGCTAATTTAGTTAGTCAGCTTTACTTTTGGCTGGTAAGAAAGTGATTAGAGACACTTGTAGGCATTTTGAGAAGGCCTTGTATTATTTCACTCGGGAGAGTAACATTTCAGAAATGAACACTTTAACAAATTTTGCTATTTATGCAGAAACAACAGACAAGAGCTACACTTTCAACACTTGGCTTAAATAAACTCACATTACGAGTCGAGAGGAACAAATCCATGTTTGCAGCATAATTACATAGAACCTCTCTAACCCACGGGTAGTTTCACATTTGTTATAAGCATAAATTTCTCCACAACATTGGAACTGTATTCAGCTTGCTTTTTACCATTTACTAAACTGTTTGGCAAGCGAGATGTTTACGGGGAGAAACTTGTAAAGGCAGACGGGGAGGAGAATGACTTTTCTTTAATGAAGGCCGCAGTGGCAGACCTTGAACAAACAGTTATGTCCCGTTGGGGTTAATGTTCGATAAGCTGTGTGTGTAAACAAAAGCTGAGAGAACGGTGGCAGACCAACAGGTGATTTCCAGGCAGGTAGCAAGACGACCGTCTAACTTCAGGACAGGAGTCTGCAGTGGAGTGCGAGAAATACGAGTGTTTTCTGTCAACGTAAGCGTGTGTTACGCCATGGCAAATATGTGTCAAATTTGCGTGTGTAAAAATTTGGAATACCACATCAGCTTGAAGATGGAATTCTAAATTCACCATGACCGAGGCCGAAGGGTGAGCCAACATGCCTCCATCACACAGGTATGAGCATCAATAAATAATGTAAATAAATAATGTAGGACCGTGACTAATCGATGATCAATGTAGCTTAGAGTATTAGGTAGGATTGTAAATAGTTCACATCTTTTAAATAATCATAATTGTAACTATAATAATAATAATAATAATAATAATAATAATAATAATAATAATAATCGGGTTATTTGTGCACTTCGTTTAGGTAGATGTTGTTTGCGTGTTCTGTAGTATGTCACTTTGACAGTTTAGGCAGCTATGATATTTGATCTATGAGTGTAATGCCGATTTATAAGTAATTTTTATATTCATCATGTTATTAGATCGTTGGTCTTGAGTCATATTTGTTGGAGTTTTGATCTTGTAAACGCCGCCTAGATGATTTTAATGTCTATTTTTGCTTTTATGCGCATTCAGCTTGTTTTATGTTGTGGGATCATCCTTCAGATGACCGTTTTCTGATAGTACTTATCCCATGTATTTTGCGACGATTTTTGGTAGATGCGAGTATTTATTTCTGTGTAGTTGCGGTTACACATCTTTCAACATCTGTGTTTTGAGAGGCAATCTCGCCACTTTTTTTTAATATAGAAACAGTGAGTGCCAGGAAACCATTGATGAGTCAGCTCTAATTTTTTTTGTGAGATGCGAAGCAGAGAATGATCAAGAGATCGAGCTAGATGATTAATATCCCTGATGATCTACGTTGATAATGGAAATATGATATTTGGACCATGTCATGAACTGTCGTAAGAAGTCGTAATGTGCACGACAGGTATTTTGCCCGCCGGATACGAGCGAGGCCGTGTTGTGAGAATAATGAATAATAAAGACGTCGAGAATTAATGAGTAAAGAGAGTTGTGAAATGAATAAACTTAACCAAGAGTGTTAAATGTGTTACGACATGGGTTATGATTGTAGGCAGAAGCCTGTATTTGTTTAAATAATTCCAGGGAAAGTAGATGCTCGACAAATATGCTAGCCATTGTACAATGTGAGCAGAGCGACGAGTCAATGTGTTTTCTTTTTATAATCATGTAGAGTCATGGATGACATGAAATAACACCAATTATTGTCCACAAAGGTTAAATAGTATCATGGCCAGACATTATTCGTCTGAGGTTAGAGATTGCCGTCAAATTCACAATATTTATATTTTGCTACTCGCAGCGGGGTATATTTGTATGGAGACTCCGAGATTATTTTGCGCATTCCATCCTTATTTAATTTCCAGTAGGCCGCGATGGTGGGATCTAGCTTTGCTTATTTGTTTTTCTTTCTGAGTGTACTTTATTACCGTTTATTTGTAGGACGTAAGCGTATGTGGATTATTTATATTTGATTTGATGTAAATAGATAGGTGTAGATAGGCTAGTTTTGTTTTCTGTATTTTCTTTGTCGGAGCAGTGTTTCTCCATTTTCCAGATTTTGTGATGTAAATAAGATCTCAGATGTTAGGTTAATGGATCGTCGATTAGGTCATAGTCGAAACGATAGTAGTGGTATGCTCATACCAGGCATTTAAGTAATTACCAAACTTTTTAAAATCCACTACATTTTATGTAGAAAATGAAGCGATCTTTAATAAACCAATTGTATAAAACTGCCGCAATGAATGAGGTAAACAAGATGGCATCTGCCTCCATCTAGTGGTGGTACCGCAAATAATGAGTTGATAATGAAATGCAGTTAGCGGCAAATTCAATAGAAATTTTAATGTAAAAGGATCGCTGTCATTTGAAATGTTAACATCAGGCACTTGGCCTAAATCTTTGGATTATTTTTAAGCAGTCCAGTCTATCACAGGTATGCAAGTGAAGTTTAAAAATTAGATGAGTGGTTGTAACACTCAGATTGATTTTTCAATAATTTATTTGTTTAATCATGAGGTGTTTGAATAAGACAATGGTTATGTAGGAAATGAAGGGTGATGTTCATGGCTGTTTTCTTCGAATTATTCCTTATGTGATACACTTGGTTAGTGCAGTCCATGATTATTTTAAAGTTGGGTATTTTTACCAAATGAGCCACATGTGATAAATATTTGATAACTCCTATGAGTCAGTGGATTGATGACGTAACTAATTACTTTATTATGATTCAACTATTTTAATTTAGTTTGGAGAGATATTTTCTACGTAATACCATTCTGTAGTTCAAGAAGGTGGTCTTTCTGACCAGAGTTTTAAACTGAGTCATGTTATCAACTTGAAGACAGTGTCAACATAGTCTGGAATTATTTTAATTAAGGTGATTGACCTTCAGTCAGTTTATTAGGCAGATTATGGTGTTAGTGTAAGGCAGATCTTCAATCTTTAATTTTTCTTAGTCTCATTTATTTCATTTGTTTACATTTTTTCACCAGTCTAGTTCACTTACTTTCCTTTTGGCATTTTGCATTTTATTCAATAAATTAGTCTTTTATTTAAATTTTAATTCAGTCTTTGGGTACCGTCATTTTTAGTTAGTTTACCCCTCTTTTCATTTCCTCACTCCTTGATTCGACGGGTGGCCTCACTTCGGGGATAGCGGACGGTCACGACTGAGGAAGAAGAGTCTACATGCAGCGGTGAGTATGATTTACATGTCATTTATTACAGGAGCAGCCGGCGCACAGAAGAAGGAAGAGTTCACCGCAGTTGTTGCCTTGAAAAGGGCACAATATCAGGGATCGAAAGCAGGGCAAGTAGGGGCACATAAGAGCAAATAGGCAGAAACTGTAGGCGCATTGAGTATATAAGGGAAATGGTAGCTAACTATTTGCATGGTGTTCGTTTCCTCGCAAGAAAAGAGACCAATGCACTAATACCGATTCATTTCTTACGAAAACGTATGATATGGTGGCCAATAGGTAATTTAAGAATAAGCGTCAAAGAGAGAAGCATGAGGGAAATTATTTATTCTATGGAGAAAAATGAAGGAGGCATACTTATTGAGAGTATGTAGGAAGACTGACTCGCTTAGGGTTAAATATATGGGTAGTGATTTTAGAGGAAAAATAAGAACCTGTAATATATCTGGTCATGGAACTGCTCGACGTTCAGAATAACGCATAAATATTTTCAAGTGTCATTCCTCGATATCACAGTGTCAAGTACAACACCGCGGTTTGAACTGTTTACAAAATTAAAACTCTAAAAGTGAACTACTTTAGACCCGAGGTCTATAGACTATACACTGGTCAGGACACGAATGTTATCTACGGAGCCGCCATTTTGGGACTCAAGGTGGGCGGTACCTACAACATTTCCAAGTTGCATATAGGCAAGTTTCGGACTTTAAAAATATATTTAAGAACACAAAAGCTGTTAAAATTTGTTTTATTTTCCTCGAAATGCATATAAATAATTGATAACTTTTCTATAATATGCGAACTGTGATATAATGATAAGATATCAATTTTACCATCTATAAGAAATCTGGTTTCATAAACTGTGAACAGTTGCAATGGAATTAAAACCAGACTATATGACACAATTATCATAATATTGTTGAGCTAGTAGATCTAACTTTAGGTACCTGAGCATGAAGAAAGTAATATAACTTAATGACCATAAAAGTGTGGACGGTTAAAATGAAATAATAACATAATGAGTAGGTACGTGGGAGGAACCGAAATAAAAGGATATGGAATCTGGCTGTACACTGCTGATAGGAAATTACCTCACTTGATACACCGTCTGGTGGTATAAAACAACATTATTACAATAAATATAACAACCAGCAATTTAAGCTATGCCTACATTCCTAGTAACAAGAAAACATACAATGCATTACAAATGTGTCCGCCTCTGTAGCGTAACGGATGGTGATATTAGATGCCGTCCTCGGGGCTCGGGTCCGTTTCCCAGATATTTAAGAATGGCAGGAGGGCTAGTACACTAGCATCCAAACGTTAAGCAAAAGTTACGAGTAAGCAGGGCAACTAGGAATAGACCGCAAATCGCACTACATATACACCTACCAACCTTACGTAATAGCTCTGTATAGGAAAGAAGTGTTCCCTGTTTTGACTAGTGGCGTGACCACAAGGTAGACACAGCCAGTGCCTGCGCCCCATATTCCCTCAGTCGTGTTTACCCTCTTAGATTGTGCAGAGTGTAGCCTCGTGCTGAATGTGACAACATAATGGCACAACGACGCCATGACCCGTTTAGCAGGATAGAATACTCGGCCGCCTGGAAGCAGGCCAGACAGAGACCGAAGTTGCCGTATCCTTGAATGTGCCACAAAGTGTCATTTCCAGGCTTTGGAGACGATTTCGAGACACAGGAGATGTTAATCGTAGGCCAGTACCAGATCGACCCCACAGCAGGACCAATATCTGGCCTTAACCGCCCGAGGAAATCAGAGTTCACCTGTAAGACAGTTGTTGGCGGATCTTGCAATCGTCTCAGGGGTTGCCGTTTCCCGGCAAAATGTGTACTGGGGGCTCAGAACAGTAGGGCTGTTTGCCCGACGTCCAGCGGTGTGCGTCCCGCTCACTCCAGCACAGAGACGGGCCCGTTTACTCTGGAGCCGTCGACATCGAAACTGGACCATGAATGAATGGAGACATGTGCACTTCACAGATGAATCCCACTTCGGTTTTTAGAACGATTCCCGTCGCCCATTAATCTGAAGAGAAACGGGTAGCCGACACAACCACAGGAACGTCGTTGCACGGGACCAGTATGGTGGTGGTGTAATGGTGTGGGGCGGCCTCATGTTGAATGGCCGTACGAACCTGCACATCTTCATTGGTGGTCCGAGGAACACTGTTAACGCTCGGAGATACAGGGATGAGGTACTGAGACCACATGTTTGACTCTTCAGAGGTGCGGTTGGTCCAGACTTCCTCTTAATGGACGATAAAAACCGACCGCACCGGGCAGCTCAGGTGGATGAATTTCTGGCTGGGGAAGTCATTCATCGCATGGACTGGCCAGCGAGGTCTGCGGATCTGAATCCTATAGAACATGCCTGGGATGCATTGGGGAGGCGAATTGCATCCCGTCAGTCTCCACTAAGAAATCTCCAAGACCTTCGCATTGCCCTTTCGGAGGAATGGAATCGACTGCCACAAGAGCTCTAGGACCATGTGATAGAGAGCATGCCACGTCGCTGCGAAGCTTGTGTGGTCGTTAGGGGTAAACATACACCCTGTTAACAGCATATTTTTTGTGGAAGACATTGCCAAGTTTTGGTGGTTTTTGTCAAAGGTGTATCTTAGCTATCAGAACCTTTCTGACACTGTTTCCTGGACAAGTTGTGTGACATATGGTGTGTGATTCAGCTTCCGTTTGTTCAGCAATCCGTCTGACATTCCTATCAGGTGGTATGGCCTCGTTTAGTGATGATGCTTAATTTTGGACATTTTATCTGCTCGTTCCGATCAAGGCCCCACACCGCTGGCTGCGCAGAAGTGTGTGACTGGAGAAGATATGTCCATGCGCGTACCCCCGTGGTGCAGGCGCCTCAGCTTGAAGAGGAGATCGTATGGAATTTATGCATTATTATAATACATACAATATCATTATAGACCGTTATGCATTTCAATATTCAGTCTGAAAGCCTCTGTGAATTTACTAAACGTCGTCACAATCCTCTATTTGCAACTAGTGCTGTGGCCTCATTTAGTTCTATACCTCTTATCTTTAAATCTTTAGAAACTGAGTCTAACCATCGTTGTCTTGGTCTCGCTCTACCGAGCTCGATAGCTGCAGTCGCTTAAGTGCTGCCAGTATCCAGTATTCGGAAGATAGTGAGTTCGAACCCCACTGTCGGCAGCCCAGAAGATAGTTTTCATTGGTTTCAAATTTTCACACCAGACAAATGCTGGGGCTGTACCTTAATTAAGGCCACGACTGCTTCCGTCCCACTCCTAGCCCTTTCCTGTCCCTTCGTTGCCATAAGACCTATCTGTGTCGGTGCGACTTAAAGAAAATTGTAAAAAACTCTCCCTCTGCTCCTCTTACCCTTCGTTACAGAGTGCATTATTCTCCTAGGTAACCTATCCTCCTCCATTCGTCTCATATGACCCCACCTCCGAAGCCGGTTTATGTGTACAGCTTCATCCATCGAATTCGTTCTTAATTTAGCCTTTATCTCCTCGTTCCGATCAAGGCCCCACATCGCTGGCTAAGCAGAAGCGTGTGACTGGGTAAGATATGTCCGTGCGCTCACCGCTATGTTGCAGGTGTGCCTCAGCTTGACGAGGAGATTGTATGGAATTTATGCATTAACCTACATTTCGCACATATTAAAACACCCGCCCTGGTAAATTAATGACAGCCTACACCGACTACGATGTACACACGCAATAAATATACATACTATCAAGACTGTTGTACTATCAAAAGATACTTATGTAAAAATAACTGGACACATTTTGTATTTTACTGAACAAGGTACACAAATCCTTTAGACTGCCTATAGGTGGCGCACATAATAAAAAAATCTTTAGCTGACTGAATAATGTGACTAAGAACACACTACTAACAAAAATAATTATATATAAATAAACACATATTTAAAATCAGTCCACGAAAACAGAAAAAAAGACAGTATATAGGCCTAGGGGTAGCTTAAAAATGATTATGCCGCTCACTTTAATATAAGGGTCATGTTTGTAATTCATATGCTTGAAGATTCGGATCAGATACATGTAATTGAATCCTAGGCTGTGCACTTTAGTTTTATTGAAAGTACGAAGACATGTTCAAATGACAGTAATCTTCATCGTAAGTACGATTACATATCATGTAATAAAAATTGCCTGTCTCTCAGCAGACTGGAGAACAAATTAATTAAATATTTATGAACTCCTTTACCTGTAGCAATAATCTTCGATATAAACAAAAAGGAAACCTGTGAAATAAAATATGTCTCTGAAAGGTACATAAATTATCATTCCTCTCTGATAAAACATTACAGCAAATTTTACTCAATTACCTGAACATATTGTTTACACTACCCCTCCACCGCGGAGTCGGAATTTCATATTTAGAACATGAAATTAAATTTATCTGACATTATTACTAAGATTTTTGCAGTCATGTACTTGGTCTAGAATCCATAAGATATGTTTGATAAAGCTTGTTAAAACCCTTTTAATGTTAGGGTGAGGTATTGCTTCGAATTATTATCAATTATCTGAAAAAATATTTAATGGTACCGTAGGTCTTAATTTCTCCATAGTTTCACACTACCCTTGCTTTATTATAAAATACAATTGTTAATACGCCATTCCAGAAAAACCTGACAGTATAATGTCTAAATAAAGCTCATATCTTACGGATTCCAAGCCTAGGACCTCCTGAGACCTGCCCTATATCAACTGTCTACAATTGAAGACATTGGTATTTCGAACCTCAGAAGTTATATATATTTACTAATGCACCAAGACCGGTTGTGATCAGAAGAGGATATTAAGGGCTACCATCTGGTGTATTTTTAATGCACTACTTGTATTTGCAGTATTCCTTGGTCCATGTGAAGTGTGAGTGGCACGAAAATGGCAACACGAAAAATCACAGGTAATAAATCCATGTTTTTATTTAGTATTTCTAAATAATTCAAATAAGTATAATAATTACAATAATTTGTGTGTTTTTACTGCTGTGTTAATTTAATCTAACATTTTCATTAATGATAGTAAGTGATAAAACTAAAATGTGTCCAATTGAGGACATTGGGTTAATGGACAGTAATTTCTGAATGACATATTTAACCTAACTTTTGTCTGTCAAAGCAATGCTTCAGTGAAATAGAATACAATTTTTGTCTAATTAATGGAAGTAGAGGTAAGTTTTAACTTAATATTAAGAAATCTTTACAATATGTGGAGTTTGAACATTTTTTATCTTTTTAGGTTACAGTCATCTCACTGCAGATGATATATTCGACATCATTAACAGTGGAGAGGTGTCAGATTTTGATAGTGACTCGGAGCAGGACGATACTGTGGACAATTTAGTTAAATGTGATGAAGAAATCAGTGAAGAAGTGCAGGAGGAGGAGGAAGAAGGTGATGAGTGCCTGGAGATAAATGTAATGGAAGAAGTGAAGACTTAGAACAAGCAGAAAGTGACATTGTCAACTCAGTTCTGTCACCAGAAATGCCAGTAAAAGAAAGAAGTGGAGGAAAAGTGAATCATTTTCTTCTGATATACCTATCCGTGATGAACCCGTTACAGAGGCCGAAATTCGTAAGGATTGGAGACCACTACAGTACTTCTCACAATGTCTAAGGGACTCAATCATTGATAATCTTACAGTTAATAAGAAGTGTACGGGAAAAGGGAAAAAGTTTGGCAGTAACAAACTCTGAAATGAAGAAGTTTATTGGAGTGGGGCTTATGATGGGAAGTTTACATTACCCAAGACTTAGAATGTACTGGGCGAAAAAAACACGAATACCTGTTATTGCTGATAATATGTCTCGAGACCGTTTCATTGCAATCAGAAACTGTCTGAAAGTGGTTAGTGATTTAGAAATGACTGATGAGTTGAAACGTAAAGACAGGTTGTGGAAAGTTAGGCCATTTATTGAAGATATTAGAGGGGGATGTTTATCAATGACTAGGCAGGCACATCTTTCAGTTGATGAACAGATGATTCCTTTTTCTGGTACTACTTCTCTCAAGTAGTACGTTGCCAACAAGCCTAATCCTGTAGGTCTTAACAATTTTGTTCTGGATGATTCATCAGGCCTCGCACTAGACTTCTGTATTTACCAAGGAAAAGGAACCTTCCTGCTGGACCAAACTGATGCAAAATTAACAGTAGGTGAATCTGCCGTACTGAAATTATCCGAGTCAATCCCACCGTATACTGTAGTGTACATGGATAGATATTTCATGACAGAAAGACTCTTCGACCTATTAGCGAAAAAAAATATCAGTGCAACTGGTACAGTTATGAAATCTGGGGTTTCAAATGTGCCATTTACCCCAGATAAGATTTTTGCCAAGCAGCCAAGAGGAACATCTGAACATTTTGTGGCAAATGACACAGATTCTGTTAGTATTTGTGTTACAAAATGGTTTGATAACAAGCCTGTAATGCTGATGTCATCACAGGAAGTAAAATGCCCAGTCGAAACATGCCTCAGATGGAGCAAAAAGATAACAAGTATATAACAGTTCCTCAGCCGTGTGTTGTCGGACGGTACAACACTTTCATGGGAGGCGTTGACCTCAATGATAGAATGATATCATATTACCGACATGATACCAGAACAGTGAAATGGACCCTGCGAACAATTTTGAACTTCATCGATCTTGCAGTACTAAACTCCTGGATCCAGTACCGAGGTGATCAACAGCTTATGAATGTATCTCAGAGAAATAGAATGAAATCATTGGAGTTCAGGCTTCAACTCATTGAAGAACTGATTGGTTCTGGGTGCAGCTCAGAAGAATCAAGTGATGACTCAAGTGAAGTATATTGTGAACCTAAGAGGAAGATTCAAAAGCTTCCATCTGTACATTATAGAATGAAGGGAGCAAAACATCTTCCAGAAGTAAAAGACCAGAGTTTTCCAAATCGTTGCAGAAATGAAGGATGTGCCGGGAAGAGCCGTGTAAAATGTATGAAATGTAATGTATACCTATGTCTTACAAAAGACAGAAATTGCTTTGTTACATTCCATTCTCAGCAATAGATCGCTTACTTTACTTAATGTTAGTGCAACAGCGCAATTTTTGTTGTTAATCTTCCCATAAGATGATTCTAAAACCATCTTGACAGACAAAACATTTTAGTGACTTGTGACCTAACGTGCTCAACTGAGGACATAACAAAAATGTGTGTTATAATCTATTGAAATGGTATTCTAATTTATAAAGTGATGTTGTGGAACATTCATAGATCAATAAAAGATAATTTGATCATCATCATCATCATCATCTGTTTACCCTCCAGGGTCGGCTTTTCCCTCGGACTCAGCGAGGGATCCCACCTCTACCGCCTCAAGGGCAGTGTCCTGGAGCTTCAGACTCTTGGTCGGAGGATACAACTGGGGAGAATGACCAGTACCTCGCCCAGGCGGCCTCACCTGCTATGCTGAACAGAGGCCTTGTGGAGGGATGGGAAGATTGGAAGGGATAGGCAAGGAAGAGGGAAGGAAACGGCCGTGGCCTTAAGTTAGGTACCATCCCGGCATTCGCCTGGAGGAGAAGTGGGAAACCACGGAAAACCACCTCCAGGATGGCTGAGGTGGGAATCGAACCCACCTCTACTCAGTTGACCTCCCGAGGCTGAGTGGACCCCGTTCCAGCCCTCGTACCACTTTTCAAATTTCGTGGCAGAGCCGGGAATCGAACCCGGACCTCCGGGGGTGGCAGCTAATCACGCTAACCACTACACCACAGAGGCGGACATAGATAATTTGATAAGAAACAATATATTTGTTACAAAAAAATTCAGGTCTCAGGAGATTATCAAATTTGTAATACCGGTACACATTCTGTATGAAACATATGTATGTTTTTTTCAGAATAGCTGTTTAGTTCTAGACAGTTATCCCCGATGAATTGGAAAAAGGCAAGGAAGGAAGAGAAGAAACCTAAACATTCTGAATTTCGTGTTCATACGTTCTCTAAATCAACCGCCCTATAAAATGTTTAGTTCTCGATTATGGTGGGTAAAAGTCATTTTATAATTTTAATTTCTACTCACGTGTCAAAATAAATACCAGATCCATTCTGATAGCGATCTGTACTAATAATTGCTACAAATAAATGCTGCACACGAACTCACCCTCGTGAATATATTTCCATTCCACACGTAAGACCTAATTTACTGTCCGGCTACATGGCTAAATGGTTAGCGTGCTGGTCATTGGTTACAGGGGTCCCGGGTTCGTTACCTGGCATGGTCGGGAATTTTAACCGTAATTGGTTAACTTCACTGTCACGGGGGCTGGGTGTACGTGTCGTCTTCATCATCATCTCATCCTCATCACGACGCGCAGGTCACCTACGGGTGTCAATTCAAAAGACCTGCATCTGGTGAGCTGAACATGTCCTCGGACTCTCCCGGCACTAAGAGCCATACGCCATTTTATTTACCTAATTTACTTCCCTTTAATATTGCCGATCAATTTAACTACCATAATTTATAAGTTCCCACATTCCTTGAAAACATTTGAATATATTATTATTCCGTCACATATAATACTACAACAGAATCCACTAACAGACATGATTCTAAACGGAAACATGCAGAGGACTGTAAATATTACCACGTGCTAGCAACGAATTCGAAGCTGAAGCGCCCACAACATGGCGATGAACGAAAGTGTTCAATATTCCGCATAGCATCAGCACACTCTGTGAGTCTAGATAAGTAATATTAAAGCCTTTGGTTCCGAGTACCCTCCTGCCATTGTTCCCACCTGTTTGTACCAGCAATCATTCTCGCTACTTTCATGTCTGTTAATTCTAACTTATGAATAAGATGTCGTGAGTCCACCCAGCTTTCGCTCCCGTAAAGCAAAGTTGGTCTGAAAACAGACCGTTGTAAAGATATTTTCGTCCGGGAGCTGACTTCCTTCTTAGAATACTGTTGATGATCGCAACTGCAAGCTCACTGCATTAGCTTTACTACACCTTGATTCAATCTCACTTACTATATTACCATCCTGGGAGAACACACAACCTAAATAGTTAAAATTATCTACCTGTTCCAGCTTCGTATCACCAATCTGACAATAAATTCTGTTGAATTTCTTACCTACTAATAACAGTTTAGTCTTCAAGAGGCTAAGTTTCATACCATACTCATTGCACCTATTTCCAAGTTCCAACATATTATAATAGAGTGATATAAATTGTATATACTAATAATAATAATCGAACGAGTTATGCAGATTTTCCATTAATATTATCAAGAAAAACGTGTCTATATATTAAAGAATCTGAGGGTTCATTGACTTACATGAGTTTACAAAATTTTAATATTATTACAATAGTCCGCCTATGTAGTGTACTAGTCAGTGTGATTAGGTGCCACGCCCGGAGACCTGGGTTCGATTCCCAACTCTGCCATGAAATTTCAAAATTGGTGCGAGGACTGGAACGGGGTCCACTCAGCCTCAGGAGGTCAACTGAGTGGACGGGGTTTGATTCTCGCCTCAGATATTCTCGAAGTAGTTCTCCGTGGTTTCCCCATTTCTCCTCCATGCAATTGCTTGGATGGTACCTAAATTAAGGCTACGGCCGCTTTCTTCCCTCTTCCTTGTCTATCCCTTCCAATCTTCCCATACGCCACAAGGCCCCTGTTCAGCATAGTAGGTGAGACTACCTGGGCGAGGTCTTGGTCCTCCTTCCCAGTTGTATCACCCAGGCCAAAAGTCTCAAGCTCCAGGACACTGCCCTTGAGGCGGTAGAGGTGGGATCTGCCGCGGGTGCGATTGAAAAGACAACCCTGGACCGTAAATAGATGAAGAAAGAGAAATAAATATTATTATAACAATAAATTACCATCCCAATATGCTTCTTCCTCATCTTCCACCGCTTTTCCCACATCATTGGGTTCGCGGTTGCTAACTGTTTCGCTCATGTGGATTTGGCATTGTTTACAACCGGATGCCTTTCCTGATGCCAACCCTATACGGAGGGATTTATAACTATTGCGTGTTTCTGTGGTGGTTGGTAGTTTGTGCGTTGTGTGAATATGAAGAGAAAAGTGTTGGGACAAACACAAACACCCAGTCCCCGGACTAGAAGAATTAATCATATGCGATTAAAATCCCCGGCCTGGCCGGTAACCGAACCAGCTACCCTCTGAACCAAAGGCCTCAACACTGACCATTCAGCCTGTGAGTCGGACACCATCCCAATATACTAACAAACTCAATTTTAATAGACAAGCATTGAAGGCAGCCCTCTTTCGTTCGGGGCCTTCCTGACACACGAGAAAGATTTCTGGGGATTAGGACAGTCGGAGAGTGTGGGGATGATTCTATTTTAGTAGCTTTATTCAATTTGCTCTATTTACTTCGAACTGACATTCCTGAAAACGAAGCGGCAGGAAAAGGTTATAATTAAGATGAGGTCAGTAATAAATACTTTGATAAACAATATCTTTACAAGAGAAAATATAATAAACATGGCGATTATTACATTTTCCTACAGCAAAATTTATAATAACCTCAAACAGCTTTAAAAGTTTTGTTAGCCGCCATTAATGACGTCGGCAATTCTGCACCCATTTTCCTCACCTATTCTTACCTTTCGGGAATCTAAATAATCCAGATCCCTTTAGATGAGTGACTTTCACAATCTGGAGCGACACAATAACCCTCATTGCATTGGATAGCACGCAGGCGACAGTAAGTAGAGAGCTTCGATCCCACAATGGCCTCTGCCGCAATAATTCTGGGAGCGTGACCAGATATGTGTATATAGAACTTATTTAGACCTCTTGTCACCAGCTCCAGTACGCAAACGGTCATGATTTGTAAACATACCTAATTGGAAAGCCTAGCCGACGCGGGGCTGGTTTGGTCAGATGCTCGCTGACTCTCTGAACTCTACTTGGCGGTTATGGTCCATCTCAGCCCTGTATGTAGTATTTGAAGTTTATCAAATAAGTCAATCTCCTGTCGGCATATTTACTGGCAGGTAAAGAACCATCTGCGGGACAAAATTATGGCACCTCAGCGCATCCGAAGGAACGCAATAATACTTAGTGTGGTGTAAAAGCAATAACATAATTATTAAACTATTTCATTGTGTTATTGACTATACTCAGGAAAGGATAATTAAATGTAGGTATTAAAATCCTTCTCAACGAACGGAAGATACGCTAGACTGGTGACTATAAATGAAAGAGATAAACGATTATTACAGTCTGTTAATTACAAATCATCATCACAATCATCATCATCATCATCATCTGTTTACCCTCCAGGTTCGGCTTTTCCCTCGGACTCAGCGAGGGATCCCACCTCTACCGCCTCAAGGGCAGTGTTCTGGAGCTTCAGACACTTGGTCGGGGATACAACTGGGGAGAATGACCAGTACCTCTCCCAGGCGGCCTCACCTGCTATGCTGAACAGGGGCCTTGTGGAGGGATGGGAAGATTGGAAGGGATAGACAAGGAAGAGGGAAGGAAGCGGCCGTGGCCTTAAGTTAGGTACCATCCCGGCATTCGCCTGGAGGAGAAGTGGGAAACCACGGAAAACCACTTCGAGGATGGCTGAGGTGGGAATCGAACCCATCTCTACTCAGTTGACCTCCCGAGGCTGAGTGGACCCCGTTCCAGCCCTCGTACCACTTTTCAAATTTTCGTGGCAGAGCCGGGAATCGAACCCGGACCTCCGGGGGTGGTAGCTAATCACGCTAACCACTACACCACAGGAGCGGACTAATTACAAATAAGGCGAGATATCAGGAAATGCTCTGCCGACGTGTTACAGTTGTTTATTTGTCACATAACTCTGTGAGCCGTAAGATATGTTCCAAAGTTGATGCGATTTTTGACTGATTTGACGTTATTATTGTTTCGTTGAAGGCCCATAAGAAAGTTGTCGCTTACGGTTGTATAACTTCTCGTGTAACATTATGGGATCCATGATTAAAATTATTTCCGCATAGGCCTGAGGCATGAACCCTGAAACTTCAAGCAAGTTACTCTCGCACAATTTTCTTGAAGTAGGCCTAGGCCAAGTGACATGCAGAAGTCATGCTCAGATGAACTGTTGTTTGCTCTGGATTCGAAGAAATTCCGAGTGATCCAATTTATCAGCCTTATCGAGAGACGTGTCCTAGTGCTTTCGATTACGGAGGTAGGCCATTTATTTTTCAAATTTATTGCAGTTTGGCCTCAGGAAGAAACCTTGAGTCTCGAAAGGATTCTGCAATATTTCCTTCCAAATCCTGTAATATTTCCATATCGTTCTTTCAATGAAATTCACAGACCATAGACACGTTATGCACAGGTTAGTAATTTGATTCACAAACAGGTTCAAACACTAGGAGAAGAGAGCCGGGATATTTCTTCATAAATGCGAGTTATACAATATAAAGCAAGCAGAACTTTGGAGACAAAGCGAGAGAGTTTATCCTGAACATTGCTATGAGCGATGTGCTCGGAATATTAATGAGCGAGCCAATTTGTTGTGCCTGT
The DNA here is from genome assembly GCF_040414725.1 of Anabrus simplex. NCBI lineage: Eukaryota > Metazoa > Arthropoda > Insecta > Orthoptera > Tettigoniidae > Anabrus > Anabrus simplex. The sequence continues at coordinate 351,683,404 of NC_090266.1, read as the reverse complement.
GACGTGAATAAGGAGTGCAAGGCACGCTTAGGACGAGACACGTTGTTTCAAGGTCCGTAGAGGATGGGAAACTACCTCTTACAGAGGTTAGCACCACTCATTTCTGAGGGTGTTTTCAAATATTGACCACTGAGTTCATTAAACGAACTCGAAAAGTAATTGAGGCGGTGTCCGGAAAAGTGCGAACACGGAAATTTGCGAACACATCATTAAAGCGGAAATTTGCGCACACTAGGGATTATTACTACCTGACTAGGGTTTCCCAGGTCTTGGTAAATATTTCGTTGCCGGAAATTTGCGAAAACTATCTTCGAAAAAAAAGAAACAATACATGTAATGTAAGCTACCTCTGTAAAAAAACAAACTTTAATCCATACAACGTATTGAATCTGATTTCCATCACACTTTACACAGGCTTTAGATTGTCAAAATGATAATCATCAACTTATTATTTTGGGGTGTTGAAAATCAGCCTTCATAGGTTTCGTCCTTTTTTTCATACAGTACATTTATCGTTTAAAATCGGCTTTTATAGGCTTCGTCATGTTTACATACGTATATATTTACATTTTCGTTACCGTAATTCAGTCCAATTTCTGAATGTATATTTGTCTCTGCATATACATTGTTGGTTTTCTCAATCCTGTCTCCAGTTTCAAGTATTTCCTCTTTCTTTTCTTCCCTTGAAGATGCAATTCTAACCTCGTGTACATGCATTTTGTGTGTTCCGCTTCCTTCTTCAAACATTCCACCAGCATGTTGACTCTGGGGTGGCGGATTCCAACGACAGTATTTAATTTGTTGTGCTATCCTTCTACAACACTCGTGATTCTGTGTCCCTTAGCGTAGCAACACCACATTTCGATGGGGATCTCTTCATTTTGTAACCATGTATCTACAAAGTAGCCAAAAAACTCGAATAATTTTTGGTTGTCGGGAGCTTCCGCATGAATCTGGAGCCATCTGTCATCTACGTCCTCCGGTTTCAAAAATGCCAGTGCCGCACACATGGTGACGTGAAGCCTTAACTCTTCATTCTTACGGTATTCCTCTCGTAGACCCAGACTTTGAATTTTTATCCATAAGCATTTCTTCATATGGAAGTGGCAGCCACTCACTTTAGTTGAGGAAAATTTTATGTAGAGCCGATATTCCAGCTGCCTCAAAATCGACATTGACTTCACTGGGACACCACTGTGGAACTACTTCTTTAATAAGAAGGAACAGGCAAATGTATTTTTATTTCTTCTTATTAAGGAATAGGGCAAATACCACAGGGAACACATATATGTCTCGTCAGGCCGGTCTGCGAGGTCTGAGTGAACAGTGTAGACTTGTGCAAACTGTTTGCTTCAGCACCTGAATGTATTATCCATAATAAATTGTGTAGATGTTTTTAAACATTATTTTCCTTTGTCTCCGCTGAAAACTAGGGTTCTTTCTTCTAGTCCGTCATCAACAAGGAGAGAACTGCTACCATGGCCATTTTCAAGATTTCTTCATTGAGAATAATGTCACCACGTTCTTCTGGCTCTTGTTGATTTCCACGTTTGTTACTCCGCTGATTTCGCAAGGTCCTCTTCATCGATTTGTCAGAATGTCATAACCTGAAAGGGCTATATTGATTAATTAAAACATTTCTGACCTTACGATGACTTTAAAAATCATTAAAAAAACAATTTTGTAGAGCTTATTACGCTCTGTAAGTTTTGTTCAGTCAAAATTTTCATCTAAGTACCATTTAAAGCTAAAAATCACACAAAAAACACTTTTCGTCAAGAGAGTAGAAAAACACCAACAATTTTTCCGGATGTACAGGCTGTGCCAAATAATTGTACACTATTAATAGAAAATATATTAATTTTCATGAATATACATTACGTATTGTTATTTGTTGACCTATAATATAATTTGAAATACAAAATTCATTCTTGCTTTATTTTACCGTATGGCACATGCACTTTATATTAATAAAATACGAAAGTTTTTGGATAAGGACGTTTGTTTACTAATCTTTACTATGTAGGTTTCCTATTTCATCGGTGTATACCTCACATAACTGTGTAGTTTCTTCTCAAGCCCTCTTATTGGCATTACACACTTGCTTCTTCAATTCTTGAGCGGCGTCATCAGGTGGTCCTCACAAATGCTCGGATACATAAAGTGCCTTTTCATTCTTCGAGAGCATTAAAGTGAAAAAAAGTACGGGTATGCTTCCGAACTGGCCGCCGCACCGGCCGCAGTATTAGTTAAAAAAACTACCTGGTAGATGTTTGTGATATGGTATGAGAGGTTGCAAATACAATGCCAGTGTTAAAATCGGAAACCTAATCCAGGGTATATGGGATTCTCAGGAAAGTGTTCCCATATTTCCGGCAACGAAATATTTACCAAGACCTGGGAAACCCTAGTCATCATCATCATCATGTGTTTACCCTCCAGGTTCGGCTTTTCCCTCGGACTCAGCGAGGGATCCCACCTCTACCGCCTCAAGGGCAGTGTCCTAGAGCTTCAGACTCTTGGTCGGGGGATACAACTGGGGAGTATGACCAGTACTTCGCCCAGGCGGCCTCACCTGCTATGGTGAACAGGGGCCTTGTAGGGAGATGGGAAGATTGGAAGCGGCCGTGGCCTTAAGTTAGGTACCATCCCGGCATTCGCCTGGAGGTGAAGTGGGAAACCACGGAAAACCACTTCGAGGATGGCTGAGGTGGGAAGCGAACCCACCTCTACTCAGTTGACCTCCCGAGGCTGAGTGGACCCCGTTCCAGCCCTCGTACCACTTTTCAAATTTCGTGGCAGAGCCGGGAATCGAACCCGGACCTCCGGGGGGTGGCAGCTAATCACGCTAACCACTACACCACAGAGGCGGCCGGAAACCCTAGTCAGGTAGCAATAATCCCTAGTGTGCGCGAATTTCCGATTTAATGATGTGTTCGCAAATTTCCGTGTTCCCACTTTTCCGGCATCCACTGAGCCATGGGACTTGTACCATGCACCCTTATTGAGTGTTATTAGTGTCCAGTGTTACACTGGAGAAAACTTCCACCTAATGTAAATCCTTCGATATCACCTTAAGAATCAGCCGTGGTTAAAACGAGTGTAGCGCACGGGTCGAGCAAATAAAATTTTATGGTACCCAGGAGTAAGATGTTACACAGTCCGGATCTGCGGTGTAGGGGGAAACGCGTCCACCTGCCACCCGGCGACCCCGGGTTCGATTCCAGGTTGGGTCAGGGGTTTTTAATTGTAAACGATTAATATCCCTGGTCTGGGGACTGGGTGTTTTTGTCGTCCGTAATGTTCCTTTCCTCACATTCGACACTTTACACTTCCTCCATTCTAATTACATGCAATGTTTATATCAAAGTAGGGGCAAAATATCTCTATAGGTCGACGTCCCGAACAAATAGCATTAAAGAAGATGTTATACTAATCTACACGATACTTCTCTCTTTAACTGAAGCCAGGATGAGTGGCCCAGACGGTAGAATCGCAGGCCTGGTGAGTCCTAGTCTATCCCGGCTCAATTAGGTGGTGTTTGAAGGCTCTCAAATACGCCAGTCTCGGGTCAACATATTCATCAGCACGTAAAAGAATTCTTACGGGACAAGATTCCTGCGTTTTGGGTGCCTGTGAAAAACGTAAACGTAGCTGGTGGAACGCAAGTCGAATTAGAGGGCTGTTATTATTATTATTATTATTATTATTATTATTATTATTATTATTATTATTATTATTATTATTATTCATCTGGTTATCCTCCAGGTTCGGTTTTTCCCTCGGACTTAGCGAGGGATCCAACCTCTACCGCCTCAAGGGCAGTGTCCTGGAGCTTCAGACTCTTGGTCGGGGGATACAACTGGGGAGTATGACCAGTACCTCGCCCAGGCGGCCTCACCTGCTATGCTGAACAGGGGCCTTGTGGAGGGATGGGAAGATTGGAAGGGATAGGCAAGGAAGAGGGAAGGAAGCGGCCGTGGCCTTAAGTTAGGTACCATCCCGGCATTCGCCTGGAGGAGAAGTGGGAAACCACGGAAAACCACTTCGAGGATGGCTGAGGTGGGAATCGAACCCACCTCTACTCAGTTGACCTCCCGAGGCTGAGTGGACCCCGTTGCAGCCCTCGTACCACTTTTCAAATTTTCGTGGCAGAGCCGGGAATCGAACCCGGACCTCCGGGGGTGGCAGGTAATCACGCTAACCACTACACCACAGAGGCGGACATTATTATTATTATTATTATTATTATTATTATTATTATTATTATTATTATTATTATTATCGATCGGTGGATTGTCAGAGGCCTGCTATTCGGAGCAAGAGGCGCCCTCCCTATTCAGACATCGAACTTCCTACAAAACTTGAAAGTTCCATTCTGCGAGTTAGAAAAAATAGTAATACAGATACTGAGGGACTCTCTGCAAATCATTCACTTCCATCTGTACCTGAGAACGTGATTGACATTTCTGCCCCACTAACCCTGGGAAAATAGAAGATAAGAGCTTCAACGACTAAATTTTCATTTCTTGATATTTTTAAACTCCATTGAAATTGAAACTGTATTCCGGATCCAAATGGTCACCCTAATTGGAGGACGGATGATTTATTTCTTTAATAAATCTCTCTCTCTCTCTCTCTCTCTCTACAAGTGAGTGTTATCTTGGATTATATGAAAACTAGAGTTGTGTGCATGCCTCTTATCCCAGAAAACTAGTAATTAAAAATAATAAGGAAAATAGTCCGACTCATTGGCCGTATGGTCACCGTTGAGACCTTTGGTTCAGGGGGTCCCGGGTTCGTTTCCAGGCCGGGTCGGTGATTTTAATCGCGTGTGATTAATTCTTCCATTTCGGGGACTGGGTATTTGTGTTTGTCTCAACACTTTCCTTTCAACACTCCGACAGTGCACTACACTACCAACCGCCAAAGAAACACGCAATATTGATTACATCCCTCCATATAGGGATTGCGTCAGGAAGGGCATCCAACCGTACAACAGCGCCAAATCCACATGTGTGGCACAGTTCGTAGCCGCAACCCCACTGATGTGCGAAACGCGGTAGAAAAAGAAGAAGAAATAAGTTAATAAGAAAAATAATATTGGGATTTTACACCGAAACGATTTAATTAACATTCTGATAAATCTACTCATGAGAGTCAAGCTCTCTTCAGGATCAACTATCGGTGCCGATGTAGAGTCTGCTCTGACTACCTGCGTTATTCAACTGTCACATCGCTTTCCAGCTGCGCGTATTGTGCCTATTTGTTCTTATGCTTCGTATTCCAGAGTTCAAGTAATATTCAGTCCTCAGCTTCGTGCTTCATCTGAGTGATCATTGTTATTATTACGTCTGTTCTGATATGAAACGTAGTTACTACTTCGCGACTGCGATGGGAAAGTACCATGTGGCTTAAAAGAATGTTGTGTCTCTGCATGAGCCAAGACGAGTGAGTAACCTTCCATGAAGGTAGTTTCTTTCCGCTTGAGAATTCACTATTTTGGAACCATTAAAACTATTGATACTCGGCTAAGTATATTTAGGTTCCATTGAGTGAGTTGGCCGCGCGGTTAGGGTCGCGCAGCTGTGAGCTTACATTCGGGAGATAGAGGGTTCGAACCCCACTGTAAGCTGCCCTGAAAATAGTTTTCTGTCGTTTCCCATTTTCACACCAGACAAATGCTTGGGCTGTGCGTTAATTAAGGCCACGGCCGCTTCCTTTCCAATCCAAGCCCTTTTCTATCACATCGTCGCCAAAAATCAACTCCCTATCTGTGTCAGTACGACGTAAAACAAATGGTTATAAATATACAGATAGACTTTTTCCAAAGATAGTGAATTTCACTATAAATTTCAATTTAATGTTATTATTCCTTCGTTGTGCAACCAACGTTCTCGTAAAAGCACCATTATCAATCAACATCATTATCACTATAATCAAAAACGAAAATCAACAACAGAAAAAACAACGGCAGCTGCTCCCCCTCAAGTGTTATAATTCCATTATGCTGTATGAACCCATAATCCTACATATTCAAGAGGACCGCCGCGTTTATAATTATGTAGAGCGGGCGAGTGAGCGGGACTAGTACATCTTTTTTTATGAAGAGGAAGCCTTCTGGGCGAAGTTAGATCCACTTTTATTATTGCTTCTCTTGATGGAAAGTATGTTGACTTCCAGTGAGAACGGAATAATTCGGAAGACTTCGGAAATTGATAATGGATTTTTGGCCAATATCCCATACTGAGAGAGATTTTGGCAATGTCATTAGAAAGGAATTAATTAACAAGAATTTCTGGAATCATTTAATAAATCTCACAACACAAGGAGAAATATAATTGTACCGGTTGAGTCAGCCGCACTTGACGTTTCTGCTTTTAGGCATCCCAACGAACATCAGTGGGGTGATGGTCGATTTTCCTTTGCCGTTCACCAAGATACAGTCGTCTTTAAAGCACTTACTGGGTCATCGCTACACGACTTGTTTAAAAACATGTATGCGACAGATATTTACACAATACTTCAAACTTTCATATGGTTATGTAAAATTTTCGTTCGTAATCTGTTTTCCCTCCAGGGTCGGTTTTTCCTCGGACTCAGCGAGGGATCCCACCTCTACCGCCTCAAGGGCAATGTCCTGGAGCTTCAGACTCTGGGTCTGGGGATACAACTGGGGAGGATGACCAGTACCTCGCCCAGGCGGCCTCACCTGATATGCTGAACAGGGGCCTTGTGGGGGGGATGGGAAGTTTGGAAAGGATAGACAAGGAAGAGGAAAGGAAACGGCCGTGACCTTAAGTTAGGTACCATCCCGGCATTTTCCTGGAGGAGAAGTGGGAAACCACGGAAAACCACTTCCAGGATGGCTGAGGAGGGAATCGAACACCTCTCTACTCAGTTGACCTCCCGAGGCTGAGAGGACCCCGTTCCACCCCTCGTACCACTTTTCAAATTTCGTGGCAGAGCCGGGAATCGTACCCGGGACTCTGGGGGTGGCAGTTAATCACACTAACCACCACACCACAGAGGCGGTGTGTAAAATGTACGTGCTAATTATAACATTTCGATTGGTTACGAAATTATCGCTAAAAGCGATGACATAATGATAGAAAACGTGTGTGAGCTTGTGAAGCGGGACGTAGTTTTACACCAAGTAAGCTTTCTGATAAGTCCGAGACAACAGTCACCGTGGTGTAGTGGACTAACCACTGACGTGTTGACGCATCTTGCGTTGGTAGGTGGGTTGGGCTCCCACGAGCTATAAATATTTTTTATGCACTACTGGAGTGTTGAAAATCCGCACTGGGTAAGGCATGTAGCATTTCAGGCACGATGGGGAGTAAATGTCTGGTGTGGTATACAGGGTGATCACCTAATTGGACCATATTTCTTTCTGGTACCTACAGTTTCTTCAAAGCCAACTACCATTGCTGCTAGTGGATGTGCCCCTGGGTGAGCGTGTAACCATGCTGAATCAACACGAGCTCCCCCTCACATATCAGCAGATGTTCGCAAATACCTGAATGTTACGCATCCCGGTCGATGGATAGGAAGGGGAGGACTTATAACCTGGCCTGCTGGATCGTCCGATTTGACGCCAATGGACTTCTTTCTATTAGGCTATTTGAAGGATGTAGTGTAACGCTCAGCAGCCGGAATATCCTGAAATCGTCGCCATAAGACATATCTGTGTGGGTGCGACGTAAAGCCAATAGCAAGAAGAAGAACATCCTGAAAGCCTTCGAAACCTTATTACTGCAGCCCGTGAATCCGTAAGCCCTACAGTGCTACAAAGAACCCGAATGGCAGTTCAGCGGCGTGCTAAAACGTGCATTACTGCAGAAGGCCATCTATTCGAACACTTACTGCGCTAACAGGCTGTTGCTCAGTCAAGCTGATTCAAACCCCCAACCATTCTATCCTTGTGCTTCCCTGCTTATAAAACATCGACATAAGCAGCCCTAATGGCCCAGAACAGTGCCAAAATAAATAAATAAATAAATAAATAAATAAATAAATAAATAAATAAATAAATAAATAAACCCACGACGTGAGGGCATTCGGCTACATTGGCTCTGTGGATGATTGTCGAAGTACAAACTGCGAGTAAAATTTATAGGCTCAAGTGGGATTCGAGTCCGCCTCTGTGGTGTAGTGATTAGCGTGATTACCTGCCACCCCGGAGGCCCGGGTTAGATTACTGGCTCTGCCACGAAATTTGAAAAGTGGTTCGAGGGCTGGAACGGGCCGCTCAGCCTCGGGAGGTGAACTGAGTAGAAGTGGGTTCGATTCCCACCTAAGCCATCTGGAAGTGGTTTTCCGTGGTTTCCCACTTCTCCTCAAGGTACCTAACATAAAGCCATGGCTGCTGCCTTCCCTCTTTCTTGTCTATCCCTTCCAATCTTCACATCCCCACACAAGGCCCCGGTTCAGTCTAGCGGGTGAGGCCGCCTGCGGGAGGTACTGGTCATCCTCCCCAGTTGTATCCCCAGACCCAAACTCTCACGCTCTAGGACACTGCACTAGAGGCGGCAGAGGTTGGATCCCTCGCTGATTGCGAGGGAGAAACCAACACTGGTAAGCAAACAGATTAAGAAAGAAAGAAGTGGGATTTGAACCCACCTACCAGATGCAGCTGTGTTAACAGCACCGCACTTAACCTATGATACCACGGCGACTCCGGCGAGTAGGTTTCCAGACATCCCACTAGATGGACTACTACTTCCACTTCACAAATGCATACACGTTTTCTATCAGTATGCCATCGCTTTTAGCGTTCATTTCATACCCTATTGAAAGCTCATAATTGGCACGTACTTTTTACATAAAAGTATGACAGTTTGATGCATTGTGTAAATGCCTGTCACATGCGGTACATGTGTTTGCAAAGGTAATGGTGCAGTGAGTGTTTAATGATGAATGTTGCTTGGCATACTGCAAAGGCGAATACACCATAACGATACAAGTGACGTTCGGTGGGATGCCTAACAGCATAGACCAGGGATGGCGAACCTATGCCACGCGTGTCTTATTTCGGTGGCACGCCACATGGACATAATAATATTTTATACATAAGTATTGTACTGCAGACAATGCATATCTTACAATGTTTAACGTGTAAGAAGTACATATCGAAAATCTAAATACTAGTTCCATTTGGACGTGCAATATGGCAACATTGGTAGGTCTGAATGTCATTACAGATAGTGTCGTTTTCTGGTGGTTTTTTACGCTGACCTCGCAAACATGTTTTCGGTGCAGAAAAGAACAGAAACTTAACGAAAGCGGTGACCGTATTTTTCAAGAACTCTGGCCAAGGGAATTCGGACTGATAAAAAGATGTGTTGCCTGTGTTATAAACAATTGTATCCCCCACGTTTAATGTAAAGCGCAATTTAGAGACTGGTCATTCAGTTGTTTGTTCCATTTCAAATAAAGAAAGAAGAGAGTTCGTTTAAAAAAATATCGAGCATTACACAAAACAAGCTAGTTCTTTTGTATCATGTACAGCATGCATGTGAAACCGATTTTTGGCGGTGAGTTGTTGAAAGAAAGTTTCTTATTGACGTCCGACACATTATCTGAAAACTTACCTAACAAAAAACTAATAATTAATAGAATTAAAGGAATACCAGCCAGCTGAACTGCTGTCAAGGAAAAATAATAAAAATGAGCGAAGAAGTTTCGGAGCAGTTGAAAGGTAATTTGAATAACCCCCACATGTACGCAGTATCTTTTGATGAAAGCATGAATGTGAACTTACAAACAAGGATAGCTGTTTTTTTAGATTTCCTTCTGGAAATGTGATGAGGGAGAACTTAGTTTAATTGTTGAGCGAACAAACTACAACATGAAAATATTATGAAGCTAATGGAGGAATTGAAGTCCATTCGGATTATTAGTACTTTTGACTTATATATATACACTGACTGACAGAGCAAATGCAAAACCAAGAAGGAGTGGTTCGAAAGGGATGAAAGTTGGGGAAAAAACAGAGACGGCACAGACGAATAATTGATATTTATTTCAAACCGATATGCAGGTTACACAATGCGCACGGCATCGACTCAGTAGGATGTAGGACCACCGCGAGCGGCGATGCACGCAGAAACACGTCGAGGTACAGAGTCAATAAGAGTGCGGATGGTGTCCTGAGGGATGGTTCTCCATTCTCTGTCAACCATTTTCCACAGTTGGTCGTCCGTACGAGGCTGGGGCAGAGTTTGCAAACGGCGTCCAATGAGATCCCACACGTGTTCGATTGGTGAGAGATCCGGGGAGTACGCTGGCCACGGAAGCATCTGTACACCTCGTAGAGCCTGTTGGGAGATGCGAGCTGTGTGTGGGCGGGCATTATCTTGCTGAAACAGAGCATTGGGCAGCCCCTGAAGGTACGGGAGTGCCACCGGCCGCAGCACATGCTGCACGTAGCGGTGGGCATTTAACGTGCCTTGAATACGCACTAGAGGTGACGTGGAATCATACGCAATAGCGCGCCAAACCATGATGCCGCGTTGTCTAGCGGTAGGGCGCTCCACAGTTACTGCCGGATTTGACCTTTCTCCACGCCGACGCCACACTCTTCTGCGGTGACTATCACTGACAGAACAGAAGCGTGACTCATCGGAGAACACGACGTTCCGCCATTCCCTCATCCAAGTCGCTCTAGCCCGGCACCATGCCAGGCGTGCACGTCTATGCTGTGGAGTCAAAGGTAGTCTTCTGAGCGGACGCCGGGAGTGCAGGCCTCCTTCAACCAATCGACGGGAAATTGTTCTGGTCGATATTGGAACAGCCGGGGTGTTTTGCACATGCTGAAGAATGGCGGTTGACGTGGCGTGCGGGGCTGCCACCGCTTGGCGGCGGATGCGCCGATCCTCGCGTGCTGACGTCACTCGGGCTGCGCCTGCACCCCTCGCACGTGCCACATGTCCCTGCGCCAACCATCTTCGCCAGAGGCGCTGCACCGTGGACACATCCCTATGGGTATCGGCTGCGATTTGACGAAGCGACCAACCTGCCCTTCTCAGCCCGATCACCATACCCCTCGTAAAGTCGTCTGTCTGCTGGAAATGCCTCCGTTGACGGCGGCCTGGCATTCTTAGCTATACACGTGTCCTGTGGCACACGACAACACGTTCTACAATGACTGTCGGCTGAGAAATCACGGTACGAAGTGGGCCATTCGCCAACGCCGTGTCCCATTTATCGTTCGCTACGTGCGCAGCACAGCGGCGCATTTCACATCATGAGCATACCTCAGTGACGTCAGTCTACCCTGCAATTGGCATAAAGTTCTGACCACTCCTTCTTGGTGTTGCATTTGCTCTGTCAGTCAGTGTATATATAATCATTGTATTTTTTACAATTTGTTTTATGTCGCACCGACACAGATAGGTTTTGTGGCGACGATGGGATTGGCTTACGAGTGGGGAGGAAGCCGCCGTGGCCATAATTGTGGTACAGCCCCACGGAACATGCAATTAAATGTATAAATAAATAAATAAATAAATAAATAAATAAATAAATAAATAAATAAATAAATAAATAAATAAATAAATAAATAAATAAATCAGTAAATGAATAAATGTAACATATTATGATACATAATCGGGAATTTAGAAAGGAAGTCGCGGGTGGGGGGTTGTAGGTTGTAAATATCCCGTAATGGAAAACAACAAGTGGCACAATCAACTGATGAGAATAATAAACCAGACTTAAAATGGCACACTAGTTGGAAAAGGTTCGCCATCCCTGGCATAGACCGTCAGGCACGGCTGATTCACCCGGTATATGCATATGCCCGGAGAGAATTTCGACTGTCGCCCATCATCCGAACATCCCAAGTTCCCTGGTATCGTCATTCCATATCCTTTATATCCTGATGAAACCTTTCACCCGGTTCCTCACTTGCAGCACCCAGGTTTGGAGGAAAAGGGTCAAGGTGAGAATAAAAATTAAAAAATGTAACTTCAAACTCATTGAGCATCCCAGCATTTTCAACTTCGTCAGCATGTTCTCCACTATGTCGATAAACTCTGGGCTGCGACTGTTTCCCAGGAAGTTTTGAACCACACACTTAAAGGCAGTCCAGGCTTCTCGCTCCACGGCATTCATTGAATTAAGGAAATCTTCATCTAGCATTATTTCCGAATATGGGGTCCATTGAACACACCCTCCTTCAGCTTAGCATCTGACAGGTTGGGGAACTTGTTACATAAGATATTTGAAACAGTTGCCACACCTAAGTAATGCTTTGACAAACTGTTTCGTTATACCCAGTTTGAGGTGCAGAGGTGATAAGAGTATTCTGTCTCCACTCGTGGGTCACACTTGATATTTTTGTCCCCTGGAACCAATTTCAACCTTTGGGGCCACTGCTTTTGCTCCCAATGTTTGTCACGAGCACGACTGTCCCATTCACAGATGAACTTGGTATATCAGGTCTGTTGTCCTAGAAGCATACCCAACACTTTCAAATCCCCACACACCATCGAATTGTGATTCTCATAATGAATGGTAGTGAGAAGCACCTTCATGTTGTCGTATATTTCCTTCAGGTGCACTGAATGGCCGACAGGTATTGAGGCATGCATGTTACTAATGTGCAGCAGAACTGCCTTCAGGCTTCTTTTAGATGAATCTATGAACAGTCTCCGGTCACCGGGTGCGTACGGAATGTTGAGCTGACCTATCAAACCTTCTACATCACTGCAGTACACTAACATGTCATTTTGAGAAAAATATTGCGTGAATATCAAGTCCCTTTCTCTATTAAATGTAACGGACGTTCCGGGTGCTAAGAAATGTCTTTCACGCAGTCTTGACCCTAGGAGCTCTGCTTTATCCTTTGACAGTCCCAGATCACGGACTAAATCATTTAGATCTGGCTGAGTGAACAGACGAGGGGCCTCATCTGTGCCTACTTCAAAGTCAGTATCATCCGTCTCCTGCTCGGCATCCATGTCATCACTGTCATCCGTATCTAATGTCTGCGGAGGCTGTGGTATAGGTAAATCCGGGCCTTGTGGACTAGGACGAATAGCTGAGCGAATGTTGTTAGGATACTCAATATTATTTTTTTTCTTGTTGAAACTAGTTACCTTACAAGAGCAGGAGTAGCAGTCGTCGGTATGATCCTGTTGCTCTCGCCAGACCCTAGGGATGCCAAATCGTAATGACTTCTTGTTTCCTGCCACTCACCGTCGTAAATCGTCTACACACACAATGCACACGACCTGTGGAGCCCATGGTTTATCGATGTTGCCGAGTTTCACCCCGAAATAGGCATGGTAGACCTTTTTCACGAAAGTAGTAATGTTTCTTTGGTCACTTTTCACCACAAGTTCATCACACATATATAAAAAAACTGTTAGGAGAGTTTACACAACTTCGGGTAGACATTCTGCACCAATCCTAACACGTGCTTCCTTCCACAAGCACAACACAGTGACGGAAATGCAGCGTCATTTGCAACGTGACAGTTCGCTACGTGCCACTAGGAGAGCAAGTGTTGAACAGTTGAAAGCGATGTACCGCTTCTGAGCTTCATATGGTGTTTTCATGTCTATTATAATAAACACTAAGACCCCATATGAAGCTCAGGATATCAATCAGAATATTATTATAATACCATTAAATTGCATTAACATTAATTAAAGATTTATGCGATTTGTGCAAAAACGGTGGGTGATACGACGTTTTCAGTATCATTTTCGAATTCAGGAGGTCGAAATACAAAAAGAACGCCTACATTTTCGAAAAAACTTTTTTTGTGACCTTGAAATTTGTTGCATAGTGTAATTATTTTCTCCAGGCAACTTCAGTTTCAATAAAATGAATGTTACCTATGCGAATTTAAACTACAGTAATATGAACAACTTTCAAGTGTCCGGCTTATAATGTAGCTTAACCGAAGTGGACGGTATGGAAAAGAGGGAATGATTGGAATCTCGACAGAGGGAACCGTTTATTTTGAGTTTGCTGACGACGTTCAGGCAACTAACTTGGGGTCGGAGCTAGCGCTTTTGTATTCAGAGTTACAATACAATAGCAAACACTCGAAAACGAATAGGTTATCCTTCAAATCAGAATTCTATTCGTCTGTGATTCCGTAGGTGACTGAACAGACCAATACGGGAGACAAGGAATTTTCCACAGAGATGGTCGATGGTACAAGCCATTGTTCTCCTTGTTCGTTCTTTTTCCTGAGTTCGTTGCCTCTTATCGTTCGTTATTCGCCTACGGTTTTTTTCGACAGGTAGTGTGTCGCGATGAACTAAAGATCTCCAAGATCAACGGTTGAGGGTTAAGGTCTCCTAGTTGTAGACATCAGTGTGGCACATATTCATCTTAGCCTTAATTACATCCCTAAAACTCTTTCTCTGACCTCCCAAGCAACCTTTACCCACGGTTAACTCAGAGTAAAACACTTGCTTGGGTATGCGATTGTCGGGCATGCGTACTACATGCCCTGTCCATCGTAGCTAACGTCCTAAAACTATGGCTTCTATACTGGTGGTATGTGCCTCTTCAAGTACGCTGACATTTGTGCGTCTATCTTGCCAGGTTATATGCAAACTTCTCATTAAACGACGCTGGTGATATTGTTACAACTTTTTAATATGCCGCCTGTAGCATGTACAGGATTAAGATCCATATGTTAAGCTGGGAAATACAACTGAATTTTATACTAGGATCTTCGTTGCAGCATCGACATCATGATTGTCAAATACTCGGGATCGTCGTTTGGCAAAGGATGCTCCAGTATGATTGGTTCTAAGTTGGATTTCCGAACCTGTATTTGCTCTTGATGAGAGGATGCTGCCAAGGTAAGGGAAGGAGTTTACTACTTGAAGGCTCACTCCGTTAATGGAGACATTGATCTCTCTATATGTCTTCCTCCAGGGGCTGGTTGATAGAGATTCTGTGTCTTACTGATAGTCAGTTTGAGACCAATCTTTCTCTATGGAGTTTAAAAGGCATTCACGGTTAACACTAGTTCTTCTTCAGACTGAGCTACAAATGCATTATCATCAGCATGCTGTAACTCGACTAATGCTGTGGAAATTGTACGAGTCTTCGACCTTAGACGGCTCAAATTAAACAGTTTCCCATGCAGTCTATAATTTATCAGTATTCCTGGAGGAAGAAGGCCCTTAACTAGCTGCATAACAGCGCCTCTATATAATGAAAACAAAGTGGTGGCAATCACACAGTCTTGCTTAACACCGGTATTGATACGAAATGGCTCTCCAACAGAGTTGGTACCGATAACCGCTGTCGTCGTATCAGTGTAGAACAGGTTCAAGATAGAAATAAATTTCTGTACAAAACCATACAATTCTAAAATCTTCCACAAAGCATCACGGTTTACAAAATCAAATGCCTTAGGGAGATCCCCCCATGGCACTACAGCCCTTGAAGGGCCTTTGCCTACCAAGCGACCGCTGCTCAATCCGAAGGGCTGCAGATTACGAGGTGTCGAGTGGTCAGCACGACGCATCCTCTCGGCCGTTATTCTTGGCTTTCTAGACCGGAGACGCTATCTAAACGTCAGATAGCTCCTCAATTCTAATCACGTAGGCTGAGTAGACCTTGTACCAGCCCTAAGGTCCAAGTAAAAATCCCTAACCTGGCCGGGAATCGAACTCGGGGCCTCCGGGTAAGAGGCAGGCGCGCTAGCCCTACACTACGGGGCTGACCTTAGTGAGATCAGTGAAGGCAATGTAAAGAGGTCTATTTTGTTCTCTGCAAATTTCGTGAAGCTGACGAGCTATGAATATCATATCTGTGGTTCCTCTAGAGGGCCTAAATCCACACTGGCTCTCTGGTAGTATTTCCTCCACTAAGGGTAGTATAAAATTTGCCAAAATTTGAGCAATAATCTTTCCCAAGGCTGACAGTACTGATACTCCCCGATAGTTATTACAATCTGTTTAACACCTTTCTTAAATAATGGAAATATGAGACTATCTCTGAAATCGGGAGGCATTTCTTCAGTTTTCCAAATTTTAACAATCAGTTCATGCAAGTGTCTTCTGAGTTCCTCACCACATTCTATGAGACCTTCCGCAGGTATACCATCAAGACCTGTGGCCTTGTATCGCCTTGCTAGATTAATAGCACGCTTAAATTCATCCAGTGTTGGTAGGGAGCCAAGTTCTTCTTAGATGGGTGCTTGTTCTATTGAGTCATACACCTGTTCATCAACAACTGATTCCTGATTCAGGAGACCTTCAAAATGCTCCTTCCATCTATTCATGATGGAGAACTGATCTTTTAGAAGTGTACTCCTCTCACTGGACCAGAAGGATTTCTACCAAATGTAGTGGGACCATAAACTGCTTTCGTGGCTTGAAAGAATTGTCGAGAATCTCTGTCTGCTACATATTGCACCTCTTATGCTTTGGCTGTCCACCGTGCATTCTTCAGCAAACGGATTCTTCTTTGCACATTTCCTTTGGCAAGACAAAAGGCTTCTTTCTTTGCGAGGCAGTTCATGTCCTTTCGCCACGCTTGCAAGACTTTTCTTTTCTCTGACATCAATGCTTCAATATCTTCATCATTTTCATCAAACTAATCTTGTTCTTGGCCTTCTAACACATCGTTTCTTTGCAAGCATACCGAATAGTGGTCTTTAGGCTCTCCCAGTGTTGTGTTACATCCTGATGATACTTCTCCGACAGTGTCTGATGAAGCAGTTATCTATATTGTGAGGCATATTCTGAAATCCCAAATTTCACGGCATCAAAAGCGTGTTTACAGCTCTTCCATTGTTTCTTCCTCTGAGGGGATAGTGACAAATTCATAACTGATCTGATAAGTCGGTTAACTGTCCAGCAGTCATCCGCTCCTGTTATTGTTTTGGTGATAAAGACGTCACGAAGATCATTCTTGTGGACAATTACATAATCAATGAGATGCCAGTGCTTCGATGCTGCCATGAAGTTTTAAAGCGATTATTTTGGCGAAAAATTGTGTTAGTGATTGTTAAATCATGTTCAGAACATTTTCAGAAGAGTCGAGTACCATCCTCGCCAATGACACCATTCCATACAATGTTGTCCTAGCCCCCTCTGGCATTAAAATCGCCTAGTAAGTTTAATTTGTGTTGTTGATAAATGTTTGACAGGATGCCACCCAGATCCGAATAAAATGATTTTTGATGTCATCATCAGAATCTAGTATGGGCCATATGCTCTGATCACCGTGGCATGTTGGTTGTCGTTTAACCGAAGTCTTAATATCATACGGCGTTCATTATATCCAGTGGGAAGTTCTGACAATTCCTTGAGAAGATTATTCTTGATAGCAAAGCCTACACCTTGTAATCGGTGCTCACTGGTACCTTTTCCCTTCCAAAGGGAGCTGTAACCTGCACCTTGTTCATTCAGTTGACCTTCATCAGCATGACGGGTTTCCTGGAGTGCTGCTCTGCCGATGTTATATCTTCATAATTCTGTACCCACTATAGCTATTCTCCTTTCGGGTCTCTCAGTTGTGGGGTCATCATTGAGTGTTCTTACATTCCATTTGTAAAATATAATTTCGTATTTGTTCGACCGCATAAAGGTGATACCATCGGACGCGGCTATCCGATCGGTAATATTAGTATTTGACTATGTTTGGGGCACCTTTCCTAGCAACTTCCCCATGTGAGGTGAGCAGAGTGGACCCTAAATAGGACTGCTCGTAGATGCAGCAACCGAATTGCTCTACAGCCACAGCCCTAAGCAAGACGATCGATCACAAATCTACGCCCTACGTATCAAGTTATCATTAGAGGCTTCCAGACATCACAAACCTTCTCCCGTCGCAACTTCTTGTTCGCCGCAGGACATTTGGAAGAAGTTATACGTTGTTGGAAGACTGTTGTGCATGAATTCTTTTAGAGTGAGAGTGTTGCTGCACATCAAAAAATGCACCTTACTAGATGACCAGGAAATATGTTCAATGGCAAGCAGGTGCAAGACGATTGAATGATTCCTAATCACTGCAGCCTTCATCCGCCATTCCAGTCGAGTAAGGACATCCAGTCCGCCCGACTGGTCCGCCGTTGTGGACTTTCTACGTCGTTGACCACATGTGGTTCATCCGCATTCAGGGGATTTTTTCCACCCCAAGGGCAAAAGAGTGCCCTAACCTCTGAAAGCTCATGAGTAGCGCCTACGCAGACAGTCCGTCTGGCTCGATGCAAGGACTCGATTTCTGTGGTCCTCTTCTGTCTGAAAAAATAAAAATGAGTGATTCTTACGAAGAAAAGTAGACATTGAATTATTAATACGATCTTCTACCATTTTATTTTATTCCCCTGCTAGTCAGATAACTCCGCACCTATGAACACCAATACGCAAAGATTCTGGACAGAACTGTGCATTTCATAAGGAAACTAATATTTTAAGGCAGTTTACCGACATGCCTGAAAAATTGTGAACCAGGCTTCTAGAAACATTATACAATTCTGAAGTATAGGTCAAGAGGGAACAATGTTTCTGTACTCTACGTGGAGTGATATGGGAGTCAAACGGGTAAACAGTTCTTGACGTCTGATGTAATACACTAAGCATATTTTGGATAGTGGCTGTAGTGTTCTTGAGTTTGGTTAATATCAGGGGAATTTAACAACTGTAAAGATACACCAACATCGCTATACATTCGAAGCCAATCAATGAGTTTCTCACTGCTATTACAAACACATGATCCTGGCAGTGGGTACCCGGAGAAAACAATTCAATTTAGGTTAACCAGTGTGTGGTTTCAGACCGAGACTTGCTGGCGGCTCTGTGCTGATGGAAGCGAGTGATGACACACCCTGAGAGGCGGTACACAGTAAACATTGGAGCAGTATATACTATAATAGAATACTCCCATCCCCTTGTTCCGAATCGCCTGGTACTGAGAAGATGATAATAATTTATTGCAAATCATAAATTTTTTTATACATGCCTACCTTTCTTGTTACAATTAATTTATCTATTATTGTCTTAACAATTACAGTTTTGCCTAATCACTATCTACACCAAATCCCTAAATTTTGGTTTATAAATTTTATTAATTTTTGTCCTAAACATTAACAGTATTGTATAATCCAGGACAACGTGTGTCTTACCCTTATTATCAATTAGTGCAAGTATTTGTTTTTGTTACGAGTCCGAAAAGATTTCTCCTTAGCTTACAATAGACATTGTGAATTAATTGAATGCCTGTACGAATGAATGAATGAATGCACGAAGGAGTGAATGACTGCATGCCTGGATGAGTTGCATGATTGTATTGTATTCATGCATGCATTGATGAATAAACACTCCTCTCTCCCAGTCACGGATAGCCACCAACTGGGGAGGGAGCATTCATAATTAAATGAGTGATTGGATGACTGAATAAACTGAATGCTCTCAGCTGACATTTACGGAGCTCCAGCAGGTAAGGTGAGGACACTCCAGTGTGGATGAATGAATGAATGAATGAGTAAATAACTGACTGAGCTGAATTTGAAAGTCTCTCTCCCATTCACGGATAACCACTAACTGAGGAGAGAGTCATTATTACTGGATAAATGACCGGGTGAATGTGCGAGTGAATAGATGAACCAATGAATTAATGCTCCCAGCCTACGTATACGGAACACTGCATTAGTACATTTACTGCGTTAAGACGTACCAAGTACCTGCGATCACGCATTAAAATATCAAAAATCTAATATATACCTCGTAGGAGGAAACTCTGCTGAGAGATACTGAACTAATGTTCTTTTCACGTGGTCGATGTGGAAAGTTCTCCTTCACAGTTGGCACCAGTCCAAATGACTGTAAGAGCTATATTTGCAGTCAAAATTTTGGTAATGACAGCATGTTCTTTCTGGTATAGATTGTTCCCCATACCGTATTATCTGTAAATGAGCCAGATGTTGCTAGTATGTACGTGTAAATTCTTGGTGACCACGTACATCTGTTCTTACAGTTGGTATTTGTACAATATGACACGGTTTATCTAAGAGCCGATATCGGCTTACTGTAGCTCCCTGGCCATAAGTATGTTGCTTCGGTGAACCAATTCCTTTGGATCCGTTCCTAACGAGTGCTTATGGGATGAGGTAGATGAACGGTTCGAGCACGATCAACTCCACTGAACGTTCTGACGGAAATTGCAAACCACAGTTCTATCTCCCTATCTTCTTGTATAAGTTCCCTCAGGAAAGCTATTAAC
Source organism: Anabrus simplex (assembly GCF_040414725.1). Classification (NCBI taxonomy): domain Eukaryota; kingdom Metazoa; phylum Arthropoda; class Insecta; order Orthoptera; family Tettigoniidae; genus Anabrus; species Anabrus simplex. The sequence goes on along the minus strand of NC_090266.1, from coordinate 351,663,193 downwards.
GCCTAGTAGGAACGTTGGCACGACGAACCCAGGCTGAGTGTAATCCAAATTGGAAGGAGATATCATGCCTTATTTGAACGTTCAGTTCTGGTAATTTGAATAGGCCAGAAATGCTAAACGGATGCTCTCTCTTCTCTTACCGAAAAGACTAGGTAAACAACTGATAGGGAATCTGCCACCTGGACGACAGCCCTAAATGCAGATCAATGGTGACTGATTGGATTGAGTTGCATGAAAACAGTAATGAAGACTGGCATTGGGAAAATATATTGAATCTGGCCTGACAAACTTCGGCCATATATTATTTTGCGTACAATGAAATGAAATCTTGTGGCATTTCCAGCACTAACATTAAAATGAGTATTAGAAATATTGATATCTCATATCTGGTAGACTACTACAACACTCTAAATTTGACTAGAACTGTGCAAGTTCCTCGTAAGTTAATTAAGTGAAGAGTAGCTAAAGTATGAATTATCTTGCATTTAACGGTTAGTTGTATAAAAGTATTGACTAACACACAGTTTTATATTTAGTCCCCGTGTCCTATTAGGTATATTAGTGGCAAAAATGAAATGTCGTATGGCTTTTATTGCCGGGATATCCCAGGACGGGTTCGGCTCGCCAGGTGCAGGTCTTTCTATTTGACTCCCGTAGGCGACCTGCGCGTTGTGATGAGGATGAAGTGACGATGAAGACAACACATACATCCAGCCCCCATGCCGTAGGAATTAACCAATCAAGGTTAAAATCCCCGACCCGGCCGGGAATCGAACCCGGGACCCTCTGAACCGAAGGCCAGTACACTGACCGTTCAGCCAACGGGTCGGACATATTAGTGGTGAAGAAATATAATACCTGGAGAATAAAATTAGTAACAGTTAAGAGCAATACTGCATTATAAGAACAATACTTCACTGTAACAATATGAAGTCATCGAATAACGGGACTTGCTTGAACCTGGAAGTGTATTGTTACACCATAACACCGACATTTAGTATGAATAGCTTTCTATAAGTAGTGTTATTCACACTATAATTAACTTCCAGGACCGAAAGGTATTTATGAAGCAATTCGATGGTTTGTACAGTAGTTGCAGTTCACAGCTTTGGACCTGCCATAAAGTACGGAATTCAGAAATACGTCTATAAAATTCTGAACTTCGGTGCGGAAGTTAACGCACTTCACTTACAAGCGCACACCCACACGCAGTAATCTCACCAACGACTTTTAGGAAAAGTGGTATGAAAGTCTAACAATTAAGTTATAAGGAATTACCCATGTTCATGTTCGTGATCATGAATGATGATTGGGATCTGACTAGCACTGCTGGAGGCAACTGGAGTTAACGAACAGCGGGAAGTCAAATTCTGGGGCTGTACCTTAATGAGAGAGACAGCCGCTTCTCTCCTACTCCTAGCCCTTTCTTCTCCCATCGTCACCATAACACTTATCTGTGTCGGTGCGACGTAAAGCAACTTGTAAATACATAAATAAATAATGTTTTTTCCAAGTCTGCAGTTGCCTCTGTGACGTCACCAAACGATATCTGCTACAATCACTGCTCAATGAACGTAGCTTTTTACCACTTTCGTTCGTCCACGTTTCTTCTTGAACTCGTAACTAACGTAGTCGCTCATGAATTTTCCTGTTGCCAGACGAGGACGAGGTGTCACTGCTATCAATGTTTCCATCATCCTGTATGATTAAGTATGTCTCTGCAGAAAAACTACATCCTGTGGGGTACTTTTAGTCAGTTCAATCACCTGTTGACCCATTTCCTATTCCTCCACATTTGCTTCACCCTAAAAATATTGACCTATTTCTCAGAAATGGTGAATCGTGGACTAGAACATTAATGGGATTTATAACGTCCGTACCTAGTCGTACGGAACGCAACAGGTGCTATTCGTATTACTAGATTAATATCAGTTCTATACTCTATCAAACTATTCTTGACAGTATTGCAAAGTACTGGCGTCAATCCTATCAATCGCTCTTCCTTCACAGTTCTATGCATGTTGGAACTTACTATGGCAGTAACAACGGATATATGTTTTTCTCACTCTGCGCAGTACACACAGATTCCACCTATCATTCCAGCTAGTTCTAGGGCTGTACAACGTCGTCTCCTAGTTTTCGAGATTCTGGCTTCCATCTCTGCGCCTTCATGTCGTAAATAGCAGCTTTTTGCATACAACCATTCTATACGTTATACAGAATATTATCTCTGCAAATTGTAATTTCGCTGTGATATCAGTCCATTGATAATTCCCTAGTGAGATTCGCTCAAGTCAGTTACCCCTCATTGAGGCGAATAAAGGAATCTGCTGAAACTCTGCGAGAAGAATGTGATAACTCAAGATTTACATAGTTGTATAAACAATTGACAGTTCGTCCTCGACAAAAGGACAAAATGACAAGATAAAGTGAACTCGAAAGAAGAAGAAGAATAAAATCAAAATTTGTGAAATACATTCTCTGGAGTTAAAACAGAACCTTACTCTTAAAATTATTAGAATTAAATTGACTTCGTGGGAGGAAGCACGTGTAACTAATTTCCTTTATGTAATTTACATTCATTTTCTAAATGTTGCTTTCTATATAACAAACAGCCATTGTATACGAATTTTGTTATTAGTATGTTAAACAAGGAATAATAATTTGTGAATTTTAATGTATACTATTTACAAAAAATGTTGCAACAACTCGACATAGCAAAGACATGTTTAAATTCTCCTGCGGAAGGTAAAATAGCCGATTCCGTGGGTATGATACACAAAATCGGATGGTTTAGGATCATATCTAAACGTTCGAAATGATTCAAGTCTTATTGTACTTTCAGAAATAGATGGAAGGGTTTGCTGTGTCTCGAGGCCATTTGAACCAAATCAAATAGCTTCATTTATTATGTACTCAGTAGTCATAAAAATGTATTTATACAGGTCTGAACTCATTCTCTAGGAGTAAAGTATATTGGATTTTTAATTACATAGGACATTCATTGGTAGGAAGTGAATATAAATCTAAAAATGCTGATCGCCTTCAGAGTAAGGTAATAAGTTGTTTTAACGTTTCGAAGGAAAATCCACAATTCTGAACCGATTTTTTTGAGTTTCGTACCATAAAACAAAAAATATTAGACTAACAGTTTCACATAATGCAATCAAAATTTTGTGCCCAAAAATTTAGATAAATGAAAAAAACACATAAATTTTCAAAATGTCATAAAATTTCCAAAAATGTTATAATGTTGAAATTGTTTTCACCAAGTTGAGGTATTTCATTCATAGAATATTGTGAACTAGGATCTTCTAATTATCAAAAACAATAAGGGAGCTAGACATAATTTTTGACAAAAGTTTAAAAATAATTAATCACCCGTGTTACAATGGCTATAAAAATAATAATAACGATAACAATATTCACAATATTAAGAAAGTACTAGTTTACAACATTCCGACATTCATTATCTTTAATTTAATCTATCATTGATTTTTCTATCTCAATTTTAAGGATATTTAAATGTATTTGAAATGTAGGAAGGTGTGCAAAAAATTACATTCAAGAAAAATAGCACTGAAGTTTTAGGACTAAGTTATGAACATAACCCACTTATTTGGGCACCTAGAAATTTGCCTGTTCCATTGGCTGGACCCTGTTTTAGAAGTTTCTTGTCGTCTTTTAGTTTCCTTCTGCCTCTCAAGTACTGCCTCCTCTGCTTTTGTTCTGCAGTACTTTGATTTGCACCTTTGTGCAACCGTACTGCATCAGCTTCAAGCACACCAGATGATGTGTATTAGCCAGGAGCAATTCCCATCCTCTTCAGTATTTCTGTTTCTACTTCGTTCTTCCAGTTCAAATGGCAAACAGCATCCATCACTCCTAATTTTAAGGTATCAAGCCCCACATTTATGTCTCCTTAGGACACCTTCTCCATACCATGGCATTAAATGACTCATTATTTTGAGTCAATCCATGCAAGGACTTAGCATTTCTGGGTCGGTGCGTAGCTCATATATAGGCTTCACTGTTTGAAGAATGCCAAAGGACAGGCCTGGTTTGAATTAAAATTGTTCTATCTCATTATTTGCTTTAGCTCACTGATATGAGTTCCTACAGGACACCAATGGTGGGTGGGACGGTCCTTTGTTGCTGTCAAATGGTACAATGTGGCCCATATGCCATTTGAAATGGCGTGAATACTGCTTGTGTTGGAACGTAAAGCAATTCCAAATAATTTTGCATCTTATCGATGAGTGCTCCTGTCAGTTGCGGAATTCATAATCACAGTTGCTGCAAAACAATGCAAGGGACATTCCCCAACCAAATCTCAGAATTTCTAGGTTTTTTACAAAAACTGTATTACAGCCGAAGGAACTAGGGAAAGCTAATGCAGATAATATACGTGTAAAGTACTCTATGTCAATAATGATATTGTAAATGTCACTAATACTATCAGATTCAATATTTACAGACGAAATTGGACTGAGAATCACTAGCAAATGATTCCCTTTGCCTGTTCCATAGGCTGGACCCTATTTGCACCTTTGCACGTTCCGTCTCACTATTTATACTGATAGCACAAGTAACACTGACATTCACCTTACTACGTCTGTTTCCATGAAATTTTCTCTTTTTCTTTGCTCTACATCGGCTTTTAGAACCCATTTTATACACACTCACAGAGAAACAAGCTCTTTGGTCACAATGTGAAAGACCACTTGGCCACAAGGAAGGTTTATTTATATCCGTTGCCTATCAATGGAATAAAAGTGTTTGGAATATACAAGTATTGACATCTGTTAGTCAGAACTATGAACTATGTACTCAGGAGGCATGTCACGCCAAAGAGGTAAATTTGAATAAGAAAATCTGACAAGATGTTTACATGTAAGCAGGACATTGCAGCCACGCCCCTTATCATGCGCGCACGTGGCTATTTAAATCTTATTTTCGGATACTTACAGTTGGAATATTTGTATGAATTATATCTCATTTTGAAGTAGAGACTTCAAGCTTTCATTTCTAGTGTAAAAATTAAAATGGCATTTTTGGGCGAAAAAGGCGACTTCGAACGTTAAAACATAAATTAGTGTTATAATTGTTTTATGTAGAAAACACAAACAGATAAAATACCTGAAGTCTAAATTAGGCCAAGTTATGTCACTTGTCTTTTAAAAGGCTTGGCAGGTAAAATATATTAAGTACAGTTTAGGAGGAAAATTAGAATATGTTTAATAGAACTTGGTTACCTATGAAAAATACACTCTCAGCTAAACAACACTATTCTAGGTACTCTAACAAACACATTGCATCATTTAAAAAAAATATTCGTGTTCTGATAGCATATATTGGCAAAATAATTCTTTGAAAACCTTCAAACCTCTTTTTCCTCAAATGTCATATTTCTGACTCAACGTGTCTTGCTTTACAAGCAAACTGTGTAATGTTCTTCAGTTACTCTGGGTGGCCAAACTAATTGCTTAACCTCAAATATCTTCTTAGTTGAAGAAAGCGATAGTCGGTTTTCATATTCGTGAATATGTTTTCAGGACAAAAGACTCATGAATTGTGGCCTACAGACTATTTCCCATATTAATGTAGGCCACTTAGACCCTCGGTAATATTTACGGTAATCTTTATTGACAAATGACAAATTGCATAAAGTATTTTCCGCCCACATGAATACTGTATTTTCCCCACATATTGCAGATTTATTGGTTGTATTGAATAGGCCTATATTTTTGTTAGAATAACAGATTGGCATTTCGCTCATTTCGGAGGATTGTGTTCTTCTCAGGATAGTTAATTTGTACATCCTCTTCCAAAACTTGGCCTACTTCTTGTCGATAAACTGTTGCATGTGGTGCATTTTGGTGTTCATATACTTTCCTCTTAACGATCAGAAGCACGTCCTGAAGAGCTACTCACAATTGTCACCGTCGGGTTTGAGTACCGTTACATTATAGGACGCTTATTACTTCTTCTGTACCGTATTAAGGTATTGTAATACAGGGCCCATTGCATGCTCTCTGCTTCTCGCAACATCAATATCTTATATCTTATTGGTTCCCTGGTAGCGATATCTACAATATTTTTGTTCCAATATGTCCTTACGTTTCGTGGAATGTACTACCCTTACTATAACTTCAGAGTAAAGTAATAAACAATGTAGTGTGTGGAACGTAGAAACAACATTTACGGATCAATATCATAAGAGAACTACACAACATATTTGCAGAAACATATGCTTGTTAAATGCTCTGTGGACACAAAAGAAGCATTGGCTAAAACTTCTGTGGGCAATTTAAAATTGTAAGCAAAATATCGACGGGAAAAACGTCTGTTGGTAAAGTGTTTAGAGGAATTAAAATGCAGGCTGAAACATGTATGGACAATTAAAAGTGTGGGCAAAATATCAATGGAACGACCGTCTGGTAATCATGAATATGAATAAGGGGAAACTGAGGGTACGTGCAACGTGTCCGGTGGTTTCATAAGCGTCGAGGCAGCGACACCAAATTGCTCTTTTTAAATTTAACTATCTCCATTTCTGTCACATACACACTTACCAAACGGGCAGTCACATTCAGCGATGGACATACCTCCACAGACACGTACCACTGGCGAAATGGGGTGCTGAAATGTGCAGGTTTTCAAATATGGCGCCGTCAGTTGTGAGTAGCCCGAAGGTGAAGAAGGCGAGGGCTACGTATGACTCATACCACAGACGCATCACTCTTTCTATGTCATCAACATACAGAATATCGATATCAGATATTAAGATCGAACCCCACTGTCGGCAGCCATGAAGATGGTTTCCAATGTTTTCCCATTTTCACACCAGGCAAATACTGGAGCTTTACCTTAATTAAGACCACGGCCGCTTCCTTCCCACTCCTAGCCCTTTCCTGTCCCATTGTCACTATATCTCTGCCAGTGCGACGTAAAGCAACTTGTAAGAAAAGAAATTAAGACCGCGTGGCTCAATGAACTTAACATCCTAACCGTTTTTTGCAACGAAAAAAAAATGCGTTTCAGGAGTGAGAGCCGATACATGCAATTTGTATAAATCTCTATATCCCAAGATTTGGAGGTCAATATCCTTATTTTATGAAAATTATGTACAATAAGAAAGCGTAAATATAATATCATTTTGGAATGGTAAGATATCCGTACGATGTGCAGTAGGGATAGGCCTGGTGCAGATCATTGGAGTGGACACCCTATAGGTGATCTGCGCGTCTGTGAGGTGAATCTATGGTGAATTCTAATGCTGAAGAAGGAACACCACGTCCAGCCCCAGAGGCATCGGAATTAACTAATGAAAGTTAAAATCCCCAACCCGGCCGGAAATTGAAGCCGGGACCCCTTGGACCAAGGCCCAGCACGCTAACCATTTAACCATAGGGCCGGACACATGGCTCATAATAAGTACTCTAGAGTATGTGTTCAATGGTAAAAATAATAGCAACAAGCCTCTGTATGCACCATCACCGACCTACAGTACTCACTGCTGTCAATGTTTCTGGAGATTTTGCGCGCATGTAGCGGAAATACAGTAGTTCAGAATTAGCAAAGGAGGTATATATTTGACGTCCAAACGTCAGATTTCAATAGAGGAGACGTGTGTAGGTTGTGTCTGTATATTCACTCTCCATGGTGACATCAAGAGGAAATATATCTTAACTCCTGCCGGCAAAATATTTCAAAACGTGCACAATTTAACACATCTGTTTGCCAGTGCTACATTTGATTGTGGAATGTGGCTGCCTCAGACCCACTGTGCACACAATAAAAATAGGCATGGCTTCATTTAAAAGGAAGCAACTGTGGATGACTAACATCGGCGCTTATAATGCACGTTATATGGTGTGCCCATTACTGTTATTCAAGTATGTGTAAAGCACCCCAACCAACCTGGTTAACACAGTGCCTTAGCTGTTGACTTGACCGAGATTTAAATCCAGCTGATCTGTGAGTGAAATTTACACCAGCCTTTCACACACGAACTTACGCTCACAAACTTAAGTGAGCTCTTGTGTTTCAAATGATTCCCAGAAATGACAGGGATAAATTAAAAAAAAGGCAAAGAGATTGAAGTCAAGGTATCAGTTTTCTCTAAGACACTCAAATAAGAATGGAGAGTGTACAGTGAATAACGAAGAACAGAATGTTATAAACAGTTTGACACCCAATTTTTTGCTAGTCCCAGGCCTATTGATTGCGACCATTCATGAGATAATTCCCTAAAGGCATAGCCTTCTCCGTGGTGACTATCGCCTTTGTAGCAACATAGGTATGCACTCCTCATTCCAAACCCATGACTGGGATGGGATGGAGCTCTACCACATTTGCGGTTTTGACCCTGAGCTCCAACAGTCTGAATCAACTGTCATAGCGCACTCGACTTCTCTTGTGTAGTGACCTAATTATAATGTAATTTTGACACTTCACTGCAATGATATGCAATGCAACACGTGGAGTTTACGTTAGGGATGTACCAATAAATAACGGAAGGAGAACTGGTTATAATTTATTTAATGAATATTTGGGGAGAGAATTGTCATATCTTGATTTTCACAAGAAAGGATGAAAACTATTTGTACTCGGTTCTGATGTACAAGGAACAATTTCGACTATTATTAGCAGTATTATTCTATTTTAGAAACGAATGACTGTGTGTTACAAACTATAAAGTCGATCACAGTGACACAGCTCATCTAAGGCCCGTATTCACCAACGTCGGTAACTTTGGCTGTTATCTTAGATTTTCAAAACTCGGATAATGTTATTATCTCGGATAACGGTTGCTTCCGTATTCACCACAGCATTTATTATCTCGGTTTACGAAACCCAAGATTTCCTTGCAATGTGAATTTGAACGTAGAATTTTTCATACTGCCGCACGGAAAACAAATGACTACGCACTGCCGCCATTAGCGAAAATATACAAGTTGTTGAGTGTTTTGGAAGTGTTTGAGATATTATTGCTGTTTTTCGTAATTTTCTCGTCAATCATGTCCGCTTGTGAGCTGCAGAAACGAAGGAAGAAGCCAAATATGACGTTCCACGAGAAGGAAATGTTAATCAATTTGGTGGCTGAGAACCTTCATGTAATTGAAAATAAGAAAACAGATGGTGTAACGACGCAGGTGAAGAATGATACGTGGGGAAAAATTGCCATTTCGTTTAATTCCCAAGGAAATGAGTCTGTTCGGGACGCTGCAAATTTGAAGACAGTTTGGGAGAACATGAAGAAAGCTGCCAGGAAAGCATCAGCGGACAGAAAAATGGAAGTGTTGAAAACAGGTGGGGGCACTAATACGTTTATTAAAAGTGACCCTATTCTGGAAAGAGTAATCGAGCTGATTCGCCCTTCAGTAGAGGGAATGAAGAACCCGTACGATGGCGATAGTGAACCATTAGAGGTGACAACTGTGAGTGATAGGGAACCATTAGAGTTAACTATGCACATTGGTACCAGTAATGTAGTTGTTTTGGAAGAGGGGTGTGGGGAGTCTAATATGGAGACTGAAGCAGTGCAGTTGGATTGGAGCGACTATACTTCAAATATGCTAAAGTCTTCAATACATCCAGCTCTGAAACCGACTACAAGCTGTAATGAAAGTGACTCCCATAAAGTGAGCAGTGTAGACTTCAACATTTCCCCAGCCCCTCCAGTGTCAATTTCTCCAAGGTGGGCTAAGCGTAGAAGGCCAACGCTTAGCAAATCAGAAGAACCCTTGGCAAAAGTCCACAAATTAAAAGCTGAGGCGATAACAAAGTGCACGGAGGAAGCAACGCAGGAACACTTGTGGAAACAGGAGCTTCACTCTCTTCGTTTAGAGCAAGAGAGAGTAAAGCTGAAAATTGAACAAGTCAGACTTGAGAGGGAGTATGAACTTCTGAAGCAAGAGAAAATCAAAACAGAATTGTTGGTGAAAAAACAGTAAAATGAGTTCAGCTGTGTTATGTGTTTTTAGTTATTTTGTGTGTTGCTTCTTATTTAATTCTTGGTGTGTTTTAGTTATTTACTTTGTGTGTTTCTTATTTAATTGTGTTTTTTCTTATTTAATTCTGGGTGTGTTTCTTGTTATTTGTTTCCTTAATTGTACAGAGAAACAGAAAATACATAAATATTATAGGCTATTCTAAAAAAAAATCTGAAAAATTAATCTTCCCAGTTTCGCTATATAATACTGTCATATGTAAGAACAAACTAAACTAACATCATTATGTAACATTTGTTCTTGTACAATACCACAGCATTCTATAAAGTACCAGGTTGGACTACACATTGATGCAACCTCTCACTGATAACTTGTTGGCCAGCTGGCACTTGCATTCTGCTGCTGTTGCTGCTCGTAAATAATTCTCTGCTATCATGATTAGAGAAATAACTCACTAATGTCATAAGTAACAAATTGAATGCTGTTTAACATAGCACTGAAGGCACACATTATTAATTTATTTGAATAGCCTGATGAAATATTTTTTCAGGCAATTGCATTCTATCCTACTTGGTCGAAATATAGGTCATGCCGAGACACATACTGTTTCACTGTTCTCCATTTAGGCCTAACTAATTTAAGAAATGGAACAAACTGAATTTGTACAAGAAGTAGCTAAATCCAAACACCATAGGCATTAAGATAAATTCTTACCTTAAACTTACCTGATGTTGGTTATTTAATATTTTTTCATGATAATTCTAATCTCAGTGCTACTGTAGAAATTTCTTTAATATAGCCTACAAGTGTTGGACACGCTGAGAAAATGGAACAGTTTAAGCCTCACAAATTATTTGTTCATCATTTCTTGACCTTATAGTAATTTACCATAATAAGGTAGTGAAGGAATTAGTGATGAGGGGCAGCTGGAATACTAGTTAAGAATGTGGAAAATGTAATTAGCTGTTCTAACATACTTTATTTACATATTAATCAACTTCAGAATGACACAACAACAACATAGTAACCAAATATTAATAGACACTTTTAAGCCTCAAAAATCATTTCAGCAAAACTTAAGTAGGAAAAGTGACTTTTATTTTAGAGCTAAGGGTTCATTATCCAACCTCACAAAATACACTATATTTGCTTTTGTAACCTAACATAGTGTGTCATTTTCAGTATTGCTGACATCATTAGCCATTGCTTTTCTTGCTTGTTTTTGTTTTCACTGAAATTTATGCAATTCCTAGAATTTGACATAGATGTCCTTAGCAACTAATGGCTCAATAAAACCTCCTAAATCAACAAATTAATGCACACACACACACATACCGAAAGAAAGTATGCTTATGCTGAAAATAATTTAGATAACCTTTCTAACCCCTAACAACTTGATTCATGCTGTACAGAAACCAACGGTAAAAAGTTATATTCATCTCACACCTGTGCACACATTTCCTCAGTTGCTAGCAGTTCTTATGAACAACGTACATCCCTAACAAGAAATGAACACCCAACAGTATGTGCAAGTTGTGCAGGCTGGGATGCACTGTGTTATTTTTTAGCATCATTTCTTGATAAGATTATAATAAGTTATACAAAGTACTGCAAAAAAAAGTGGGAAATATTTTCTTTCATTGAAGTGACAGTTATCATTTCTCAACCTTGTTTAATGTGTGACAATATTTATAAAATGGAGTTATCAGCATGTTTTGAATCATAATACAATATATTTTCGACCACATGTACATATAGTGACATCAGATAGTTGCTTTGTTTTAATAAGTTCAGTAGTACAGCAAGGAGGAACTGATGTAGTTTACGCTTTGTAAAAATATACTTTGTGCAAGCACCATCCTAACTGCAGAGTCATTTCTGGGAATACTTGGACACCTCTATTTAACACACAGGCTACGTGCATACATCTTCAATATAGATTGTTATGCCTTTCAGCAGTCAGTCTGCAAGCCTCCATAATCCTCTTATTCTTAACTAACTGTGGACTCATTCAGTTCCATTCCACTTGTACTTAAATCATTAGAAACTTAATCGAACCATCGTCGCCTTATTTTTCTTCTACAACTTTTCTTCTTCTTCTTTTTTTTTGCTTTACGTTGCACCAACACAGATAGGCCTTAGGGTGACGATGGGACAGGAAAGACCTAGGAATGGGAAGGAAGCGGCCGTGGCCTTACGGTACAGCCCCAGCATTTGCCTGGTGTGAAAATGGGAAACCACGGAAAACCATCTTCAGAGCTGCCGACACTATATCCTGGATGTAAGCTCACAGCTGCGCTGCCCTAACCACACGGCCAACTCACCCGGTTTCTACAACTCTTACCCTCCAGGACCGAGTTAGAGATCTAACATGGTGTGCCTTGGATGATGTCACAATTCAGTAAACAGTGCAGGCAATGTTGGTGCATTAATGTACACAGTACAAACATTGTCTTTTATGTTTGAGACTGGCCAAAAGTTGAATTTGATTTGCACAACAAGGAAAGGAAGTCTGGAGCATAAGCCCCCAGGTTAGCTGCCATGAAGCAGCCTCCAGCCCTCTATTATACCCTGTACAAAACCACTGGTCTGCTCTGGATAGGCCAATGGTCTGGTTACATACCAGTTTCAAAGCCTAGCTTCCAAAAATATACTCTTGCTGGTCAATTGCTTGAAGTTGCAGGTACATTTCTTCTGGCACAAGAAAATTAATTTTGTTCCTGACACTTCCAGACATCTGGCACACGTTGCACAACAAATGAACAGGCCTAAGTTTATTAACCTATGACTTATTAAAAAGTCTATGAATTTCACTTATCACTAGTTATTGTAAATATGTCAGAGATTCAGTACAAGCCACGACAATTTTAAACTGGGCGCTTCACTTATTTTGACCCAATGTGGCCAGACATGATGCGAGCTCTATCAGAGACAACAGCAAACTTGTCTTCATTACAGCCAGGCAATATCAACAAAGAAAATGGTCGCATTCCCTACATTTACACAGTCTTGGATTTACTTATTCTGTGTAAGAAAGAATACTTCTAGGTGGGGGTTTGTGCATCCTGACTAGCATAAAGGAAGGATCTCTCCTCGCTGCTACTTCTGGTACCACTTCGCATAATTTTTACATGATTTTCCTGTATCCTAAATAAGCGGTACCTGCCATTTCATGAAATAAGTTATCTACCAAACTGACCATTTGTCTTTCCAAACTGTTAGACAGCCTTATGGTTCAAGTTCAGTATTCAATAACATGTATGTCCAACCCTTGTCCTGTTCCTCTATGGAGTCTGGTATGATGCGAGATGAATCTTCGTAGCAAGGTTTTCATGGCCGGATGCCCTTCCTCCCATCAGAGGAGTTAATGAGATATGATGAAGTGTATGGCGTTTAATATGATAGTAGGAAGGGAAAGGGTGAAACCTGGTGCTGGTACATACTCTACTACTCCTGTCGACTAGCACCACAGGGTCTCCTCAAGGCTTTACATCCGCATCCAATACACAAATCGCCATCAACAGCGTCATATGCCCTCACTCCATGTGAGCACTGCAAAGAGGTTTGGAATTTAATCCATGATTTTGGCATGCAATGTAGCGATTAGAAATTGTATACCAGCACCTACCCTGCTGGCCAACATTCTGATGGTGATACTTTCTTTCAACCAATGGGTCTCAAACTGGCTAACCACAGTGTCAGATTGTATAGACTTCAATGCCTTCACGATCATGGCCACCGGACAGGTATCAGTATTCAATAACATATTTCTTTAGATTTTTATAAATATCCCTAACTTCTGAGAATTTTGCATACAAATACAAATATACTGTCATCAAAATTATCAAACTAAGGCATAAGTCTTGCTGGCATTTTCCAGATTAAACCACTTACTATGAATGCTCTTGAAGATGTGCACAAAATCAAAGGTGGATTTCCTGTATAGAGTATTGAAATGAACATATTTTACATTCTGCAATTCAGAAAACATTTCTATTTATGTTGTTAAAATCAAGACTTGAAAAACTTTTATTGTTATGGGTTTTTACGTCCCACTAAACTTTTACAGCTCTCGGGAGATGCCGAGGAGATGGAATTTGGTCCCGCAGGACTTCTCTTATATGGTAGTAACATAAATCTACTGACACAAGGTGACATATTTGAGCACCTTCAAATATCAGCGGACCACCAAATTGGACTCAGAAGGCCGCGCTCTACCATCTCAGCTACTCAACCCAGCCCTTTACTTTTAATGAACGCCAGTACTTCCCATGGAAGCATTAACAATTCTGCAACAGTAAGGTTTTTCACTGGAAATAACCCAACAATTTCCTTCATATGACCATCATATAGGCTTTGATTTTCTGTAGCCATTACGTTATGATAGTTTTTCTTGAAAATGTTTCCCTATCGGATCAGTTACTACTGTACAGAGCTGAGAAGAGAGGATCCCTGAAAGAGCAGTTGCATGTGGGGGGTTAGGGGGAACTGAAGGTGAAGAGGAATGGCAGGCAGGCAGATGACCTATTATTGGCTTGCGGCGAAAAATATCTGATACCACTCTCGATGATAACAATGAGAGGTTTGAGAGCACTGGCTACGACGACAAGGGGTACCATGTTGTGTTAAAATGCGCAGAGCGCAGGTATAAGACTTGGACTGAGGTGATAAAACCAATAGCTATTTAAAATTCATCAACTTTCTAGCTGCTCATAGCCATATCGTACCTAGGCTACCCCACTTCAACTGCGAACTCAGTCCAATAGTTGCATGGGCTAAAGTAAAACAGTATGTTTAGTGATGCTAGTGACCTTGGTGTGAATATCATTTTGAGAGCTAAGCAAAGAAGTTATCAAGATACCAGCAGTAACAAAAGATGTCTGCGTGGGGTATAGCTGTCATGAGTAGTACTGACAGAGACAGGATTATTGAAGTCATGGCAAACTAGTTAACAGGAGTGAAGAAGATTCTAATAAATTATCCTCCTCCAACAAAACTTATTCAGACTTGGCTTCACCCTTGTAAAGCAATTTTTCATCTTAAGATGTAGCCTATAATTTTTTCCAAATCATTTTCATATTTTTATTCTGCTGTGATATGATTAATAGTATCATTATTACTATGACTGCAATATTATTCACTCATACAGCAATCGAGAGACCTGGTACTTTGAAACGGGCAGAAAGGTCTAATATAATAGCCTATAACGGAGAGAATTGTGTAAAACGTACCAATAAAATTTTAGGCCTTTCTTTTGCATCAAGAGGGATTTTCAGAAGATTAATATAAATTTATGTGAGTACAATCTGGTCAGCCTGCGTCAATCATTGTTGTACTTTAAAGTCTTGGATTCCATTCGTAGATATTTACAGAACCAATGTTTCTGGGCCAAGCAGTAGCAATACCTCCCTCGCCTCTGCTTCACCATCAAGAATCTGATCATCTCGTCAGCTCCATACAATAAGTACTCCTAAAATATAATTCCTATTTTCACTTTCGAAAGAAGGAGAGAGATGGGGCTTTCTTGAAAAACTCTGGAGATACTTTGGATGTGGTAGCTCAAACCAAACTTATATGAAATACATTTCATGGTTAAAAGCTTGTATGTAAGAGAAATTCCACATTTTCAATAATTCAGAATATGTATTTTTCTATTAAAATACATTTGGATTACAGTGGAATATGTTTCGTCCCTTTTTTTGGGACATTTTCAGCCACGAAACATGTTTCACCATAGTCCAATTGTATATTAATAGATAATACATATTTTGAAGTATTGAAAATGTGGAATTCTCTCAAATATATTTGAAATAAGGTTATTCATCATAACAAGAAAACTGTTCATACAACACAAAAGCAATAAGGATCGTACCAAAATTGTAAGATTTTTACATACCAAGAAAAATTTGTTCTAATAAAAATGTTAGCTGTTTCTGTACATTTTCACACAAATAAATATTAATTACAAGTGACCCGGTCATCTTTTCTAATGCAAATCATCATCATTATTATTATTATTAATTATAGATTTCCTAAGAGTCATCTGTTCTAAAATTCAGTATTATTCTCAGCAGAATCATTGCTCCTGTCAACATACCTTGTTAACAAACTTTGTAGCTGAAACCACCTCTGCTGCTTCCCTTGTGACATTATCCAAGACAAGTGAAAAGAAGTCATTATATGACCTTTCACACACACTTGGATTCCCACATTAGTATCTATTTTCACACACTATGGGCACATTTATAAATTTTTATAACACAAAAACTCTTGCAATCAGTCTTTATAAACAACTCCCACTCGTCCCCAATATCTTTCTTTAATCCTTCCAGCTTGGTTTGTAGTTCAAATATTCTGGTAGACCTGGGAATAGTCTTGTAATCACTTCTGGTTTGACAAGACATCTATTTCTTCAAAATTACTGTAATTACTGTAGCATTCCAGAATACAGCACTTTGGTGCCATCTGAAAATCAAGAGAATACTATAAAACATCAACATAGGCTAGATAATAAAATCTAATTACAATAATACAACATGTACTTCATGTTGTATGCTGTATGTAAGCAAGAAACAAAAACAGTGTTTCTTTCCTACTTACCTCTTTATCTTTGTGAAGTTACAACAGTACAGAGGATTATCACTGTGACAGTACTGTGTTGTTATTGCCGTAAAAGACTTCTAAAGTAGGAATCAATTATTGTTCGTCTAACAAGACTGTCACGGCGAGGTATGCCCTGTTGATCCATTCGTCTATCAATCTGCCCTTCTCCTAATAGTTCATCCCACGGTGTAGGTAGCTGTAGATGTGGATCATCTGGAGGCAGCTCTTCTCCAGCTTGACGCAAGATATTATGAAGAACAGCTGTTGCAATTATCACAGGAAATACACAATCTAACGTGACATTCATTCCCAAAGCAAGAACTGGGAATCGTCGCTTCCATATACCAAATGTTCTTTCTATCACATTTCTTGTTCTTATTTGTGATTCATTATAAAGATTCTCTTCTGGTGTTTGAACTGCATCCAGTGGAGGCATTAAATATGGTCTACAGGGGTAACCTGCATCTACCAGCAATACTGAATCTCTGTAGATACCTTGCTCAAATCTGGCTCGTTCTACACAATTATTGAAAATAGTGCTGTCATGACTACTGCCTGGCCATCTAGCTACAATGTTGGAAAATTCCATGTTAGAATTACACATTCCTTGGACATTTAAAGAAAAGTACATCTTTCTGTTTCGAAAGAGCTCTGCTTCATTACCACCAGGGGATCGTATCCGAATGTGGGTACAGTCCATTGCCCCTATCACCTTTGGAAACCTGGCGATATTATAAAAGTTAATCTGTGTTCGATGTATAGACTGAGGTGTTTGAGGAAGATTAATATAGCGGGGTCGTAAAGCTGCTATGGCTGCGCTGACTCGATGTACAATTCGAGATGCCGTAGACTGGCTCACCCCAGCATAATCTGCCACACTAAGCTGACCACTTCCAGTAGCGTAATATCTTAAAGTAAGCAGAAGCTGATTTATGGGTGAAACAGCTTGATTCCTGAAAGGATAGAAAGACAATCCATACAGTTTTCGTATGATAAAAAATGGGATGTACTGATAAGCACTGTGGTTACCTAAATATGCATGTTTGTACAGTACTAACTTAAGACAAGGGTGTAACTTTTTAGTGAAGAATTAAAGAAATTGCCTTATTTATCGAGTGAAGTATACCATGCGTAGGCTATAATGCCTGCAGACCTAACAGTCCTAGAGCAGGTAAAAGCAAGTTTCCCAAAGAGAGCAGTATGTGTAGCGTAGTCTACATCAACAAGGCTAATTTATGAACTGGCAAAATAACTTTTCTTCACAGTGGATCTCAAAGCGAGACTGCAGCTCCCGTCTACTACGGTTTCAGAGAAATATGTAACTGACAGATGAAAAGGTCTGGTATCTGGGAAGAATTATATTTCACAGAGGCAATGTTAAAGAGAGAGGGGGCAAAGGCACACTATGACCAGGCATACAGTACTGTAACACAGATTATTTGTGCAACTAATTCATACCATTCACTGAATGGCAAGTGTATTTGTAAACTCTGACCAAAAGTACAACAAATACCATTCACTTCACTGGCTGAGAATAACCATGTTACTTATTGACTACAGCAATTATTAAAATGAGTACTGTCATGTCTAGGCCTACTGTAATGCCCGGTCATCTAGTCACAATGTTGGAAAATGATTAGGCCTACTTGTAATTGTAATACAGCAAAGATACCGTACTGAACTTGACTTGCAAAAATTCCTTTTGCATTATTTTGTTAGTATGTTGATACTAGTACGAGGTCAGTTCGCGGTTAACGTGTAAAAGTACGTGAAAATTGAATGGATGAATGCAATTAAGCAAAATAACAGAATTTGCAATAAGAAATACGTAATTTAATTAAAACACGTATAAATCACCGGTATTCATATCGGTAATATTTACATTTCGGACAGTGTTTATAAGATAAACCATGAACTGAGTTGTAAAGGCCTATACTAAAATACGACAACAAGGCCTAACCTATTTATACCTCTTCTTTTTTGGTTACCGGTATGCTTGTCACTTGTTCAATAACTACGAAAGAAATTGTGCAACTTACTTCACTCAAAAAATATAAAACATTCCTTAGTTCTTCAATCGTGTACCGTACAAGATATAAGCTATAATCGAGAATTCGCCTTACCTATTTGTTGGAAATTCCAGGTTATGTTCAATCTTGGATAAGACTGACAGTGTCGAAGCTTTAGATAACCTAAAATGAGTCTGAAAATCAATGTCGTCGTAGTCCTCGAAGTATGTTGCTCGTTCTTTTATCCACCTAGGACGTTTATTAACTGCATAATCTTGATCATATTCCTCGTCGCTGTGATTTTCCCTTTCAATCAGATATTCCAGCCGTCTACGAGCTGCCATTTTGGAATGCTATTATCTTAGATTTCCCATTTTACCGGGCAACCAATCTCCGGTAAAATTTTCAACCGAGATAATACCCGTTATCCGAGATAATGTTGTTGGTGAATACAAACTTAACTGTTATCTCGGTTTACGTAGCTTTTAACCAAGATAAAAGCTTTTACTCGTGTTGGTGAATACGGGCCTAAGTCAGTAAACCTTGTGTCGCCGGTGGTATAGAGTCATATATTGGAACCGAAATGAATTAATTGAACGAAAATATCTCCGTTTCCTGGACTTTATTGCAGTGCTGCAACTATAAAGTATTTGAAGCAACATGAGAACACTGTCTGCTGGAGAATAGAAGATGCAGTGTTATTAGATGATCTTATTCTTCTTGCATTGTATTCATTCGTAACAGCAAATAATACTACTAATAATAATAATAACAATAATAATACATTGTGTTGAATACAGCGCGGGGTGGGGTAATATGCACCTTCACAAAGCCTCTATGAACGTATGCCCTACTGCCAATCGTTTACGAGCTGCGCTTGTTTTAGTTATTGGCTGAAAAAATGAAATTCCGTATGGCTCTTAGTGCCAGCAGTTCGGCTTTCCAGGTGCAGGTCTTTTGATGTGATGCCCGTAAGCGACCTGAGCGTCAATGATACAATGATTTTGAAGACCACACATACACCCAGCCCACGGGTGACCTTCGCATCTGGATATGTGTTGATAATGATAATAACGAAGAAAGAGCCTGGAATCTCCAAGGAGTCTCCTCAGGATTTAAAGTTTCCATCCGACGGAAAATTACCTGATGAATCGCCATCAACAGAGTTTGGAATTGAAGCCACGAGTTTAGCACCCAATCTATTGATCATATATTGTATATCACCACCTCTCCTACCCTGCTATCCAACATTCCTTCCACGGACTCCAACCAGCTAACGATGTTGTCAGAACATAAAGATCTGACTCCTTAACAATGACGGTAACCAGGTGGTCTACAAGAAGGTAATCTCCAAGCATTTACGCAGTGTTAATGACGTCCAATGTTTTATCATCCATTGATTTTGTACGTGAACGTTGTCATAACGATAAATGGACTCCAGCTTGAAGATATTCATAGAAGAGTTATGTCCAAGCACCCCGTATGAGTCCTAGTCCCCATACGATGACAGTTTCTCAGACAATAATATCTTACAGTTCGATGGCTTACTTCTAAGACATCATATCTCCCAATGCACTTCCCATCCATTATCTTCCTTACGACTGGACACGCCTCCTAGCCACATATGGAACAGTCCATCAGAACAATTTTCGTTGTGTTAATTTTCCTATGCTACTGTGTAAAGGAAAATGAACTTTACATGCCTCAAACTATAGGAGTGCGTAAATTCGCCATGCAAACAACATCCTTACATTACGGTATGTTAGGGTCCATTTTCATTTACACGCTAGCATAGGAAAATGAACACAACGAAAGTTGTTCTGATGGACTGCATATAAATAAGTGGCTGGAAGGCGTGACCAATCTTAAGGAGTATAATGGGAAGGAAGAGCATTGTGACATACGAGGTTTTAGAAGTAAGCCAACAGGTTACTAGGTTGTCGTGTGATCAGTCAAAAACTTCGGCCATGCCAAACGGCTTCCGTAAACGGACTGCCCACCTTTCACGTAAACCGACGCCATAATTGACCTCACGAGGCTGTGAGAAACCGTTTAAGGTTAACATCCTCTGAACAACCTCATACTGAGGGGAGCGACGCTATACTTGCACCCTGGGATGATCAAGTAGGAGAAGAAAAAACATTTAAGTCAGGTTTTAAATGTATGTGATTGCAGGTAGCATCATCAAACCCCGAGGACCTTTAATTTAACGTTGAAACCAAACCATATAGAACTGACATTTCATTTAAAAGTCCCACGTACATTAGCTGTTATTTCAGTAGCGGCCATTTTCACTTCTGGCGAGCAGACGTTCGAAGACTTCCTTTCCACTCTTCACATAATACCCAGAATACCGTTCAATGTTTACGGCACTGTCTGCTAAATCTACCTTTCAATTCGATTTTATGTAAATAATGAAAGTCAGTTGATAGCGACCAAGGCGACTAACATGCGAAGCTAGAATGTAACAGCTAAAGAATTTACCATGCTCATATTCTGAATTCTTGGGATATATATTTTGCATTAAGTTAGGCTAGAGCGCAATCATAGCGCTTTAGAAATGCAGCTGAAGTAGTGAATTTTATGATGTTCAGTGGCTGTCTGTTTCTCGTTTTCACTTTGTCGTCACTTAAATTATTCTCATCCGCACTTTTGTAGGCTATGACAAGGAACGAAGTATTTTTGCGTGATTAGTGATGAGTTCATTTGGCTTCTGAAGTGCGGTTCTTAATATTTTGTGTACAATTATATAATTTAATTTTAGGACCTCATGAAAAATATGCCAACATTAAAATTTAATGCAATGAGACATACAAGAAAATTTATGATCAATAAATACATTCATTTACCAGGGTGCAATTACAGGGTCTTATCGAGACCGAGCGATTTGGCGTCTGGCTAGGGTCACATAGCTGTGAGCTTGCCTTCGGGAGATAGTGGATTAAAATTCCACCGTCGGTAGCCCTGAAGATTGTTGTCAGTGTTTTCCCATTTTTACACCAATCAAATGCTGTGGCTGTACTTTAATTAAGGCCATGGCTGCTACCTGTCCAATCCTTGCCCTTTTTCGATCCTTGCGCCACAGAAAATCGTCGATGTGTTAGTGCGACTTTAAACCACTAGCAAAAAATGAAGTCTTACCGAGAGAACAGGGTGACGTACATAGCCATAAAGTACTGTTAATTCTTTGTGTGACCGAAAACTCTTAAATCATCCTGTACTGCAGTTTATTCTCTGACATCAATGGCGCAGTCGGTCAGACGTTGCCTTTCTCATCTTAAAATATTGAGTTCCATTCCGGTTGAGATCAGTGGCATTGGATGGTGTTCAAATGTGACAGTTCTCGTAGTTGGCTTCTGATACGTTGAGGTTGAGGTGCATCTACGTGACAAAATCGGTGACAAAATAAAGATCAGCAGAGATGTTGTATAAATTACTATTTTTATTATTATCATTACTATTAGCGTTAGCCAGCCATCCGTTGGTATGATTCAATGCACTTCTCCATTATACGTGTAGGCAAAATACAGTCCTGACGTGGATTTACTGCGTATCTATGAAAACACGAAATGAACAATTTCACTTTAGGCAGCGGTCCACCCTTTCGTTTGCATTATGATTTGCTTGTACTGTTCTGTTCTCTCCTCAAACTCTTAAAATCGACTTTATACTGCTGCTGAATAGTCATTCGGAGATTTGAAAGGGGTATTTATGTCAGGATGTGAGTTCTCCCTAAGTTTCGTACCAATAACAACCCCCAAAGATCAAACAGTTCAATCAATCAAATCAGATAATATTGTTTGTGTGCAATATGGTCATCGAATTTTAAAATATTTTTCAAGTGTTAAAGAAATAGGAGTTGGAATCAATGCGTGGTGTGGAAAGTAAGTCGATTGTTTAAGTAAAAAATGTTGAGACATAAATCAGTTTAACCTGATTTCTCCCCAAAGATGTTCCTGGCAGAGGACGATATTAACTATTGTCATGTGCTCATGTGGTTGCCAGGTCTCGGATGAGTGAATCCAGGAAGGGACGTCTCGGCCGATTTCAGGGCATCTGATGGCCTCTCCTTCTTTTGTGCTTTTCACCTCCTGCCTCCGCAGATCTTCTCCAAGGCGTTCCTATTCCGAACGCACTCCTAACATAATAGAACGCCATCAGCAGGTCTATATAATATCAGGCACGCCGCGAACAGGGCAGTGAGTCTTAGGATAGTGTCGTCGAGATGCAGTGTTGTTAGTACTGCAGTCTTCTTCTGCTGATTTCGATGCGGCCTCCTTTAAAATTTCCTTGTTTAGCGCTGACCTCTAAGATTTGCTACCATGTACTTTCCTCTATTCTAGCCTAGTAATACCTGCTCCTTTCATGGAGCTGCAGATTTTTTTATTGGTACTTTTTGTTATTCTCTCTCTCATCACCAGAAAGAGCCAGCGTAAAGATTTTGCTTCTTCCTAGCGCCTCACATTCAAAAAGTATATGTCCCGCTGATTCCTACTCTTGATTCCATTTCCTACATAAATTGTCCCTTGTACTCCAAAAATCTGTAGGCGCTTTTTAAGATGGAAGTAGTCAGCAAGCAGCCCCGAAACCCATCTTGTATTCTATCTGATAATTGCAAGCCGTTCTTATATAATCTTCCTGTTTGAACTTAGTACCAGTTCTTTTGCAAGTCTGCGTTCTGGAGCATTTTCTGAGTTTTCAGTTTCTTCTTTAGTCTCTGATCCTTTTTAGCAAGTTTACCTGTTCTTTCATTTCCTTCTATTCCTGCCCACCCTGGTACTCATATCACTTTGACAATATTATACTCTGAGAGTTTCAGGAGAAATGGGTCGCAATACCAAACAATTTTGGATGAGATTCGAAAAGCCTAGAGTGCTATAATTACTGCTTGGCTATCCGTGAAAATGAGAATGCCTGTATTCAGTTTTCACGTTCTCCTCAAGGCACACAGGACGGCTAGTACTTTAGCTTGAAAAACTGTAGAATATCTGCCCAGGCTCATTTGGATTGACCTCTTATGTATTCCACCGTTCATCCCTCCTTCTGTTTCTCTTTCTGTCCTTGAGCCATGCGCCCACCATATCACATCTTTCTCGTTAGTTCCCAATTATTGACTTCCCAGTCTTCTCTTCGGATTATCTGGGTCTCAAATGGTTTTTCAAAGATATACCTTGGAGTCATATGATCAGATGGCAGGTGTAAAACTCCCCCTGATACAATACTGTTAGTTTTACTGTGACCAATATTGGGCCTTTTAAACATCCAACATTGAGTTTGCACCACTCTATTTGAAGTCATTATAGCTTGTCCCTCTGAAAAGTTACATAGTAAACGGAGTTATTGTAGAGTACTCGATTCTTTTGTCGGTGCAGTTTTCATAGCCCCAGTTGTGGTTATAAATGCCATTCTCAGCAGGCTCTTCAGTTTACTATTCACTTTTCTTTGACTGACCATTTTCCATCAGACACCTGCTGCATATGCCGTCAGCGGTCTGATGAACATTGTGTAAATCCACATTACCATTATCGGCTTTAGACCCAACGTAGCTCCACCGCTTACCTACATGCATAAATTAGATTCTTGGTCCGGGTTATATTTCTTTCTATATGTGGAGTCTTGGTTAGTATTTTTCCCAAAACTACATGTAATTTTAAAGGCTGTTCTTCCATATGAATTTCTTTCCCGAAGAGATTCAGTGTTCTCTCTCCGTCTAATTTATTTCTCTTTGTGTAAGGGACTAGAGTAATCTTGCTTAGATTAATTGCAAGTTTTTCTTCCCGACATCAGTTTTTCACAGGGTTGAATGAAATTTGCATGAGATCCTTGATGACGCTCAACACTTTAACTGTAACTAGAATTACCAGATAATCTGCATATCCTTGTGTGGAATATCCCTGTTTCTTGAGCATGTATATGATCTTGTTAACCACGAGATTACACAGGAGGGGAGAAAGGTCTCCTCTCTGGGCACAGCCTAGAGTAGCTCTGACCAATAGAGTTTCTCCCAAAAGAGTTGCCAAGCATGGACCTAGTATATTTCAAGACGGTTTTACTCAAGCTGCTCTCCTCAATAGCCTTGATCATTGAGTTTTTGGATGTATTGCTGAAGGCCCTTTCTATGCCTAGAAATGCCGCTACGGCTATTTCTTTTTACTATAGACTTTCCTCTAGTATGCATACCAGTTGTTGGAATGTAGCGTCAGTGGACCTGCCAGATATCCCTATGCAAACGTATTTCCATGCATGGTTGAGCTCAGTTGCACCGTTTTCAGGGTGTATTTATCCAGTATTTTCTCCCTAATCTTCAACAGAAATGAGTTCAAAAATAATGGTCTGTAAGGTTTGGCATGAACATAGTTCGCTCTCCTGGCTTATGTATGAATACCGTCTTAGCCTCAGAGCATGATTTCGGCACGTACCCCAGAGCTAGGCCTGCTCTGAAAGATCTGTCCGTGCCTTGATAAGCATCTCCCATCATTCCTGTAGGAGTGTCGGAAATATCTCACCCGACCTCGACGTCTTTATTAGCTGAAACGTGCTGATGGCCTACCTCACTTTGTTAGGCTTTATTGATAGTCTGGCACAGTTCCAGCCCGCTCTTCGAGTCCTGGTCTCTATTTCCAACTTTTCTGCCTCGTTCACCTCCTCAGCCTCTGAAAAAAAGTGTGCTAGTAGTAACTTCAACGTATCTTTTCCTATCAGAATGTATGTTCCATAAGTTTTTCCGTTGTTCCAAATTTATGGATATGTGTTGCCTTTAGTACATTTTGGAGCCTAGCACTTCAGAGTGCAATTCCACCTTTTCATGTGAATTTCAAGGAGTTCAAGTGTCCGCATCCTAAAATTTTGATTTTTGGCCTGTAAATTTAATGTTTCTTTTTCAGAGGCCACGAAGAATGGGTACTTGTTACCTCGGTGAAAGTCAATTTCATTCTTTTATTTTTAAAGTAAATCAGACTGTTGAGCTGATAAGACAGTGTCTACTGTTTGGTTCTGTTAAATGTATGTAGGTGCCTTAATAGGCCTGGAACTTTCAATTTTGGAGGATTGTCTCCTAGGAAGTAATTGTGTAAGAGCAAAGACGCTCGCCCTACTGGTGTAAATTTGAGAGCTCCGTCTCCTTGTGTACGTAGTGAAGGAAGCAATGGTGCTCTTGTAAAATTTGTAACTAGAGAGCTACAAGCTCAGGTTTTAATTTGTTGTTATCAGATTTTCTAACATTGTCACTCAAGCTCACCAGCTAGACCTTGTATCTGAATGTTGTTATTTGCTTGGCAAAGTGTAAAAGTTTAAAAAGAAAAGAAAGAAAAAATATTTTAAATAATTAAAGTTTTTAATTAATCTTTCGACTTTTGTGTATCCACACATTCATGCCCGTACCTTCTTTCACCTCTGCGTACTACAGAATCCCCGGAACAAGTGGTAGAAGAGCGTGGTTGAATTGGTCTGGATAAATCCCCTTTTGACGGATACTCATAAGATTCGATACCGAACTCTAAAACTGTCTCCGTTTTTCACTCATGGTGTCTGGTTCTTGAGAAGTCCTTGAACCGGGATACCTGCGCAAGGAAGAATTAATCTATGAACTCTTGATTAGGAGGGTCCAGTCTGATGGCACTGTTGCGGCACATATTGCGAAACTTAAAGTATCTTTAGAATTTCCCATCTATATCCCGGTATTTGGGGAGAAAGATATTGCTGATGCTCTGTCCACCATCACTGATAATACCACTGAGCTAGCGTCTGTTGTAACTTTCTTTGAAGTAAGTGACCCTTCTACCAATCTGCTTAAGCGTGTTCAAGCTAGTCTGTTCCACTTTAACCACTTTTAGGCCTAGGGACCTCTATTCTCTAAAACTGAAAGATGATCATGCTAAGGAAGCTAGTAATTTAGTCGAAAACCTCTCGGACATGTCTAATAGGGTTAGTCAATTGTTGTCCGGGGCCGCTAGTGCTAAAGGTGACCATATCCAAACAGTAAACGTAACAACGGAAGAGGACTCTGGTAGGTCTGCTGAGAGTACGAAATCGGCGGTTACACAACAAATATCTGCCCCATCGGAACGAGTATCTGATCATCTGAAACAACTTTCACCTTTCTATATTAGTAATGCAGCTTTTGAACCTTCTCAAACTGCAATGCCGTCCCCCATTATTTCTCCAGGTTTTAGTAGTTTGCTCCACCCCTTAGCCATGTTGCTTAAGGACATCTCCAAATTTTTGGTAAATTCAACTAACGATGTAATTTCATTTCTGATATTACTACTTGAATTTCAGGATCATTCTTTGGTGTTTCCTTTGTCTCATTCGCAAATTCTCCAAATAATTTACCCGTATTCCGTACCCGTCCTCACGGATAACATCGTGAAGGCAGTAGCTGACAGATGTTCTATTGAAGAATTCCATGCCCATCTCCTGGCTAACTTTATTCCAGCTAGAGCTATGTCATCTCTAGTACAGGAGTACTACTTCCGAGTCCAGAGGTTGGACGAGAATCGAGAATCTTCTATACGAAGATATTCGTTCTTCATTTTGCAAAAGAACAAATCGTACAGACCATTGTCGAAGAAAATTCTCCATCATACAGGTCGTACTAATGTTTTTCTTCTCGACCCCAAAACTTCTCTGAACTTGAGGCAATGGCAGTGTCAGCAGGAGGAGTGAGGTAGGCTGACACCTTACGAGTCGCCACGGGGGCCCCTCCGTCATCTAACAGTTCTCGGCCACCATCTCGCCGAACCTTCCCTCCACGCAAGTGTTATGCGTGTGGTTCGGCCGAACACCTTCGGAATAAGTGCCCCTTGGTAAAACCTAGTGAAACTAGGAATAGATCAGAGCCGTCACAGGGTTGTTTTAAGTACGGGTTGTTCGCCCACCTGGCAAAAAAATTGTACTTCACCTAACAGCACACCTTCCTGTTCTACTTCTGGTGCTGTCTCCAATAACTTAGACGATAGGAAGTGACTAGCATCGTCGGCTGAGTCAACAAGTTCAGCTTCAAAAGGCTCAGCCCACGTTAAATCAGGCACCGTACCTTTTAAGGGGGAAACCCTCTCTAATAAATCGTTTGAAGGCCCAAGGGAATGTCAAAGAATTGATTGATTGATTGATTGATTGATTGATTGATTGATTGATTGATTGATTGATTGATTGATTGATTGATTGATTGATTGATTGATTGATTGATTGATTGATCTACCTGAGGATCAGGCTGTTAGTATTCGAAGGTTGTGTCAGTCTTTTACCAGAAGTATTTTCGGAAACCCTTGGTGTTACTGACCTAACTGAATATAAGATTGCGGTAACGAATTCTCTTCCTGTAATATTTCCTCCATCTAGGCTACCTCCACCTTAAATGAAGGCCCTTAAGGAGATTATCGACCAAATGTTGAAGAATGGCGTTATTCGACCTTCAGAGTCCTCGTATTCGTCGTCCATTTTTCTTGTACCGAAACCCAAAGGTGGTTTCTGTATTGTCATTTATTACAGGGCTTTAAACCGTAAGGTCGTATTACAATCAGTGCCCCTTCCAGAGCTGCATTCATGTTTTTCATTGTTTCATAAGACTATGTTCTTCAACATCTTAGATCTTAACCAAGCGTATAATCAGATTCCTCTGGCGGAAGAATCCAAATATCTGACGGCTTTCGCTACTGATTGGAATTTGAACGAAAACAACCGCGTGCCTTTAGGGCTCCCCATGGGCGAAGCTGTCCTTACCAGACTGCTGGGTAAGGTCTTCTCCGATATCAAGTTCGAATATCTGTACAATTATCTTGACGATGTCGTTGCGTTTCTGTAACCTTTGAAGAACATTTAGATCATCTTAAGGAAGTTCTAAATCGCCTACTTAAGGCTGGGTTGACCGTTATGTTATATAAGGTGGCTTTTGCTACGTCTTCACTGTCTTTCTTAGCGCATAGTGTGTCGCCCGCTGCAGTTTCTGTCGATCCATTATAGAACGCAGGCTGTTCATGACTTCAGGCCCCCTAAGGACGTTAAAGGAATCGCTAGGTTCATTGGCATGGTGAATTTCTTCAGAAAATTTATTCCCAACTTCGCCAATAAGGCGGAGCCCCTAAACCATCTTCGTAGGGAAGGGTTCAAGTTAGAATGGGGCCATCGCAGCAAGCTACGTTTAAAGATCTTACAGTAAGTTAGCTCTCTGTAACGCTCTAGTATTAGCTATGCCAGATTTCTCTAAGAGATTCATTGTTCGAACTGATGCCTCTTCATCTGCTGTTGCGGCTGTCCTTCTTCAAGAAACTGAAATAGGAAGGCGGCTTCTTGCCTATGCCAAGTACTCTATCTATGAATTAGAAGGACTTGCAGTCCTATTTGCTTTGGAGAAGTTCCGCCTGTATCTGGAGCATGTTAAATTTGAGTTAGAGACCGACAATCACGCTTTAAGTTGGGTTTTAGGTAGGCTTCGTCGTACAGGACGTATCTCCCGTTGGGCTATCCGTATATCGGATCTCAATTCGACGTGCGACACATTAGAGAGTCTAAAAATAAGGTCGCAGATGGTTTAAGCCGCATATTTTCTGGTAACGTCGAGTCCATTGAACAGAAGGAAAGTTCTTCTCCTTCCATTTCCATACCTCCTTTTGTTGGTGATATTTCGACTGATGCCCTGTGTTATTACGTGATATCGAGAAATATCAACGGGAAGATCCAGTGTTGGCTCTTGTAATGGAAACCCTTTGTTCTGGGGAACATGTTGTCCCTTATATGATGAGGAATGAAGTCTGTGTTGCCCTTTGAGGCATGACCAGAAAATAAAGGTAGTTGTTCCAGACGTTCTTGTGCCCATGATCTTCAAGTACTGCCATACGACCCCATTAGGGGGACATATAGGCATCTTCAAAACCAGAGAAAACATTAGAAAAACGTTCATCTAGAAGAGTATGGGTGATGAAATTGGGGAAATGATTAAAGCCTGTATAGCTTGCTTGCTTAGTAAGCCCACCTTGTCTACTAAGCTAGGGCTATTGTCATCTCATCAAGCATCTCGCCCTATGAAGCGTTTGTATATCGATTACGTCGGACCCTTCCCTCAAATTAAGGGGAACGGGAACAAATTCATCCTTGTGTCTGTAGATGGTTTCATCAGATTTTCATGGTTATTCCCGACTAAGCTGGCTACAGCTCAGTCTACCATTTCTTGCTTTAATACTATTTTTGCTTATTTTGGCCCTTGTCAATATATAGTCTCCGATAATGCATTATTTTGATTTGAATTATCAATATTTCAAGTCACTACGTCCTGCTCCATGGCTAAATGGTTAGCATGCTGGCCTTTGGCCACAGGGGTCGCGGGTTCGATTTCCGGCAGGGTCGGGAATTTTAACCTTAATTGGTTAATTTCGCTGGCACGGGGGCTCGGTGTATGTGTCGTCTTCATCATCATTTCATCCTCATCACGACGCGTTGGTCGCCTACGGGCGTCAAATCAAAAGACCTGCATCTGGCGAGCCAAACTTGTCGTTGGACACTCCCGGCACTAAAAGCCATACGCCATATCATTTTTTCATGTCACTACATCTGCTTATTACCTAAGACCATATCTGGCTGAGCGGGTCAATCGTACTGTAATCTCCGAACTGCTTTGATAGCCTTTCACCATGAAGATCATTCTACGTGGGATACTTCTCTGCATTGGTTACCCTTTGCGCTAATTTCGGCTGTTCAAGAGTCACACAAGTTTACTCCTGCCCCTCTCATGTTTAAGTTTATTCCTAGTACGCCGTTGGCTAATCTATGGCCGATCAATGACATTTTGCCAAAGACAATAGATCACTATAATATCAGGGACCTGTGGAAGAAGGCTAAGAGTAACCTTAAGGCTTCTCATGAGAGAGTTAAGGAGAGATAGACCGTGGGCGGTTTTGGGGGCAGGGGCAAGGTAATGACAGACCCACCAATTTAAAAGTTGAGATCAGGTCATGGTGAAGAATTTTGTGCCGGAAGGCAAGCTACCGCCAGATTTCTTGGACCGTGTTTTATCTTGGATTTGTTAACACCGGTCACCCTTTTGGTGAACAATCCAGCCACCGAAAGAATTTTTAGGGTTCATTTGTCACAAGTGAAGTCCGTTGGAAATCCCTTGTTTTTCAGTGTAGGCTACTAAGTCATGGCAGTGAGAAAATAGTTATATTTCATTCCTTAAAACAGAATCTTAAAGGTCATAATTTAATTTGTAAGTTGAGAAGAGGAGGAATTCTGCAAACCGAGCCTGAATTTCACACACTCATCCTTATCTGCACCACCAACTCAAATACTGTATAAGCAAACACTTTCCCCCATAAAACAGTCACTGTTGCCCAGTATATTACTGTTTCAGTACAGTGTTGTCATCTGCCTGCGGCCGGGTCACAACAACTGGCGAGCGATGCTGGCGCGGAGTAAAGGCCCACCCCGCTCTGGCCCAGTCTCCTTCACGACGGCGAACCTGAGCACCATCATTAGTGGCAAGGGCTGAGGTGCGGTGCCACAACCACCTACAGTACTTCGTCAAGAGGCAGTGCTTCAATATCTAGTCCGTGGCGACCATCACCATGGCAACCCCTCTCAAGTTAGCGGGAGAGATATATCTGCGGGTATTTGGGGGGTCCGGGGGACCCCACCCTGGCAGCGGGAGTGGATGCTGCTCTTGCCGTCACACTCGGACAATACTTCCTGGACTTCTACGGTTTCATGAAGACTTCAAGAATTATGTTCGGCAAAATAACTTATAATTGAACTCTCCAGCAATAAATTTTCTGACTTCAATGTTCAAATCAAATTTTCTAAAAAGTAAAATTTCAAGACTGTGATAACTGTAGAAGGGCCGAGGTCTATACCGATGGTACACCCGCCTCGTGCATTAGAACTAGCGCCTTGTAGAAGGCCATCTACTGTATAACTGGAAATCTGAAACTCATTTCGGAAACAGTTTGAACATTTCTCGACTGATGTTGCCACTAGCAACTTATGTAGCGCCCTGCGGCGTGAAGATGAACTATTAATTTTCAAAGTAATTTTGTGTATCAAGCTTTCCTAAACTGAATTGTTTATTAATTGTTTTTGGTATTATAAAGTTATCAACACTTCTATCACTTCCCGCCAATTTAATTTGTTAGTCAATTAGAAATTTTTGCATTTATTTAACCAGTCACGGTTTTTGATATTTATTTGATTGTACAATGAAAATTGGGGGTGTGTCCGGGCTTCGACCCAGAGAAATCTGGAACTTTCTTCTCAGCTATGAAAGTGGTGACATTTCGTGTCATGTTGTCTATGTGATCACTAAAGTATAAAGTGTGTAAGTAACGGAGGCAGGGGGAAAGGCTGCCTCGTCCATCTTAGGAAGGCCCATCAGCTCAAGGTAATGGCAGACCGTTTATAAACATGTAATAGTCTCTGAATGATAGTTCGAGGGGAAGGTTCCAAATGTTAGTAATGTGTCTTTTATTCCATCATTGTAAATTTCAAACCTCAAATGTAAATTTCATGTAAGTCTTAGGACTCTAGACTAAACAGAGAATAAAGAGTGATACTCTCTTTTATTCCCCTTCAACATGGTGTCGGGGTGACTACGATTTCGTAACCTTAAAAATTTATCTCGTAATTTTGTAACTTATTTATTTCTCTCCGTCTAGTCACCTCCGTAGTATGGGTTTAGCCTCTGTAACGTCGGGCCATAAACCCGCGTAGGGTTATAAGTATTTTTATGTGAATTTCAAGGAGTGCAAGTGTCCGCCTCTTAACATTTTGATTTTTTCCAGTAATTTTAACATTTTATTTTTGCAAGTAGCCACGAAAATGAGTACTTGTTGCCCCGGTTAAAGTCAATTTCAGACTTTTACTTTCAAGGTAAATCGGACTGTTGAGCATATAAGACAGTGTCTACGGTTTGGTTCTGTTAAACGTAGGTACGTGCCTTAATAGGCCAGGAACTTGTAATTTTAGAGGATTGTCTCCTAGGAAGTAATTGTGTAGAGCAAGGACGCTCGCTCTACTGGTGCATAATTGGGAGCTCCGTCTCGTTGTGTATGTAGTGAAGGAAGCAATGGTGCTCTTGTTAAATTTGTAACTAGGCAGCTTCAATCTCAGGTTGTTAATTTGTTGTTATCAGATTTTCTAACATTTTCACTCAAGCTCACCAGCTAGACCTTGTATCTGAATGTTGTTATTTGCTTAGCAAAAACGTAAAAGTTTAAAAAGAAAAGAAAGAAAAGAAGATTTTAAATAATTGAAGTTTTTAATTAATCTTTCGACTTTTGTGTATCTACACACACAATCCCGCACCTTCTTTTACCTCTGCTCTCCACAGAATTCTCGGAACAATAATAATGATAATAATTTTAGCCCCCTTGGCTGTATGGTCAGTGCACTGATTTCCGGTCCAGAGGACCCTATGTTCGATTCCAAGCGGGGCCATTAATTTTAACTGCGTATGTTTAATAGGCCTACTTCTGTTGTGAGAAATGTGCCTCTTTGCTCATCTCAATGCACTTCTCTTCATGTACATGCAACACACCAAAGTACCAACCACCACAGAGTCGCCACAAGACTTGTCTCCCAAATTGCTCCGTGTTAGAATCCGAAGGATTTGAAAAGAGTTCCAATGGAACCAACATATGACGAGTGCCAGGGCAGGAATATGCCTGTCATATCTAA
Source organism: Anabrus simplex (assembly GCF_040414725.1). Classification (NCBI taxonomy): domain Eukaryota; kingdom Metazoa; phylum Arthropoda; class Insecta; order Orthoptera; family Tettigoniidae; genus Anabrus; species Anabrus simplex. The sequence goes on along the minus strand of NC_090266.1, from coordinate 351,629,964 downwards.
CAATTATTCTGAATAATCCGGCAACGCGAGGCGGGAACGTGGCATTCAAGGAAATATTTCCACAAGAAAAGAAATTCACGATGTATATCAATATATCACGCTGTTATTTTAAACCTACACGGCGCAGTTCTTAAAACATATTGCATATACGCTATGTGTTCGTGTAAAAAAAAAAAAAAACCACCACAGACACGTGTAATAGTGAATACATCCCTCCATACAGGTTTGGTGTCAGGAAGGCGATCCCGACTTAAAACTAGGTCAAATACTTATAACCGGGCGAGTTCGCCGTGCGGTTAGGAGCTTGCAGCTGTAAGCTCGCATCCAGGAGATAGTGGGTTCGAGCCCCACTGCCGGCAGCCCTGAAGATGGTTTTCCGTGGTTTCCCATTTTCACACCAGGAAAATGCTGGGGTGTACCTTAATTAAAGCCACGGCCGCTTCCTTCCCATTCAAAGGCCTTTCCTGTCCCATCGTCGCCATAAGACCTATCTGTGTCGTTGCGACGTAAAGCAACTAGCAAACAAAAATATTTATCAAATGCTTACCCCAGTAAGTAGGGAAAAAACGACAGGAAGGAGAAGACGAAAAACAATAACGAGAATTTTGCTTACTTAAAGATTCATAGGAGTGAAAATTTAAAGTAAACATTGCTTCTCTTGAGTAGATAAATTACTCTTCCATCCCCTATTCCGGGGAAAATGAAATTATAATGTACGAGGTAAATATTTTGTGTTTTATTGACATTTACCATTTGTTCCTGTCAGGTAAACGCAGGCTCTGATAAACACTAGAATAAGCTGTGACAGTAATATTATCTTTCTATACGCTTTGGATAAAATGATGGACGTGTTGTACATTTTAATTCATGCTCTGTTTCACATGGGTAACTTCATCGGTTTTCAATGCAGCAACGCGTGGCTAACGGAGATAAACAAAGGGTTACAAGAGGAGAATAATAATCGAAATTATGCTCCAAAAGATAAATTAATCAATTATATTGATATGAGATTCAAATCTTAAATTGCATGTGTCGGTAACTTATTTTGTTGTAAACTCATTCCGTACTAATACTGCCTAAAATAACATTATAAGAAACCGTAGTGACGTTTTTCATTTCTTTTTGAATTAGAGTACATCGAGTATTAACCTCAACTTCTATTGCAGCGGTTTATCAAGCATAAATTTATTGATGTGTGGAAGAAAATCAAAATTTATTTCAATGAACCTGAAGCAGTGGCGGTTCGTACTCAATTATGTTGGAAGATCTGCACGGTGACGCCCAATCATTGCAGTAAGTGTAATAGACAATTATAAATTCACATTGCATACGGGATGTGCCAACTGAGGTCTTGTGCATCCGACCAGCAACCACTCGGAAACGCCTAACATATCCCTCTCTATCCATGTCCTATCGGCTTTCAAATTCCAGAAAATTTACAGAAAAACGTACATCACAATTTGTAAGAATTCCTGATTTCGAGTGACTTCGACTATATAAAAATCACTGACTTGTACAAAAAATAATAATTGGTAGAGAGTTACAAAGTATAAAACATTTCTTCCCTGGTATCGATCCACTCATAGCCTATTTAGGCCTACAGAAGTTTCGAGACCAGTGTACAGCTTTTGGAGCCGGCTTTCCTAATGAAGTAGGAAATCATCCTCTAATGATGCTAACGTTCCTGTTTTCATTTTCATGACTACATCACATCGAAGATTTCATCTTCATCGGTAACATTACGGAGAATCATTTTTATGATTACTCGTAGAATATTCTTCCAGTTATGGACGTAATTACTTTTACGGCTTGTGTCGTCTTGCCAGATATATTACGAAGAGTGAATGACTACATATTAGAACTTTTGTCGAAAGAATGTCGGTATAAGCCGTTGAAACAATTCTTCGCCACAGCACGATCTAATTGACGTCCGAAACGGGGGAGGAGCTTACGGTCAGCTGTTTCCAATATGGCGGCGAGATAGTGACGGGAAGCAAACACGACAGTGATCGGGTGTGCGTCTGTAGGATTTATTAAGAGTTCAAAATGTCTTTGGTGTCGTATGCGCAACTGTTGAGAGTTGTCGGAGATTTCACGCGTCCATTAGTGGAAGGGGAAGAAATTTTCAAGCGTAATTACTTGATATGTGTAGGTAAAAGTTTTGAAACAGAAGATTAAACTGGTGTTGTAGCGTTGTGTTTACAATCATCCCACATCGATTCAAAACCCCACAAAGTTAATGTTGTCTTGAACAAAGGGGGTTAAAATGTGAAGTGCAACTGTACATGTGAAGCGGGTTTGTCAGAGAAATGTTACCGTTTACACGCTAATTCACCTTAACAGTTAAGCTACTGTAATTTTCCACTATTAGAGGTTATGGAGTAATTTCTTGTTGATTTGGTCCATGCCAAAGCCTTAGCCAGGTGACGGGGGAGTTACCTGTTTTGTAAACTGTAATCTTGGGGAAGAAATAAAATAATAATTCTACTAAGTAAATGTTGTAAAGCAAATAAATCCTAGGCTTTATACAGGCTTGTGTTGGAACAGCCCACATAATCTTAATGATCTTCCATTTTTACCATCAGCACAAAAGTTAGAACTTATATAATTTTTATACTTATTATTGTCGGTTCTAACTACCTACAGAATATGCAGAGCAAAGTTTGAAAATTATAATATTTAAGAGTACTATAACCTCTACAGTCGCAGCTGTTTGGGGTTGAAGAATACCTGGCTTGTCCAATTCTACCAAATAATTAGGTTATGGCTTCTAATTTATGATGACCGGGCGAGTTGGCCGTGCGGTTAGGAGCGTGCAGCTGTGAGCTCGCATCCGGGAGATAGTGGGTTCGAACCCCACTGTCGGCAGCCCTGAAGATGGTTTTCCGTGGTTTCCCATTTTCACACCAGGCAAATGCTGGGGCTGTACCTTAATTAAGGCCACGGCCGCTTCGTTCCCATTCCTGGACCTTTCCTGTCGCATCGTCGCCATAAGACCTATCTGTCGGTGTGACGTAAAACAAATAGCAAAAAAAATGATGATGGCAAAATACTACATATTTTCTTTCATTGACAGAAGTATTTTATAAGCAATTTAAATGTAGTGCTTAATTACCACCAGTTAAAGATATTACTCACATGTAGATAGTTAATTTACTGTCTGCTGTTACACATATGCAGAAGTTTACAAAGAGCGGATTACATTCTATGTGCGGCACAGAAGTACTAGGCTACAAGTTTATCAGTATTTTTGATGTAGCTAAATCTTTGAGAATACACATTAGAGACAATAACTATCAATGAGTACAATGAACAGTACCGGTACCTACGCTGTGGAAAGAAGTCGTCTTCATGAGAATGCAGACTGCACACCGTCATGTATCGCGTAACGCGTTTTCCAATTGATAGCGCGGAAGCCCATCTTTCTCTCTGAACTTTTTGTACAGGAAAGTAGTGAAGAGATTTCGCATCCGTTTTATACGATTTGCAACCGTATACCGCCTCAAATTTCACAAATTCTTTTCTGTTTCCATCACGACGTAAATTCTTCGCCATGTAAATAAATCTCACCAGTCACTATGTTGCAGCTTCAACATCCTACCGCGTGGCTGCGCCATTCAACTTTTCTGAGGTCAATAGCAAGATGCCAACCCGGAGCAATGATATTGCAAATAGGCCTAAGGAGGGTGATACCCCAAGAGAGGAGAGGGTGTATTTTGCAGGCGAACTTGGGGAGGAAGTGTCAACGTTTCGAAGAATTGAGACGTCTCAGTGACACAGCTCCTCCGATGCACACATATATAGCATCCATACTGAAAGGCGTACATATCGTACTGCACCTTATGGGTGACTCTCAACTACAGCTTTCTCCGATAGGCGACCAAGTGTTCTCCCATGCGTTCGTCCTAATTTGCTGTCGTTCACAGATGTAAACAAGGTTACCAGATCACGAGTAACGGAATGGGTATCGATCTTTCGCTAGATAACAACACACAATACGAAGGATTGTATCGCTCATCGCTGTATATATCATTTCTTTCATTCTCGTGGTTCTGGAGCTTTGCGGATGGTGCTATGAAGCCGTGCCCGGTCTGAAGAACAAGGAAACATCATCCTTGTACAGTGATATCGGGCAAACAGTTGGATGATATGAGGTATAGGAAGAATGCTGATACTCATAAGTAGGGCTCGGATGTTTAGAAAAAGTAATATTTTTTATTTGTCTCTATTTCCATGTATGATTGGATTTCGGTGCAAAACAGGTGATTATCGTCACAATTAAGTGAATTTAATTTGTCATATAAATGCGTATTTTGGCTATTTTATGCTATAAGGTCATATTTTGAGCTTTTTTAGTAGAAACGTCATGTTTCGGTCATATTTCGGCGGTTTGACGAGAGCTGTAGGTGTGTGAAATCATCTTCAACTTACCGAATGCGAACTAGTGTTTACAAAACTGCTTCTCGGTATCACGCTGTTGATAGAAGTCGAATAGTCGAATAACCAATCCTCTGTACTCGGCAACCCGGTCTCCCAGGTAAAGACAGAAATAATCCGGAAAATCCCGTCCCAGCAGTGAGCTAATTACTTCTGGTAATCGCTCACTTGTCTTTGTTCAGATATTCAGCCTGCTTTCACTTACACAAGCGTTAGTTTACAGTAAATCGTACCCCAGCACACATTGCAGCTGTGTTTCGCCGTGTTACAATGTTTTACATTAAAACGTTTTTCAGCCACGACTTTCACTTCACACAACTTAAAAAATAGAACTAAGCCGCCTGTAACTTAACACTAGTAGAAGACTTTTTCTGTCAAACGACAGCATGTCGATAAGAAGAGGCAGCAGTTGATATTCGATAAGGCTGTTACATCTTCAGCGATGGACAGATGTTCGGATTTTTCAAAGGAACTTTGTGAGATGATGGTGTCTGCAAACATTCCTCTAATCAAGGTGAACAATACCCATTTCAAGAAATTTCTGGAGAAATACACTAAAAAATCTGTTCCTACAGAATCAACACTGCGAAAAAACTATTTATCCCGTTTCTATGAAGGTACTCTAAATCTAATACGACACAGTGTAGCAGACAATAAGATTTGGATATCTATTGATGAGACGACGGACACTGCAGGTAGATATATAGGGAATGTAATTATTGGAACACTCCGTGCTGATCGCCCTGGGGATATTTTTCTACTAACCTCAGAAGTTTTAGAGAGAGCAAATCATTCAACGATTGCAATTCTGTTTGATAATGCACTAAACATTTTTTGGAAGGATGAAATTAAGCGGAAAAACGTTCTTCTCTTTGTCACTGATGCTGCTCTGTACATGGTGAAAGCTGTTGAAGGTCTCAAGCTATTTTATCTAAGAATGATTCACGTCACTTGCCTTGCGCATACTCTGTATAGGGTGTCAGAAGAAATTTAGGACATCTTACTGAAGTTGATAAATTAATTCCTAACGTCAATTGTTTTTAAAGCATCACTGCGGGTTGCGAAGGAGTTAGCTCCTTCGACGCCACTCCCTCAACAGCCAGTTCTTACTAGGTGGGGGACGTGGCTCGATGCCGCCGCGTATTATTGAGTAAACTACTCCACTATCAAAACATTGTTAACGGCTTCAACAAAGATGATGCCTCTTCTATCAAGATTGCCCAGGAATTGTTTTCCAACAGTTTGTCAGATAGTTTGGCATATATTAAGTCGAACTTCGGAATTATATCGAGTGCAATCTGCTGGCTTAGAAATTCATGCAAGTATTGACATTCTGATAAGTGTTGAACTTCCAGTGCAACAATCACATGGAATATTTGATGACAGTGTAAAACGGAAACTTCAAAATGTGCTTAGGCGAAATGATGGTTTTCACAGTGTGTGCAAGGTAAATGATGTTCTTAGAGGAGAAGGTACCAGTACACTTCATGATGAGTGCATACACGGCAGCAGTGATTTAACATTATTTAAATATGCACCAATAACGTCATGTGCCGTAGAAAGCAGCTTCACTTCTTACAAGAATATGTTAAGTGATAATCGGAGGTCTTTCGCGCCTGATGCTTTGAAGATGAATCTTGTAATACACTTCAGTTCCACCCGCGGAGAAGAATGAAAAAGGTATGTGAGATGAAAAAGGTATAGGCTCTGACGCACTACCATAATGTATTGAAAGAAATCTATTTAATTCGTTTCTTGGTGCTCAGTTTAAAATTTAACGCGTTTGAGTAATGTTAATGAAATATGGGCTTAAACGTTCCAAAATATATTTTTTTAAACAGATTATTTCCTAGTTTTATCTTATTTCAAACCATCAATGCAGAGTGAAAACATGGACTTTTACAATGTTCTGTGATCTGATAATCTTAGCGAACTTAGTTCACAAAAGTTTGATAAGTGAATCGAGGATAATAGACTGTGAATAAATGCTGCACATATATACTCAGAAAACTAATATTAAAGTAAGAATAAATAATTTAGTTAATAAACATGTATCAGGGGAATTACCGTTCCGGTTTATAATTTATTTTAAAATGCCCATATGTTGATTGATCATTTTCGGGTAGTATGTTGTCATTTTTACGTCATATTTCGTCACTTTTGAGGTCATATTTGCTTACTTATTTGGGCTATTTTTAGGTCTTAAACAGAGACCTACTCATAAGCATTCAAATCTTCAGACAAACTGACAAACCAGCTGAAGTTATAGCAATTTGTAAGGAACGGTTTTGAAAATTTTTTAGGCTAAGCTACGCTATCGATGGTAATTACTTTCCTGCTCGATAAAGTGGCAGTGTTTGGTCTTAAAGAGAACACATATCGAAAGCTAATCGCGTTAGTGCTTTCCTTGTGACTACATTCAAAACTGGCCATAAATGTTGTTAACCTATTAATTAGACTGCTGTATAATATTTATTTCAATGTTTGGAAATGAGTGAATTTGTTTAATTATTAATTTATTCCTTCATGACGTGGCGAAGTTACTTGAAATGCCGACATTGTGTTTAATAAAGACCATTTTAACGAGGAGTAAGGTATGTTTCGACGACGGACTGGATGCAGAAATGTGTGAAGTACACCATCTGTTCACGGGTACAAAGAACCACGTCAGTGGTGGAGCGTCTTATGTTCGCCATTATCCTGTGTATGGTTCCATTGTGATTCCTTGTTCACTGAGGCATTTTCGCATCTCCTATCATATGTACTTGTGCCGTCTGTATTGATACGCCCTGCAGATATATTGTTACACTTTTTTTATGGCTACGGTGAATATCTGAGGGGTAGGGTAGAGGTTGCAGCAATTGTGCAATTCTTCAGCCACTTAGACGTTGATTTCAGCGTAAGGACGTGGTTACAGGTAGTCGAACATCAATCACGAGTTTTACGGTGGTAAACATGGGAGGTATAGATCTACAAATAATAATAATAATATCACAGAGGCTTGCAGACTGAACGCTGAAAGGCATAACAGTCTATAATGATAATGCATGTAATGTATGTATGTATGTATGTATGTATGTATGTATGTATGTATGTATGTATGTTTGAATAATAATAATAATAATAATAATAATAATAATAATAATAATAATAATAATAATAATAATAATAATAATAATAATAATAATAATAATAATAATAATAATAATAATAATAACAATAATAACGACGTTTCGCTTCCGTACATGTCTGGTGCATGTCTTTCGATTTGGCATCCTATAGCCGACCTGTGTGTCTGTGGGGATTCGTCTCTAACTAAGATGTTCGAGTCACCAGGTACAGGTCTTTCGATTTGACGCCCGTAGGCGACCTGTGCGTCGTGATGAGGATTAAATTATATTGAAGACAACACGTACACCCAGCCCCCGTACCAGAGAAATTGACAAATCATTGTTAAAATTCCCGACCCTGCTTGGAATCGAACGCGGGACCCGGGCTAACCATTTAGCAATGGAGCCGGATTTTCAAATGCTATTTACTCTTGAACAGAAATGTAATGGACTGTTTCTGAGAGACTAACGACTGATCAGTGGGTTGTGCAGACGAATGTACTAAAGTGATCTTGGTGTCAAGTTAAAGAGCCGTCAAGATACGCACATTGAATTGGAAAAAAAATTCAAGAAAAAGGGATATATGGTGGAAATTCAAAACATTTGGTTACTACATGGTGTTAAACTAATAAGCTATATCAGGAGTCCTTATGTAGTTGCTTCGATCACCCTTAGAAAGTAACACGGGATTAGCTGGAATGTCTCACCACACCTACCATATTTAGTTGATACCCTGTCTTTCTTTAGAAATCTCTGCTGGATTCTTTAAATTGGAAATAATTTAATAATTTCTCTGCAGAAAAATTAACTGGGTTGACTATGCCATGAAGGTAGCTTATTTCTACTCGAATAGAATTTCAAAAATTGTCTAAAAGTTGGGTTTAAGTCATAAAGAAATGCAAGGTCACTTTTTTTTCTAGGGGCTTTACGTCGCACCGACACAGATAGGTCTTATGGCGACAAGGTCACTTTTGCGGACGGTAGTTCTTTCTTAAACTCGCCAGACTCATCAGAATGTATATTATGTGATACCTGATGTACAGTTTATGAACCCAAAATGCAATTGCAAAGATTTCACATTGCCATAATCGAAGTGATCTAACCGCTAGTAAGACATCTATGCGATTCTATTACTCTTCAATCTCTCATACCCTCGACTCGTGATTCTATTGTAGCTAATCATTATGATTTTCGTCTGGACCTGTAATTACATCACAAACAATTCCGAGTTTGACAGCTTCATTATCTCTCAGATATCACAGTTCATAATTAGAAAGTGTAGGAGACTGAAAGTTGAATACATCTTAACTGTTACGTCTCCGAGAGCTCATATGTCAAAGAATATCCCGATAACACAATCAGTTTCAGCCAATTCTTACATAAATGTTCAGTACAGCGGATCTTGGGTGCATAGTTTATAAATAAAATATGAAAAAAGTATGATACCCATTTGTACTTGCTTAGTTATAAAAAGAATAGGCCTAACTGGAATTATCATCGTCAACTTTCAGAGCTGCTAACCCCGATCCATTGTTTCGGAGGAAATGAGCAGTACGTAATGACTTACTCTTATTCATGGTTCTCCTATTACCTGAAGAGTATTATATCAATTTATACCAATACTTTCCATTGTTTAAAATCCTCTTACAATTGAATGAAATAGGTACAAATTAATGAAGTTTCTGCACAGACCAAATGGTATACTTCCAACTTCATTTCCTAATGTTAAAATCTGTATAAAAATCAAACTGCTATAGTATGAGTTGAGCGTCATGAAAGAGAAACAACTATTCCGATCGAAAGGTGTGTGCCAGGGTAGAAACTTATTTCTGCTCCTTTCATAATGCTTATATCGAAGAGGACGAATTGCAACTCCAAAGAAAGTCTGGAAGAGGAAAGACACCTCAAGTCGGTGAACTCAAGGATTTGTCGATGATGGTATTGTATATTTCTTTGAGCCTGCAGGGGAAGTGGAGAAGTTGATAAATATTGCGGACACCACTTTGAAGGAGTGTTAAATGACAATGAACAGAGAGAAAAGATACGTAGTCAAATTAAGTCATATGAAGTGAGAAATTTTAGATTTGCTTTTACAAGTTGCTTTACGTCGCACCGACACACACAGGTCTTATGGCGACGATGGGGCAGGAAGAGACTAGGAGTGGGAAGGAAGCGGCCGTGGCCTTAATTGAAGTACAGCACCAGCAGTTGCCTGGTGTGAAAATGGGAAACCACGGAAAACCATCTTCAGGGCTGCCGACAGTGGGGTAATAAGGATTTGACCTAGTTTTAAGTCGGGATCCTCTTCCTCACACCAAACCTCTGTGGAGGGAAGTATTCACTATTACACGTGTCTGTGGTGGTTGGTACTTTGATGTTGCATGTATATGAAGAGAAGTGCATTGAGGCGAGCAAGAAGACACATTTCCCACAACAGAAGTAGGCCTATTAACCATACGCAGTTAAAATTCCTGGCCCCGCTTGGAATCGAACATAGGGTCCTCTGGACCGGAAATCAGTGCGCTGACCATACAGCCAAGGGGCCTAACATTATTATTATTATTATTATTATTATTATTATTATTATTATTATTATTATTATTATTATTATTATTCGGGGGATTCTCTGCAACGCAGAGGTGAAAGAAGGTGCTGGCATGAATGTGTGGATACACAAAAGTCGAAAGATTAATTAACCCTAGAAACACTAATGGCGAAGCGCTGACTACCAAATGTACATACGAACTGAAATTGGAGGAGTACCTTCAGTTTACAGAATGATTCAGTATGAGAATTGCCGAAAATAATTTCCTCGTAAAATTATACATGGGCAACATCAATACCACTGCAGCACATGCAATTTATGACAAAAATACTATTTCTAGACTTTTGATTTTATAAATATTTAACGATATATTCTAAAATGACATAAATCTTGAACAACCTTAGAATCTTAGAATCTCTTGACTATTACAAACGTACTAATGGATCACGTGTCTACAATCACGGTATCATCAAATACGCATAATTCCAAATTAGCCTTTCTTTAATTTGTATAGTGCGAAAGCAAATGAGCACTTTTCCTTCCGTAAATGCAAGGACAACCTATTTAGAGAGAATATATTTACACAACTGGAGGTGTCCTTCGTTGATTACGACCACATTCAGGATTTGATATGGTATTCATTATTCATTTAATGGCTTGTGGCCTACGGAGAGAGGTCTGGTGTAGGTCTTTCAAGTTGACACCGTATAGGCGACTTGCGTGTCTGTGAGGACTGGGCCCTAAATATGATGAATCTTAATGTTGATGACGACACACATAATAACACAGTTCCCGAGCCACTGGAATTAACCAATGAAGGTTAAATTCCCCGACCCAACCCAGAATCGAACCTGGGACCCCTAAGCCAAAGATCAGCATGCTAACCATTTAGCCAAGGAGCCGGACAATCTCATTAATGTGATTACCTCAATGAACACCTTTCCATAAATTAGCACCTAAGTATTTACAGTGAACCCCTGAGGTACTATCACCCCATCAACACAGTAATTAAAACTTAATTAATTAAGACATCCCCTGTTTGTAAGACTTATAACCTGGCCTTTCATCCCGTTTACCACCATATCATTGTCTACTGTCCATCTCACAACAGTGTCGAGGTGCCTTTATAATCGTCCACAATCCTGTGACTTTTTTATTAGGCCTACTCTATAGAGTACAGTATCATCCTCAAAAAGCCTTATCCACGATTCCAGTTCGTTACTCGTATCATTTATATACATAAGAAAACATGGAGGTCAATATTACAGTTCTGCGGGACCTCTCTCTTAATCTTTATAGGATCAGATAACGCCTCACCTATTCTAATTCTCATCGTTCTATTTTATAGAAATTTAGTCACCCATTCAGTCACTCTTTTGTCTACTTCAGTAGCCCTCGTTACCATCAGTAGTCTCCCTTGGTAACCCTATAAAAATATTGTATAAGACAATAACGTTACAGTCCATTTAACCTCCTGAACCTACAATATTTGTTATATCTTGTTGGAAACCTACAAGCTGAGTCTCACTGAAATAATCTTTTCTAAACTCAATCTGCCTTATACCAAACCAGTTAGTCATTTCGAAAACTTGTCTAATGTAACCAGAAAGAATGCTTTCTCAGAGCTCACAAACAACGCATGTCAGGCTGACTGGTCTGTAATTATCTGCTTTATGTTCATCTCCCTCTCCTTTGTACTGTACACTGGGGACTGCAATTTCAAGGCTCCACTCATAAGGTATACTGTAGCTCTTTAATGCAAATACTAATCCAGTAAATATTTCAGATATGGCGCTACACCCCAACCAGTTGCCTACAGTATATACCCAGAAATCTTATTAATCCGAGAAGCTTTTCTAGCTTTTATCTCTTTTGTAAATATCTTGAGATGCAAGGGTATAAATCTGGCCTTGTCCGTACTTGTTAGGGTGCATATTTCAGCTCATACATTAAACGCGTATCTAAATAGCTATTGAAATTCTCATTTCACGCATGTTCTCACGACACTGAAGTGCTGCGTCGTCCTGCACATATTTATGCTTATATTTCTATTAAAATCATAAGTTCAAGGACTGTATCCACCACTTTATGGAAAGTCCCTATGTTGAAACAGCCCATAGTGATAATATCCCCCGGCCAGTATCCAATATTCGGGAGATAGGTGGTTCGACCCCCACTGTCGGCAGCCCTGAAAAGATAATATCCCCCATCGAGCTCGATAGCTGCAGTCGCTTAAGTGCGGCCAGTATCCAGTATTCGGGAGATAGTAGGTTCGAACCCCACTGTCGGCAGCCCTGAAAATGGTTTTCCGTGGTTTCCCATTTTTACACCAGGCAAATGCTGGGGCTGTACCTTAATTAACGCCATGGCCGCTTCCTTCCCACTCCTAGCCCTTCCCTGTCCCATCGTCGCCATAAGACCTATCTGTGTCGGTGCGACGTAAAGCAACAAGCAAAAAGATAATATCTCTTCTTAATCGACTTAGTTTCCAAGGGTAGAGTTGTGTCCTATGAATCCTCCTCGAAGACTGTGGCTTATACAGGAGCAGAGAAGGAATGTTTCCGTATGAGATGCTTTCAAATATCGTTCTAAACATTTAGAAGTTTTGCGCATGAAAACGTTATTCTGCCAGATAATTTGAATCAGGCAGCTGTGAACCAGCAAGCCGAATGGTGGCGGTGTAAAAAGTGATGGAGCAAAGTATTGCAGACTGTGTTAGAGCCTATTAGAATATTTATGATTGGCTACATGCCAACCAGAAGGGGATTGGAAACCGACATTCGCTGGAAGAAAACATAGAAAATTTACCACCAGGGATGTAGGGCAAATAATTCAGTGGCCCTAAATCATTCACTTCATCAAGTCATACATCCCTTCCCTACATGGATATCAAAGACACTGTTTCCACTATCATATTAAGGAAGTTGTTGTACCATATATTCATGGGCACTGTAGAAGTAAACTCGTCCAGCTGTGAGCTTGCACCCGAGAGATAGTGGGTTCGAACTCCACTGTCGGCAGCCCTGAAGATGGTATCCAGTGGGTTTCCTTTTACACACCAGGCTAATGCTGGTGCTGTACCTTAATTAAGGCAACGACCTCTTCCTTTCCACTCCTAGGCCTTTCCTCTCCCATTGTCGCCATAAGACCTATCTGTGTCGGTAAGACGTAAAACAAATTCTAAAAAAATTAGTAAACTCTGTGCCACGAACAGCACTTGATATTGAAAGTTCGAGGAATTGACCCGGAGCACAATGATTCCCGGTAGCCATCTTGAGTGTATTTTTACCTAGATTGCACCAAATTCGCTCTATGCAACAGTTAAAATATTTCAACATTTTATACCCAGGTGCACGTTGCCCTATACTAACCTTATTTACATAAAAAATGCTATTATCTATAAAACGTTCTATTAGAAATTGCGTAAAGGAGCAGAAATTGGACGGTATGTGGGTTGTCCCTTAGTACTCTTTCTTTAAAATAAGGCAATCTAAATCTAATGAATATATTATCACGTTGTTCGTCGACTTTCTGACTAAAAGAGGCTTCTGTTTTGCTGTACGATATACGATGGTTCACCTGAATACTTTGCCTATGAGTTCTATTATGACTAAAGCAGAGGTTTCCATACCATGAATATCACAGAAAAAACCTTTACTGTAATGTAAGCTGCTGTTATTTAGAGCCGATGAATTAAATATTTCTTTTTAGGTTGATAAATATGTGACCTTGGGGTACCGTACACGCGTTAAGCTATAGTTGGCATTTTAAAATATTATTATTAATAACAATAACAACAACAACAACAACAACAACAATAATAATAATAATAATAATAATAATAATAATAATAATAATAATAATAATAATAATAATAATAATAATAATAATAATAATTGTACCGGGAGGTACACCTCAACACCGCGCATTCAAAACTAGCGCCTAAATGAACTCCTCTATTGCTAAAATAGTGAAACTGAAACTACACCAACTTAGAACTTTACTCAGAAGATGTCACCATAGAAATATGATGTAATTTTGTTATTGTAAAGTTTCTTAAACTGAATGAATTTCTCCTAGTTTTGTTTGCTATACATCAAGAAGTTTGGACATTTCTCCACAGATGACACTACCAAAAAACAATGATCACGCACCCTGGTGCAAATTGCGTAAAGGAGCAGAAATTGGACGGTATGTGGGTTGTCCCTTAGTACTCTTTCTTGAAAATAAAGTTATAATTTAAAGAAGTTTGGTATTTCTAGGTTTTCGTAACTGGTTGATGTTCATTTATTTTTGGGTTGGCAATATTTCCTTTTTATTTCCGCCAGTTTTGAATCTAGCCAATCAATAATTTCTGTGATGAATTTTCCACCTATTACAGGCTTGTTGTTCGATTTTGAGTGTTACATTTGAATTTAACCAATAAAATTGAGAGGGTGGGGCTGGTTTAGTCTTGAATGACCTCGAACCTTCCCTGAAGATTTATAAACTGCGGCTTTTCACGTTTCTTGGCCAATTGATCGTCATCCTTCTGAGTGTGTGTGTTAAGCAGGAGGCGGACGGCCTCTTTCGTCGGCAGCTAGAACATCTACAAGGTAATGGCCACGTAACTTTATTCTTTCTTGCTACCTTCGCAGTTTAACCAGAGGGAAAGGTCCGACTCTTTAGTTATGTAACAAGCTTTTCTAAAATGTAACTTGCTTCCGGCTAATGTAAAACCTTCATAAAATCTTTAAATGTAAATCGGGGATAAAGAGTGAATTACCTTCTCGAGCTCCCCTTCATCTTGGTTTGAGGTGACTGCGTTTTATAACTGTTTTTCATTCTGTAATGTGGTAAAGTAATTTCTATACGAGTCACCTCAGTAGCTTGGGAACTGCCCCTGTTTCATCGGCCTAGAGCCCTTTAGGTTTTTAAGTGTTTAGTATCTTGGAGCGCAGTGTGAGCCTCCATTCATTTTGTGTTTGGGCCAGGTACCTAACCTGTTCTGTTTTCATGAAGGCCCCGTAGGTTGGGTATTAAATACCCCTGTATAAATCATTTTCAAATTGTTAGTTGAGCCTTGAGAGGCCAGGGATTTTAAGTTGATGTTGCCTTGAGTAGGTTTGGCCAATTGATCGTCATCCTTCTGAGTGTGTGTGTTAAGCAGGAGGCGGACGGCCTCTTTCGTCGGCAGCTAGAACATCTACAAGGTAATGGCCACGTAACTTTATTCTTTCTTGCTACCTTCGCAGTTTAACCAGAGGGAAAGGTCCGACTCTTTAGTTATGTAACAAGCTTTTCTAAAATGTAACTTGCTTCCGGCTAATGTAAAACCTTCATAAAATCTTTAAATGTAAATCGGGGATAAAGAGTGAATTACCTTCTCGAGCTCCCCTTCATCTTGGTTTGAGGTGACTGCGTTTTATAACTGTTTTTCATTCTGTAATGTGGTAAAGTAATTTCTATACGAGTCACCTCAGTAGCTTGGGAACTGCCCCTGTTTCATCGGCCTAGAGCCCTTTAGGTTTTTAAGTGTTTAGTATCTTGGAGCGCAGTGTGAGCCTCCATTCATTTTGTGTTTGGGCCAGGTACCTAACCTGTTCTGTTTTCATGAAGGCCCCGTAGGTTGGGTATTAAATACCCCTGTATAAATCATTTTCAAATTGTTAGTTGTGCCTTGAGAGGCCAGGGATTTTAAGTTGATGTTGCCTTGAGTAGGTTTGGAGCCCTGAGAGCCTGTTAGCTCTTTTTCAAGTTTTGTAATTGTAAAGAGTACCTCTAGAAGGCTAGAAATTGTATTTTGGGGAGCAAGTGCTCCATGAATTAGGGGATTTCTGCCCATGAATAAATTTGTGCTATTTGTAAATTTGAGCTGGGAGCTCAGAAATTGTGAAGCTAGGGGCCTGAAGCCCAGGATTTGCAAAAATCACTCAAATTTGGACCTTTCTTGTCTTGTTTTTAGTTTATCACTGTACCTGATGTTTCTTTGTTATGAAAATTTAATAAGTTTGAAGGTCTGAAAATATAACCTTCAGTCTGAGTTTTAAATTAATTTTGATATTATAGTTAGACCCGTTCAAGTCCGCGCCTTCTTTCATCACATCTGTGTTCCACAGATACCCCGGAATAATAATAATAATCTTTGCTTCTAATCCTTTCAGTCACCATACAATTTCCTCCCACGAGATTTATGTTACGTGGTGGAAGCCAACAATACGGAGATGTCGGATATCATCACTAACTAAAGGCTCTGACTGCAGCCTCAAGAAGAGACCCGCTATCTTGGGACCAGGAAGAAAATGATTAAGCGAATGCTTGAATCAAAACGGCTTTAAATATTCTCACTACGAGATATTTCAATCACGTTTACAGTTAAAGCACTATTTATTGAAGATTTACACATCATAACTATTACTCTTTTAGGCATGAATAAAATGTAGAGCTGCATTAGAAATTCTGGATTATTCTTTTGTAAAATCTACCCGGAGTAATTTTCGCAAACGTGAATCACAACATGCAAACCGACAGCACGAAATATAAGACAATTATATTCCCCGGCTTACTGTAGACTTGTAGAACGCTAGAGATATTTTGACATTCTACTCATGAAAAAATCTGGGACCAAATGAACCCAATTCTGTAAGTGAAAACGTTAATTCTCAAGCGTGATAAGAGTGAGAATACTTGATATGCATTTTTAAGATGTGACCTAGTTTGAACTCCTGGTGTACTTTACCCAAATTTTAGTCCAAATAATTGCAGTAACATACTGCAGCCTGCAAAGAAATCCGAGCACGGAAGTTTTTATGCCGCTTAATGCTTGATTTTTCTGAGCCTCCAGGCAGTCACTGGTTATATTCCTCCTCGATATTGCGTTTGATTTACGAAGTGACAGTAAGCTATAATGACTCAATATCGAGTACATCTTCCTACTGTTCAGTTTCTACAATACTAATTTGTGATTTCAAATGTCTGCTCTATATCTAAATATTTATGTATATTTCACCATCATTGCGAATAAACAGTGAAGTAACGTAACTTCTGAAGGTTTGGTTTCTCTGATTCCTATCCGACATTCATGGGCATCAGTTGCTCTTCGTATACTCGTTAGCAACGTAGAGATTTCTTTTGTAGGAAACTAAATATGACTAGGAATAGATAGTCCACGGGGTTTGACCCTGGGACAAATAAATATTGGCAACTTTCCAGAATATGGAATTTTTGCCATCTTTACTTTAAGCATTCGCATAGAACGTCCATTATCTCAAGTCCAGGCAAAAGTTTACAAATCTGAAACTTGATCTATTACACAAAAATCAACGCAAAAGTCATTTTCAGAGAGTGAGTTAAGTGCAAGGAAGTGATTTCTATGCAGTTCCTATCCAGGAAAAATAGCGAATTTAGGTTTTCTCATCCATATTTATTCCAGTAAATTGGAATAATAAATATAAAAACGGATTTATTGTTTTTCTGTGTGTGATTCAGTTTATCCCATTACTTTACATACTATACGGGTTTGTTAGTACGGGTTTACTGTATAGTCATTATTTAAACCTTATAACTTTCTTCTTCTTATAATTATTGTTCTTTTGAGTTGAATCAGAATGTGTGCATGGGGAGCTCAAATACAAAGAGAGGCATGAACTTAGTAATTATAGAGAATATTAACCGATCAATATGTCATGCCAATCAAACGCAAATGATAGTTGCCGGGACCAAACCTTCCTTGTGATAATATTTTGGAGATGTACTGACCCGCAACACATACGTTATGAAGAGCAAGAATGCCTTGACAGTATTCACACAATATTGCACCTTAGATAACAGAACCTTACCGGCCAAAGTTCTAAGCTAAAATATTTCACATGGGAGGTTTTGTCCCGGCGGCGACGAAATGCTAATCAGGTGTTTGGGTTTTACTTTTGGGTTATGTTTCACGGAGCTTTCCAAATGCGCACAAATTAATCTAACGTCAGATTATAATTTTAAAATATCACAATCCATCAGAACAATTTCCTTCCACCGGGCGAGTTGGCCGTGCTGTCAGGGGCGCGCAGCTGTGAGCTCGCATCCGGGAGATATTGGTTTCGAATCCCATTATCGGCAGCCCTGAAGATGGTTCTCCATGGTTTCCTATTTTCACACCAGGCAAATGCTGGGGCTGTACCTTAATTAAGGCCACGGCCGCTTCCTTCCCACTCCTACGACTTTCCTGCCCCATCCTCGCCATAAGAACTATCTGCGTCGGTGCGACGTAAAGCAAAATAGTAAAAAAAAAAAGAACAATTTCCGTTGTATTAATTTTCCTATTAAAGAACGACATGGCGCAGCAGCGCATTCTATGTTGGAGACGTGGTAGAATTTGAATTAATTTCTTGCTCTCGAAGAATACTGATAGCAAGATCATCGGTCTACTTTGGGTGGGTTAGGTGCCAGACTTACACCGCAAGCAAAGTGTGTCTGGGAGCATAGGGACCCACGTTAACTGCTGTGAAGTGGCGTTAAGACCTCCGGGAATCTCTAGAATCCTGCTAGAAAAAGGCAAAAAGTATCCGTGACAATACTCGCCATGATAGTTTCAAACTACGCGATTTTCAGAGTTTAATCGAATGTTGCAGCCTTGTGACCGGACGTGATGCAAGCTCTGTCAGAGGTAATAGGAGACTTGAAATATTTGGAAGTAGTCGGTTGTGGAGAAGCTAAGTTACTGCAGTTCACGGGGACTTTCATACTGAACTCTGAAAGATATTACTGTCTATAATGCAGATGTATGTAAGAATATGTACGTATGTATGGCCAGAGCCAAATGCGTGTACAGAATATCAAAGAAATACTTGTAAAATATGTTTATATAAAAGGAAGCAGAACAATCATGTGTAGTTAAGACTTTTATTTTACTTCAATCAGTAATAAATATTGTGTAATACAAACAATGAAAAATACAAATTAAACTGTAGAAATGAAATGTAGTTAACGTTTCAGAGTAGACTCCTAAAGAACTCTGTCTTTCAAATTTATTTTCTTGGTGAAATAAAAGTAATGCAGCGATATTATGAGACCGAGTCGAAATGTAAGACACTCTATCTCATTGCTCAAAAATAATGAATCGGACAGTACGACAAATTTGGTGACCTATAGTTTGTTCTTCTACCGATAGATAATGCACGTATGCACAAGTCAGTGAAGCTGAACCTTAGTGGCAGTTGCAAAATTGAAGGAGTTCTGATCAGTGAACACCGAACCGGTCGACATTCACAGGAGGACTTTGTTTGTAAATGGAGAGAAAATGATGTCTGTCCAAAAAGTGTGGAAAGGCAGTGAATTTGCGGAGTGTCGAACGACTGTAAAATACAAAGAGCAAAGTGGCCATCCATCAACATCAGACAGATTTGGCAATGCTATTTTATTTCTGAAATGGTGCGTAAAGAAAACCGCGTAACTGAATAAGTTGAAGATATTCTGGGTGTAGGACGCCACGTCCTGTCGTGAGGAAACCGGAAACCCATTCTGCACTATAACAAATCCCTCAACATGATTCTGTGATCTTAATAGCATAAATGAAAATGAGAACTGATGTAATGACTTGAATTAACATATCGCAGAAAACTGATCTAATCCAAAGGGTTATGTACCTTGATATTTGGTTCATAATAATTAGTGATAGGTTTATTTTCACCACGAATTTTCCCTTTATCACTTGATATATTTACGGCATATTTTATCCACAGGTGCACCCTGCCGGGGTAACTACATCTACACAATCGTATGGACTTCTCAATATTGCTTTACAATTATACAAACTGTCATTTGACGTACAGCGTACCTGCCTCTTACCTGGGGGAACTGGGTTCGATTTCGGCTAGTCAGGAATTCTTACCTTGATCTGAAGGCTGGTTCGAAGTTCTTTCAACCTACGTGATTAGATTTGAGGAGCTACCTGAAGGTGAGATAGCGGCCGCGGCCTAGAAAGCCGAGAATATAGGCCGAGAGTATTCGTCGTGCCGACCACACGACACCTCGTAATCTGCAGGCTTTCGTGTTGAGCAGCGGTCGCTTGTTAGTCAAGGCTCTCCGCGGCTCTTGTGCCCTGGGGTTTGGGTTTCTTCTCTCTTCTTTTGTTGTTGTTGTTGTTGTTGTTGTTGACATCTGTCTTAAATGAAACACTGTTCTACTGTACTGTAATTTCCGCAACAATAGTTTCCAATTTAGTTGTATTTTTTGCCTCTTATACATCAATCGTTTTAGTAAGCTACTCTCTATATAATATTTTCCACTATCTTAAATATGTGAATCTCACTTCTATTAGTTATACTAATATTGTCACCTTTAAGCCAAAACCGCATGCAGGTAGGAAAGTAAGCCCTTTTGAAATATACGTTTTTCAAGAAACAAGGATTCATATAAATTAAAAAAATATTGGTATACACATGTGATTCGATAATCAGTTTTCTTGTGCATGTCTGTGCAATGAAGGTTAGTGTTTCTCATTTTACAGTTTCCTTCTAACTAAAGCACATTGGCGTATCTGTCGTATTCATTAAATCCACTTACAGATGTGTACAAAAATATTTAAATGTACAACGTTGACAATTAAAATCAGACTTCATTTTCATGAATGAAGGAAAATTGTCTCGTGAGTTCATTAAAGTCCGCCTCTGTGCTGTAGTGGTTAGTGTGATTAGCTGCCACCCCAGGAGGCCCGGGTTCGATTCCCGGTTCTGCCACGAGGTTTGAAAAGTGGTACGAGGGTTGAAACAGGATCCACTCAGCCTCGGGAGGTCAACTGAGTAGAGGTGGGTTCCATTACCACCTCAGCTATCCTGGAAGGGGTTTTCCGTGGTTTCATACTTCTCCTCAAGGCAAATGCTGGAATGGTACCTAACTTAGGGCCACGGCAGCTTCCTTACCTCTTTCTTGTCTATCCCTTCCAATCTTCCCATCCCCCGACCCAGATTCTGAAGCTCAAGGACACTGCCCTTGGGGCGGTAGAGGTGGGATTTCTCGCTGAGTCCGAGGGAGGAACCGAGCCTGGAGGGTAAACAGATAAAGAATAAATAAATAAATAAATAAATAAATAAATAAATAAATAAATAAATAAATAAATAAATAAAGAATAAATGAAGATGAGTTCATTAAGACACTAACGATGGGGTACTACAAACAAAAGAGCAGTAAAATGTTTCTAGATCATTTAGAAACTCTCAAAACAAGTGGAAAATGACGACAATTATATTAAACTGAAAAGTAATTAGAATAATTTATAAAAGTCGAGATATATTGCCTAAATACCCTCTCTACGTAATTCTGAATCGCATTTAGATCCCTACAGGTATGCATTTGGACGAGAATCATAGATATGTTCCCCACATATTGGATTACAATAGGAGAAATGAACTTCGCTTGATATCGCCAGTTTTTGACACATGTTGCGCTGATCCTTCATTTTGGCTGCCGAAGTGGGAAAGTGGCAAAATCAGTCTTTCTTATATGTGTAACTTTGAGTCATTCTTGTTTTCTCTCCACTGTCGGTGAATATTTCATATATCATTTATTTATGAAAGCAGGAAGTGTTTTATTTTCCCACCGTGAAGCCAACAATTAGGAAGCTTGGCTGCTTTCGGCGTTATTTGACCTGAAGTTTTGAAATTCGAAACTTATTCATTGAGCACAGTGCAGACACTCTCAAATGATTTAAAATATATATTTTAATAATTCGCTCTCGGCCATAAAGTATGTAACTGGACACTTTTCACATTTTGGAAACAATAAAATCGTATTCCATATTTTTGGAATAACAAGTTTCAAGTAATTTTGGATGAAATGCCACAAAATCGGGTGACTATCAAAAAGCTGCATGTAGATACCGTAAACGACAAGTTCTTTTGTTGCTAGCAATATCCAATGGACAGTATTCTTCTTTGATGTCAGGTTGTAACATATCATCATAAGAGGGGAACAATTACAGTACTACGTAGTTTTTCTTCGTTCTTATTGTAACGTGCTACTGCCATAACCTCTCGATTGACGTTCTACGAGTTTCTGCAAACTTCGTCGCATGTACATCTCCACATACTCTACAATTTTATGTTTCTACAGGACTATACGCTATTATAATTATCTGCTCTGGTTATCAATACTTCTTCCTATCATCGGAATTACCTTACTTTTTGCTCACCTGTCGTTACCCTCCGACATTTCTCGACACACTGACTGCTGTCTTTCTGTCTGCCTCGCACCTACGACGTCATCTGCTACGTCACGTGATCTTTCTCGAATGAACTAGTCTTCGCTTCCGGGCGTGTATATATTGGACTGCTTGGCCCTTCTAGGTGGCCCGCCCCTCCCCTTCGGGGAGGGGAATGAAAACATCCCCCTTGGTCCTTGGTCCGTCTTGGGCAGACTGGCATCATCTTTTGTAAATAGTGTGTGTGTGTGTGTGGAGGGGCTACGGACTTCGCACGGCTTGCCGGGTGCTGCCATTTCCTCCCTACCAGCTGATGGAGTTGACTTGAAAAGGGCTTTGGTGAGCTGAACATTTCTTTAAGTAAACTTGTTTAAACATTCTAACTTGGCCTGTTTTGGCATTGCCGTGATGGCATGCTATGGAAATTTTCAAGGCCTTGTTTCGAGCCTGGCTCCTTGCCACCTTCAAAATTATTGAGATTATTTGTTTTGTAAGTGCTGTAATATTGGTGATGTGGACTGAGCCTGAACATCGTCAAACGGAACTTTCACAAGCTTAGATGATTCCGGAAAAACATGAATTGGCAGACTGAACTTTCTCAACCATTACGCAGTCGGAGTTTCCATTCTTTTCATCCTCACTTATCCTTATTGTGCTGATCCTTCTTTTTACCTTACCCTTTTTTCCTTTATTCGGTGTATATGGTTTTTATATTAGAGCGCACTGGAGGCGTCTTCGTTTGTTTTTTAATGTGGCCAAATAATTTTTTGATCTTCATGGGAAAAGTATACTTGTTCCTTCCAAAGTTGATCGGATAACAATAATAATTATAATTATTTGAGGTGATTGTGTGTGTGTGACACCTCCCTTTTCAAGAACAAATTTCAGAAAACTTGTTTTGTAATCTAGTCCCCTTATATGGTTATCACTCACGCTAGGCGGAGTTATCTGAGATAGTGCTCAAAGTAACGATTTTGTAAATATTTTGTCAAACTTCTGTTGGGTTACTCCTTTTTCCAATACTTTTCCTCCTAACGGCGATCCGAGCTATTTGCCTTTGTGATCAATGTCCGGGGGTTTGTTCGGGCTTATTCTCCTTGTTTAACAAGGTATGTACTGTGATAAAACGTTTCACCCCAATTCTATTCACAAAAAAGGGAGTCTTTCTTTTAAAGAGTTTAGAAAATTCTAGTCAAGAAATGTATTATCTGATATATTTATCTGTATAACTATTGGAAAACAAAAAAAGATAGGTCCTGCATGGCAGTTCCTTTTAAATCTCTTTGTATATTGGTCAATTCTATTCTGCAAAAAAGGGTTAGCTTAATTATCTCTCTTGTACTTTTTTAAGGATCTGTATTCTCCAAGTATGTCAGTGCATACTGTATTCTCGTAATAGTTGCTGTTCCAATACACTTGGTCACTCTAAGAATTTCTTTGAAAAGGGGTTGTTCTCTTTTTTGGATGTTGGTACCTACCACGGTAAACCTCTCCTATTATCCCCCCCCCTCGCCCCAGTACTGCTTCCAGCCACTCTGCTTTTTCTTGTTTTGGCGTGACCGACTTCGCACTGTTGCCTATGCATAGATATCGTTTTGGCATTTTTTTCTTTTTTTCTTTTCTTACAACCGTGATGGAAAGATTTGTTGTGGAGAAGGCTCTCAAGATATCTTAACTATATTGCACAAACTACGTTACATTATCTTAGATAACAAACTCCACTTCCAGTTCCCAGATTATGTAACCTGTGAAATTTATACAGTAAGTTTCCAGGATTCGAAAAGGTGTTGAAAAGTATCGTTTCGAGTATTTGAAGTAGCTTTTACGCTGAAACCGAAGAGCAAGGCATTCCTATCTGATTTACTGTTGTGGAAAAAAGTATAGACAGCCGAGTTAATTCGTTAATAAAAGGTTATCATTAGTCGCACCTAGAAACAAGCTACATCGCTGTATCATGAACTATTGTTTTACAGCCGGATGCCCTTCCTGACGCAAAACTAAGATTTTAAATCAGAAGAATTTGTTTTAAGACTAGTTACCCTTCCTGATGCAAAACTAGCAGTATCTAGCCTCTTACATCATACACTATTGTTTTCGACTGGTTGCCCTTCCTGACGTCAAAGAACTGGGATTAAGAATGTTTTACAACAAGCTGCTCTTTCTAACATGAGAATCGGGGATTTACAGCTAGATGCTCGCCGGATGCCCTTCCTGACGGCATAAGTTGCCAGGATTTGAATCGCGGTATCCATCATTGTGTCTGACTTGCAAGCTCACGCGTATTTTTTTTGCTGAGATATCATCCTACTTCCGTTCGCCAGCTATAGCGGAAACTCGCAGTACTGCGTCTATTTCGTCTTACAACTTGGAGGAGACAACATGTGTACATATAATTTATGATTTTTCACCCCCAATTTTTTTAACATGTAAGTATGTAGTATCTTACAACATTCTTATCCGTGTGTGTATCAGTGTTCTAGTCGTGTTGCAATTACTAAACGAGTGACCCGAGCGAGTTGGCTACGCAGTGTGCTTTCTTGATTTTCGTATGACATATATTAGTGTATTTGCAATTACTAAGCGTCTTAGCAGTGCGATGAACGAGTTAGCTACGCGGTATAGATTTTTTTATTTTCGTACTAAGCAAATCATTTGAAGTGTTGCCGAGTTAGCTATGCGATATGTGCACAGTGTGTTTTTGATTTTCATACTAGGCAAGTGATAGGCGAGATAGCTATGCGATATGTGCACAGTGCGAGTTTTACACTAGGTAAATCATTGAAGTTGTACTGAACACATCAAACAATGTTCTTACAGTGTTCGATTCTAGTCTTGCTATGCTTTAATCTAATTTTCTTAGAACAAAGGTATCCCCTAACATGTTTTATCGGATCACATGTTAAGGTTAACGACATCGAGTGCAGTGTTCGATTCTAGTCTTGTTATGTTTCAATCTAATTTTCTTAGAACAAAGGTATCCCCTAACATGTTGTACAGTGTTCGGTTCTACTTGTTTAGTGATCTGAACACATCAGTCAATGTTCTGATCACATGTTGTATCGAGTGCAGTGTTCGATTCTAGTCTTGTTATGTTTCAATCTGATCTTCTTAGAACAAAGGTATCCCCTAACATGTTGTACAGTGTTCGGTTCTACATGTTTAGTGATCTGAACGCATCAATCAATGTTCTGATCACATGTTGTATCGAGTGCAGTGTTCGATTCTAGTCTTGTTATGTTTCAATCTGATCTTCTTAGAACAAAGGTATCCCCTAACATGTTGTACAGTGTTCGGTTCTACTTGTTTAGTGATCTGAACACATCAATCAATGTTCTGATCACATGTTAAGGTTAACGACATCGAGTGCAGTGTTCGATTCTAGCCTTGTTATGTTTCAACCTAATTTTCTTAGAACAAAGGTATCCCCTAACATGTTGTACAGTGTTCGGTTCTACTTGTTTAGTGATCTGAACACATCAATCAATGTTCTGTTCACATGTTGTATCGAGTGCAGTGTTCAATTCTAGCCTTGTTATGTTTCAATCTGATCTTCTTAGAACAAAGGTATCCCCTAACATGTTGTACAGCGTTCGATTCTACTTATGTAGTGTTCTGAACACACCAAACAATGTTTTAATCACATGTTGAAGTTAACGACATCGAGTACAGTGTTCGATTCTAGTCTTGATCACTTATTTTGTGTTCTGAACACATCAATCAATGTTCTGATCACATGTTGTATCGAGTACTGGCTGTCTCATAAGGAGCTATGTATAGCCGCCATCTTGCGTCCGCCATCTTGCGCAAGCATCCTTAGGGCGTCTCTAGCCATCTCGTGCAAGGACCCTTAAGCCACCTCATAAGAGCAACCACCATCTTGCGCAAGCATCCCTAGGGTGTCTCATAAGGAGCCTTGTATAACCGCCATCTTGCGCAAGCATCCCAAGGGAGTCTCATAAGAAACTATGTATAGCGATCATCTCGCATAAGCACCTTTAAGGAGTCATGTATAGCCACCATCTTGTGCAATTAGCGTCGAGAGATGGCTGCTGTAGAATTTTTCTTTTTAAATTATCCGCCACCATTTTTCAACTAAAGAGTGTAGCACTGAGGTTTGCGATGTAAGATGGCGGATGACAGCTGACAAAAAGCGCGTGAGTTTGTTTACTAAACAAGAGCACGTGGAATTTGCCGCCACCACAGTTCAGCTAAAGATGGCAGCACGGTGCTCTCTTGATTAAAGATGGCGGATGACAGCTAACAGAACTTTTCAAATTACCCGCTACTACAGAGAGCAGCACGGTGCTCTGTGGATTAAAGATGGCGGATGACAGCTGACGAAATTACCCGCAGCACAGTGCTCTATTGATTAAAGATGGCGGACGACAGCTGTCAAAAAAGCACGTGGCTTTGTTTACTAAACAAGAGCACGTGGAATTTGCCGCCACCACATTTCAAAGGTATCTAGCTAAAGAGTACAGCACTGAGGTTTGTGATGCAAGATGGTGGATGACAGCTGTCAAAAAGCACGTGGAATTTGTCACCGGCACAAAGAGGGCAGCACGGTGCTCTCTGGCGGTTGACAGCTGTCAGAAAAGCACATGGGTTTGTAAAGCGTGTAGAATTTACCACCAGCACATAGAGGGCAGCACGGCGCTCTCTGGATTAAAGATGTCGGATGATAGCTGACAAAAAAAAGCGCATAGGTTTGTTTCCAAACATGAGCATAAAGAATTTTTCAAATTGCCGCCACTACATTTCAAAGGTATCTAGCTAAAGAGTGCAGCACCGAGGTTTGCGATGTAAGATGGCGGATGACAGCTGTGATGTACCATATTTCAAAGGTAAGTAGCTAAAGAGGGCAGCACGGTGCTCTCTGGATTAAAGATGGCGGATGACAGCTGCACGTGGCTTTGTTTCCAAACAAGAGCACGTGGAATTTGCCGCCACTACATTTCAAAGGTATCTAGCTAAAGAGTGCAGCACTGAGGTTTGCAATGCAAGATGGCGGATGACAGCTGTGACGTACCACATTTCAAAGGTAAGTAGGTAAAGAGGGCAGCACTGTGCTCTCTAGCTTAAAGATGGCGGATGACAGCTGCACGTGGCTTTGTTTCCAAACAAGAGCATAAAGAATTTGCCGCCACTACATTTCAGCTAAAGAGTGCAGCACTGAGGTTTCGGATGCAAGATGGCGGATGACAGCTGTGACGTACCACATTTCAAAGGTAAGTAGCTAAATAGGGCAGCACTGTGCTCTCTGGATTAAAGATGGCGGATGTCAGCTGCACGTGGCTTTGTTTATCTCACGCTAGTGAGGTTAAGTTGGTAGCACTAAGGTTTAGGCCCGCCAAGATGGCAGCACTGCCGATGACAGGTGACGAATTTTCATCTACTACGATAAAGAGGGCAGCACAGTGCTCTGTAGTTTCAAGATGGTGGATGACAGCTGTCAAAAAAGCACGTGGCTGTCCAAAAGCACGTGGCTTTGTTTACCACGCGCTAGTTAGGTGAAGTTGGTACCACTAAGGTTTAGGTCCGTCAAGATGGCAGTACTGAGGTTAGCGATGCGTTGTTGTCTGTCAAAAAGCACGTGGCTGTCAAAAAACACGTGGCTTTGTTTACCTCACGCTAGTTAGGTTAAGTTGGCACTACTGAGGTTTAGGCCCGTCAAGATGGCAGCAGTGAGGTTAGCGATGCGTTGTTGTCGATGACAGCTGTCAAAATGCACGTGGCTTTGTTTACAAATTCAAATCTCCCGCCAAAATTCAAATCTCCCGCCAAAATTCAAATCTTCCGCCAAAATTCAAATTTCCCGCGGGAGGAGGCCGCAGAACCCGCTTATTATACTACTAATAAGAGTTTTGTCTGTACATTGCTCAGAATTTGAAAAGAATGGTATTTCCGTATCGTTCATGTCCACAGTAACAAGGAAATGCACTTTTTACTTTTCCGTAATGTCTGTCAGTCTCTCCGTATGTATGTATGTATGTATTTATGTACACGCATGGCTAGAAAACGGCTAAAGAGAATTTAATGAAAATCGGTGTGCAAAGTCGAGGAGCAAGTCGGTACAATATAAGCCATGAATAATTTTATTCACGCTGACAGAAATGGTAGTTTAGGGGAAGGACTAAAATTCGATTTTCAAATATTTATGTTATTAGTGGTCGTATCTTAATAAAAATTGGTATGCTATATAGGGTAATAAGTCGCTACAATCTAGGATATAAATATTTTATTCACGCTGAATGGAATGGTAGTTTAGGGGAAGGCCTAAAATTTAATTGTCAAATATTTATATTATTCATGGTCGTATCGATAAATATTGCATAACCAAAGTTATATAGAATTAAATTCCGACCAATTATGTCTTATACATTTTTAGCGTACCGGCTATGATAACATAGATATCCATGAATTTGTATTTTTTGCCAAGTCCATATCGACGCCGAGCCACGTGAAAATGGGGTAACAGAATTTAATGAAAATAATATGTGATCATGCTTCTGAAACTAATTCAAGTACATAACTATAATATAAGGACAACAATAATTGATCATTTACTCACAGATTAGTATTGAGGCTACTCCAACCACTACTCTTACACCTTCATATCTTCCACACAATATAAATAACATTTGTTTGAGCGCCAGTTGCTTTTTTAAGAAAAACAACAAAATTCGGTAGAACATACCTCTTATATCAATTATCTCAAGGCGTGTGGTGAGAAATTCACATATCTGGCAATATACAGGGATATGGATCAGGACAATATTAAATTACTGTTGCATTTCTACAATTGAGGATTGTACATGGAACTGGAATCACTTATTATAATTAAAATAAAACTGAGTTTATGACTATAATTTACGTCACAATGAACAATCATTGACGTCTTTTAATTTAACAAAAAGAAAATATATATATTGAACCCTTTAGGTCCATATAGAGGGACACCTACCTTTCTTACCTATCAGCAAAGTTCATGAGATCTGTCTCCTGGGTCGTATCGGGTTCTTCGTCACTTGCTGAGGTAAAGGTAGGGTTCAGTAATTCTAATCTATCTACTGGAATGAAATGTCTGTTTAAAAGATTCCTATTTATTCAGGAAAATTCTGAAGCAATCTGATATGTCAACGGTATCATAGAAGTCAATTGTGTCCACTGGACACCACAATCATTTTTACATTAACGTCAGAACACTGGTGTGAGACTTTAACGTAACTGCCTGACGGGCATTCATACTAGAAACCATTGTCTCAAATATTAATCATTTAAGAAAGGAAAGTCTGGAAATCCTTAAATTCGGCTTCCATGTGAGACCACATGTACCATCATAGTGATTCGTTATGGTCCAGCCCTCGTAACACGAACTCTGGACTCTGGGTATAATTAAGGCCGTCCTATTAGTGTGTGCCACAGAGTGGTTCTACGGCATGGACCCTTAATTGAATCGATGTGACCTGCGTCTATGTCATGGACCAACATCTAATCTTCTAAGTTACTTTAAAGTCATTGTGGATGATGACCGCAAGGAAATGATGCTACAATGGCATATGGCCCTAATCCAAGTCACTGAGATTGATGACCCCCTGACCATCCAAGTTTCTAGGCTGAAGGCTAAACACAATTAAGTTACATCGGTTGATGACCAAAGTTTCCACTTTACTATCCCCAGCACATTCACTGCTCAATCAATCAAAGTTCAATAATTACAACAATAGCAATGCTCACAAACTTTGTGGCAGTAAAATCCATTTCCTTCGGATATGTCCCCTTAATCGTTACTTTACATTTTAATATTCCCCAGAAAACAAACTAAAATTTCCAGAATGCAGCTCCAAGTTATTCGCTTGATTAAAATTGTTTCAAAATGCGTTTTCACTGAATTTAATAATTAAATATTTAAATGATTTACCGAAATGTTAAAGAACTCTCTGGTTTCTTCACAAATCCCTACGCAGCTGTAATGTGAATTCAATCTTGTGATGTTTGTCTGGCTGGAAAAGAATTTGTTACATAATTCATGTCCAGTTATATATCTTGTCTCATGATTTCACACTTTAAAATCTAATCTAGTCCTAACCGTTGTTAACACTTGGATATCTTATGAATCTACGTACAAACCAAACAACTCACCACATAATTACGATGTCATATTTCGTCATACCATTTATGAATTTTGCACACCCCTCACAGACAAACCGATCATCAAACCATCGCTCTATATTTTGGACAACCCTGAATTTGGTTACTCTGTTCCTTATACTCAAAGTTCGTGATTTCAAATGTTCATTACGACCCAATTAAACAAATTTTACAGTATTTCACAATACTCAGATCATTACCGGCTATGAATTTCAACTAAATCCAGCATTTTAACGTTTTCCCCGGCCGAGAATACAGTACAATCTCATCAATTCCACGCCTGTCCCGTTATCACAGCTGAGGCCTCTCGTCCCCCAAGTTCGCTTGGCAGTAACGTGAAACACCTGGTTTATTCCAGTTGACTGGCTTCTCAAAATGCTCTCTTTAAACTCTGCCGACATAATTAAACAAATACGATATTCTAACCAACAAAATGCACAGATTATGCTTCAAGATGCCCACACTAATTATACGCGTCGCCAATTAATACCGCTATGGATTTCTATGAATTTCCTTCCATTCCGAACATTATAAAATATACCTCGGGCTATCGTGTCCCGGCTTCAATGACAGGACTCTAACCTGATTCGCACATCTCATCTCAACTCATATAAAACATTCCTCGGGCTCCCATGTCCCGGCTTCAATGACAGGTCCAACCTGATTCACAAATCTCATATCAACAAAACTAACCTCTGTTTCCCAGCTCCACAATTATCATCGACAAAGAACTGGAATAAAATCCTCACTAGAAATCTCGACGTCTAATATCGCACAATGCATTAATCATGAATAACTTCACATAAAGGATATCGTATTTAATAACTTGATTTTTACGAACAAAATGATTGAAACATTCTACTATATCTTTTTATTGTCAGTCAGACACAGTTTAAAATGGGCCTAGAAGAACGTTTCTCTCCGTGACCAAATTCATCACCCTAGGTTCTCACCCGACAGCGCGCTTCCACTCGATTGAAAATGAGTAACCATGGATTATTATTATTAACGTCAAATTGCAGACAGGAAAAATTTACGTCGAATGAACATCTTAATTTGACATCACAAAATATAGGCAGTACACTCACACGGATGACGATCTACATTGGACGTGATA
Organism: Anabrus simplex; assembly: GCF_040414725.1. NCBI lineage: Eukaryota > Metazoa > Arthropoda > Insecta > Orthoptera > Tettigoniidae > Anabrus > Anabrus simplex. The sequence continues at coordinate 351,598,438 of NC_090266.1, read as the reverse complement.
TCACTTCGAAACTCTATTCAATAACTTTTTACAACATTATACGGCACTCGCAAGACTTCAAAATTTTATCCAAGTGGAAAATGAAACAAATGACTCTTTTAGTCGTATTCTCACATCTACAAAACTTAGTAGGGGTGACCACTGCGTCGTATATCCCCATTCAAATACACTTTTAGAGATCATGAGACAAGATATAAGAGGTAGTAAGATGGAAAGTCACCTACCTCATGTAGTCACACCATTGTTCGTCATAGGGCTCACCTGCGACCCTGGCTTTTATTTAGCCATTTTTACATTCATGGCTTCACAGTTCATTATTAATTTTCTTCAGGTTTCCTGGAATAAAGCATAAAAAAAGAAAATACCCTCACTTGTTTGTTGAGCGCACACGATGACTATAATTATTTCCGCACACGAATTACTTAATCACATTAGAATTTATTCAGTACTTTGACCGTCCTATCTGGTACAATTATTTCACTCAAGAAAACTATCTCCTCATGGAGTCAAGACCTAGCCACACTGGCTGAAATCTGCAGTTGAACTCAGTCTACTTTCGTTGTTTGATTTCGCAGAGCAGCTCAACAATTTTTCGTCCGCTTTGTATCACATATGCCGGAGAAGGAGACTTCGACATGGCGTCCCTTCATATTTATAGCAGTTACCCCCTCTCTTCGGATCTCTCCCTTTGCCGCCAAGAAAATTTCTATAAATTTTCTGATTTAACTAAACTGTAATTTCGAGAGTTTTGAAAGTGACTACATGCTTGCTACATTTCTGGCGGTAGCGTTCATGGACATTGAAGATTTTTACGGGTTCGATTTTTGAGATGATTGACCCCCTTTGATAGGCACTATATTTTTTTGACTTGGCTTGGATCACGCCATGTACACGCGCTTTGAAATAGTTCACAAAAATGAATTGAGATTCTTCCGCCGTTGACACGTGTGGCTGACGTCACGTACCCCAGAGCGTGGGACCGAAAGTAAACACCCCCATGCTATCAAGAATCCAACTTTTAAATGATTGTTAATTTATGCATAATGTTCTTAGGGCACAAAGGTCATGGGTTCAATATAGTGAGATTTGCGGTACTAATAAAAGGAAAATTTAATCTAAACAAAAAAAAGCTATTGGCATGAACTTGAAGTGAGATGTGATATCGCCGCTGATTACATTCTTCTTCATGTTATGAATGCATAACATGTCTGATGCTTTAATTACCTGATGTCTGCATACACCGCTGTTGAACTTGAAATTCTTGGGAAAACCTATGAACTGAAGTCGAGAGCCGTCTGCTGTTAACTTCTTATATAACAAGGAGTTGGCCTACATACCATGTACGCGTGTAGGGAGCTCCAATGTAATTACGTCCACTCAATATATTGTAAGAAATTGGAAAATATTATTGAAACATCTTGTGAAGTCCATCCTCACAAGAAGATGATGTTTCTTTATCAGCATAGTACCCGTCTCTGCTCGGATACAACCACCACTTGTAGACTTCCTCGATTATTACTTCTTCAAACACAACTCTTAGCTCTGACCATCACTCTAAGACCACTTCTTCCATTTGATACATCTGACTGATACATATAATCTGATAGATATGATCTGAATACCTCTCACCACCGTTGCATCGACTTTTATAACCTCGGGATGACGACTCATCTCCCTACTCTCTGTTCATCCCTTCCACTTCAACATACAGTAGCTGGCGAATACTGACACTTGGTCGCAATCACGTGCCCACGCACTGATGTCATCAGTCAAGTGTTGTCTAAGCGTGCCCAAGCGGATTGCAGATGACTAAGTTTCATGCGTCACCGGGAAATCTACATGCACATAACATTCTCAGTTAAACATAGCCTCGATTGCAAAATACTATGCCAGCTCATCTAGCCAGAGTTACAAGCCACAGCCTGACTATATGAAACCAACAAATCTCACTTACTACAATACAGAATAATTACAAACAAATTTCACTTAACCTATGATTAAATACAATAATATACGTGATACCTAATTATTACAGTCTAAATGAAGAGAAACAGAATATAAAATCTAATGAATCAGGTTCATAATAATAATAATAATAATAATAAATACTGAATGGAATCTGTAACCCTGTTGTACGGTTACAGTATCTCGATCAATCCACAAGTAAGTCTGATGAATTAAACATGTGCCCTTGGCAGTCCATCCTAAATTTATTAAGGAAAGTCACCTACTTAATTTTAGGAGGGAATTCCATGACCCAGCAGCAGAGATTTGGCCCCGCTGGTGTAGGGGTAGTGTGCCTGCCTTTTACCCGGGGCTCCGGGTTCGATTTCCGGCCAGGTCAAGTATTTTTACCTGGACCTGAGGGCTGGTTCCACGTCCAGTCAGCCTACGTGATTGGAATTGAGGAGCTATCTGACGGTGACATAGCGGCCTCGGTCTAGAAAGCCAAGAATAACGGCCGAGAGGATTCGTCGTGCTGACCACACGGCACCTCGCAATCTGCACGCCTTCGGGCTGAGCAGCGTTCGCTTGGTAGGCCAAGGCCCTTCAGGGGCTGTAGTGCCATGGGGGGAGATTAGCAGCAGTGATTGCGAAAGAGCGCTTGCAGATAGTAGTGCGGTGTAAATGTATAGTAAAAGAGGAACCGGATCTTGTGCTGTGGCGATAATTTGAAGCGAAGAATTGAAAAAAAGAAGAAAGATAATCTGCTTTGTCTGAATGGAATATTTTGTGGAGAAGGGTTAATGAGTGGAGTTCAGGATGGTCTTACATTCAATCCCGTTCCAGCCCATGACAGTTTCCTTATAATAAGGCGTTAAGTGACTGTATAACGTAGGTTAAAGGCAACTCGAATGCAGTTATTTAATGTCTGGTCTAGTTTATTATTACTCTCTCGATTTACGTCCAGCAATACAGTGGCAGAGTAGTCGCGGATTGTTAAGAAGGGGGATAGCATATATAGAATATGTTGTATTTTAAGGCGTATGGGGAAAATAGTTGAGAAGCGTTTGAATTGGAAGAGGAATTTGTGAATTTTATTACAGATGCTTGTCACGTGCTCAGTCCAATTTAACGTCTCGTTTATTACAACAAGGGGCTGCCTGGCCGAGGCGGTAAAGACCACTCTACCCCATCAAGTGGCGAGTTTGCGGATGGTGGAAGCCTTTACCTTACACCCCTCCAAGGGCCTTCATGGCCTGTACGGAGATCACTTTGCTTTGCTTTGCTTTTTTGTTCATTACAACATCCAAGTTAGTCACTGACGTGCGGTAGGGAATGGTATTATTGTTTAGCATAACAGGAGGCACGCATCTACGTTTTATAATTAAACTTTCTGCATAGACTGAGATGTATTAAGATGTATTTATTAGCCTAATCACTGAATTACTGTAAGTCAGAATTAACTTGGTCAAAAGCTATTCATATGTTACTCGCACAAAATTGGTGATATACCTGTATATAATCTGCGAAAGGTGGTACTTACAAAATGTTTATGTTTCACAAATGTCGTTGATACTGATCACAAAGTTTTGTGGGTCCGAGATAGAACCCTGAGGGACGTCAAATACCTTATTCCGCCTATCAGAACTCATATCTCCGACTGTCATTCGTTGTCGGCGGCCGGTGAGATAAGAGCTGAAAAGCTATAGCGCTGTTTTATTAAAATTGGGATTTCGAAGCTTGTACCTCGTAGTTAACGGTATCAAACGCACTACTGAAGACTGGTAAAATAAATGATGCCACGTTTCGCTCACTTATTGCTTGTCTGATATCGTCTACCATTCGTAGTAAGGCCGACTTAGTGCTATGTTCGATTTTAAAGACTGATTGAGAGGGGTCAAGGAGTGCGTGCTTGATCAGATATTCTGTAACTTGTAAATGAGTAATAATAATAATAATGGTATTTGCTTTACGTCCGACTAATTACTTGCACGGTATTTCGGAGACGCCGAGGTCCCGGAATTTTGTCCTGAAGGAATTCCTTTACGTGCCAGTAAATCTGCGGACACAAGGCTGACGTATTTGAGCACCTTCAAATACAGCGGACTGAGCCAGGATCGAAACTGCCCAGGTGGGGTCAGAAGGCCAGCGCCTCAATCGTCTGCGTCACTCAGCCCGGTAAACTTGTAAATGAATCAGTCGTTCAAGAACTTTCGAAAAGTGTGGAAGAACGGATGTTGGCTCATAGTCTGATGGATTTAACGACGCGTTTTTCTGGATAGGCCATACCAGCGTGTGTTTCCTAATTTCGGGAATCCCAATTTTCAAACGGTGATTGAAGATAAGAGTCAGTTTTGGCAGCACGAACTCAGTGATATCTTTAATTAATGATATGGAGTACCGTCAGAGCCTACAGCGTCAGATGTAACAGGTACTTGACGTTTTTGGCAATAACAGTTCGAAAAATAAACTGACCACTTCGAGGATGATGAAATGAAATGGCGTATGGCTTTTAGTGCCGGGAGTGTCCGAGGACATGTTCAGCTCGTCAGGTGCAGGTATTTTGATTTGATCCCGTAGGTGACCTGCCCGTCGAGATCAGGACGAAATTATGATGAAGACAACACATACACCCAGTCCCCGTAACAGCGAAATTAACCAATGATGGTTAAAATTCCCGACATTGGCGGGAATCGAACCCGGGATCCCTCTGAGCAAAGGCCAGTGGGCTAATTATTTAGCCATGGAGCCGGACTTCGAACATGATAATTGACCGGGTTTAGTGACTGTATTAGGAATGGAATTGGTCCCACTTTAGACTGAGTAAAATAACTGTGTAAGGCGTCAAATGAGATGTTTGGAACGAGTTGCTCTATAATTTTACCCATGACGATTGATCGCACTCTTTTCTAGGTATGCGTCAAGTTATTGTGTTTGCTTAAACTGCTGGAAGTAGCTGATTTAATGCTCATAATTAGTTGCTTAGTTCTATTTCTAAGTATTCTGTATTGTTCAAAGTTCTCTTTGTCTTGTGCGTGTCCGTATCGCCTGAACCAACTGTCACGGCTGGTCAGAGCAGATCTTACAATATCTTGGCCGTGTACCATGAGGGCAGAGGAGCGGGTGATTCTTACCTGTCTCTTACGGGCATATTTGTTCTACAAGCCCAAAGTTGGACTGTTGAAGTTGTTCACGTTTAAGTTTATATCTTGAAAGTCACGTATTCGGTTAATCTATATGCGTTATTACGTTGTTCGTTCATGTCGATATTCTTCATGTCTGTAAATGTAACAAGGCGTGATTTATACTTAGGTCTTCAGAACGAGTAACATAAGTATCAGAGTTCATGGATAGAGATGCCAGGAGCCGAATTCTAGCCATGTTCCATCATTCTTGAGGTTGATTTTTAAATATCAGGCCAATTAATGTATGGGGTGAATAATCTAGAAAGTTGACGTGGTGTGTAGCGTTACGTGGTACAATCTTCATATTGATAGCGTGGAATAAATTATTCAATTCTTTCGATTCACTACACTCGAATAAATGGTATGTATGGAAGTCACCAATAACAATGACGTCCTCGTAGACCGAGAGAGATCTGTTAGAGCCGCTTCAAAATCAACAGTCTGTTTATAAACAATGCCTATTAATCCTTTTTGTATTGTCCTTGAGTTCTACAAAGGTGTATTCCGGTCGCAAGGGAAGATTTGGGCCAGATCTTACAATTAAAGTCATTCCTAACGCAGAGTCCTAATCCACCTCCTCATCCGTGAGTGCGGTCATGTCGTAATAGCGTATATTTGCTGCCGACGACGATAAATCCGTATGCATCATGATTTCAGCAGTGCACTTTATTTACTTCAAAGGTGTCTTCTAACTTTTCCATATGAGCTAAAAGTGAGAATTTTGTTTACAACTGTGAAAGGCACTGAGGTGACGGGAAAGCTGCCCTTTCAGGAAGAGTTGCGTTTTCTTGTGGCATGGAGGGGAAGATGGGAGAGACTAGATGTGAGAGGTATGCAGACCATTACCAACGGAGATGTTCTGGTCTACTAACATAAGATACTAAAACTAATAACACATCCATGGAAGAAGACGAGCTTTCCTTAGCACAGGTGTGAATACATCAACTGACCTTCTTACACACGCGCACACACACACACACACACGCACACACACATATGCATTAACAATCATGGCGATAAGACTTTCTATTTCCTAAGATAAATTATTGCATTTAACTGTGCGACAGTGCATATTAAGCCCGGCTCCATTGCTAAATGGTTAGCATGCTGGCCTTCGGTTACAGGGTCCCGGGTTCGATTTCCGGAAGGGTCAGGAATTTTAACCATAATTGGTTAATTCCGCTGGCACGGGGTTTGGGTGGATGTGTCGTCTTTATAATTTCATCCTCATCACGACACGCAAATCACTCACGGGTGTCAAATCAAATGACCTGCGTCTGGCGATTCGAACTAGTCCTCGGACACTCCCGGCACGAAAAGCCGTACGCCATTTCATTTCAATGCATATTAAAATTAGTTTTCCGTCCATCTTGTTTCCAACAATTTAGGAGTCCCCAGACTCACCTCGCACAGCTCAATATGGTCGTTTTAACACTCCTAAGGTACTCAGTCACTGGAAAAGTGCTTTATTTCAATGTACTCTTCGCACGCTACACTCGATCACGATCGTGACAGCGCAGGAATTTTATGATGTTCGGTTGCGTTATCCCAGACGATGATAGCGATTAACATCATTCATAGTGAGATCAATCGATAATTTACTTTTTAAGATATCGAATGATTTCTCATGAACGTCCTCCGACGGTTATTCTGGGAGACCATGCATTAGGAGGCGACTATACTGTTCTGTTTGGTCTAGCATACCATGTTGTTTCTTCCTGCAGGAGATCGTCGAGAGCTTCCAATTATTTTTTCAGGTCACTGATTTCTGCACTGATGTGCGATTTGATTGCCGTGAAATCTCTGTCCAGTGTTTGTAGTGTATTCGGTGGGCTGTGGTTGAAAGCACGTGTGACAGAATCCAGGCGAGCCTGAAAGTCATTCATGACCTCTTCAAATTCACTTCTTTTCTTCGTCATTTCCCTCAGAGCCACGTTGGCGAACGGAATATGAAGTAAAATTTAACTTTCAGTCGCACTTGCACACACTTGTTGCAGCGTATATTGCGATTTGAGCCGGTTGATTACAGAGCGTTACTACTCGCATGTCTAACGATTTACAAAGTTGAATATTTATTTGATGAATGCCGTTTCAATCTATGAAAACCGGTCGTATCTTCTAAAAATTGTCATGAAGCTGGATAAGGATTGAAATGGATTAGTCATTTTGTTGAACTTCAACTTGTATTCATGATACGTAATTCTTACTTAATGTGAAGAGTCCCAAGAAATTCTGTATCTGTATTGTCAGTTGTATTAAAATTAGCCGAAGAGACATTAGGTGTATATTCATTCATGCATACATGCATACATACACCTTCATTATAGACTGTTACGCCTTTCAACGTTCAGCTACTGTGAGTTTTTTAAACGCTTCCACAGTCCTCCATTTGTAAGCAGGTCTGTGGCGTGGTTTAGTTCAATACTTTTTATATTTAAATCATTGTAACCTGAGTCCAAACATCGACGAGTTGGTCTTCGGCTTCTCTTAACCTCCATAACCGATTTCCTAGGTATCCTATTCTCCTCCATTCACCTCATATGACCCCCCACCGAAGTCGATTTATGCATACCGCTTCATCCATCAAGTTCATTACTAACTTACCCTTTACCCCTCATTACGATTACCCTCCTACCATTGTTCGCAGATGTTTCGTAACAGAGATCATTCTCGCTACTTTCATATCTGTTACTTCTAACATACAAATCACTTCCCTGAGATCACCCACCTTTTACTCCCGTACAGCAAAGTTGGTCTGAAAACATACTGTTACGTGTCAGCCGTGTCTTAGCCCATTTTGGTACTTCTTGGGACTAGTGAGTTAGCCGATCTAGGAGCTCCCAATCGGCCTGGAGAACATGGCTGGCATTTCCGTGTATTGTTCTCGTCGACTGGCTTACGTGGAGATCCAACGGGAATGTTCAATCTGTATCCACCTCGCGAATGTTCATGTTCACATCACCCGAGCTATAAAAAGGGGGCTAGCCGCGGACAGTCAGTAAATGCTGGGCTCCGTCGTGGGGTCAGAGTTGTCGCTGGACTCGGAGTGAGTGATGGACTCCGTGGTGGAGTCAGTATGAGACTGTTGGGTTTCAGTGGTTGAGCTAAGGGCAACAGAGGTGATGGCTGTCGCTAGTGTCACACCGAGGTCTGAACGCGGAGCTGTTGTTGGTATCTGTGAGTCCAGAGAGTGGCTGGGCTGAAGACGTGTGGAACGGAGGGCTTTGTACTACCTGAGAGTAATGTGTATTTCTGTAGACCGAGGATTGAAGTGAGCCAGCGAGGGAATCCGCTATCGTGACTGTGAGGGTAAATGGACCTGTGATAATTTTCGCTGTTTTGAGTATCGTCTTACTGTGCATACTATTGAGCTGTTGCTGTTTAGTTGTTCACTGCACGTGGCTGTGTGAATTACTGGACTCTCTTTGGAGTCGAACCATAGCCATGTGTTCAAATCAAGCGGTGTACGCACAGCTGCTGTCTGATATGACCGGACTAGGGGAAGTGAAGTAAGGATTAACAGTCCCCAGGTAATAGCAAGGGATAGGGCCGTCTACTATGCCATAAGGAAGAGAGAATGCTAAATATACAGTAATTAGTAAATGTGGTCGTTCATGTCTGAATAAATTTTTCTGTGTATATTGCACCCCACAGGGACATGAACCAAGGACGAGTGATCAAGTGGACGCGCATTTCTTTATCTGGGAGTGATTTCGCGGGAACTCGGAGCTTGGAACGCCACGGGCGTGGCTAGAATGTATTTCCCCCAAGCCGAGGTTGGGAATCGCTGCATGGAGAAGAGGGTAAAGTTACCTTCACCACATGTCGTTGGTGAGTGGGAAGAATACACTTTTTAGCATCGTAATCTTGGAACCATTTTAAAAACAGCATGTCAAACTTCGTGATCCACATTAAAGGAATTAACGATTTTAGTAATACTGTACTGTGCAACGATTCCGAAGAGCTTATCGTGATTTGCGGATATATTTAGAGTGTGTGACGTACTTTTATGGTGATAATCTTCTGCTAAAAAAGGGAGTATGTGATTGTATAACAGAGGAAAGTTACAGAGGTCATGTGTTAAACGTCCTAACGCCCACTTGACAGGGGGTCGCCCTTGAGCGAGCCGAAAATTGAAGACAGGTATTTATACATTACAGGGGATTCTGCGATCAGATTTCGTCCGGGCGAGTCTTAACCATATTATAAGATCACTGGTCACCTGATTATCGCATTATTGTGCTTCAAATACACCGAGAATATGATGTACAGGAAATTTGAGACGGGGAAAATTCTCAGCTAATATCAATTTTGGTGTGTCGGTATCTGGCTAATGATCCCTTTGTGTGCGAAATTTTAATGCAGAGAATTGTCGAAACGACTTAATTCAAGTAGTGTATGAGTAGAACTAGAAACAAGTGGTATATTTAAATACGCGGTGGAATTATTTTGACGATTTTAGAACTAAGAGCAGGGGATATAATTAATTGCGCCGTGGATTTATTTTGACGATTTTTGAACAATAAGTTGAACTCATAGAATTATTAGTATTATTACCTCTGTCGCCCGAGACAAAGAAGGGAGACGGGTAATAATATAAGATTCACCATAATGAGCCGTGATACAGGGGTTAATTCGGAGTCATGGTATCAATAAGCTGTATGATATGATTCAAAATACCCTGTATTAGTATATTTGATTCCGGGACATTGAATCAAAAATCGGTTCGATTAGTGCGCGGTGACGCAGACGAACGGAACGGCTATTAACTGTGTGTGTATCTGTGCCATAGATAGTGAAGATTTCCAGTTCTTAAATCTATGGAGTTTTGCAGTAGCAGTCGCAGCCAGCAGATGGAATCTACAGCTATAAACATGGACATGAGTCACCACTAAAGAAAGGATGGACGTCCCCGTAGTTAACTGAAGTGTCATCGAAGGACAATAAAGCTCAGCAATACCGTTGTATTATGCATGACGTGAATGGTACTGACAACTCATTTTATAATGCTGTAGCTAGTAATTGATAGTGATTCTTAGTGTGTTAAATTGTGAATGTGCAAAGGCATGGCGCAGAGTTTATTTTAGTAACAAGTCTGAGTGACTTAATTTGTAGATATGGGAAAATATGTTTGTGGGAAAGTTTCCGTTTTGTTTGTATTTGGGGAATACTGCTAGATTCTCATGGGGGTTTCCTTTCCGTGTATTTTTTTTTGGATAAGGTTTAGTATCACTAGTTCTTGGGATTAGTTCTGTCAAGGGCAGGTACACAACCGGCTGACCTAAAGTGAATGCCAAGTAATATTAGTGTAGGTTACCTTGTGGGAAAGAAGAAATGTTAGAGAGTCACCCAGAGAGCCAAAGCGGCGACCTCCATTGAAATATATAACTAAGTCCCTCTTTCATTGTGAACGACTGTATGGTGAATTTCACCTTATTTTCTTGACACGGCATAAGCCCAAACGCCTATAGAGTATCATGTCTATATGTACGGGCCGTGAAAGCATCAATGACGACTATAAGGTGTGTTTTAGATTACAGTAGGATCCTAATTATACTTTGAGTTATGTGGAGATAAAATTGTGATACTTTGTAATTAATGTGTAATCTTCCATCGTCATTACACAAGTGTAAAGTAAGAAATTAGTGACCATGTGAGTCACGTAGGCCTACCAGGTAGAGATTAGGACCATTGTTTGAAAGATTATTAATAATTTAAGAATAATTGAAGCCGGTGTTATGGTATTTAAATTTTTGTGTCTACTGGGTTACTATGGGGCCAGCTGTGTGAAAGAGTGTGTTGAAGAAAGGAAATAATCTGCTGAAAAATGCGTCACTATGATAGAATGAAAATGAAATCAGGACTCACGGAGCGAATTTTCGATATCAAATTTTGGCTGGACATATGTGAACGTCTTTTTTGAATTGAGAAATAAGAAAGTAATTATGAATCACCTCGCTGAAATGAGTGTGTTAGTACACTGACTGACAGAGCAAATGCAACACCAAGAAGGAGTGGTCAGAACTTTATGCCAATTGCAGGGTAGACTGACGTCACTGAGGTATGCTCATGATGTGAAATGCGCCTCTGTACTGCGCACGTAGCGAACGATAAATGGGACACGGCGTTGGCGAATGGCCCACTTCGTACCGTGATTTCTCAGCCGACAGTCATTGTAGAACGTGTTGTCGTGTGCCACAGGACACGTGTATAGCTAAGAATGCCAGGCCGCCGTCAACGGAGGCATTTCCAGCAGACAGACGACTTTACGAGGGGTATGGTGATCGGGCTGAGAAGGGCAGGTTGGTCGCTTCGTCAAATCGCAGCCGATACCCATAGGGATGTGTCCACGGTGCAGCGCCTGTGGCGAAGATGGTTGGCGCAGGGACATGTGGCACGTGCGAGGGGTCCAGGCGCAGCCCGAGTGACGTCAGCACGCGAGGATCGGCGCATCCGCCGCCAAGCGGTGGCAGCCCCGCACGCCACGTCAACCGCCATTCTTCAGCATGTGCAAGACACCCTGGCTGTTCCAATATCGACCAAAACAATTTCACGTCGATTGGTTGAAGGAGGCCTGCACTCCCGGCCCCGGCGTCCGCTCAGAAGACTACCATTGACTCCACAGCATAGACGTGCACGCCTGGCATGGTGCCGGGCTAGAGCGACTTGGATGAGGGAATGGCGGAACGTCGTGTTCTCCGATGAGTCACGCTTCTGTTCCGTCAGTGATAGTCACCGCAGACGAGTGTGGCGTCGGCGTGGAGAAAGGTCAAATCCGGCAGTAACTGTGGAGCGCCCTACCGCTAGACAACGCGGCATCATGGTTTGGGGCGCTATTGCGTATGATTCCACGTCACCTCTAGTGCGTATTCAAGGCACGTTAAATGCCTACCGCTACGTGCAGCATGTGCTGCGGCCGGTGGCACTCCCGTACCTTCAGGGGCTGCCCAATGTTCTGTTTCAGCAGGATAATGCCCGCCCACACACTGCTCGCATCTCCCAACAGGCTCTACGAGGTGTAAAGATGCTTCCGTGGCCAGCGTACTCTCCGGATCTCTCACCAATCGAACACGTGTGGGATCTCATTGGACGCCGTTTGCAAACTCTGCCCCAGCCTCGTACGGACGACCAACTGTGGCAAATGGTTGACAGAGAATGGAGAACCATCCCTCAGGACACCATCCGCACTCTTATTGACTCTGTACCTCGACGTGTTTCTGCGTGCATCGCCGCTCGGGGTGGTCCTACATCCTACTGAGTCGATGCCGTGCGCATTGTGTAACCTGCATATCGGTTTGAAATAAACATCAATTATTCGTCCGTGCCGTCTCTGTTTTCTCCCCAACTTTCATCCCTTTCGAACCACTCCTTCTTGGTGTTGCATTTGCTCTGTCAGTCAGTGTATGTGCAATAAAGCACGTTGGAAACTTCTGAGACAAAATGCATTTACGTCTTAAAACGTGTCAAATAACGCTTGTGAAAAGTAAGGGTGTAGAAACATTGTGTCGCTCGCCATAACGCTTCACCAAGATAAAAAGCTTAACAGAACAGCCATGGAGAAACTAGGTAGACAAGATCGGGAAAAAACGTCGTAAAATTACAGGAAGACAAAGACGACATCAGTGATCTCCTTGGGCTAACTTTGCATGTACAATAAATGTCAAAGTCGGTCATGATACTGAAGTCAATAAGTACACATCACTAACAGAGCGTGAGCAGTTCCAAAAGTGAACCAGATAAAGATAGAGATGGCCAAGATATGACACAGTTGATGGGGTGAAAGTTCCTTTTGGGGATCATGGTAAGTACCTAGGTGTTAAAATAAGGAAATATCTTCACTGAGGTAAACCCATAAATGGGATTTAATTAAAGGGTACAGCTCTCTGCAGATGGTTATGAGGGTATTTAGGGGCTGTAGTGAGGATGTAAAGGAGAGAGCATATAAATCTCTGGTAAGACACCAAGTAGAGTACGGTTGCAGTGTATGGGACCCTCACCAGGATTACTTGATTCAGGAACTAGAAAAATCCAAAGAAAAGCAGCTCTATTTATTCTGGGTTATTTCCAACAAAAGCGTAGCCTTTTAAAAGTATTGTGAAGTTTGGGTTGGGAAGACTTGAGAGGAAGGAAACGAGCTGCTTCACTAAGTGGCATGTTCGGAGCTGTCATTGGAGAGATGGCATGGAATGGCATTAGTAGACGAATACCTTTGAATGGTGTCTTTAAAAGCAGGAAGAATCATAATATGCAGATAAAGTTGGAATTCCAGAGGACAAATTAGGCCAAATATTCGTTTGTACTAAGGGGAGTTAGGGATTGGAATAACTTACCAAGGGAGATGTTCAATAAATATTCAATGCCATTGCAATCATTTAAGAAAATACTAGGAATCAACAGCTAGGGAATCTGCCACCTGGGCGACTGCCCTAATTGCAGATCGGTACAGATTGATTGATTGATTGATTGATTGATTGATTGATTGATTGATTGATTGATTGATTGATTGATTGATTGATTGATTGATTGATTGATTGATTGATTGACGACCCTCAGCAGCCAAATCGGTGGTTTCCTCCCGTGTAAAGCATTCCGGGATTAAAATAATCCACCATTCAGATCACATGGTAGGAACTACACGAGAGGGAGCAATAATCAGAAATATGAATACCGACATTCTGCGATTCGGAGCGTGGAATGTTAGAAATTTCATTCGTTTAGGCTACACAATCTGAAAAAGGAAATGGATGGAACAAAGTAACATGCAGTTTATACAAATGATGTACATTGGCAGGAAGAACAGGATTTTTTGTCAGCAACTACAGATTTATCAACACAGGACAAATCAGAGGAAATTCAGGAGTTGATTTAATAATGAATAAAAAAATAGGGCAGCTTGTAAGCTACTACGAGCAGCATAGTGAACGGATTATTGTTGTCAAGGTAGACATCAAGTCAATAGTTCAGGTCTATATGTCTATCAGTTCAGCGAATGTGAAGAAAGGAAAGGAATATGTGAAGAGTTAGAGAATTTGACACAATATGTACAAGGTTATGAGAATCTAATTATTGTGATGGCGGACAGTAATGCAGTGGTAGGCCAAAGAAGAAATGGAAATGTTGTGGGTTAATTTAAACTGGGAGTAAGGAATGAGACTAATTGGTAAAAATTCAGCGTCTACTATAATTTAATACTTTGTTCAAGCACCACAAACGTCTGGACAAGACCTAATGACGTATATAAAATTGATTTCATTATGATTAGGTAGATATTCAGGAGCCAGGTGATGAATTGCATTGCCTTTCCAGATTCAGACGTAGGCTTTGACCACAACTTGGTAGTCATGAAATATCGTCCGAAGTAGAAGAAATTGAAGAAATTAGAGAATGCAAAGGGACGTAATCCAAGTAAGGTGAAGGAAAAAGAGTGAGGGATAGTTTCAAGGAACATGTTGCAAAATTATTAAATGAAAATTCTGAAAGTAACACAGTAGACGAAGTGTGGACTGTCCTAAATTATGAGACCAATAGTTCTGCTGAAGAAAGGATAGGAAGAAAGTAAGATAAAGTAATATTCTAAAAAACTCTGTATCTACAGGAGTGGACTGTCGAACGGCGAAAGTACAAGAACGCAAAAAGTGAGGAAGGTAGAAAGTAATACGGCGATTATGGAATGAAGTAGATGTATTGTACCCTACAGGGCACAACAACACTGCAGGATCATACTTACCTGCTCACCTGTTCTTACATACGGGCACCAGCTCAGCAGCAATCGGCGGAAATGGTCTACAATAGGGTTCTTCTGACGAGAGGATCATGGGGGAACGTACGCAATTACGGTAAACTACAAAATGAGGAACATTTTCGCTACGACCAGACTTTGTGAGTATAAGTTGTATTCATAAATCACATATTTACAACAATTGCACCTGCAGTGCCTAAATAAATGCCCCAAAGGCTCACATTTACAGTTTAAAAGAAAACAAAGAAAATACAATCTGGATGATGACGTTATGCCGAAGTTCGTCGATCTGTGAACCAGGAAAGAACGGATGTGCCCTTAACATGGGACAGCACCATTCATGCCTACAACATAAAATGACATGATGGTAGAATTAGGAGTATTCCACAGAAACTAGAGCTATTATGGGAATGTTCTCGCCCATATTTGGAAATATAAATACCTCTAGATAGCAGCACAAAAGAGTATACAAGACGTCTCAAATAACCTACACTACCGCCACGTCTACATATATATACGGACATGAACCCGTGACCACCAAGCAAAATTTTGAGTCCACAGGGCTATCATAACAGTTGCATAGTGCCAAGATCATATTAGTAAAATACGCAACCCTAAGAATGCGAATTAAACAAGAAACGAAAAGGGGGTAAAATGGTTAAAATAAATGACGCACTGTGTTTGCAAAATGCTTCTCTGCAAACAGGAGAATGACCTCCCCCCGGAGCGATTTAAAGATGGCCCAGCTCACACCAACACAGAGCAGGCGAACATTGACCCGCAGTCTGGTCTGGAGCCTCGCCCTACATCAAGAAAAACTTGTAAAAACAGACTACCGCAAGACCTCTTACCCTACATTCTTTTACAAAGGGACTTTCAAGCTTCTACTTATAGCAGCAAATGGCCACAAAAATAAGTGAGGAAAGACACATCTCACATTACGTACCTGACTTCAAATAACAACCCACACGGGTCGCAGTTGCATCACATAAAGTGTTCTACCATACTATCACATCAAATCATCACCGTAAATATGCGGCGAGTACACAGTAACCTTGGGGGTCAGAGGTTCAAACCCAACGTTTGGAAGAGTAGCACAGAGTCGAATAGCACTAAAACCTGCGCCTCCGTTATAGTTTACGCCCATCTAAGGCACGTAAATAGAGCCACGTATCTAAATAAATACCATCAGCATGCATGCCTTACATTACGCAGGTATGTCCGCCCTTCCCCCTGGCATGTAATGGTAATTACACATAGTAACCTTAACCCTACAAAGAAAATGTATCCAACGACCGACACAAAGGAAATTATCCGGTCTGTCGCCCTCACACCACATATATCAACTAGGCACATGACCACATGCCGCGATATCAAAATTACACCATTGTCTGCTTTACCTAAAGAGGCAAAAGAAAAATCTAACTACCCTAATACCTGGGATACGTCAAAACACTATGATATGCAACCTGATAGGCTATAATAAAAACCTATATTAATATTTACAAGTATTAATCCTTCTGTTTCTGCGTAATTTCCCCTCCCAATTCTACTGCATGCCTTAGGAAAGTTATGGTCCACTTATCTCATTGCGATGACCCCCTCCTTTCTTCATCCGGGCCGGCTATACTAGTCTAATCCATCATCGTACCAGTCTCGTTCAGGGTCGATTCTGGGAGTCCGGATTCCACGTAGAGCAGGTCCATGGTGCCTTCTTCTTGAGGGATGACTCGTTCAAGGTAACGCCTCCTCGAAGCCACGTCTTGAAGATCTTGCACCACACGTCTCTTGGAATACGTCTTGACCTCCTACTGCAATGATATGCCTATTTTAATCGCAACATATCGTTCTATACCTCTATACAAGGTTGGGGCTAGAATACTGTTCTAACACTCTGTAACATTTCGACCCCTGGTCGTCTATTCCCGTGTAACTATACACTCGCTAATTTGCGCACTATATCATTATCTGTTTCCAACCCTTACCGCTTCTCATGGAAGTCTATAAGTACAGTGTTCCTTTGTTGCCAATGAAATTAGCCACTCGCGACCTCACTGATGAGTGTCTAAATTTAGTCACACTTGTGAATTTACCACAGGTGACTGTATGTATTAGTGATCCACAGAATCAAAGTTAGCACACCGTATTCATTACTCACGGCCTTTGTTCCGAATAAAAAAAGGTTTCTGGCGCAATACACGGTGACTCGCGACGCGTACAGGCAGCAATATGATCGTCGACTGGATGCCCCTTTCCATAACTCTCAGCTCTTATAGGAGGCAACATACCAAGGGACGCCCGGGAATCCACCGAGAAACAACTTGAGTCTGGAATGCGGCCACTCCAGATCTTCCCACGGTGGTTCTGCTTGCTGCGTGTTTATTGATCTAATTATATATTAATAAACCTTGAGGTATCTATGGCTTCGTAAAATTCTGGCAATCATTTCCATCTTTTTATTTTCCAGAGAAACCTTCAGTTATACAAATTATGGCTCGATTCCCTTAGTGTGGTGACCCTGTCTGCTCCCGCTTAAAAATCTGTTAGGTTGGCCCGGGACTTCCCATAACAAAATCTCGTCTCTCCTTCTCTCTTCCCCACATATTCTTTTTCACTTGCACACAACCACGCCCTTCCTAGGTAACTACCTTCTGGCTTTCCGCTTTCTGTATAGCACCATGCCCTCACAAGCGGCGTTATATTGCGCAACATTATAATTGCGTTTAATATCCATTCTATTGATTGTATTTAATGGTTCTTTAGCCTCCCTTCACACCAAAGAAAAATATGAAAAATCTATTTTTGTATTTTTCTTTACGTCTGATATCTAACGCTCACTGGGCCCTTCTCCATACACTCCGAGCCATACTGTGGTGTCTTCTGAGCTTGCTCCAATAATTCCTAACGTTCCTTTCTGATTCCATAGTATACATCTAACAGAGCTAAGAATTTTCTTTGATGCCCTATACACTCACTACATTTCCTCTCAACGATCTCCTTTGTTTCCCCATTCTGTAGCGAAATTTCTTCTGTCCTTATCACATTGATATCTTCTTCTTTCGGGTTGTAGTCAAGGGTTTCATTTTCACCGTCTTGCGTCTCCGGTACTTCGTCCGCATCTCGTACATCTTCCTCTTCTTCACCTTCAGCGTCTTCTTCTTCATCCACCTCTTCATTCCCTTACCGTCCTCGATTGGTATTTTTCCTCTAGGCATATAAATTTTGAGGTTGGCCGCATTGAACACCTTCTCAGTCCTACCGTCCAAGCTCCTCACCCGGTAGGCATTATTATCGTAACACTGAATTATACGATAAGGTCCCACGTATTGTTCAGTGAACTTGTGATAAAATCTAGCTGACGGTTGACTGGGGGCAGGGCGCCTAACGAGAACTAAGTCATTCACACGTAATGGACGGTGGAAACGCCTCCTTCTGGTTCTCCTCATTCTGCGTTCCGCCTGCGCCCTCAGCTGTTCGGCCGCCCTCCTCACACATATCTCTTGTGACATTCTTTTGTCGGTGGGGCACGGAATGACGCCCTCCCAAGGTCGACGGGGGTAAACATTGTGGTGTAAAACCGAAGGAATTTGTGACGTAGATTCGTGTCGTGTTGAGTTGATGGACTCGGTGAAAATAGGTATCACACTCAACCACTTATAATGTTCTCGCGGACAGTAGATACGACAGTACTTAGCAATCTTTTGCATTATTATTTCACTCGGATTTGCTTCGGGATGCCGTATGCTAGATAGTACGTGTTTGATTCCCAGACATTTTAGTTCCCTTTTAAAGGCCTCGGAAGTGAACTGCGCACCATGGTCCGATAATAAACTATCAGGATTCCCCATAGAAGGAATTATGTTATTTTTCAACTGATTTAGCGCCGTTCGGGTATTGGCTTTCCGTACCGGGCATAGAGTTACATATTTACTGAAGACATCCATGCAGACCAATATGTATTTTAACCCCCTACTTGCTGCGGGAATTGGCCCATACCAATCTATTGCGAAGAGTTTTCTTGGCTTCGTAGGGAGTAACGGTTTCGGCTTTTGCTTTAGTAAGTAGGGGTTCGGTTTCACCCGTAGGCATATATCGCAGGTCTTAAGCAACTGCTGAAATGAAGTTCTCAACTTAGGCCAAACGAAAGCTTCTTGTAGTGTCGCAGTATCCTTATCAATACCTGCATGTCCTGTAGCATGGTGTGTAAGCCAAATTAAACCTGTCTGTAAATTGGAAGGTACAGCTATTCGTAACCGGGTGTGTTCTTCATCCACAAACTTATGTAACATTCCGTTAAGGAAACGGTAGGATGCAGCCTTCTCCTCTGCCTCAATATATTCTGGGGTTCCTTGTTGTAATTCTTTCTTAAAATACCTCACCATGAGACTAGTGACAGGGTCTTCTAATTGCTCTTGCCCTATGTTTCGCAGCTGGTCTAAAACTTCCTGATCTTCCTGTCCCAATGTTGTCAAGTTTATCGAAACTTCTTCCGGATTCGGATTATGGCTCAACGCATCCGCCAGTACAATCATTTTCCCCGGGCAGTGCTCAAAAGTTAAATCAAACTGCTGGACATAAAGTGCCCATCTAGTAACCCGGCCGCTTGCCAGATTTGTCTTTAGTACAAAAGTGAGGGCCTTATGGTCAGTTCTAATTATGACAGGAAAACCATAAACATATTTCCTCCAATAATTCAGAGCAGTAACTATCGATAACATCTCCAATACAGTCGTTGTATATTAACTTCATGAGACCGTAATTTTCGACTCATGAAGGAGGGACACGTTATGGGGTTTTCTTTCTCTGGAGTTTCTTGGTATAACACAGCACCTATTCCCACTCCTGATGCATCTGTCTGTATTATGAACTTGCGGCTATAATCAGGATATCGTAATTTCACTGAATTTGCCAACAATCGTTTAGTATTCTGAAACGCCCGTTCATGTATCTTATCCCACTTCCAACGATTATTTGCCTTCAATAGGTCTTGTAGTGGAGCGACAGTCTCCGTATAACCTGGACAATGGTTCGCAAAAAAGAGACATAAACCCAGGAACTGTCTAACATGCTTTACACGGGTAGGTGTAGGAGAATTCTGTATTGCCGCGATCTTTGCAGGGTTAGGCCTTACACCTGTTCCATCCACCATATGGCCTAGGAATAAAACACTCCTCTGACAGAAATGAGACTTCTCAAAGTTTATCTTTAAGTTGCTCCTATTAAGGTCTTCCAGTAACATGTCTATTTTCGTTAAGTGTTCATCCAGGGTCTTTGAACCTATTATTAAATCGTCCACATATTTGAGAGTAAACGCCTTTACTTCCGGGCTCAGGTTCGTTACCAGAGCACGTATGAGAGCAGAACTTGATGTCTTGACACCAAAGGGCAGCCGATTATACAGATACATCTGGTTATCGAACATGAAGCCTGTCAGCATACTTGTTTCAGGGTCTAAGACGATATGGAAGAATGAAGATGTCAAATCGAACGTACTGAAGTACTCCATATCACCTAATTTTGTCAATGAGTCCTTTATTGCTGGGGCACATTCATATTCGGGCACTAATCGGCTATTTAATCCACGAGCATCCAAACACAGACGGATTGAACCGTTGGCCTTAGGAACCGTACAAATGGGGTTCAGGAAAGGTGTGGCCGCCTTTGATATTATACCATTTCTTTCCATGTCCTCAATTATACTTTTAACTTGGGAAAATAATTTTTCCGGTATGGGATAAGGTTTCTGCTTATACGGTTCCCAATTCCTTACGTTCAGACGGTATTGAAAGTTAGGGATTCTCTCTGGTTTCGAACCAAAAACTGTTGCAAGCCGCTCTAAGATATCTTGTAACCTCTTCTTGTCTTCTTCCCCAATTTTAGCTTCCGCTATTTTCTGTGGCTTTATCGCCTCGAAGTTCTCTCTCTCTGATTCCTCCTCTAATTCGGCTACCATAATTTCACACCTCTGAAAAATTCCTTGTAATCCTCCAGTTCTAACGCTGGCATGTCTTCATATTCGCCCATGTTCCCGTCTTCTGCTGCAGTTAACCAGATTCTTTCTTGAGGGTGGTAATCCTCATCCTCATTCAGTTGAACTTCCTCGGGTATCGGGCTTAGGTGTAATCTAATAACATTGTTACCCATGTCAGTATTCGCCTGATGTTCACGAAGAAAATCTGCTCCCAAGATTAAATTATATTCCATTTTTGTGAGCACTACGCAAGGGTGAGATATGACTGACTTGCCTATTTCTATGTCCACTAAGACTTGTTCCTTGCATACAGTTTTCTTATCTGGTACGATGCCTCTGACTTTCAGCTTAGCAATAGGAATAAAAGGGATCCGTGCTCTAGTCTTTATTTCTGCCAGCAATGCTTGAGAAATAACGCTAATTGATGCACCTGTGTCCATAAGTATTTTTGTCTTTAAACCATATATACGAGCATATATTACCGGCAATTCTTTGACCGTCTTAACATCAATTTTAATATGATCCTCTAATAAATCCTCAGGTCTCACAACCCAACTCTCTACATTCACTACCATCCATTCCCCTTCGCCAGCCTCCTCTTCAGGTTTCACGCTGTCACCCCTTGAGTATCTTATAGTTTTTTGGCTCCGGCACACCCTCGGTTGTAATCGGGCGCTTGAGGGTTCAAGTTACACCCTCCGCTCTCGCTAATGTGTTGCTGGAGTTCTCGACTCCGAGCGCCATCATATGATTGACTCGTCTGCTCGATAGCCTTTCTCCAATCATCTGAATTGTTACGTCCCTGCTCTAACTTATTTATATATTGCCTATGCTCTCCTTCTCGTTCCGAGTCACGAGGTCTGTAATCGTTTCTTCGTTGTTGGAAGTCCCGCCTTCGATCCTCGTTCCCATTTGAGTAACGCTTTCTCCACTCGTTTCTCCCCTCGTATCTCGGCCGATACTGTCTACCTTCCGGTCCGGGATCGTATCTTGATGTTGGCCTCTCTCCCCTTTCTTTGTAGTTTCTGTATCTGTGCTGGTTGTTCCTATACCAGGGACCCCCATTCGATCCTCTTTGTTGCCTGTATTGTCCTTCCTCTCTAATCCTACTCGAAGTCTGGGTACCTGAATCCTGAATTTCTTGTCGATTGTTCCTTCCCCGTGAGTGTTCTTCGGGCATAGCCTCAAGTGTATTTACCGCTTCTTTATGCCGAACACGAGGCTGATTTTGTGCCGAAGTCTGATCTAACTGTCTCAAAGTAGCTTCTACTTCACTAGCCGTATTGACATTGGCGGCGAGCAGAATTCTTTGCACCTCGACCGGTAACTGCTTCATGATGGTCGTAATAACTTCTTTCTCGGGAGGGGGGTGATCTAGTTCCCGTAGCTTAATTAATTGCGGAATGAAAAAATCATTGAAGCGCGTGGGTAGCGTGCTAGCGTAGCGTCTAGCATATAGCTCCAGTCTTAAATTCTGCTGTACAGAGAGGCTCCAATATTTACTAAGAAATGCCTCCTTAAATTCCTCATAAGACTGAAAAGTGTTTTTGAATGAGGTCATCCACTGAGACGACGTCCCTCCTAAGAATTTCTCTACAGTTCTGAGCCATTTCTCCTTAGGGATCCGGCAATCCTCCATATATTCTTCGATTTCTCTGATAAATGAACGGGGAGTGCATTCGCCATTGGCTAAGAACTTCTTAGGCTTATCTTCGTTTGACCTCACTATATTATATACGGGAATGATATTATTATTCTCCGGCATTGAGCTCCGTAGTGCTGACTTCTGCACATTCAAAGACTCGTTAATCGCCGCTGACTCACTTAAGGGACTTTCCTCTAACTTAATTTCCACCGGCGCTTTTATTTCGTTTAATGACGTCAACACCCCTTCTCATTTTCCTCCCTCCTACTCGTAAGAAACCTTCTGTTCTTGTTGCTGCTTCATTTGACCTACTTGAAGTTCTAAACCTGACATCCTGGCTGTCATTTGCGTCTTGGTTTGTTCTACCTGAGCTTCAAGACCAATCATCTTCGCTCCCGTCTTCTCTTCAATTCACTCCACCCTGTCAGCTATCTTCTCATCTATTGCTCCTATCCTAGAATCCATATTCTTTTCCAACAATACTCGACCAGAACTAGTTTCATCTATCTCCCTCTTTACTTCATCTATGTCCACAGCGTATGCTTTCAACTTCTTCTCTGCCATAACTTCATTATTAAGCGTCCTTTCCTCTAGTGTCTCCACTGCTCCCTTCAATGTAGTAATTTGTTCCCCAGTTACATTTTCCATGTTTGACACCTGCCTCCTCAATTCCGCTGTGTTTTCCAGGCAGTATATGCGCACCCTTTCTATTTTCTCATCTAATTACCTGAGCCGTGTCTGCGTCTGCTGATTGTCCGCCATTAACCTATCTAATTTAACATTGGTGCGTTCTTCTACGGCCGTTAATTGTTCTTTCGTACGGGCCTCTAATCCTACTAACTGCTCCTCCGTTTTGCTCATCTGTCTTTCACTTACATCAATAACCTGTGACTTTACAGCAGCTATCTGCGACCTGATTTCGGACATCAGTGTCTCTAATCCTACCTTCAATAGCTCACTTATCTCCTCTAATATCAACGACATTTTATTATACTGCGAATACGCCAACCCTTCAGGAGAGAATTAGAGGTCTCACCCGCATACCGTCATCACCCTAGATTTTATTAAAGTTCTACCCATCAACATATGCTCTGTCTGATTATATATATGAACCACAAACCTCAGAAATTGTGAACAAAAAGACACCACACACTATAGTTTAAATCTAAATAACAGTGTGTGGCATATCAATGGTTTATTACGAGATCACAGTCCTGAAAGAAATCCTCACTATAATTAAGAAATGTTAGACAACATATTGACACCAAATACAAGTACCATATTCAGTGTTATAATAACGCACTAAAATTTGAACAGATTCAATGCCAAACTGCTGGCTTTTCTGTTTCAGTTCCTCATTTATAAAATAAAACTCATAACTAATAATCCACCTTCATTCAGACACCTTTTGTATCCTACATTTGATATTCATAGCGTCTGCATCTATACTCTCGTCATACACAATTAAAGGCAAATTACTACGTTATGGTGGATTTTATTATCCTTCCCCATGGATAATCTCGCCACGCGCATTGGGCGCCACTTTAATATGTACCCTACAGGGCACAACAACACTGCAGGATCATACTTACCTGCTCATCTGTTCTTACATACGGACACCAGCTCAGCTGCAGTCGGCAGAAATGGTCGACAATAGGGTTCTTATGACGAGAGGATCATGGGGAACGTACGCAATTACGGTAAACTACAAAATGAGGAACATTTTCGCTACGATCAGACTTTGTGAGTATAAGTTGTATTCATAAATCACATATTTACAACAATTGCACCTGTAGTGCCTAAATAAATGCCCCAAAGGCTCACATTTACAGTTTAAAAGAAAACAAAGAAAATACAATCTGGATGATGACGTTATGCCGAAGTTCGTCGATCTGTGAACCGGGAAAGAACGGATGTGCCCTTAACATGGGACAGCACCATTCATGCCTACAACATAAAATGACATGATGGTAGAATTAGGAGTATTCCACAGAAACTAGAGCTATTATGGGAATGTTCTCGCCCATATTTGGAAATATAAATACCTCTAGATAGCAGCATAAAAGAGTATACAAGACGTCTCAAATAACCTACACTACCGCCACGTCTACATATATATACGGACATGAACCCGTGTCCACCAAGCAAAACTTTGAGTCCACAGGGCTATCATAACAGTTGCATAGTGCCAAGATCACATTAGTAAAATACGCAACCCTAAGAATGCGAATTAAACAAGAAACGAAAAGGGGGTAAATTGGTTAAAATAAATGACGCACTGTGTTTGCAAAATGCTTCTCTGCAAACAGGAGAATGACCTCCCCCCGGAGCGATTTAAAGATGGCCCAGCTCACACCAACACAGAGCAGGCGAACATTGACCCGCAGTCTGGTCTGGAGCCTCGCCCTACATCAAGAAAAACTTGTAAACAGACTACCGCCAGACCTCTTACCCTACATTCTTTCACAGAGGGACTTTCAAGCTTCTACTCATAGCAGCAAATGGCCACAAAAATAAGTGAGGAAAGACACATCTCACATTACGTACCTGACTTCAAATAACAACCCACACGGGTCGCAGTTGCATCACATAAAGTGTTCTACCATACTATCACATCAAATCATCACCGTAAATATGCGGCGAGTACACAGTAACCTTGGGGGTCAGAGGTTCAATCCCAACGTTTGGAAGAGTAGCACAGAGTCGAATAGCACTAAAACCTGCGCCTCCGTTATAGTTTACGCCCATCTAAGGCACGTAAATAGAGCCACGTATCTAAATAAATACCATCAGCATGCATGCCTTACATTACGCATGTATGTCTGCCCTTCCCCCTGGCATGTAATGGTAATTACACATAGTAACCTTAACCCTATAAGGAAAATGTATCCAACGACCGACACAAAGGAAATTATCCGGTCTGTCGCCCTCACACCACATATATCAACTAGGCACATGACCACATGCCGCGATATCAAAATTACACCATTGTCTGCTTTACCTAAAGAGGCAAAAGAAAAATCTAACTACCCTAATACCTGGGATACGTCAAAACACTATGATATGCAACCTGATAGGCTATAATAAAAACCTATATTAATATTTACAAGTATTAATCCTTCTGTTTCTGCGTAATTTCCCCTCCCAATTCTACTGCATGCCTTAGGAAAGTTATGGTCCACTTATCTCATTGCGATGACCCCCTCCTTTCTTCATCCGGGCCGGCTATAATAGTCTAATCCATCATCGTACCAGTCTCGTTCAGGGTCGATTCTGGGAGTCCGGATTCCACGTAGAGCAGGTCCATGGTGCCTTCTTCTTGAGGGATGACTCGTTCAAGGTAACGCCTCCTCGAAGCCACGTCTTGAAGATCTTGCACCACACGTCTCTTGGAATACGTCTTGACCTAGTACTGCAATGATATGCCTATTTTAATCGCAACATATCGTTCTATACCTCTATACACGGTTGGGGCTAGAATACTGTTCTAACACTCTGTAACATTTCGACCCCTGGTCGTCTATTCCCGTGTAACTATACAATCGCTAATTTGCGCACTATATCATTATTTGTTTCCAACCCTTACCGCTTCTCAGTGTTCCTTTGTTGCCAATGAAATTAGCCACTCGCGACCTCACTGATGAGTGTCTAAATATTGTCACACTTGTGAATTTACCACAGGTGACTGTATGTATTAGTGATCCACAGAATCAAAGTTAGCACACCGTATTCATTACTCACGGCCTTTGTTCCGAATAAAAAGGTTTCTGGCGCAATACACGGTGACTCGCGACGCGTACAGGCAGCAATATGATCGTCGACTGGATGCCCCTTTCCATAACTCTCAGCTCTTATAGGAGGCAACATACCAAGGAACGCCCGGGAATCCACCGATAAACAACTTGAGTCTGGAATGCAGCCACTCCAGATCTTCCCACGGTGGTTCTGCTTGCTGCGTGTTTATTGATCTAATTATATATTATGTAACGATCACTCACCTATTTTCGTTTGCTGTCATCTGGAACTCCACCTATTTTCATATACTCGCCGCTACCTTACTCATCTAACCGGCCTTGGACTTTCACTGCTGCCTCGCAGTGCATCCATCCTGGTGAACTGCTCACTACACACTGAGTCTCCACTGGATTACGTCACCCGTTGCGTCAGTGTCCGATATTTCTCGACGTTTTTTGTACTTTTTTCCAGAACTTTCTGCAGCGGTATAAAGGCTTCCCCCACATACTCGGTCTTCAGTCCAGAGCTGACACCGAGTGTGGTTGGAGGGTCGTCTGAGGACTTCCCAGTATTTGCTGGGAAGCTCCACTTCTTTTATTTGCTGTATTGGGTGAGCAACAGAGCATTTATTTCATGATTACCACTATTATTTCTTCTCCTATGGATTTTGGAGTTATCTTCATTGCTGTGGCCGGTTTTCTTTTAAGTTTGATATGAGTGATATTTCTCCTTAACAAATGAACATTGAGTAATAAGCAATTTCAAGAGTTAGTGAGTGATTGAACTTGTGGCCTGGACGGTACAACTTATCACATAAAACTGTTCCTGCATTTGGCAACGTTTATACTCAGGCGACTCCCATTATTGTGATCCCCGTCCTTGGTCTTTCCCGTGCCTTTCTTCTCCCTTTGTTTACCTTTTTGGAAATCTGTGTCAATATTCTCCGAGACTTATAGGTTACCATGTTCATTTGAGTAGTCACACATTATAACTTGTAAATGGTCTAGGAATTCTATTCTAATGTACGTCATTCACGATGAGCGTTTTCTTTTATGAGCCAGATTACAAAATTTTGAGTTGTAAGTTTGAAATTGATTTCCTTGTAAAAACAATATACTGTTTTGATTAACTTTTTTCTTATTATTATTACATCCACCGACCTCCAATTGGTCCCAGCCCTTTTTTCCTTGAACGTCTTGTCAAAGAATCTTAATCAACTACTACGTTGTTGATTTGTTTTTCTACGAATTGATAAATTTGTTTCTTTCTGCATCCCCAACACGTCACAATTAATAAACCTTGAGGTATCTATGGCTTAGTAAAATTCT
Organism: Anabrus simplex; assembly: GCF_040414725.1. Lineage (NCBI taxonomy): Eukaryota > Metazoa > Arthropoda > Insecta > Orthoptera > Tettigoniidae > Anabrus > Anabrus simplex. The sequence goes on along the minus strand of NC_090266.1, from coordinate 351,570,891 downwards.
GGCAATCATTTCCATCTTTTTATTTTCCTGAGAAACCTTCAATTATACAAATAATGACTCGATTCCCGTAGTGTGGTGAACCTGCCTGCTCCCGCTTAAAATTCTGTTAGGTTGGCGCGGGACTTCCCATAACAAAATCTCGTCTCTCCTTCTCTCTTTCCCATATATTCTTTTCCACTTGCACACAACCACACCCTTCCTAGGGAACTACATTCTGGCTTCCCGCTTTCTGTATAGCGTCATGCCCTCACAAGCGGCGTTATATTGCGCAACATTATAATTGCGTTAAATATCCATTCTCTTGATTGAACAGAATGGTTCAGTATATTGTAAGACAAATAAGGAAGAATTGCTGAAGGAGAAGTGCAAGGACGTTGGTGGTTGTATGGTTGTAAGAAAGGTAGATGTTTCACATGGGAAAATCAAGGGAACCTTCGGAGAAAGGAAAACTATGTGTACGAATGTTAAGAGTTCATATGGGAATCCGCTCCTAGGGTAAGGAAACACGGCAGAAGTATGGTAGAAAACTTTGGAGAACCTTTCTTCTCTCTTGAATTCAGTCCTAAGCCTGGTTTTTTGCCATGAGATTTCCACAAATGGCATGAGCGTTGGCAGCCTTCTTCATTGTTACGTAATTATTTGTATCAATTTCCTCGACGATCTGTTTTATAAACGATTTCCTTGGTCTTCCTTATGGTTTCCTTTCAGTAATGTTGCCTCTGTTACAATTGTTATCGGCCCTTTGGTGATGTCGGTCGGGAATCACTCATTGAATCACTGGCAGAGATGGATCACTCTGTAGGTATTGTCCACACTTCCCCTAGAGATAATCTGCAGGTTCTCAACTCAAGGTCTAGATAACCCCAAATATTGCATATACCGTTCGTATTTCGGTATGTTTTGTTGTTATTATCCTGATAGTTTAGATCAGATAACTTGAAATATTTCACGAAACCGAGAGTTGAGGACCTGCACAGTTGCTAGTGATGCCCAAGTCTTTCCCTTGTACATACAAGGACGCTACAGAAAGGGCATCCAGCCCTAAGCCCCCTTCTGTCTTAAATTCAACCTAGAAGATGAACCGGCTTAACATAAATTTCGGAAGGTCATGTTGAATAATTATACCTTACCCTTCATAAAATTATGTTATTGTGTCCATAGGTGTGATTTATGGATTTATGGAACATTTATGAAGCGATTCAAAGGACAACTTAATTATACGATTTAAGAAGCAAAACCATCCCAGAACTGGCAATGAACACCACTGGAGAAGTAAAAGATTACGACATTATTGGTTTCTAACCGTGGCACACAGTATGGTAGAATGATTTGTGCTAGTCGCAGACACTCTTGCCTACTGGAATTAACCTAGTATGCATATTTTGGAACCCCAGGGCTGTGTGCTGCTTCCGAAGTAGAAGTCTCGTTTGGAAATTTTCCGAATTCCTGATAGACAATAAAAACCACGTCCTTCCATTGGATCAACCTTCCTTGTACCATTAAGGCTAAGCAACCCTATATTTGTACAAAATACATCACAACAACACTGCAAGAAACTGAGAATAATTTAATCTTAATCTTCTGTATAATTTTCCACGATAACCTATTCCAAATTCCAACAGGCTGAGTCGGAATGGAACCCGTAGATTTATTATTATTATTATTATTATTATTATTATTATTATTATTATTATTATTATTATTATTATTACCGTATTTTAGTGGATCAGCAGAGGTGAAAGAAGGTGTGGGGTGGAATGGGTCTAATTACAAGTCCGAAAGATCAATTTAAAATTTAAATAAAGGTTATATTTTCAACTGATAACAAGATTTAACAATTTTCACTAGGTGAAATAACAAAGAGAAATCAGGTATAATGCAACTTTACTAGCGAAAGCACAAGTTAAGGGTTTTTTACAATTCTGGGTTACAAGCCCCCAAGTTTAACAATTTCTGAGCTCTCAGCTCACAACCACAAATTACCAAAGGGCAGAAAACCCCTAATTACATGGAGCCTTTGCTCCCACCCCGTAATGTCAAGCCTCCTAGAGGCACCTTTAAAAATACCAGAAAGAGCGGACCGCTCTCAGTCTTTCAAGCCTATCAAAAGGCCATAAACGGACTTTACATCAAACTGCCCTCAAGGCACACTTACAAAGAAACAGGGGTATCTTGTACCCATTCTACCGGGCTTTAGTGGACAAATACTAGGTTAATAAAAACGGCCCAAAACGCAAAAGAAATGGAGGCGTGAATTAGCACTCCAAAATACACATTTTAAAACCTAAGTGACGCTAGGCCGATACACAGGGGCTATTCCCACACTATATAGATGACTTGTATAAGAAAATTTTAACACATTAGGAAAGATTAGAAAATCAGTTACGAAAGCATAGTAACCTCAAGTCGAAATGAAGGGGAGCTCGAGAGGGTAAAGCACTCTCTATCCCCGATTTACATTTAAAGTAATAAGAAAATGTTTACATAAGCCGGCACTAAGTTACATTTTAAACAGGTAGGACACTTGAAAAGGTTTCGAACCTTCCCCGGGGGTTAAACTGCTGACCAAGAAAGAAATAAAGATGTTAAGAGGCCATTACCTTTGCTGCAGAGCTGCTGCTCGAAGGAAGAGGCGCAAACCGCCCCCTGCTATACTTCCATACACTAAGCTAGATGTTGTTGAAGTCGCCAAAAGCCGTGAAAATCAGCAGTTTTTAAACCCTCGTGGAAGATTCGAGACCTTTCATGAATAATAAAGACACACCCGCTCAACTTTATTGGGTAGCTAAGAGTTACACATGGAAATTCGAAGAAGAAACCTCTGATAGGTAGAAAATTAATTACAGAAATTACAGATTGGCTAAGTTTAAAACAGGCGGAAAGAAAGCTTAATATTGTCAACCCACAAATGAAAGAACAAAATTTAGTAAAGACCAAATCTTATTAATACAAAATTTCTTCAACAAAAGTTCCTTCACTTCGCACCAAAGTGCATAATCATAGTTTTTTGGGTAAAGACATCTGTTAGCGAATGTCCACACTTCTTGATCCGTAGAAAACAAAACACGTTGAAATCCACACAGTATAGACAACTTAGTAATCCCAAAATGTATAGTATAGACCTCTCCTGAGAAAACTCATGAATTAATACAGTTCTAAAAGTTCACAGTTTCTCCGGTAGAGGAGGATTTATTGGCGGAAGGTTTAACTTTGCAGCGTAGAGGTGTACCGCCCGGTACAGAATTTATTCAGATTAAAAGTTCAGAGTTTCAGCTGTAGAGGAGTAATTTAAGGCGGGAAATTCAAATGTGCGGCGTATAGTTGTACCAACCGGTATAATAATAATAATAATCATAATAATAATAATAATAATAATAATAATATAATATAATATAATATAATATAATATAATATAATATAATATAATATAATATAATATAATATAATATAATATAATATATTATTATTATTATTATTATTATTATTATTATTATTATTATTATTATTATTATTATTATTACCGTATTTTTGTGGTAGGTAGAGGTGAAACAAGGTGCGGGGGTGAACAGGTCTCTAGCTACGAAATTAAAGTTAATTTAAAATTTAACAAAGTTATATTTTCTTTCCAAAATTCAGAAATAACACGAATGGCATGTACAGAGTAGCAAGGCAACAAAAGAGCAACAACAGGATTTACAGGCTTTGGGCTTCGAGCCCCGAACTCACAATTCTTGGGCAATTAGCCCAACTTTACCCCAAAACAAGTTTCAACAGAGGGGCAGAAAACCCCATTCATGCCCAGGAGCACTTGCTCCAAATTACACAGTAAGGCCTCCTTGAGGCGCGCAGAAAACAAAATTTTCAAGAAAGAGCAACTTGCTCTCAAAATTTAAGCCTGTCAAAGGCCACACCAAATTCCACCTTCAAGCTGTCCTCTAAGGACATATACACAGGGGTAAAATACCCAACCTACTGAGGTCTATTAAGTGAGAAAAAGGTTAATTACATGACCTCTAAAATAACAATTTGAGAGGAGGCGATCTGCACTCCTAATACATTTTGTTTAAAACCTAATCTGGCTCTAGGCCGCTAATGCAAGGGCTAATCCCATACTACGGAGGTGACTTTAGAAAAGAACAATTTACATTACATTAAGGAAGAATCGGTTGTGAGAAATAAGTTCACCTCAAAACAATATGAGTGGGAGCTCGAGAGGGTTAAGCACTCTCTATCCCAATACGTAGCTTAAAAGAGAATAGATACTAAGAGTCTTTACATTTTAGGGAAAGGTTACATGGTGAAAAAGCTTCGGACCCGCCCCGAGAGTTAAACTGCTGAGCTAGCAAGAAAAGAAGTTATTATACGGCCATTACCTGGTTGTTGAACTGCTGTCCGAAGAAAGAGGCGCTTCCCGCCCCCTGCTATGTACTTTACACACTGAAAGATGATAGAGAAGTGGCGCAGAGACCCTAAAATCAGCAGTTTATATACTCTCACGGAAAGTTCGAGGCGTTTCAGGAAAGAAAACACCCGCCCACAATCATTTATTGGTTAGGGTTAAGCAGCATATCCAATTTGAAGAAGAAACCCCTTATTGGTCGTAAATTAATTAAAGAAATTCGGGATTGGCTAAATTCAAAACAAGGGGAAAGAAAGGGGAATACAGCCAACTTAAACAATACCAGAAATAAATTTAACAAGAAACAAACTTTTGAAATAAAAATTTCTCCAAAAAACAGTTCTTTCACCTTGCACTAGGGTGCACTATTGTAGTTCTTCAGTAGTGTCCTCTAGAAGAGAAAGTTCACACTTCTTACTACAAGCAAAACAAAAATACGTCGAAAACGACCCAGTTCAGAAACTTCAAAATTTCCAAGTAGTGACATCTTCTGGGTAACTTGAAAATTAACACCTTAAATAAAGTTCAGACTTCCTCCAGTAGGGGAGTTTCAACTGGCGCAAAATTTGAATTAGCGGCGCGGAGGTGTACCGCCCGGTACAGACCTCCCCCCCCCCAAAAGTTCCTCCAAGGGGTAACACAGAGGAACATAAACTTTGTTCCAAAATAAGTTCCAAGTTATGATCTTGATATAGAAATTAATTGCAGAAGCATTTATAAAATTTACTAAATTTGGTTTGATCCAGTTTCAAAATTCTTGTAGTAACTGTTGAAGTAATGTCTTTATGTTTGTAGAAGTTGAATTCAGAAGGAAAATTTTAGTTTTTTAAGGTTGATGAAAAATTTACTAAGTCCACCAGATATTGCAGGAAATCCCAAAAAAGGTAGTAATGTTGAACTGGAATGTCCATGTAGCTGGTAAAATATTTTCAAGGTCGATTAAGTTGGATGGCCAGACCGGCCGCTGCAGCTTGTGTCCAGATGAGGTTGCTCGGACCCCTCAAATACCCTGAGATACCGCTCGCCCGCACTATGGGAGGAGTAGTGGTGTTGAAGCACGCCGCGCCCGCGGTGAACATATACAGGCTGCGGGCAAGTAGCAGGTTGTGCGCCGCACATCAGCCTTGGCCGGGAGGAGGGCTCCGGCTCGCCGTGCACATGTCGACCTCGCTGGAGTAGAGGGGGCCCTTCCTCTATCCCAGTCGCGGCACGGCGCCGCGCGCCTGCGGGGGCACTGAAACATTAAAGCTCGACGGCAGAATTTTTGTTGGACCAGAATGATAGTAGGGTACATTCATTGTGGTGAGGTTGAGGGGCCAGCGGCCTGGAGAATTTCATTTCATGTACAAGCCACTGTGTGTAGTGGAGCAGGAGACGGGAGCGTGGTAATGGCCGTGGCAACGACAGGATGGCAGTTTAACGGTTCGGGGAAGGTTTTACAAAAATGCTTACATATAAAACAAAATATTATAGAAGGGCAGAAGGCCTTAAAGGTGAAAACCTCAAAAAAAAATATAACCTTCATATTCCTTTCAAGATTATATGGAGCAAGTTAGCACAGAAATTATACAGGTTTCACCTGCGACAGGTGAACCCTAAATATCCTCTCGGTGGCTGGATTACTTATTAACAACGTAACCGGCGTCAGGAAATCGAGAATGACACACGGCCCATGAAATCTGGGGGCAAGCTTGCCCGCGGGAACAAAGTTCTTGACCATCACTTGGTCGCCTACCTTCGAATTGGTGGGTCTCCGTCCACGATCATATCTTTCCCTAACCTTTTCATGAGACACTTTAAGATTTTCATTAGCCTTCTTCCAAAGATCTTTAATGTTCTCCGGGTCTACTGTCTCCGGTAGAATGTCACTCAGAGACCAGAGGTTAGAGAGCGGCGTGTTGGGAACAAACTTGAACATCAAAGACGCTGGAGTAAATTTATGAGATTCATGAACCGCCGAATTCAAAGCAAAAGCTAACCAATGCAGGGACGTGTCCCACCTGGAATGATCTTCATGATGATAGGCAATAAGCGCGGACCTGAGATTACGATTAACCCGTTCAGCCAGAGATGGTTGAGGGTAATAAGCAGAAGTAGTTACATGAGAGATGGAGAAGTCAAAACAGAATTTACGAAAAAGATTTGATGTGAACGCCTTAGCATTATCAGACACAATATATTGGCACGGACCAAAAGAAGCAAAAATAGAATTTAGGCAAGTAATGGTGGACTGAGCGGTAGCCAGCTTAGTCGGAAATAACCAGGAAAATCTTGTAAAACCATCTACACATACAAAGATGAACTTGTTGGCATTTCCCTTTGACTGAGGGAAGGGTCCTACATAATCAATATACAGGCGTTCCATGGGCCGCGAAGCCTGATGCGAAGACAAAAGGCCTACCTTGGTGGACATGGTGGGTTTACTAAGCAAACAAGATTTACAAGCTTGTACTAGTTCACGGATTTCACCGTCCATACCCTTCCAGATGAACCTTTTACGAATCTTTTCACGAGTTTTAAAGATTCCAAGATGCCCCCCTAATGGGGTCTCATGATAGTACTTGAAGATCATAGGCACAAGAACAGCTGGAACGACAACCTTAATCATCTTATCATGCCTCGAAGGGCAACATAGAACACCATTCCTCAGTACATAAGGGACAACATGTTCCCCAGAAGAAAGGGTTTCTATTATCGGAGCCAGCGTCGGATCTTCACGTTGGTATTTCTCGATATCCCTAAAGAGCATGGGAATGTCTGTTAAGATGGCATTAACATCAAATAGTATGGACTCGGGAGGTGATGAACTGTCGACCGGTTCATGGGTCTCGACGTCGTTGGAAAACATACGGCTGAGTCCATCGGCAACAACATTTTCGGTCCCTCTGATATGCCTGACATCGAATTGGAAGGCAGAAATACTGATGGCCCAACGGGCTATACGACCAGTACGACGCGGCCTACCTAAGACCCAGCTTAAGGCTTGATTATCTGTCTCCAGGTCGAATTTGACATGTTCCAGATAGAAACGGAACTTTTCTAAGGCAAATAAGACTGCCAAATCTTCGAGCTCATAGATGGAATACTTGGCTTCTTGAGCCGATAGAGTCCTAGATGCATAGGCGATGGGTCGCCTCCCTTATTCAGTCTCTTGAAGAAGGACTGCTGCTACTGCTGACGACGACGCGTCAGTTTGGACGATGAATTTCTTTGAGAAATCAGGCATAGCAAGGACAGGGTCATTACAGAGAGCTAATTTAAGATCTTCAAAAGCGGCTTGTTGAGAAGGTCCCAACTCGAATTTGATGCCTTTCCTACGAAGAAGGTTTAAGGGCGCCGCTCTATTAGCGAAGTTAGGAATAAACTTCCTGAAGAAATTCACCATACCAATGAACCTGGCGATACCCTTAATGTCCTTGGGAGGTTTAAAATCACGGATGGCCTGTGTTCTAGAATGATCGAATGCAACACCATCGGGTGACACAATATGCCCTAGGAATGACATAGAGGGCTTAGCAAAGGCAACCTTGGACAACTTGACAGTTAACCCAGCCTTACGAAGGCGATTGAGAACTTCTCGCAGATGATCTAGATGTTCATCAAAGGTCTCCGAAAATACGACGACATCATCCAAGTAGTGATACAAGTAATCAAATTTGATGTCGGAGAAGACCCTATCTAGCAGCCTAGTGAGTACAGCTGCTCCCGTGGGGAGCCCGAATGGCACGCGGTTGTATTCATACAAATTCCAATCCGTGGCAAACGCTGTAAGATGTTTAGACTCTTCGGCAAGGGGAATTTGATTATAGGCCTGATTCAAGTCCAAGATAGTAAAGAACTTGGCCTTACGAAACCATGAAAAACAAGAATGAAGGTCAGGAAGGGGCACCGATTGTAACACCACCTTCCGATTGAGAGCCCTATAATCAATGACAGGCCTGAAGCCCCCTTGGGGTTTCGGGACTAGAAAAATAGGCGAAGAATACGCCGACTTAGAGGGCCTAATAATACCATCCTTCAACATCTGATCGATAATTTCTTTCAGAGCCTTCATTTTAGGTGGAGATAGCCTATATGGCGGAAAATGGACAAGAATCGAATCCGTGACCTCAATTTTGTATTCAATAAGGTCAGTAACACCAAGAGTATCAGAGAACACCTCTGGAAACGACTGACACAACTTACGAATACTATCAGCCTGCTCCTCAGGTAGATGTCTAAGGTCTAACAACATCTCATCCTGGGTAGGCGAAATAGATGAACATGATGCAGAATTACATTTTAACAAGGGGATTTTATAATTGGAAGCAAATTTGAATGTGCACGACTTACTCTGAAGATCGAGCACAAGACCAGTGTGAGAAATGAAGTCCGCTCCCAATATGATGGGGCAAGATAAGTGCTTAGCCACAAACAGTTAGATTTTCCATGTAAATTTAAAAATACGAATTTTGACCTGTAAAGAACCCAGAATTTCTAATGGAGATGAATTAGCCGAAACATATTGGATCGAAGAGGAACAATAGTCAGGAAGTTTACAAACAGATTTCAATTTTGCATACCATTCAGCCGAAATAATAGAACAAACACTGCCTGAATCTAATAGAGCTGTTATAGGCTCATTATTTAACTCAATTTTGAGAAAGGGGACCGTTGCGGGGGTATCCGCCGCAATCCTAAGACACTCTTTGGGGCATTCAAAAGATGGATTTGCAGATTGAACGTTCCCTGAATTTTCGATCTGTTTACCAGGGGCTGAGCCTCGGAAAGATGGATTAGTCGACTCAGCCGAAGCCACTAGTCACTTTTTATTATTGGCATTGGTGGAATTTGCACCAGAGGTTGAGCAGGAGGGGGTGCTATTTGAATTTGGGCAATTCTTGGCGATATGTGAGAAAGCCCCACATTTAAAACAGCCTTGTGATGAACCAGCTCCATTATTTGCCATACTAGTTTTGACCAATGGACATTTATTGCGAAGTTGGTCAGGCGACCCACAAGCATAACATTTACGGGGTGTGACTGGTCGGCGAGGTGGAGGCCGAGTATTACTAAACGAAGGAGGGGGTTCTTTCGCGACACGCAAGGAATCGGCGTATCTAACTCCTTCCGCTGAGACGGCCAATGCTTCAAGTTCAGAGAAGGTTTGCGGGCACGCCGCGAAACACAAATATGACCTATAAGATGGTGAAATGCCTTCCACAATAGCTTGTACAATCTGATCCTCAGGGAAGTGAAGAGCAAACACCCTAGTATAGAACTTAATGTCTTGTATGAAATCAGCCAGATTTTCATCCAATCTCTGTACTCGATAATAGTACTTCTGAATTAGAGATGACCTCGCGCGAGCAGGAATAAAATTCGCAAGCAGATGTGCATGAAAATCTTCAATAGATGACTGTTCGGCAATGGCTCTTACTATTTTATCTGAGAGAATACCAATTGCATAAGGATACATTATCTGTAAAATTTGACACGGAGAAAGAGAAAAAACAAGGGCATGATCCTGAAATTCAACTAAAAACCTTAAGAATGAAATAACTTCACTGGTGGTATTAACAGAAAACATAGAGATACCTCTGAGCAACATTGCTAATGGATGAGGCAAGCTGCTGAACCCAGGTGACATAGTAGGTAAAGGATTCAGTTGCAAAGAAGTTAGTTCAGAACGTACATTATTTAACGACGTACGGCGTTCAGACTCGTTGTCCAATGGGGCAGAGATAGTTTGAGCTCCAACGGTTTTCCTATTGACTTCTACCTTAGGAGGCTCTTCCTCGCTACCTACATTCACCGTAGCGGGTTGATCAGTTTTGGGAGGAACTTCTCCAGTTAACAATTGAGTGACTTTACTAGATAATTCAGAAATATTTTCAAACACCGTACTAGCTTCCTTCCTCTGAACGTCATTCAAATTTAGAGACAACAGATCGTTAACTCTATTTGCAAAATGAAATAGCCTGGCTTGCACACGCTTAATTTGATTAGGAGAAGGATCATTTTCGTCAAAAAAACTAACTACAGATGCTAGCCCAGTAATATTCTCAATGATCGTGGAAAGAAAGTCGTCAATTTCTTTCTCTCCCAAAGTGGGGATGGAAATGGACAAATCAAGGGACTCTCTAAGCTTGTTTGTATCTACTGAAACCCTGCCTCCAGATTGCACATTTCTGATACTTAACTCATAGATCAACTCCTCCTTGCGCAAATAGTTAAGATGGAGAACATCGCGAGGGCCGGGCATGATGACAGAACAATTTTGAAACAGGACAAATCAAAAATTCCAGCAACTGAGAAAATTGTTAGAGTTCGGATCAAAGCAATGTTTAGCCGTCAAAAGGGGCTAAATTGAGACCCATTCAACCACGCTCTGCTACCACTTGTTACCGTATTTTTGTGGTAGGTAGAGGTGAAAGAAGGTGCGGGGGTGAACAGGTCTCTAGCTACGAAATTAAAGTTAATTTAAAATTTAACAAAGTTATATTTTCTTTCCAAAATTCAGAAATAACACGAATGGCAGGTACAGAGTAGCAAGGCAACAAAAGAGCAACAACAGGATTTACAGGCTTTGGGCTTCGAGCCCCGAACTCACAATTCTTGGGCAATTAGCCCAACTTTACCCCTAAACAAGTTTCAACAGAGGGGCAGAAAACCCCATTCATGCCCAGGAGCACTTGCTCCAAATTACACAGTAAGGCCTCCTTGAGGCGCGCAGAAAACAAAATTTTCAAGAAAGAGCAACTTGCTCTCAAAATTTAAGCCTGTCAAAGGCCACACCAAATTCCACCTTCAAGCTGTCCTCTAAGGACATATACACAGGGGTAAAATACCCAACCTACTGAGGTCTATTAAGTGAGAAAAAGGTTAATTACATGACCTCTAAAATAACAATTTGAGAGGAGGCGATCTGCACTCCTAATACATTTTGTTTAAAATCTAATCTGGCTCTAGGCCGCTAATGCAAGGGCTAATCCCATACTACGGAGGTGACTTTAGAAAAGAACAATTTACATTACATTAAGGAAGAATCGGTTGTGAGAAATAAGTTCACCTCAAAACAATATGAGTGGGAGCTCGAGAGGGTTAAGCACTCTCTATCCCAATACGTAGCTTAAAAGAGAATAGATACTAAGAGTCTTTACATTTTAGGGAAAGGTTACATGGTGAAAAAGCTTCGGACCCGCCCCGAGAGTTAAACTGCTGAGCTAGCAAGAAAAGAAGTTATTATACGGCCATTACCTGGTTGTTGAACTGCTGTCCGAAGAAAGAGGCGCTTCCCGCCCCCTGCTATGTACTTTACACACTGAAAGATGGTAGAGAAGTGGCGCAGAGACCCTAAAATCAGCAGTTTATATACTCTCGCGGAAAGTTCGAGGCGTTTCAGGAAAGAAAACACCCGCCCACAATCATTTATTGGTTAGGGTTAAGCAGCATATCCAATTTGAAGAAGAAACCCCTTATTGGTCGTAAATTAATTAAAGAAATTCGGGATTGGCTAAATTCAAAACAAGGGGAAAGAAAGGGGAATGCAGCCAACTTAAACAATACCAGAAATAAATTTAACAAGAAACAAACTTTTGAAATAAAAATTTCTCCAAAAAACAGTTCTTTCACCTTGCACTAGGGTGCACTATTGTAGTTCTTCAGTAGTGTCCTCTAGAAGAGAAAGTTCACACTTCTTACTACAAGCAAAACAAAAATACGTCGAAAACGACCCAGTTCAGAAACTTCAAAATTTCCAAGTAGTGACATCTTCTGGGTAACTTGAAAATTAACACCTTAAATAAAGTTCAGACTTCCTCCAGTAGGGGAGTTTCAACTGGCGCAAAATTTGAATTAGCGGCGTGGAGGTGTACCGCCCGGTACAATTATTATTATTATTATTTCGTATAATACTTGGAACTGTCCTCGTGTGATTGAGAGGCATGGTGTGTTCATGTTGAAGAACAATTTATTTAGTGGTAGTTTATTGTTCCTAATTTCATTAAATTTACTTGAGAACTGCTGGCTTGTTGCGTAAAATGCCTGTTTCGTTGTTATTTAATGCATGGAATATTTTCCTTCTCTGCTGTTTTTAGTGCTGGAGGATATTGGGTGCAACGTTTAGCAACAAGTAAACCGTGGTTTTAGTTCATTCTCTGTCTGTTTTTCGTGGACTGGAGGGTGTCGTTTTATTAAGTAGTTGGGGTGTGAAGTCTAATCGATTTTAACGCATGAGGATTAATCTGCTAGTAGTATCGAGCACTATCACCAGTTGGGTGGTACTCGCGGTTAACCACGTGTCACAGAGGGGCCAGCTTAGATTGTACGTGTCCATGGCTTAATTACTCGCGGGGAGTGTGCGGTTTCGTTTCAAACCTCTGCTTGCCCTACATTACAACCAACCCATACATAATTTTAGACCACTAAACTTACTGTCTCTTAGATAGTTAGATTATTCTTAATCAAATAAGACTGCGATTTTACGTGCATGTAAATATAGTAATCATAGCCAGATAACCCTCCTCTGTGTACAATACTTCCTTGTCATCACACAAAACTTTAATATAATAGTTACTTGATATGAGGGTAAGTCACAAAGTAAGGATCCCTAGTGTTTTCTTGGTGTGCAGGTAATAACCGATCGGGGCGAAGAACACTGCTTCATTTCAACTCCATTAATTTCCTTTCTCGACATAATCATCAACATTATTTAAGCATTTGCCATAGCGTAAAACGGGTGTCTCCTTTACCTGGAGGTAGAAAGTGACGTCCTGTTGGTCCTGTTCTCCTCTAGTTTACAATTCCGCGAATGGCTTTAACGAATGCGCCTGATGTGGACATACGGCCACTCTTTCCTTCGTCTTCCATAGTCGTTTGAGACCCTGCAAAATCACCATACCACTTCCACACTTGTTGGACAGACATCAGTTTCTTTTCATACCCAGAGACAAAACTCCTGTGCATGTTAACGGTTTCCATGTTTTTGCCCGTAGAAAGCGAGTTCCTAAACGGACCTCCCCTCATAGAAAATCATTCAGTGTCTTAGCTATTTAGAGACTGCCGCTGTGCCAAAACTCAGGTTTACCGACTAGCATTTACTAACGTATATAACCGTGCGCAATCTATAGGAGTAACTACAAATTAACAGATAGCTTCAACCCTTCGTTCATTTTCCAGTTACGTGATCCATTATCGTTATGTATTTCGTACAACTAAGCTTACTAAGCGATAATGTTGACAGGTAGTTGGTTCTTTTGGAAAGACATGGATTTGAGTCTCTATTAGGAATTCGAAAATTTGAAAAGGACACTTCCACATCCGGAGCAGCACACAGTTCAGGGTTCACTCAGCCTACACCAGAAATGAGTACCAGGTTAATTCGAGGAGGCAAAGGTGGTAGTACACAGTACTAAATACTGTATTATACTGTGCTGCTGTTAAAAGCAGTCGAAGTCTTAACATTTCACTCTTCCAGTAGTTTTCATTGCCTCTTCGGAGATGGTTTTGCTTAACTGTAAATCGGGGATAGAGAGTCTGCTCAAGGCTTTACGTCTCCATCCAACAGACGAATCACCATCAACAGTGTCATATGCCCTCATTACATATGAGCACTGTAGAGAGGAATGAAGATTTCTCAAGGATTTATGCCTACATTCGATAGACCGACCACCAACATCAGCGTCATATGCTCTTACTCCATATGAGCACTGCGGAGAGGATTGTCAAAATGGAATGAAGCCCCATATAACAGCGAATAAATAATAATAATAATAATAATAATAATAATAATAATAATAATAATAATAATAATAATAATAATAATAATAATAATAATAATAATAATAATAATAATAATTGTACCGGGCGGTACACCTCCGAGCCGCTAATTCAAACATTGCGCCAGTTGAAACTCCTCTACTGGAGGAAGCTTCAACCTTAACTTCCACATTAATGCTAAGATTTCTCAGAAGATGTCATTACTATAAATTTTGAAGAGTTCTGAACTGTGTCCTTTTCGATTTATTTTTGTTCTCTCTGTAGTAAGAAGTGTGAACATTCTCTTCTAGATGGCACTACTTAAGAACTACAATTGTGCACCCTAGTGCGAAGTGAAGGAACTTTTCTTTGAAGAAATTTAGTATGTATAAGTTTGCTCTTTGTTAAATTTCTTTCAGTCATTGTTTGAGTCGGCAATGTTAATCCTTTCGTTCCGCCAGTTTTGAATTTAGCCAATCCAGAATTTCTTTAATTAATTTTTGACCAATCAGGTGTATCTTCTTCAACTTGGATATGTTGCTTAAACCTAGCCAATAAAGTGAGGGGGGGGGGTTCTCATTCATGAAAAGTCTCGAATTTTCCGCGAGGGTATATAAACTGCTGTTTTTCTGGTCTCGGTGCCACTTCAGTAACATCTCTCATTGTGTGATTATATAGCAGGGAGCGGGAAGCGCCTCTTTCTTCGGGCAGCAGTTCAACCATCAGGTAATGGCCGTTTAATAACTTATTTTCTTGCCAGCTCAGCAGTTTAACCCTCGGGGCGGGTTCGAAACTTTCCTCATGTAACCTATATTTAAAATGTAAAAGACACTTGGTATAAATTCTGTTTTCTTAACTACAAATTGGGATAGAGAGTGCCTAACCCTCTCGAGCTCCCATTCATTTTGGTTTTGAGGTGACTGCGTTTTAATAACAGTTTCCCTTCTACTCGTTATGTCATAAAACTTTTCAATCGTGTCACCTCCGTAGTATGTTATTAGCCCTTGCATAAGCGGCCTAGTGCCAAATAGATTTTTAAAGAAATGTATTAGGAGTGCAGGTACGCCTCCTCTCAAGTTGGTATTTTGGAGGCCATGTAATTGTCCTGTTTCTTTATTGAGTAGGCCTCAGTAGGTTGGGTATTTTTACCCCTGTTTTCATGTGCTTGGAGGTCAGCTTGAAGGTGGAGTTTGGTGTGGCCTTTGATAGGCTTGAACTTTGAGAGCGGGTTGCTCTTTCTTAAATTTGGTTTCTGTGTGCCTCGAGCAGGCTTTGCTGAGTAATTGGGAGCAAAGGCTCCTTGGTATGATTAGGGTTTTCTGCCCCTTTGTTGAACCGGGTGTATAAGTATAGTGGGGCTAATTGCTCAAGAATTGTGAATCTGGGGCTCGAAGCCCAAAATCCATTAATAAACTGTAATTGTACTTTCTTAACTTGTGGATATTCAAATGAGTTCCTGTTATACTTGTTGTTTCTTGATCTTGAAAAGAAAATATAACCTTTGTTAAAGTTTTAAATTAACTTTAATTTCGTAAGTTGAGACCTATTCCACCCAGCACCTTCTTTCACCTCTGCTGATCCACAAAACCACGGTAACAATAATAATAGTAATTTTACTATCGAAATCGACTTTCAACCTATTAGGCCGTGTTACGTACATTTAGTACGTGTAGACTAGATGTTAAGTACAGAACAAAAATGGCCAACCGGACACCAGTGGGATCCGAACCCACTACACATGACGAAAAGCACCAAAATGCCTGCTCAAGGTTTCACGTCTCCATCCGACAGACGAATCACCATCAACAGTGTCATATGCTCTATACCGTGCCATAGTTCCTCTCGGAACTGGCAAGCCGTGGCTTTCACAAGCTCATATAACCGCCCGGCGCACATGCGCAATAGCACTGATAAGGGATTTAGAATCTCGCCGGCAGGTCTTACAGCGGCATCCGCTAAGGTCTTACTAGTGGTGGATGCTGCCGCTCATGCCTTATCAGCCGCGCGTGACGTCAAAACGTTCAAGATCTTTCTGTGGTTTCTGGGTGCGGCCTTTTAATACTTTTCGCGAAATATTCTGTTTCCGTACAATCCGTTATCAAAGTAAACATTTCCAGATAAACGTTTGGTACGTTAAGTACAGAACTAAAAAGGCCAACCGGACACTAGAGGGATCCGAACCTATAGGGCCTTCGTGTAAAAAGAAATAACACTTAAATAAATTCCCCGAACACAAAATGAAAGGAGGCGAATACCTGCACTCCTAGACATGAAGTCTTAAAAACTAAGGGGCACTAGGCGAAGACACAGGGGCAATTCCCAAACTACTGAGGTGACTCGTATAAGGAAAAAAATTAAGACTTTACGGAAGGAAGAAAACAAGTTACAAAACGCAGTCACCTCAAACCAACATGAAGGGGAGTTCGAGAGGGTGTATCACAGGCGATCTATATTTTCCCAGTACTAGTCAGGCAACTGTACTTGTTGGTACACGTTCGAAAGAGCCTTCGTCTGAGCTGAAGCACTTCTCAGTGCTCACCTTCCTTTTCAGGAGCCATATTTCAGGAGGACCAGGATGACCACGGCGAACAACAGGGACGTTCCCTATGGTATGGCGTTGGCGCGCGGAGTTTTCTACAGTTGGACCGCTTTTGGCGAATGCCACAGTGGATGGAAGACAGCACAGAACCGAAGACATCGTCATCATCGACGCAGCCGGAGCAGGACGCTTCGTAGACCGAGGTGTTGACGGAGCCGTACAGGGACGGGTGCGACCCTCCTAACGGCTTTTTCTTCTCCGAGGGCTACATAGATCCGCATACGAGGCGCTGCTCATCTACAGCAGGCCGGGGCGCCCTGTTCATTCCGAACGGGGCCTAGTCCTGGACAGAGTGCGGGGCCATCTCCAGGGAGGCAAGAGGATCCCGACGACCATGTCCGTGGAGAGCTTTCTACCAGGCGACCTCATCATCAGGCATCACGAACAGGAGCGGATGCGCGACGTGGAGAAGGAGCTCTCTACTCTGTTTCAGGTCATCCGACTACCAGGGAGGAACGGTGAGCCAGGGACGAACGCTGGCGCCCTCAGGAAGAGGGCCGAGACGGAGACCAGGGAGGCCATCACCCAGACGCCGAGGAGGCTAAGGCATAGGGCGGTAAACACATACCTAATCCAAGCCACCCAGCCGGAGACCAGCGACGCCACCACGGAGGTGGAGCATTCAGCCCCCTGGCGCCGCGACTGTGCGACCCAGGCCGAGCGGTTCGTCACTGCAAAGTGGACGCAGACCGCTCCTCCATAGACCACCTTCTCGAAGTGGACGCAGACCAAGGCCTACCAGGAAGGGTCCATCACCAGGGCGCAATCCAGGAAAACGCTCCAGACAGCGGACGGCAGCACGGTAGTAGAGGAGGACGCCCCCTGGCGTTCAGAGCCTGCCGTCCAGGCCTTGCCTGCCAGCGAGTCTCTCAAGGTGCAGACATCGATAAGCGCCCCACAGGTCAGGAAACGCAGTCGGATGTCAACACCGACCGACTCCACCGCCACCAACCAGGATGGGGGACACGCCGTCTGTATAGCGGAATCACTATCAACCGGGTCACCAGGCCGGGAACAAGGCCACCAGGACGAGGCCTCTTCCCTGCCGAGAAGGGACCTCTACCATCGGGAAGAAGGCGCCGCCCCCAGACCAGAAGAAAGAAGAGAACGCAGTCCCACTAGGAGAGGGTCGTCCAGCCACAACCCAGCGATGTCCCCAGAAGAGCAGTCGACCGAGGAGCCAACCAGGAGAGGACCTCAGCCGAAAGCGGCAATCAGGTGAGACCGAAACGTCCCCGTCAGCAGCTCTTGAAGTGTTTCCGCTTTTTGAGGTAGGGCCACCGGCAGGAGAGGTGTGGGCTCTTAGTGCGGTGCAAATTTTGTGGGGGTGATCACCACTACACGGCCCGCACAGCACTTAAAGGGGCGCTGGTGTGCGCCAACTGTGGGGGGGGGCCGCCCGGCCTCTCATCGCAGTTGCCCTGTGTACCGGGCCATCGAGCGGGCAGAGAGGAAGGAGGCCCGGCGTCAGAACCCACCCCCATACAGGAGGGCCCCGCACAGGCGGGCTTGGCCTCATTCTCCGGGATCGGAGACTGGGTTCGAGGGAACCCAAGGAGGTGGCCTTAGTGGTAGCTGACGCATGGCTTCGCAACCGGCAAGGCCCACGCTAGTCGCAGCAGTGCCCAGAAGGTCTGATCCCCTGAACAACTGGACTGGCGAGGAATAGGCTCATGACTTGTGCATGATACCTGTCCCAACTAACGCAATCACCTTTACCTCTCCAGAACCACATTCTTTCATGTGCTCTTTACAAAATGTCAGGTTTTACATGTGGACATCTGTCTGTTTCCGCCTATGTGTTTTTTCCTAACCCTTACCACCCGATTACACCGCTAATGATACCCACCACCACATCTGGCCTGAAAACATGCTGTGCATTGGGCGGGCAGATACTCCTGTAGTATCACTTCCCACTCTTCCCTGCTATCTCTGTTCTTCTTAGAAATTAATAGCATGTCGGAGGCCATGTAGATTGAGTCGATGGTCACGCGGGGGGAGCGGGCTTAGGCGGACCCCCGAAAAAACAATGAAAAGATCGGCTGCCACTTCTCTCAAGGGAGGCGGCCATGCCTGGCTAAGAAGCCGGCAATATTTTTGATCGAGAACCGGAAGGTGATCCACTGGGAGAGAGAGAGTGATCAATGTCCAATAACGGATCATTTATATTGGGGACACCTACCTGCCATACTTTACTTTCCTCACTCCCATACGAGGAGTGGTCAATGACCTTGTTTGCACCAAAAAGTTTCGCTGACGGAAAAAAATTCAAACTTCCTGACCTCGTGGGAAAGTGCTGTCTCAGCACCCAATGTTTTAGAACATGGTTGGTCTACTACTCTTTTGCGTTGACGTCCTCGAGATTTATGTATGTGTTCATGTTGGAGGAAGTGCAGCCGCATGTAATTTTTCCAAAATCTTTCCCTTAAACTGTAGGTACCTTTGGTACCTTTATTACAACCTTTCTATACTTTATACAGAATTACTTTCATGCACGTAAATAGATAAGTGCAGAGGGGCATAAAAACCTGTTCGGCTAGCCATTTTTCTTGACCTGTGGATATTGTGGCTATGGATTATTTTTAATAGCTTCTCAATATTTTATACAGAATTACCCTTCAAGACTCGAAGCATGCAAGGACAGTCCGCCGTAAACGCCTGTTCGACTAGTCATTTCCCCTGAATTGAAGGTTATTTTGGCTATGGTACCTCTCTACAAAATGTACAGAACAAACATTATCTCTTACATTCTGTACTGCCCAAATTTTATAAGGAATGGTAAATACCTCAAAAACTGTGCGTCCTTAGAGCAAAACGGACAAGTTTTGACCCCGTCTTAAATGACATCTGCCCTTTCCACTAGGAAGCCTATGGCACAAGTTGAAAGACGCAGGGCCGGGGTGGACCAACTGTCAAATTTACGGTGGAGTGATTTTTGACAGCTTACCGCTCGGTGTGAGTTTCCGATGCAAGCAATACCCGTCTCTTATCATCTTCTCGTTCATCGTATTTTGTAATGCTACTAATTTTGAAAACTTTCGTGCATAAAACAGGTAGCCAAAGTAACGAAACCTTTTAACTTCCTACCAGTTTCTGTGAAAGTTTCTCGAGAGCCGGGATGTAAGGTTCTAACTAGACGTGACATTAGTTCTTATTAGCCATGCTTAAGTTTATCTCTTTGATGTGGGTTACACTCACCGGATCGTAGAGGACTCCGTATGGAGTTTCGGGTATGCTATAGCTACTAGGCGAAGTAATCATAAACTCGTGAAAGTCCCTGCCTGACGTATAAGTCTGTGATGATATTACACACAATGGACATATAATGTTCTCCGAGCAATGTTAATGGCTTATCAGACCAAAGTGATACATTCGATGCAAATTCCCATGCCGAGAAACGTTCCAGCAAACAGATGGATTCTGGTTGTTAATTGGAATATATTTCAAAGTGAACATAATATGAGAGATATGTGTCACGTTGTGCGCAAAAAGTTACTCTTTCCCGTGAGTAGATATTCTCGCTGAAATGTCTAACGGGAAACTTGTAGATACTGCCGTAAATATCGTCCGTGGAATTGCCGCTGGGCGGTATAGTTAACACAGATTCGTTGTAGTAAAAGTCGCTGTCTTTATGTACCTTATACATTGCATCATAACCCTCAAACGAAACGGCTCCCGGCAAAGGGGTCAATGCTACAATTGAATAGGCGGATTAAAGGAGACGGGTATTTCGGGTCCTTCTTCGTGCACTGCAAAAGATTTATTTTCGTTTAACATGTATCTGCATTAAGCAGGTCTTAGGTAGGAATGTGAGACAGAGTCGACCACAGTTCCGACTGGTAAATTTCTGTACGCGTTTCACATTATTATACGCCGTTGCACTGATTCCGAAATAAGGCACGAGTTCTTCCGGGGGAGAAAAGTTTCCAAAACTGTCAAAGTAGCGCACAGTTCTGCCATGCTTTACGCAACCCAAAAAACGAGTCCCATTTCCATGACTATCTTCTAGATTAACGACAGCAGTTAAGTAGCGCCTTGGATGTAGCGGTTATCAGTCATGCATAAACACGGTTTGAAAATGAGTCTTTTTCAAATGTTTAGCATTCCTTGTTACTTTCTTGTGTGTCATTGTTCGCTGCGGCGATGCATATGATATATGTTTTTAGACGTCACCCGTAATCCGCTATCGTATGCCTGAATCTACACAACGTTTATCCACTGGGTCGGTGTCTTGCACAGGATCTTCTATGCGTTTTTTTAGCTTACATCATTCAAGATAACTTAATCCATGGTGGTTCAGGGCCCTGATTAAGTTATCTTTAGCTGATGATGCTCACTGAGATTGAGAGAAACATGTCCTACTTGTGACTTCTATTGGATTAAGTTATCTTTAGCTGATGATGCTCACTAAGATTGAGCGAAACAAGTCCTACTTGTGACTTCTATTGGATTAAGTTATCTTTAGCTGATGATGCTCACTAAGATTGAGCGAAACAAGTCCTACTTGTAATTTCTATTAATGGTTTTATCCTAAATAAAAGGACTATTCTGTATTGGAAAGGTGGTTTTATTAATATAATAATCTTTAATTCTGAAATCCAATATGGTTTTATAATGAGATTCATAACTTGTAATTACAGCATTCATCCAAAGCCATCCATGTTCACTCGGTGCTTTCATTCTCTAAATATAGTATAACATTTTTCCTCGTTATGAAGAATGTTAAGCAGTTCAAATCGCTCCAAATTGATGCCCTTATCCCATTATCGACCGAGCAATGCTGCGGATCGCTTTTCCCTACATTCATTCGATGGCTCATTGTAGGAACAGTGAGTTGTTAAAAAAGCAAATCTTCTTTTCACTCTGATTGCCTCATTAAACGGAATGCACTTTCAGAATATTTACATCTTTGCTAATTCGTTCTCATGTCTGACTTCCGAAAGGAAAACATTGGTTGTTTTTCATTCGAGGCGCGTGAAGAAGTTGTTTCTCCGATTGATTTTTGCCCCTATTCGCTCACGATTACCGATGATGTGTCCAGGAATAACTATCCATCATTCAAGCTTATTTTAGACACGAAGACTGTTACTATCTCTACCAACCTCATTTACGTTTACCGAAAAAGCTGATAAACAGTAATGCAAACGTCACTGTTGTCTTCCAACAGGGTGAGTGAAACTTGCGACACGTATACGACAATCACGTGAGCCCCGACATGACATTTATAGCCTTTACACAGTTGTGCGTCACCTGTGCGAATGTTCACCACTTGCCTGTATCGTTATCGGCAAACAGTTTGCAATCAATTAGGGACACTATCGTACGGCTTTTGCCCTTTTATTTATATATAAGGTGATGCTAATATAAAAGATAATATCGTTGGAAGGCATCAAGCAGAACAGTATATTATCCGTGCTATAAGTAACATCAAAGCATGTTCCGTGAACTCAAACGCACGCATGCAGGCAGTGAGCTTTGTGTTCAAAAACTTTTAAAATCTCACCTGGTAACTTTACCGAAACCGATGTCGATGGGGGCTTCATTTATTCCAATCGAAGGAAACACAGACTTTAATCGTTAAATCGAAGGTGGCTCACTTGAAGGCAACCCAGACTTTGAGTGAAGATGAAAATGAGAACTCTTTTCTCAACAGTTTCTGTCAGCATCGGCTTCAGTAGGCTAATAATAATGATTTTAGCTTTACGTCCCATTACATACGTTTACGGTTTTCAGAGACGCCGAGTTTCCGGAATGTAGTCCCGCAGGAGTTATTTTACTTGCCAGTAAATCTACCGACACGGGGATGACGTATTTGAACACTTTCAAATACCACCGGACTGAGCCAGGATAGAACTTGCCAAGTTGGGGTCAGAAGGCCAGCGCGTCAACAGTCTAAGCCACACATTTCGGCGCGCATTGGCTTCGACACCAAACATGTCAAAGATACTCCTTTGTAGAAACTCTTGTATACGTCAGAACAACGCACCGCCGCTTCAGAAGTGACACAACTCAAAATTCTTCGATTTTTAGTTAATAACATCACGGAAGCCAATAAAGTGATCTCTTTCATCAGGTGAAACGATATATCTCTACCTCCAACAGTTGTCGATAGATTGCAAGTAGTGTTACTTCTGAGGAGCATGAGATAGCGCTGACGTAGGTCAGAAGAAGTGACCCAACTTCCGTTACACCAGTAGTGCGTGAGCAGTTGTAAAGATTCGGGACATCGAAGTGTATTATCTTAAGTCGTGTCACTTCCGTGTACTATTTCAAAGTCGTTATGTGAATTGTTCCTCATAGATCATTGGTGAACGATAAGTGCTTTCTGCTAATGATGACTGTACATTAAATTTAGGAGTGGTAACTATTATTGTAGAGTGAATGCAGTAGCAAGAATGGTTTTCATTTTGTGTTGTGGCAGTTCTGTCGCATGAAACCAAGTCAGCAGATTTCTATGTTTAATTGTGATGTTTCTGTTGAAACGTACCAGATTTACACTGCTCCTCATGCAGAGTGTTCCTTCTGCAAGAACAACACCTTTTTGACTGTAGGATACTAATTTCCTTGTGATATATTTTCCAGATTTGCTGAAATGGCAGGTAGCCTAGGAAAACGGATGTTAGAACTTGTTGTTCAACTCGAAAGGAAGGTAGCAACAGAGGAGCAATCTAACGGAGAAGACTCATTAATAAAATTATGTGCACAGAATAATGATCCCACATATTTCAGTAATTCACGTGACAGAATTTCTGCAGCACAGTTATCTCTTATTATTGGGAAGTGTGATAACTACGAAGGAGTTAAAGGGAGTTCCTGTCATGCACCACGAGGAGGTATGTAATCATCAGCGTTTTAACTTGAAATATTCATAAACTAGCGAATGTACCCGTGCTTCGCTACGGTATTCTACATTGTATTTGAATATCGAAGTAAATAGTGTACATGCAGTAAATAAGATTGTTTTAAAATTGCATGTCTCTTAGCGTTATCCGAGAAACAATATGGAGAGGTCCCCGTACGTTGTTCCCAATGTAAAGTGTTTGTTATGGATTTGTGATATAACGGCAGGCTCACTTGCCTACTGCCATTCACAATCGAGTTGGAAAGTTTACATTATAATTGCAGGCCCCATTGCCTACTACGCGGACAGAATCGATTTGGGGAGTTAAAATGGCAGCCCCCTTTCCTACTTCCAGACAGATTACAGTTGAGGAGTTTTTATTATAATGGCAGGCAATTACCCTATCACTCGAAATTGAGTTGTGCAGTTATCATTATAATATCAGGCCCATTTTCCTACTTCCAGCCAGCTTACTGCCAGTCACACCAAGTTGGTGAGTTTCCATCAAAATAGCAGGCCACTATGCCTAATGCCAGTAACATTTTAGATGAGGACATTTCTTTATAATGGCGGGCACCCTTGCCTACTGCCAAACACAATCGGGTAGGGGAGTTTAAAACAAAACTGCATGCTCACTTGCCTTCTGCAAGTCAAATCGAGAAGTGAACTATTCATTACAATTATAGACCTTCCTTACTAATGACAGTTACACAGGAGTTGGAGAAGGAACCCTTTCATACTGCCAGTCAAAGTCGGTGTGGGGAGTACTGATTACAATAGCAGACCCACCCTTTCTCGATCGCTAAAAATCGACATCAGTGAATATATATAGATCGACATACGAAAGTATATGCGTGTTTACAATATTGAAGACCTCTGCTACTAAACGTACGTCATATCGAGAAAGGATTATACCATAAGACACGCCGGATTTAGTGGCCTAAATGGCTGGTCCTTTGATATGTCATCTATTCTTGGGTCAGATTGAGTTAGAAACGTGGAACAGGGTAACGTTCTTGTAAGATTATCTCACATTACGTTACTTTTCGGATAATTATGTGACAGCTACATACATAGCATTTGGCTCATATATGGCTACTGGGTGGGCCAATTTTCGTGAAGAGTTTGATGATTCTGTATTTCATATAAGTAATCGTAGGTATGAATTATGCATGTGAAAATTCCAAATTGACTTAACATCCATTAATAGAGAAAAATCAAACGTAAAAGGGATACAGATACGGCAAAAAGTCATAAGACCAAGGTTGTAGATCATTCCAAATTGAACGGAGATTGTGCAATCTGTTATGTGATAGGAATTTCCGAAGGTCTGCACCATCATTAAAATTGCCTGCATATTTCGATATTCTTCGGGGATAAAAAGTGAAAAATTTAATGATCTTGGATGTTTTCCGTTCGTTACAGGCTAAAACGTATAATTTTGTCAAATTTCAATTATCTTCTTTTTCTTCTGGCAGATTATGCCGCAATCTGGATTTTGGGCGAGGCGGGTAAAAATTAGGACTTTCAGGAAACTAAACCAAAAATTATGCAGATGGTCATTATTACCCCTTAAACGGAAAGCTGTACGAAAATTTCGCCAAAATAGTCAGTGTAGAGGCACACAGTCGTTACGATTTGATTTATATAGATAAGGAATCTGCTCCATGTAAAACACCTTTCGGGCTATGTCCGCTGGACTTAACCTGCAAAAGTGACAATTCATGATATCTCGCTTATTAATCCTCCTGACGAAAAAATGCACATGAAAAAAAGGTTTAGAGGTGGAATTCCATCACGTTTGGTCGATTTCCAGTCAGGTTGGTCTTGTTCTGTATGTATTGTGGAAGAGTAAAATCACCATTTCGGTTCCCTATAAACCGCCAGTCCATTCCGGAACATGAAATGTTATTTACGTTTAAAACCTACCTTTGGACAGGTGGATGCTAAATATGAATTTTGGTTCGAATGTCTTCAGTAGTTTTCAAGTTGTAAGGAATACGCTTTACACGCACCCGCTCGTGAGTTAAGTCCGATGGGACTTGTACAAAAAAACGGTCCGTTAATTATATCTCCCTTATTAATAAGCGTATCGAAATGATGCACATGAGAAAAAGGTTTAGAAATTAATTTCTACCAAGGTAGGTAGACTTCCATAAAGTTTGGTTGTGTACATTTTGTGGAAGTGCAAAATCGTTGTTTCGGTTTCATATAAACCCCCAGTCAGTTCAGGGATTTAGAAACAGTATTTGCCCTAAAACCTATCAAGGACAGGTGTATTCTACATATGAGTATTGGTGGAAATACATCCAGTAGTTTGTAGCACTCGCGTACATACGGCGTAATTAAGGAAGAAAATAATACAGTTAAGAAAGTTGAAAGTAATAGAAAATGGATTATAACTGAGGACAGCCGGATAACGACAAATATGTAAATGCCAAGTTAATGTATTGGAAAATCAAATGCCCCTCAATAAATTATGCTAGTGTGAGTTATGGATATAATAAAGCGGTAACAGGGGAGAAATTTAGGTCCAGTAATTCCTAGGTAAACAAATAATAAGAAGATGACTAATGGTGTTATTAATCTATTCGAGGGCGGTTATAACATCCAACGATATTCCGCCAATATCCCGCAGATAGTCCGATTGACGCCTCTCTTGCCTTCTACCCAAGGAACAAGCACGAATTTAAAAGCATGATGAGGAAAATGGCAATACGTTACTTCCCTGCTGGCATGCAGTCAGAGACGTTGCCATGGTAACCTGTAGGTTCGTTGTCGGTCTGTCGGTCACTCAATGCAGAGCATGGTACCAGCAGGAAATTGTAAATTTCTCCGTCATGTGAAGAGTAAGGTAAACTATGAACAAAACGAAAGTTGTTTATAATGAAGAGATGTTTCACGTACGGTAAACGAAAATTACAGAAAATCAATAGTATAAGAGAAAATGGAGGAAAACCATTCTGGTTTCCCTATAAACCCCCGTCTATTCAAAGATTTTAAAATGATACGCATATTGAAACTTTGCCCGGTATGTGTATACTGTAAATATGAAGTTTGGTTGAGATCTATCCAGCCGTTTCGACGTGATGGTGGAAAAACTATTCTGGTTTTCCTATAAACCCCCCGTGTATTCAAAGATTTTAATGATATGCATATCGAAAGCTTTCTAGGTATGAGTACACTCTAAATATGAAGTTTGGTTGAGATTTGAGATCTATCTAGCCGTTTCGACGTGATGGTGGAAAAACCATTCTGGTTTTCTTACAAACCCCCCGCGTATTCAAAGATTTTAAAACGATATGCATATCGAAACCTTCCCCGGGATGAGTATACTCTAAATATTAAGTTTAGTTGAGATCTATTCAGCCGTTTCGGCGTGATGGTGGAACAGACATACAGACAAACAGACACGAAACGTAAAAACCACCGATTCGGTCTTGTGTTCACCTAAAACGGATAAATATCTGAAAAATTGGCAAAACAAAAGAAATTACAGACAGCGGAGCCCCTACAATTTTATTTATATAGATGAGTGTAGGTTACAGTTGCACCGAATTTCACAATTTCAGGACTAATTTCATCTATTCCTGCTGCCTTATGACAATGGAGTTTATTTACCACATTTTTCACGTCATCAAGCGTAATTTCACAAACATCATTGTCCTCCTCGCCATGAGATCGGTTGTTCGTGACGTCACCACGAAGATTTCCTTTTATGATGAGAAGATCTTCAAAATAATCATTCCAAATATCCAGTGATTCCCTGGGATTTATTATGAGTTGTTCTGAATTACCCAGAACACTATTCATTTGGTTTATCTCCTCCATTCCTAAGATTCTTTATTACTGCCCAGAAAAGCCTCCTTACTGCTTGACCTGGCCTTTCCAGGTTATTACCAAAATTTCCCCACGACTTCTTTTTGGATTCAACAACTATTCATTTCGCTCTGTTTCTTTCATCTGTGTACAATTTCCTGTCGACATCAGTCCTTGTTTCGAACCATTTCTGATATGCCTTCTGCTGCTCTCACTTCATATTTCACCATGATGTTTACTTTTCCCATTCTTACACACAGTTGTTCGTATGAATTCCGTTGCTGTTTCTACTACAGCATTCCTGTATGCCACCCATTCCCTTTCTATATCCTGAACCTGCTTATTGTCCACTTTTTTAACTTTTCACTAATCATATCCATGTACTTCTGTCTAATTTCCTCATCCTGGAGAGTTTCTATGCTTGTTCGTCTGCAGGCAGATTTTAACATTCTCTGTCCGAGACCAAGAGATACAAAGCTCACTACAAATCAGATAGTGGTTTTATCGTCAAAATATTCCCGGAAAACACGCACACTCCTAACAGATTTCCTAAATTCAAAGTCGGTTAACATATAGACATTTATGGATCTGGTGCCCCTACCCACGTCTCCACGATGAAAGTAAATATTTTGCTTGGTATACTGATCAATGAGATCCAATTCATTTCCAAATTCCTCAAACTCTCAAATTTACTCACATCGTTCGTTCATCCTTATGCTTGAAGAACTTATTTGTAACTTTTAAACCCATACTAGCGCAGACGTCCAGCAAACACTTCCCATTCCTATTAGCTTCAGTATTCTCCCCACATTTACCAATTACCCTTTCGTATCCTTCAATTCCATTTCCAACTCTCGCAATGAAATCACCCATTCCCACTATCCTACCTCTGCTGTTGATCCAGCCTACGATGTCACTCATTGATTCATGAAACGTTTCCACTTCATCCTCATTTGCACCCTCACATGGTGAATACACTGAGACAATTCTTGTCCTAATTCTTCCAACTTTGTATTTTACCCACATCATTCGCTCATTTTCGTGCCGAACAGAAACTATGTTCCGTGCAATTGCATTCCTGATGAGCAGCCCTTTCCTTTTTGACACGAGTCAAGGTCACTTTACAATCTCTATGTCTCCTTACCCGAATATAATTTACTCCTAGAACACCCATATGCATCCACTTTGCTGACTCAGCCAGTTCTACTTTATTTCTTCCATAAGACCCTTTAATATAGATAGTTCCCCATAGAATTCCATTTCGTTCGCCTAGTTGTTTTCAAGGAGTCCCTGCTTGTCAAATAGGTGTGGAATTCGATTACTCCCATACGTCCGAGTCTTGCTTAAAACGTTCTGAGCGTGCTCGGTGAGAATTCTGTAAAGCAGGGTGCTACCCTTTTTTAAACATAATCCAAGCGAGGATCTCTCCTCTAACGGGTTAGGAACCATCGGTAGATTGTATAGCCCTAGTCTCCTGAGCATGAAAGGGGGCCATGACACAGAATATGTTCGAGATATCCCCTCCCATTCCATATCAGCTGGTATCCCGAATCTCAGGACCACTTACTAGGCCACGGTATAGGACGTGACTGCAGTCACCCCCACCCATGAACCATTAAATATATTATAATTATTACTATTATTATTATTATTATTATTATTATTATTATTATTATAATTATTACTATTATTATTATTTTCTTCTTTCTCCTTTACTGTCTTCTAGGGACCACGAGACAATTTCAATGCTTCATCCTTCGTTGTTCCTTCTTCCTCCTACAAAACTCCTTCATCAGCTAACTATGCTTCCTTTCCCTCTCCTCAGACCATTTTGAGCCATTTTCTTTCTTTCCCTCGTGACCTTGGAATCCTTCCATTTGTAACACTTTCTTTCCAAAAATCTCCCTCTCTCTGTTGTTTCTTCTACTCTTATGTTGTTTCTTTCCAAATCTTTCTTGACTTCATGCATCCAGGTTGTTGTTGACTTCTTGTTCCAAAGATATTTGAAGATCCGGTTGGTTAACCTGTTGTCATCCATTCTGTATAAACATCCAAAAAATATCAATCTCCTCTTGCGCATTGCATCTGATATGTTTTCTAAGTTCCGGTATATTTCATCATTACTTCTTGATTTACAGAGTTCTGTAGTTCTCAGCGGACCGAGTATTTTCCTTATAAATTTGTTTTCCAGCACTTCTAATTTATTCAGCTTGTAATTCAATACCAGACATTCACTCGCTATTAGGCATTCCAGTTTGACTAAAGTGTTGTAGTGTTGTATGTTCAGCTTCGTGGATAAACAAATTTTGTTGTAAATAGTCCTAGCTATGCAGTATGCTCTTTCCATCTTGTGTAACCTTCCTTCTACAGAGGATTATTCCAAACCATTTTCATGAATTTTTTCTCCCAAGTGTTTCAGTTTCTTTACCTTGTTTATTCGACCAATTTAAGTTATTAGACATTCTGGAGATTTTTTTATAATTGTCATGAATTTGGTTTTCTCTACAGAAATTTTTAAACCTACCTGTTCTGTTGGCTATTTCTTCAAAGAGATTGACTTGTATTGCTGCACTTTTCAGGTTTTCCGAAAGTATGGAAAAATAATCTGCAAATGCCAGACAGTTTATTTCAACATCTCTGTTCTTTCTTCTCAGTGTTATTGGTAATAGCTTGTGTTCTTTCAGTACATCATTACAAATCCTTACCATTTTCTCCACGACGCAATCGAATAGGAGTGGAGCTAAACCAACACCTTGCCTTACACCCGCGTTTGTTCTGAATGGTTTTGATATTTCACCCATAAATGTTACTTTTGATATGGAATACGTGAGTGTTTCACGGATTAGGTTTGCCAATTTGGTTTTAACTCCGAACACTCGTATTATTTTGTTATTATTATTACGAAGATTTTGGAGATTATAAAATTAAAATCTACGCTCGCCTCATGATCGTTCGTCCGCTCTTTCATCGACATTTTGCAATTTATTTTGCCTTTTTCATTTCCATCTTCCTTTTTGTAAATTTTATGTGCCCCCTCCAAGACGGTGCACTACGCCATGACCTAGTTGGCATGTTGGGAAATCCAGCCCTGTCATCTCTAAACGAATATGCACATAGCTTCGAAATAAGTAAGGAACCAATGGAATGGGAACAACATGACAATAATAGCGCAAAAATTCCTAGACCAGTGTTTCAGTTTGAGTTTGTGTTTCGCGTTACGTCTTTTGTAAGGAAAAATTGTTGTAAGGAAATAAAAACTTACAAAATATGCCATATCATCCTTGTATTCAATCATTTTCTAAGTGGGAAATAGGTATAATAACCAGGGAATTTACACCAAAAGAAATACCGAGATACACGTGTTATCATCGTTCAGCATCTCCACATCTTGTATGATGAAATACTTAATATGAAGCCTCAACTTCTAACTTAAAGTTAGATTTATTGAAGTTAAACATGGAATTCTCTCCAGCAGGTTAATTACCCTTGCGATGATTCTCCAAAAATGTTCACCTTTAGTCTAAATGATACATGCAACAGTTCCAAATACTTCCCTTCATTTGATTTACGCTACACATCTTACTATCATATGGTTTCCAGGCCTAGATTTGGCTTTAAATTCAGTTTCTTCTCTATCTTCTATTCATTGTATTGTCATATTTTTTCATTACGGCTTTGTTATCCACACGTAAGTAAAATATGAGTTATTACACGTTCACAACCTAATATGGCTCCCATGATCACTTGGAATGAACGGTCCATTCATGATCATGTTCAGAATATGGTACTGGCAGTATCACCGTATATGGATAAAATGATTCGCAAATTTCTTCATTTTTTCTACTTCTAGATTTGGAATTTGAAATATCACAGAAGCAAATATTTTTATGTTTGATGAAAACTCTATAAAAATAATGAATTTAGCATAAACTACAGACAAATAATTGTAAGAAAATTATCTACAACTAATGAGCTGAGAGGAAGGAAATAGTAACCACATAATTAGCTATAATAGTGAAATTATATTGAAAGTACCAAACTCAATGTGTTTTTTAATCAGAGGGAAACTAACAACAATTCGTTTATTGCAATTTCTTTCTTTGCAGTGCCTGTCGAGGACAGAAGTACTTTGTTCTATTCATCGTACTATGTGCATTAATATTAAGTCCACAAAGGAGGTAATAGCTCCTCTGTACAAAGAGAGCACTTTTCCACAAATCGATAAACCCTGTAATCTCTGCCGCTACAATTACAACTCAAATTACCTGCACAATGGGGGAAGTCTGCTTTTGTGTAAAAGAAATTATAAGCCTGCTATTTAATGTTCCTCATCAATTAATGATCATAATGGCGGTTTAGCGTCTAATTTCCTCCTTTAGTCAATGTAGAGCATGTCACAATGGAAAGAAGCGAAGATTATTACAGATTTAATATGTAAGCAGAAGCTGGTTGATGGGAAGCATTTTAAAAGCACACCACATTAGCACGAAATATAAAAGTTATAAATTATTGTATGGAAAATACAATATTATATTTTTAGGCTTGTACGATTGCTACCTTCTTCCAGTTCAAAATGAAACCCATCCAAATCTTTGCTCTGCATGGTTCGAGAAATGTCAAGCGAATTCCAATATTTTAATTCAGTAAGGAAAAGTTTGGTATTGTTCGTCATGTTTCAAAATGATTATCCCCATTTTGGGGAGGATTTAAGGGAATGTTGGATTTTCAATGAACGTAATATTGACAGTGAGTCTGTGAGTGACGTAGTCATAAGCTGGTTTTATGACCCACTATTACTCATTATTTACATAAAAAATAAATCTTTCTTTACTTACAAATAATTTATTTTGTAAAAGAAAACCCTCCACGATGTACAGTATATGATAAGCCGTATTATGTGAACAGCAAAAAAATACATTTTGGGCTACATTACAGGTATCGTTTGTAAATGTGTATTTAGTATATTCCTGTCAATATCCTACTGGGAGAAGTTTTCGAAACCTCTGCTGATCAGTGTGCCCTGCGTGACTATGGAGGTCAGATGTGGCGTTACAATAGAATAAAACAATTTAAGTAACGGAAGTGTATTGCACGGCTTATATCAAAATTTCTGTACTCTGCATAGTTCGATAAATGTCGAGCTATTTTCGATATCTTCAATTCAGTAAGGATTAACCCCATTTGTAACATTTGGAAGGATTTAAATCCTGAAGAGTGTTACATAATTTAATTCAAGCTTCAATAAAGCTGAAATTATTTCAGGCTTATCTAACTCAACGGCCGGCCCCGTGGTGTAGGAGTAGCGTGTCTGCCTCTTATCCGGAGGCCTCGGGTTCGATTCCTGGCCAGGTCAGGGATTTTTACCTGGACGTGAGGGCTGGTTCGAGGTCCACTCAGCCTACGTGTTTAGAATTGACGAGCTATCTGTCGGTGAGATAGTGGCCCCGGTCTAGAAGGCCAAGTGTAACGGACGAGAGGATTCGTCGTGCTGACCACACGACACCTCGTAATCTGCAGGCCTTCGGGCTGAGCAGCGGTCGCTTGGTAGGCCAAGGCCCTTCAAGTGCTCTAGTGCCATGGGGTTTGGGGGGGTATCTAACTCAAGGAATGCATGGCCCTTTCCTGTATTTTAATACAGAATTAATTATTAATGTGTTCTAGACAAGCTATACATTTAGTCACAACCCCTCTCCTTAACTCCTCTTAACTATTTATTTATTTTAATACCAGCAGTATATTTTTTTCCCGTGAATGGAAATGATCATGAAATAGAATTTTCCTGATGAACATATCCTGGCTATAAAGAATATGTGAATTTGTTGAAATGCGACATGTGAACGGGTGAGTAGGGTGATTATACCTAGCAAGATATGAGTATGTTGAAATTAATGGATAGAAGGACATTGGTGTCATTTCCGAGGTATAGTATCCAGTATCACTCATGTCTCCTTCACGCAGTCTAGGAGTAGAATAGCATGATTTCATGTGAAGTACAGAATTCTACAGGCTAATTGATGCAATACTCTTAGAATGAACTCCCATCCCACCTCATACAGCCGTTAGGGAGCGAGAGTGAGCAGAGATAATTTTTAAGTGAAATGTCATGTCTTTGTGGTCAGACTCCAAGTAAAATTGTAAGCGAAAATGTGAAAATGCAAGTGAAAATCGCACTATATCGAAATGCACGTTAAACTGCAGGATTGCTATTTTTTACACTAAGAATTTGTTACTTTTGCCTTGCTGCACTTCTTTCTTATATCCCTGAAAGTACTGACATCCAGGAGTAACGTTTTAAGTTATATTAATATTTAATACCACGTCGGGTGTGAGGATGTGCGTCCAGCCAAGCAATATCAATCTTCAAATGATATTGTAGACTTTCCTTATTTTAAATATACATTCTTCGACTAATGTCTTCATTGTGTATCATGACACAATACTGTATATAAACGGTGAACGTTTTTCCATTGATAATGGCTCACATATCTTATCCAGGTTAAGAATTATGAAGCAGTCCTCCCTTTAGAACAGACCGTGTACTTCAAAAATCTGATGAATCGTTTAATGTATGGAGGTAAAAAGAGGTGATTCAATAAAATCTCTACTATATTTATACCTGGATTTCAGCATCAACATTATAAGCAGAAGGATTTTCCAACAAATTTGACAAGGTTTGCCGTACTCCTCTGCAGATGTGATTTATTTAATTAATTAATTTATTTGTTTATTTAACCATTTATTTATTTATTTATTTATTTATTTATTTATTTATTTATTTATTTATTTATTTATTTATTTATTTATTTATTTATTTATTTATTTATTTATTTATTTATTTATTTATTTATTTATTTATTTATTTATTGAATGATGAACATAACAGGCTTTCGCCCAATAACAGTGTTCACAATATACAGTACGATTAATAAATACACAACTAAACATTACTTCAAAATGTTGAGCTTTGAAGAGCCACCATTAAGAATTTTACCCATGAGTGTCGTGAATCAAGTGTCAAAGCCAAGGGTATGTAGTGTTTCAATTATATACTTGTGGTTTACCCTGTCAAATGCATGGTCAAAACCTAGTGGTATTAGAAACTGATTTTTATTGCTGACCAATGACAAGCTAACAATATCGCGAAGTACACATAGATAATTTATTATACATATTCCTGGTACCGCACCAGGTTGGCGTTCGGATGTAGCGTCCTCCATAAACGAATTTAGTCTCTTTTTTCACATATTTAGCTAATAGCTTATAGTCAAACTTTAAGAGCGTTATGGGCCGAAAGTTAGATAACTTGGTTGGATTTGACATCTTGTAAAGAAGGACCACAATGCCTTCTTTCATCTTGTCGATGTTCCTTTCTGGATTATAGGCATCATTTATTGCTGCAGCATGTCAAATAATGGACCAAAATGTCATGTTAAATCTGTCCCTAGACCATCGGGACCAGGAGACTTGTTCGGTGCGCTTTGTAGTATTGCCCGCTGGATTTCTACTTAAGTGATGTCTTGGTTCAAAGTTTCTTGTTCTCTGTGCTGAATTCTACCTCTTATACCATCAAAAAATGTGTCATGCTAATTTATGATATTGGGAAATTTTTCTTTTTCGAGTGGCTGAGAGAAGCCCTCCACCGTTTCTTTTATTATTTCGGCAATACCCGTTACTTGCCCATTAGTTTTTGCGATGTAATTCTGTAATTCCTTATAAGGTGGTAACTGAAAGGAGATTCGTTGGCCAGATTTAGATGACCTTGCGCTTGAATTTTAATACCTTCCAATTGTCTTCGCTGAATCAGTAGTAGCGGCGCTCATTCTTTCCTTATTCTTCGATATGTATCAGGGCTGGTGAGATCCTCCTTGTATAACTGTTTTAAGCATTTATAATAGAATTTTGCCCTTTCAGTTTAATTGCCGTCTCCTCCCGGCACTATATGTCTTCAATAGCCAGATCATGTGAGGTTTGGAGTATAACAGCTACCAATGAAGGTTATTTCTATATCGTGGTATATATGGTTTCCTTTTTCGCCGTTCAGCGAAAACGCTTTCTTGTAAGTCCATGCTCTTCAAAATAGATTCATTTAACCTCAAAATTCCTCGTCCGCGTCTTGGTCCCCACACAGATTTTCGGATCATTCAGATATACGCAAAATGGTTTGGAAATTCCTCTGGGCATGCAATTGTTTCCCTCACTTGGGCTTTCTGATCTTCGCTGACATATTCTATCTAGTCTAGAAGCACCACCTCGGCAATAATACGTATAACCTGCTGACCACTTTCGCTTCACTTCCCATGTGGCTTTTAGACGTTGACCTTTTATTAAACCACATAGCGCGGGACATCCCTGGGACTGCCCTCTTTGTTTTCTGGAGGACAATACTGCGTTAAAATCACCTCCAAGGATCATATTGTCTCCATGCCTATAAATAAGTGAAAGGATTTCCGTGGTATAGATTAGCCGTCTTTACGTCCTGGCTTGTGAGCCTGATGGGACATAGATGTTTACAATTAGTAAATCCAGAATGAGTATGCTGATTCCTCGAGAATTCAGTAGGAGTGTTGTGACCGAGAGTGACATATTGTCCTTAAAGTAGATGGCTGTACCGCGTTTGTGCTCGTTAACATTAACAATTTTATCCTATCCAAAAATTGTAGCGAGGTCTTCGTTTGCCACTTCTTGCAACATAACTACACTATGTGATCAAAAGTATCCGGACACGCCCAAAAATATTCGTTTTTCACCTTAGGTGCATTGTGTTGCCATCTACTGCCAGGTACTCCATAGCAGCGACCTCAGTAGTCATTAGACGTCGTGAGAGAGCAGAATGGGGCGCTCCGCGGAACCCATGGACTTCGAACTTGGTCAGGTGATTGGGTGTCACTTGCGTCAGAAGTCTGTATGCGAGATTTCCACACTCCTAAACATCCCTAGGTCCACTGTTTCTGATGTGATAGTGAAGTGGAAACGTGAAGGGACAGGTACAGCACGAAAGCATATAGGCCGACCTCATCTGTTGACTGACAGAGACCACCGACAGTTGAAGAGGGTCGTAAAGTGTAATAGGCAGGCATCTATCCAGACCATCACT
Source organism: Anabrus simplex (assembly GCF_040414725.1). Classification (NCBI taxonomy): domain Eukaryota; kingdom Metazoa; phylum Arthropoda; class Insecta; order Orthoptera; family Tettigoniidae; genus Anabrus; species Anabrus simplex. The sequence goes on along the minus strand of NC_090266.1, from coordinate 351,534,401 downwards.
CAGGAATTCCAAACTGCGTCAGCATCCACTTAAAGTACTATAACAGTTCGGCGGGAGGTGAGAAAACTTGGATTTCATGGTCGAGCGGATGTCCATAAGCCACACATCACGCAGGTCAATGCCTCGCTTGGTGTAAGGAGCGTAAACATTGGGCGATTGAACAGTGGAAAAACGTTGTGTGGAGTGATGAATCACGGTACACAATGTGGCGATCCGATGGCAAGGTGTGGGTATGGCGAATGCTCGTTGAACGTCATCTGTCAGCGTGTATAGTGCCAACCGTAAAATTCGGAGGCGGTGGTGTTACGGTGTGGTCGTGCTTTTCATGGAGGGGGCTTGACCCCTTGTTGTTTTGCGTGCCAGTATCACAGCACAGGCCTACATTGATGTTTTAAGCACCTTCTTGCTTCCCACTGTTGAAGAGCACTTCGGGGATGGCGATTGCATCTTTCAACACGATCGAGCACCTGTTCATAATGCACGGCCTGTGGCGGAGTGGTTACACGATAATAACAACCCTGTCATGGACTGTCCTGCACATAGTCCAGACATGAATCCAATAGAACACCTTTGGGGTGTTTTGGGACGCTGACTTCGTGCCAGGCCTCACCGACCGATATCACTACCTCTCCTCAGTGCAGCGCTTCATGAAGAATGGGCTGCCATTCCCCAAGCAAACTTACAGCACCTGATTGAACGTATGCTTGTGAGAGTGGAAGCCGTCATCAAGGCTAAGGGTGGGTCAACACCATATTGAATTCCACCATTACCGATGGAGGGCGCCATGAAATTGTACGTCATGTTCTGCCAGGTGTTCGAATACTTTAGGTCGCATAGTGTACATCCACGACCTGGTCACGAATATTCTGTTTACTTGCAGATTGTATACAGTTTATATTCATTGTAATCAGTGTGTATGTTAACTGCATCCTCACGACAGAACGCATGTTTATTCTCCTAATAAATTCAACGGACATTAGGGAGAGACTCTATCGTATATCTCCTAGTCTACTCTCTTGTAGCCGCGGGTCTCTTCCGTTGTATGCTTTCTGTGTTTTCTCCCTCGAGGGTCTATGCGTTATTACTTTTGCTTTGTTTTTAGAAATGGCAACTTCTTGAATTGGTGTTTCATTTGTCTTCATGCTTTCTTGATACCCTGATCTCGTCTCTTGTATTTCCAGGACATTTGAGGTTTCCGCTTCGATATCATCGGCCCATTGCATGCTATTGGCCGCAGTGTCTCGAATAACGCTCTTACTCAATGGTTGAATACTTTTGTCCACTTATTCTGTTCTCCTTAGTGTCCTCTCATTTAGTATGTTATCCACTTCAGTGTTGACAGGTGTGTTTAAAATTTACTGTTCGAGGTTATGCATTACGGAAATTTCTCTTCCTACTTGACCTTAATCCTTGTGTTGACTATTATCGGATGTTTGTTTATGCCCGTGTTCGTCTTGTTTGCATAGATGTATTTGTTGTTGTGTGCATATGTAGTTCGGTGAAGCTTCCTGGCTGACTTGAGTCGTTGATAAGTCATTGGTGTGAGTAAGTGACTCATCCACTTCGTGTTGTTCTGCAGCCTGAGTTTGTACCGAGGCTTGTTTCTCTGTGTGGGTTAAGCTTGCTAGTATTGTATCTGTTTCAAATACAGCAGGTGAATCAGTGTGACGTTCTATGTCAGCAACTGTCTCACTGAGTAATCACGGCCCTAATTTGTTTTCGATCTCGACTCGCATTACGGGGCAATCTTGTCTGAGATGATCCGCAGCGTTGCAGTAAAAGCAAGGTTTAGATTGCATTTCATACATTACCTGCGCTTTATATCCCTCTATGGCCACGTCTGGTGGTATGGCAGTCTTAAGTTCTATGCGCATAGCAATGATACCACTTGTAAATGTTATGGATGTAGGTTGAAGTCCTTCGTTGATTTCTGATTATCCTTAATTTCCCATACTTGATAAAATTGACATTTTCTCGTTCGGTATTTCTATTGGTACGTCATTATTCTGACCGGTTTACTATCCACATCTGCACGCGTTAAAACAACATCAGAGAAGGAACCATTAAATTTGCGTACCTGTGATTTTCTGTTTGTAGTCAGTGATATATTTTCCATCAGTGGTTTACTGGTTAGTTTGATGTAAGCAGCGGTTTCCAGATTGTCGAGTTGGGTGGTTTCCAGTTGATCAACTTTAAGTTTGAACGTTTGTTGAATCCACTCGTGAATATCTGCCCTTCCTGGTTAATTTGTTTTGTCGGTAAATGCACATTTGATTGTATTTCTCCTAATGCTATTGGGTGCTATTTTCACTCCACTTCATTTTACTGGAAGATAATAAAGCACCAACGTCACGCGCAATGAAGGCAGAGTACAGCGAACCAATCTCAGCCACAGCTCAAGCCGGACTTCCACGATTGAGCATTAAAACTGATCATGTAAAAGAATGAAAACTGGACTTCGTATGAATTTTGATATGTACCGTACATTTGTAAGACCAAACTAATATTTTCGAATATGTTCTTAAGTTTCTGATAAATGATATAATCATGAATAACTCATTCAGGCCTATATTGCAAAAAGCATGAAACATAAAATATCGAATATTAGGCTTTGAACAACTTGCATGATATACAGGGTCTGCGTGGTTTGTGTCGCGTAGTTGTCAGCTTGCATGCGAAAAATAGTATGTTCGAACCCCACTTTGGCAGCCCTGAATGTGGTTTCCCGCGGTTTCCCATTTTCACTCTTGGCAAATGTATCTTAATTAAGGCCACGGCCGTTTACTTCCAACTCCTAGCTCCTTCCTATTGATCGTCGTCATAAACGTATCTGTGTCGGTGCGAATTAAAGCAAATTGCAAAGAAAAATAAATACAGCGTTGGGTCACAGCAAATATTAAGGGACACATGTGATGTTTCCTACGTTTGCGCTCTTAATATTGCCACGCCACAATACGCCAGTCAAAGAGCATATATCCCAGTTCAAAACCCGGCTATTTCAATTTAGCCACTTTCCCGTGAATTCGTAAGAAACAAACAGGCAGACGGACAGAATGAAATGTTGAACTGAACATACTTATGTCTTGTATGAACTTAATACGAGATAAAAAAGAAGTGCGAGGCAATAGACTGAAGTATACCGACAAAAATATAATTTTATTTTTTACAATAAGATTTAGCGTGCAACGCAGCAGAGCTTAATTTGATACAGTCTTTTCCAGTCACATTTTATTTTTCTATTGACGAATGAGTTATTCTTCGAAGGAAACTAAAAATCATATTCTCCCATGCTAAAGAATTTGTGATAGTAATTTGGATGCCTAACGACGGTGATCTCGAGTGGCAAGTGAAATTCCCGTATAACGAAGAAGTGTGTAACAGTTAGTTCGTGTATTATCAGCTGTACGCTCCACGACAACCCTGAGTTTGCGTAATGATGTGGCAGATTCAGTTCCTTAACATTCATATTGATACTGCAGATCACAATCTTACGTCAAGGAGTAAATGGAGGGTTATTCGTTTGGATTGTTTTTAAATCACCAGGCCAAGGAAAAAATAATTCTTGTAGTTTACAAATAAAATCTGATGTCCGTACTTTAAGTACTTTGATTAGACAAATAACATAAAACTGTTGACTGTCGCTGAAAAAAGTGAATAACAAATTATCATCATCATCATCATCTGTTTACCCTCCGGGTTCGGTTTTTCCCTCGGACTTCGCGAAGGATCCCACCTCTACCGCCTCAAGGGCAGTGTCCTGGAGCTGCAGACTCTTGGTCGGGGGATACAACTGGGGAGTATGACCAGTACCTCGCCCAGGCGGCCTCACCTGCAATGGTGAACAGGGGCCTTGTAGGGGGATGGGAAGACTGGAAGGGATAGGCAAGGATGAGGGAAGGAAGCGGCCGTGGCCTTAAGTTAGGTACCGTCCCGGCATTTGCCTGGAGGAGAAGTGGGAAACCACGCAAAACCACTTCCAGGATGGCTGAGGTGGGAATCGAACCCACCTCTACTCAGTTGACCTCCCGAGGCTGAGTGGACCCCGTTCCAGCCCTCGTACCACTTTTCAAATTTCGTGGCAAAGCCAGGAATTGAACTCGGGCCTCCGGGGGTAGTAGTTAACCACTACATCACACAGGCTGTCTCACACTACAGCATACCAGGAAAGAGTCACTATTAAAATGGAATGGCATGCTTTGTTTTGACAGAAACTCACTACAGAGCAAGTGGGCTTCGTGGGATGGGTCACGTAGCTATCAGCTTGGATTCTGGAGATAGTGGTTCAAATGGCACAATCAGCAGCCCTGAAGATGGTTTTCCGTGGTTTTCAATTCTCACGGTAGGCAATTGCTTGAGCTGTATCTTAACTAAGTCACGGTCGCTTCTTTCCCTCTCAAGGCCCTTTCATATGCCATGGTCGCCATAAGACCTAGCTGTGTCAGTGCGACGTAGAAAACATTCTTTTACATTCTAATAACTACTTCTGCTGTTTTCCGAACCACCAAAATGCCGGAAAGTTTGCTCAGCAGGATTTCCGTTACGTGTAAATCTACCAACACGAGTCACTTAATATACCACTGGACTGAGCTGGGATTGAATCTGTTCTGCTAATTGAACCTTTCAGGCCGGTGTGTTCAAAACAATACTATTCCATTTCCATTCGATACTATGAAACGAAAAATGAGATATCTATTTAGAAACTCATCCCCAGAATTCAGTCGGTAGCGCTATATTATTTGCTTTCTTCATAGACCCCGAATATCTGCTTACGTTGAATCAGAAAAAATTGCTCCCTAATCGGTGTCACGAAGGGTCAGAGAACAGCTTCAAATGACAGTAGCCGGCCAGCTTTTGTCTTCAGTCACTTCCATCCCACAGTAATTTCTAACTTCAGGCAAATTCACATAAGCGAGAGAGACAAAAGATATATAGTACACGGTATCTCTCTTAGAGTTTATATAATTAGTGAATATGACTCCATGTAACTCTTATCTATATACACGGAGGGTGCACTGAAGAGAAGTCATAATACACGCATTAAGTAATTGAAAACTAAATTGTTTATGACTAATTAAAATAGAAGTATAGAAATATAACAAAAAGAATCACACCTATCTGAAACATGATTATGCATGAATTTAAAAGGAGTCAGCGAGTTACATTAAGATGATATAAACGAGAAATACTTTAATTATTACCGTTAGTAATTAGACATTCATTGACACAAGAACACCCAAAGAGCTTTATTTTTACCGAGCTCGATAGCTGCAGTCGCTTAAGTGCGGCCAGTATCCAGTATTCGGGAGATAGTAGGTTCTAACCCCACTATCGGCAACCCTGAAGATGGTTTTCCGTGGTTTCCCATTTTCACACCAGGCAAATGCTGGGGCTGTACCTTAACTAAGGCCACGGCCGCTTCCTTCCCACTCCTAGCCATTTCCTGTCCCATCGTCTCCATAAGACCTATCTGTGTCGGTGCGACGTAAAGCAACTAGCAATAAAAAAATATAAAAAATATATAGGAGCTTTATTTCGCAGCAAGGTATTCGTGCATTATCACTGCTTTCATGCAAGAGTTTTCGCCTATATAGTTCCCCGAAGAGGAACTTAAAATACTGGAACGACCCTCCGATATATTCTACAGACACTGCACATGAGATGATCTCGTGAAAATTATTCCGTTTGGCGTACAAACCAACAGTGTGTGTGGATGTAATTTCCAACCTCCTGAACATAAGCTTTATGATATTCTTCTTCCCATTCTGGAAACGTGCGTTATTTTGACCTAAAATAATGAATTACTCTTATTAAAAATTTAATGAAATGAAATGAAATGTCGTATGGCTTTTACTGCCGGGATATCCCAGGACGGGTTCGGCTCGCCAGGTGCAGGTCTTTCTATTTGACTCCCGTAGGCGACCTGCGCGTCGTGATGAGGATAAAATGATGATGAAGACAACACATACACCCAGCGCCCGTGCCATTGGAATTAACCAATTTAGGTTAAAATCCCCGACCCGGCCGGGAATCGAACCCGGAACCCTCTGAAACGAAGGCCAGTACGCTGACCGTTCAGCCAACGAGTCGGACAAAAAAATTTATTGTAATTTGAAAACTTTTTCAGTGCCGGTATTGGCTCATAACATTAGAGCAAGGAAACTAAGTGAAAACGTTAATTACGTAAACACTACATCAGAGCAAATTATTAAAATAAATTATATGAGAAGAAATTGCAGGATAATGGAAAGGAAAATAAAGGACTACATGATATAAAAATTTAAAAAGTAAACATGTAGCATGCGAATTACAAACAACCGTACGGGATTTTCTTTGACTTTGACTTTAAGAACTGAAACATTCCTTTACAAACGGTTTAACGACATAGCAGCAATCAGCAAGGAATTCACATACAATTGTAATTTAAATGTTGCAACATAGCCTACTGTAGGAATTGCTACGTAGTCACACAGTGACTTACACAAGATTGATGTAAAATAACTTAATAAATTCCACTGTCCGGCTCCTTGGCTGAATGGTAAGCGTACTGACCTTCGGTTCAGAGGACCTTGGATTTGATTACCCACCGGGTCGAGGATTTTAACCTAGCCTGGTTAATTTCTAGAGCTCGGGGGTCGGTGATCCTGTTCGTCTCAATACATATCTACATTTTCCCACAACACGTCACAGTACAAGCCACTATAGAGGCCCGCAATAGTGAATAGATCCCTTCACATAGGGTTGACGGCAGGAAAGGCCTCCGGCCCTAAAGCTCGCTTAATCAATAGAAATTGCATAACCTGGTTAATAAGGAAAAGGCAAGGAAATATAAGAACAACAGCAAAGTATTCCATTAAAAGTACTGCTGCAGAATAGCTTCATCGTCATCACTTGGATATTTAAGGATAACTTAAATATTTATATAGTACTTCATATAACATAATATGTTCATTACAAGATCTTCACATGTACGATGACTTCAATAGCTACACATTGTGTTTTCAACATCGTGCAGAAATTTACGGATATTGCAACGTTAGTTGAGGCATACAACATTTTGGAGAAATGGATCTAAGTAAGCTGCGGGTAATGTATTCCAATATACTAGACAAATATAAATAAATAAAAACAAAATTTCTTCTCAATTCAATATACTTCTCTGTCTATATTTACATTTTCCTTAATCACATCTCTCTCTTCGCTACACCAACTATGAAGAGGTATTGACCAAGTAGTTTGCAATTAAAGTCGTCAGACACAAATTATACAGAAATATAGAACGCAGTTCAAATATGTTGGTGGAATTATCTGGACAGTATTATTTTCAATGACGTGTTTAAAATTCATTGCAAGAGAACAGCGCAATGTGTAAAATATTGCATTCTACCCTCTTGTAATTTGCAGATGGCGTAATGCAATCCAAGTGTATTAAGTGGATCGGCTCCCTTGGGAAAGCGTCTGAGAGGCCCATTAAGGTAATTTGATCTTTGTAAATAATGGTCTCCGTGGCTTTCCTTTGTCTTTTACTACACCACTTTGGCGGACCCAGTGTATTTATAGTTATATTATATGCATATTGCAACGCATTCATTTTAATAAAAGCAGATGTGAGAAATGTTGTCCTAGAGATAAATATATAAGTAGTATGTTAAAATTCCTAGAGAAAAAACTAACAAATCTCATTCACGCACAAAGGGCACCATGTGACCGATGCACTGCTAAAGTGTTGTATACCAGATTGTACCATTACGTTACATTAGCGGCCGTCAATGTAATGGATACAGTGGACAAAGATGGCGGACAATAGCTACAGGTGCAAGTACACAGAGTAGTGATCTAATAAATCGATATCGCCCGGCCGCAAAGGAAAAAGAATCTCTAGGGTTAAATAATGATGGACTGAAAAAATTTGAAAGAGAACGATTCTTGACTACTTTGTGAAGATAGAGTTACAAGTTGAAGGGAAGTTGCACGGCTTATAGAAAGATTTTAAAAAAGATCAACACAACATCAAATACGAAAGTATTAGTATATTAACATCATAGAAGACTATATCTGCAAGAATATAAGGCAGAAAAAGACTAGATTTGAAAGAAATATTCGTCACTGTGAGACCTGAATTCAGAAACGGAAAGGAAGCTTCAGCCGAATTACACGTTGCCGAAATTAATACCATAGCGGCATAATTTATTGTTTCCAGGAGGGAGACAATATCTGTTTAAGCAAAAGAAAGAGCAAGGAATAGGCCAAATTAGAGAAATCTATAAATTTAAAGAAAAGAATATTTTCGTCCAACTCGAGTTTCCAAAAACAAATATTGCGAATTGAATTGCCCATTATTCACCAGTATACTATGTATTCTACTATGTATTTGTTCTGTTATGATTGCATGATGACTGGTGCCAAGATGGACTCAGCTTAAACAGAAGGAATGTTTGCTCAAGACTGATTAGCTCAAGCCAAGACCCAAGCCGAAGCCGCAGATGACGTAATCTTCGGATCGCAGTGGTTGCCTACTCCAAGATGCCGTAGTCCAGCAAAGATCCAGCAGCAAAATCCCGTTGCGAGATAAGTATTATGAGTTGCATCGTAATTAATTTCAAATCAATTGATGAAAAATATTTATAGGTGTACAGCAGTGCTAGATATAAGAGATCAGGTGCCAATGAAAGGATATATGAATATAAATGCCAATTATTAGCCGATGAAATGTGCTATTTTGTGCTATATAACTACAGTGCTAATGTGATAATTTTAAGGTTATTGGAAACTAGATCTGACTGAGTATTTGTGCATGATTTGTGCCAATTAATACGTGTAGACCGTGAAGCGTTTAACCAGTTATGGATATATAAATATAAGCGAGATATAAGACGTAACCTAGAACTTCAAGTCAATATGTATACCAATCATGGCCAGTACGATAATATTATGGTAAAGAAGTGTTTGAAATATTACGAAGTTGCAGTGTATAAGAGAATAATCAGGATATTGAATATTGCATTCGTAACACAGAGGTTAGTTTAGTGGAATTGAATGATGATATTTTTTAAATATGGAGGAATATATGTATATAAAGGAAATGAAATGTTAATGTGGCATGTTATAAGTAGAATGAGGAGATAAGTTTCTGTTCGTTATTTAAGAATGGGATAGATAACTGAAATGCGAATTCCTGTGTTACATATTATATTTAGATTTGGGTTAGCACTGCAAGTAAAGGATATAGGCCATGTTGAGTTGAATGCATGTCTCGAGCCAAGCAGTTTGTGTTTCGTTGTAACTTTCAGAGGAGGATATGGAGAGGTTACGTGTTTGTTATGCATTATGTTATATATATTTGGGAATAGAATGGAATCTCGCACATTTACGTATTTGAAGGTCAGCACGTTAGCGCTTATACGGAGTACGGTTTGCTTGATCGAAACTATGGCACAGCGAAGAAATATTTGGGAGTATGTAAATATATTGGCACATGACGAGAACTGTTGGCACGATTTTCGCAGGTTAGAATGCCGTACCATCAAATCTATGGCACTCTGTACTAATATTATTTGGTTTATTTTGTACATATGGTGATGTACTGATTTAATTTATTCATTTTGGGTTATGATAGGAATATTGGTAACTGTATGGGTGTTTTGAACCCATATTTAAACATGCTAATGCTTATCTCGTAACGTGGTGAGTCACAAACAAGAATCCAAACAAGAATCCAAACATGTGTCTAAATAAATTTTGGTCAAATAGACCGAAAACCAAAATGAAACTTAACTTATGCCCCAAAGAAAATCCCAAACAACATTAAATGAAAGATATTCCACTCCTACTTGGTTAAATAAAGTTCTGATCCCTATTTTTCCCCTTATATCAATTTAAACATGGAAGATATGGTATATTATGATATTTAACAAATATGTAAGCAAATATGTTGAAGATTTAAAGTTCTTTCAAATATGTTTATCCCGGAAACCAAGCACTTTGAGAATGATACTTATAATTCCATGATTTTCCTTTCGTTATTGCCAATGAATATATATTTTTCAATTTTATTATACATTAGCATGCTAATAAAATAGATATAGATTTGATTTTGCATTTCTATCCTTTAAGTAAGGTGTAGTAGGTAGTAGTAGGATAGTATACGGAATTATTGAGTTAGCTTACGCTGAATATTAGGTGAGGATCGGATAATTTCTTTTGACATAAGGATATGGTATGACTGTTTCAACGGACGGCGACTCTTCAACGGAATCCGCGATTTATTTAATGCATATGGGAACAACGAAGCGAAATTTTACCCTGAGAAATGATTATATGCCATATGCTGGAACTTATGTTCATAAATACTATTCCAGTTTGGAATCTTTGTATGACTTACGACCCGATGCTTAGAATTTTGTGGCCGGAGCAATATTTAAATATGTGAATACTCAGTTAATACTCCAATAACATAAGACAGAGATGCCGGTAAAGGTCGGAAATCAAAAGTATGGCATACAGATAGATACTGTGTAATTTCAGAAATTCAGTCTGACTACTACTCATCCTCAAGATGAATAAGAATTTAACTGCCCTTTTGTATACTTTAAGTTATATCATGTGACACTCTTGTTTTTTAATACATCGTAGCATTATGTCCGAATTTATACAATTTACTATGATCAGTTACTGTTACATAGATTCGATTGGTTTTAAACACTTCCGTATTTGAAACGTGAATGAAAACGCACTAAAATACTGTTAATGTCATGCAATGAATATGACTTTCGAGATAGTTCTGCTCTAATACAAGCTACAAAATTTAATGATCTTTGAAAGGTAGCTCTAAATCATTGACAATAAAATGTATTTGTATTGCTTCATGTATGAGGTAAGTATAACATGAATGTGCATACTAAAGTTAACACTAAGACGATGGATGTTTTGTCCATAAATAGGAAGACGTTAGGTGTTTAAAATTTCAAAAGAAATATTATGAGCAAACTCATTGTCCTTGAAAAGTGTTTAAATTAATTTGAGGCTGATAATCAAACAAATATCTAAAAATTAAGTAGGAATATATTATAATTCAATTATTGTCATTATTAGTATTGCCTTCCTTATCGGTAAACACTCAACCACCACCAACCATCATGGCGCAACAGCCCCGAAGGGCCATGGCCTACCAAGCGACCACTACTCGACCCGAAGGCCTGCAGATTACGAGATGTCATGTGGTCAGCACGATGAATCCTCTTGGCTGCTATTTTTGGTTTTCTAGACCAAGCAGTAAATACTCAAAGGAAATTATATTTTTCGGATTCTTCTTCTTATTATTAGTGATTCTTAACCTGTTGCCATTTCTTGATGGATACTTTTTTACCATTTGATTGTTTCCAAAGACCAGAGAAAAATGTAGCTTCAACCGACGTTTATGTCTCTGACGATATGGAAGCTGCTGAAGTGTATGTCGTGTTGAGTAACGATATTCGGAGCACGATTAGTGCATCTGAATGTTATGTAATGCTTTAATCATAGCGATAGTCGTTCTACAATATTAATTTCTGGTACAGTAAGGACAGCAGTCTCACTCCTCAACGTGTCTTGTACGTCTCATTATAGCACCACCATTGGGTTTAGCAACTTCCCTGTAACGACATAAGCTTTGGTGGTGCTTTTTGTAGATCCAACCAGCCCCCGGCTTGAAGATTTTATTGATTTTATTATTATTACTGCAGTTTAGTATAAAATACAGGCCACTATAGTTAGAAGAAGCGAATTACTCAAATGGCGTAAACTAATTAACTAAGCAAACTAATAATGAATGCATTACACAAAGCCATTGCTAGTTATAATTTATGAAATAATACTGTTATTGGCTTTACGTTTCACTAACTACTTTTACGTTTTTTTGAAACATCGAGGTGCCGGAATTTAGTCCCGTAGGAGTACTTTTACGTGTCAGTAAATCTACCGACATGTGGCTGACGTATGTGAGCACCTTCAAATACCACCGGACTGAGTCAGGATCGAATATGCCAAGTTGCGGTCACCGAACAAGTGGCCATGTAGTTAGTGACGCGCAGCTATGAGCTTGCATTCGCGAGGTAGTTGGTTCGAAACCCACTGTCGGTAGCCCTGAAGATGGTTTTCCGTGGTTTCCCATTTTCACACCAGGCCATAATTTAGGCCACGTCCACTTCCTTCCCAGTCGTAACCCATCGTTGCCATAACACCTATCTGTGTTGGTGCGACGTAAAACAAATTGAAAGCAAGTTGGGGCCAGAAGGCCAGCGCCTCAATCGCCTTAGCCGCTCAACGCGGCAATTTATTAAATTCTATGTGTATGTTTGGAGGGATCTCCCTTAATTTGCACTTGCATGCCTTCCCAGGAAAGTATGGTAAAATGTGTGAAATTTGTCAAAATGTATAAAGTGTATATTAAAGTTTCATAAAGGCCTCGTTCAAATTGTTGATATTCTCAGGTACTAACAGGAAAATCTGTTTCGCGGCTAATAAATTCTGGAGCTAAAGAAAGTGAGGACTTATATCCTATATAAGCAGGAATTTAGTACTTTTCCGTAATTCTATAACGGAAATGTACTGTAGTAATGAATAATACGTACGAGGCGAATATCATATATATTTTTAAATATGCTTTTAAATTCAAAGTGACATTAATAAATTGAATCTTATCCTATTTGTTAGAATGACCTGCTACATCCGTAAGAACACAGTAAAATATTGATTTACCTGTAGGAACACAGCCAAAGAATATTACATTTCAGTAGCGAAGATAGTGTCAAATGTACACGCATAACCATAAAAGTTTGTGCACCAGGGATAAATTCCTTTATTTCAACGACATTGCTTTGTGCAACACGGTAAAAATTAGTTATTACAATAACGCTAGTACGAAGAAATCTCCGCCCGCTTATATCGAGAAACAAGGCCAATTTGAGCCTGTATTGGTCGGCACTGTGCCTGATTACGTACGTTGATACTATCATGATTCAGGGGCCGATGACCTTAGATGTTAGCCCCCTTTAAACATCAAGCACCATTATCATCACGATACTATCATATGTGTGATTAGATTTGTCCACAGTTTTTGAAAATTATGCTCGAATTCACGTATACTTTGACATAAATGAAACTGACGTCCCATGTGGTCACTCATATACTCGATATATAACCGAGCGTTATTTTAGAGAGTAGTTAGTTGCTCCTTGGCACTCGGCTATGAGAGGTAGCACAAGGAACCATAGGTTTCCTTCAATCCACCACTGTGCTGTCAACAAATCTCGTATCAGTACATTATGGTCAACATTAATCACTTGAGTAAAGTCCTCATACCATCACACCACCAGCGGAAGCGTGTGTCTCCGTAAACTCAGGCAAGGATTCTAGCGGTATATTAATCGTTGCTCCCTTGGAAAAACGTGATACGCCACAAAATTCAATACTTCTGCAGTCTGTAAGATGCTGCCAACTCTCTTACAAAGGGAGACCGTGATGTTTAGGTGTTATTCGTATTATTGTAAATGTCAAGGTTGTAAAATTGCCTGCGCTGCGTGCCTAGAAACGATTCTGGTAGTAAAAGAGCTGCTTCCACATGTCCCTGAATGGTTGGCACTAGAAACCATTTGCTCTGTTGGTGTTTTTTGACAATTAAATCGTTTTCCTTTGCAGTGATCTGTCGAGGTTCTTCTATTTTTCGGTACATTCACGTTCCCATTGTTTCTACTACGATCACATTGTGAATTCCGAATAGTCCAAATGACGGACAGTTTGACCTTCTTCTCGCAGCCCGATTACTGGTTCTCCCTCAAATTCAGTCAAGTATACACCTGCCTACCAATCGTAGATTGGCAGTTATCGTATATATCCCATAATTTAAACACATTTACGGGGAATCCTCAAATAAGGTACATGACGGACAAAGAAGCTCCTATTTTAACGTATTTCTAGACACGGTTGCCTAAATTTGAATCGTGTTTATCTTTTCTATTATGGCAGTTATTTAGGTTGCAAACCCCTGGTCCACGCCCTGGGAGATCGGTAACGCCACGAAGTACAGCGAAAGCCTGTGAAAGGTTCTAGAATACATATTCGTAACTGAGAACTCGAATAAATAAATGGGTGTAAATGTTTATTAATAAGAAAGCATGAAGTAAGAATAGTAATCTTCCCAAATAAAATAAATTAATTTAGAGAAATATATTACAATATAACATTTTCCGTCCCTGATTCAAATATAAATACGGGTCTCGAACCCAAATTACAATCATCGTGTGGAATACGGTTGTGTTATTGAGTTTCGATGGAGGTTCAAATAAATTAACTGCGTATGGCACGTAACTACGAACTGAATCGTATCTTAACATGAAATTATTGCGGTAGATTCGAACATCACAGCCTGATTAAATTAATCCGAACTAGTCGGTAAACAATTACAACAAACCGTTGATTGGGACTGGCGTGTACCCACCAAACGACACTGAATTTATAATCACGGGGTCCACCCTGGAACGAATTGGAGAGGGTTAAAAACTCACAACCTAAAAATCAGCTAGTGCTGTAATCCCCTCAAACAACTACGCACACAATACAAACAGGCAAATACACACATTCGATAAACACGCACAGGGTAATAACAAGCACAACCTGAAAAAGGAAACAAATATATACACGCGATGTCATCGTCTGGGTTCAGGTTTCAAACCTGGACGTCAAGTGTCGTGCATACAACAGCGGAGTGTTGTCAGTTAAAATTAGCAAACCCTGATCAGCTGTGGAGAGAACGTCAATAAGAAATATTTTACTGGCGAACAGGCTAACATTTCCTTGGGTGGAATGACGGGTTTTGAGTGCACACCAGGTTCATTCATTTGCGCGCTCAGTCACCCTTCGACGAGCCTATACCTGCATAAATACGTTATTGAGTCAACAGCCTATTTCTCCTCACTCCTTTCAGAAACAAGCCTCGCCTTTCAAAACACATGGTCAAGCCAGAGGCTCTCTGACATACATATGAGTCTTGTTACGACACACCAAGTTGTGTTGCAAACTATTCCGAATCTAGCCCACTCATCAGTCTGTACTCAAATACATATTTCTCATCTCATATGAGGACAGCTTGCCCTCTTTATGGCTCCCCATGACCTCGGATCTAGAAAATTTAGCTTCGCAACCAAGCTCTTACTCGGCCTATTCTCAAATCAAAGCTTCCTGAGGCTATATTTATAAATATATATCTGCGGTATAACACACACATTTCGGCACTTCACGGCCACTCATGTGTCCTTACTAGATTCGCGTCTCCCGCACGGCTATGGTTTAGTCTGTCGCAAAATAATATAAAAGACCCTCTCTAAGGTACAATGGTGTAAATATATCTCTGCTCTCAGTGTAAGCTGGAAAACATTCATCATGCTTAAACATGTTCACCCTAATGCTGTTAACTACATCCTCTTCGACACCGGGCTCCCGTTCGAATATCTTAGAGATATGTTGACCTCCAACTCATTCTGAAGGCTTTGATGTCAACGTAAAACTTGTGTCACATGGCGCACAAGAAATCTACATTCAAAATCACTTAATAACCACTAATCTATTCCTGATAACATTTAAAGCAAAGCTAATAAAACATATTTCTGGCACAGGCCGTCAGCCTCAAGCTAAATTATTTAACCTACACGTGAAATAAGCATGTCTATGGCATTGAAGGTTACACATTTAATTACATTACTAAAAAGGACCTGAGTCGAATCTATAGCTACAAGTCATGCTTATATGCAGTTCAACTTATCTGAAACCATCCGTCATTGCCTCAGCGCGCCGTCCAGGGCTGCGTTGTGGAATTAGCACATTCTAGTACTGTGTGCAATGGATCCTAAAGTCTGGCACTCGACTCCTGAGAACGCCATTACAAATGCCGTCTTCTTCTTCTTCTTCGATCCTTGGCAAGTCCTGCAAACTGGATGATGCAGTATGACAGATCTCATCACTGCCTTGTACGTATTTACATACAATGACGCGACCTAGGCCAGATAAAATTGACTATATCTGCTACTTATGACATCAGTCCAACCAGCGCCTATTACCGGTATGATACTCGGTCACAACAAGTCCGTATGGCAGTTAACGTACGCGTACCGCACTAAATTAAAAAATCGATCTGGTTACTTTACTAATTCACTCAGTGTAAATGCTGGGGTGAGCTAGTCTACTCCCTAAATGCGACTTTCTATAACTCTGTTAGAGGCACTTTGTCTAGAGGTTTGATACGAGCGAAACGCACTACACACCGGTCTGTCAGCGACTAGCCTCAAGCTCATTCGAAAGCCTTCCCTTTATAGTATTTCCAGTTTCCGTTGGGATCAGCACATACCTGCTTTCACAATTAATGGTCTTTGTGCACCGGTCGCGTGATGTACTGCTCGATTAATCTAAGTGATATCAATGAGGTAATTGCGCCCGTCAGGTAGTTAACATGTTACAATACATTTTCACCATCATCCATAAACAAATCGATCGTGCAATTTTCTGGAATAGCTTCCGCGTCCCTTTCTCGCTAGAGACAACTCTGTGATTCCCCGAACTGACTTATGGCGATCAGATGTTAGGGCGGAATTTTCCGTGTTTACATGTGGCTTCAACGGCATAATTTAGAAATCAATGATACTGCTGTTTAGCGCAACTTTTTCTTCTTTATATATTTATAATTTATAATTATGCATCATGTATTCCTGCATAGTGTGAGGCTGGAGACAGAGAAGGCCCACGAAGCTATGTTTTGTAGAAATTTCCACTTATGAGTTAGCCAGCATGCGTTTGCAAAAGAAGAATAGAGACAGTTTGAATTCGAAGACAGACTGCGCAACTTCGCCGCAGAAGCAGATACTAAAGGGAACCAACACCCCAAGCTGAGATTTGTAGTCCTGCCAACTTCGATTTTAAAGTATAAATTCATTCACTGGACATTATTGAAAGAAATAAAAGTCATACAATGTGTCAGTGTTATTTATGAACAAATTTTACCAGGACCCTTGTAATAAGTTTAACTCTCATTATTCCATGGCAGCATTCCGTGTTCCAGTAATTCAAATATTTCTTCATATGTTCTCACAATTCACAGCTACAAGATTTACTCTAACGCACATATTCCGCCTTTGACTCAGTAAACTCATCTGAAATCTTCACACAATTCTGTCAATATCAAGGCTTAAATTCTGAGGACTCCCTATCCGTCCGAGGAAAATGTACCTGTTTTCACAAATTGAATTCCTAGCTATAGTTCGGTGGGCATGGTTTCAAATACCGTCAATTGTCCTTCACACAAATTGAACATAACCTTAATCTAATTCATGCACAAGCAAAACTGCGTTAGGAAACGAGTGTCGTTCTAACCAATCTAACTAATGTTGTTACTGGATACACAAGTGCAATTTAGAACAGACTGCTACCTATTCACGAGAAATACCTACGAACCCCCAAATTTAAACCACAGGATCATGAATAATTTATCATTTTTTAATTTGATGCCAAGTTGCGACACTCCAGAAAACAAGTAAAATCTATTTAATTTACATTACTCCTCTTTGCGTAAAATACATTGCCCAAAGGAATAAACTAAAAATTGAAATAGAAACCCATAAATATCAAACAAATATTAAAAGATCTACTCCCCTAAATTTGTATACAAAAATGGACATGAAAGCTGCGCTTATCTCCTTTTACATTGAAAGTTATGTAAACTGTTAACATCGATTAAGAAAGTGTTTTTTTCATGAGTCTAGTATGAGTTAAAAGTGTTCTCAACCTCCCAGTGTCCATCACTGTAAATTACTCCTTCACTTCCGTGGTCCTGGATTCCGTGGAAAGTAGGTACATGGCCACCATTGCCGTCTGCATTCTTATGTAATGCTCCTGGGTTTCCTATCACATACTGTCACAGTTACTAAAATTACTGGTACAGCAACACCTTAGACGACGCGTACCATTTCAACCGACAAAATTTACCTTTCCTCTTCTCCCTAAATTTATCACTCTTTCACAAATGAAGTCATTAAAATGGAGTATTTTTAACGCTCGTTGCTATCGCGTCTCTTAGTGAAGATCGTCTCCCTTTGCTATTTTAAAATTTATAACATACACAAAGAAAAAAATCCGCTCCGTACTCCGTCAAGTAGGCTTAATGTCAGCCTTGGAGCTGTTTAAGAACTGTTCTAAAACGGTACGTTTCCTTACATAAGAAAAGGCACATCACTGGCTCGTGATGTACTGCTCGATTAATCTAAGAGATATCAATGAGGTAATTGCGCCCGTCAGGTAGTTAACATGTTACAATACATTTTCACCATCATCCATAAACAAATCGATCGTGCAATTTTCTGGAATAGCTTCCGCGTCCCTTTCTCGCTCGAGACAACTCTGTGATTCCACGAACTGATTTATGGCGATCAGATGTTAGGGCGGAATTTTCCGTGTTTACATGTGGCTTCAACGGCATAATTTAGAAATCAATGATACTTATTACAAGAGTCCTGGTAAAATTTGTTCATAAATAACACTGACACATTGTATGACTTTTATTTCTTTCAATAATGTCCAGTGAATGAATTTATACTTTAAAATCGAAGTTGGCAGGCTACAAATCTCAGCTTGGGGTGTTGGTTCCCTTTAGTATCTGCTTCTGCGGCGAAGTTGCGTAGTCTGTCTTCGAATTCAAACTGTCTCTATTCTTCTTTTGCAAACGCATGCTGGCTAACTCATAAGTGGAAATTTCTACAAAACATAGCTTCGTGGGCCTTCCTTGTCTCCAGCCTCACACTATGCACGAATACATGATGCATAATTATAAATTATAAATATATAAAGAAGAAAAAGTTGCGCTAAACAGCAGCAGCGAGCAGCCGTTCCAGTTTTGCATTGCGAACGACCAGGTCATATGAAATACAGAATTTATCCGTCATGATATATGCCAAATAGCATACTCTGGTCGAGCTGCCAAGAAATTAACGATAAATTTTCGTTTGGATCATTGTTTAGAGAGATGAAATGCCATTTGTACGAGATGCTAGCATCAGAAAAGGACTACAAATTATCAGCGACCGTATTCTGCAGAAGATGGCATTGACCATCCCAGAAATAAGAAATGGTGGGAAAGAAAATCAAAGGACTAAACAGTATAAAGACATACTAACTGAAAAATCCGGAAACCAGGACACACTTTCAGGATGATTTAATAGCCAAGAAAGCTAGGAGAATCGAAAATTCAGAGAAGGATTTTCTAGTGTATGCATGGGCATTCACTGGTTCACGAACCTCAAGTGGTTCTTGACCTTCGAGGAAACTTCAAGGGACGGCACTGTGAGAAGTCATTGTTAGTTCGACCGTCGGTTCTTTTTATCAAACCTGAATAACAGACCATTACATGTAAAACTTTAATAAACAAAGCTTTTAGAGAAAAAAAATTGAAATGTGAAAGAAATTCAATTAAGAATGCAATCGTGCAATTCAGTGTCTGTTTACTGTAGCCTAAAGTACACATTAAAGGCAAACCGTATTTTCGTAAGGATCAACAACTGCTACTGCAGTCATAGCCTGTCTGTGCCTCCATCTACCAGTTTCTTTTCGAACTGCGTGGAGTTTGCTAACTTTGAGGGTTGGTAATCGAATGGTTTGGAATTTGCCCATACATAATATAAAACATGCTTGGGAGGACAACAAAATTCTGTTGAAAACAGAAAAATTAGTATGTATGGTGTCGATATTTGGACAAAGAAAGATACAAATGGCACTGTAGAATTGCACTTAGAAAACTGAAATTGTTGACATTTTGGCATAAATACCTGAGGATTAGCTGGCCTGAGGATTATGACAGGGAAAATACTTATGGAGACAACATTAAGGTGGACGTGGAGGAAGCCAGAAATAAATTGTAGGAGGGACTTGAAGGATTCATTATTAAATCTCGTCACGAGAATGACAAACTTTGCCGGGCTAAGTAGCTCGGAAGGCTGCCGTTCTGAGCGCAACTCGCTAGGTCTGATCCTGGAACAGTCCAGTGGCAAATACATCAGCCTCGTGTCGGTAAATTTACAGGCACGTAGAAGAACTCTTGTGGGACAAAATTCTAGGAACTCAGCGTCTCCAGAAATCATAAAAGTATAGTCAGTGGGACATAAAACAAATAACATTATTATTATTATTATTATTATTATTATTATTATCATTATTAGTATTATTATCAGACATTTTCTATGAGGTCTTGAAGAGCTCAAACGGGGAAGTATGTGACAGGTTTTTAGGCACGTTCCTATAATATTACGCTTGTCGCTTTCTTATTCTTTCACGGGAGGTTTGAATAGATTTCAGTGAAGTAGATAATCCTACCATGGTTCTTCCAAAATATAAGTAAGGGATAAGCAATAATATGAGCAAAATATTATTCCGTACCGCATTCATCCCGCAGTGGTTTTCTTTTGTTTATATTTTTGTTGTTGTTGTTGTTGCTATTGATTACCTGTAAGTGCAAAGACGTCTTGTATATCTTTTTAGTATATTGTGTGCATATACGGAAACTCTCCCATTCCCGTGGATAATGTTGGTGATAGTGAAATTGTATTAAGCAAAATCACTCCTGCGAGGGATGAGTAGGCAGAAAGGAAGTAAAAATGCGATCCAAATTCATTCATAATTTAATTTTAATCCTGGGGTATGCAACATACAGCGATAAAATATATAAGCGAAACATTTCTTCTTTCAGACATTAAATATTTTTAAATGAACATTATTAGAAAAATTCTGTGCTTGTTACAATAAATACTTGAACAATTTAGAATTAAATGTTTCCTCCACCTAGAATGAATTCAGAGAAGCCACAATGGACATCCTGGAGAAAGAAATTGAAACTGGAGTAACTGGAACACTAGGATTACAGAAATTGGAATTCACAAACCTTACCACAGTTGGCTTTGCAGTATATCACAATATTCATCTCCTTGTTATTAGGTGTAAAGGATCGTCGCTTTTCAGACAGCACATAGCGAAACATCGAGAAACTTCTCTTCACATCAACGGATGTTAAGGGTTCATACTTGAAGTAAGTGGGATCTTCCTCTTCAAAAGCAGTCACATCAAAATTTTCTTCTTTCAATATTTCACTTATATTAAACGTAATTTGACACCCCTGGTTTTTCAAGAATTAGTTTCATTTACTCAAGTCATTTCATTTTCATTTCATTTTCTCTCTTACTACAGAAAAGATGTTTAGGACGTGATCGATGAACAAATGGTGATTCGAATTGAGAATGGGAAGAATAAGTGCAGTCTAAAGAGGGCGAATTTGCAGAAAGGGCCGTTACGACTAAAATGAAAACCTATAAGCCAATAGACGCCGAAAAATGCAAAAAAGGGACAAATGAAACCCACTATTTTCTGGCCTACAATGAGCCAGAATGAACTCTAAAAAAGAAAAGGAATTTTCCCTCAACTTCCAAGCCCCAGTGACGAAGCCTCAAATCTAGGTGCGTACCTGCGGTAAGCAACTGTCATGTAACCATTCATTCAGGATACTCAGCAAAATATCAAATGGGCTCGGGAGGAAGTCTTTCAACCCTGATCGTCAAGATATCTAAAAAGGCATGTCTTATGCAGTCGTTCTTCGGTATAACTGAACAAGAGGAATTACTGCACTGAAAAAACAACATATGTCATAACAAAAATGGTATTAAACATTCTGACAATTATTCTAAATCTAGTTACAACAATAAATAAATTCAGAAGCAGTCGCGTTGTACACGTACGCGGTTAACTGTAAAGCGGAGGAGGGGAATTTTGCTTTTCTGCCTTTACGTTTCACTCTCATAGATATAGGTCAGCACCTATTTAAGTACGGTCGTCGATTTTAGATAGGCGGGATATAATTTCCGTGTATAGTTTAAGAATCACAGCTTGAAAGAAAAAGTCTTATTCTCTATTCCTGAATTAAGGCATATAAAATATTATCTGCGACTTAATTCCCATAGAAATGTCTGGAAATTCTAAATTAACGGCTATGTAGTTCAGTTCGGGAGCATTAGGGCAAGTTGTTGTCAGCAAAAAAGCCAGCAGAAAAATCTGCTCACTGGAAGAGGATTACCGTAAGCTTGACTGGAAATAGTGAGACGGGACAGGGCAGCAGAACGCTGTAGATAAGAGGATTGGGATATCGTGTATAATCACCTGCGTTCGGTACAAT
Source organism: Anabrus simplex (assembly GCF_040414725.1). NCBI lineage: Eukaryota > Metazoa > Arthropoda > Insecta > Orthoptera > Tettigoniidae > Anabrus > Anabrus simplex. The sequence continues at coordinate 351,512,176 of NC_090266.1, read as the reverse complement.
CTGACCTCTGCTGGCTAAAACACGCTAAAACCAACCTGTACAATTGTGTATTCATATAAACCTTACATAATTCATTGTAATACAAAGACATTTAGCGTGTATTATAAAAAACTAAGAATATAGACTACTGACTGGAAGGATTACTGACTAATTCGCTCATATCTAGATTCAGTTTTCAGGTGAGATTCAAGGTAATGTTTTAATTCAGAAAACGAAATTAGTCAATAATTACGTTGTTCACAGGCAAGGAGCCAGATGTTAAAAGAGAAGTCACAGCGACGGGCTAAGAATCAATGAAAACCTACAACCTATTCTCCGGTCATTGACCGGGTCAGGGATGGAATGAATAAAGCCCCATCTTCCGGCGAGAATACAAATTGTGCCGGCTGCCGAGGCCTGCCGCTCTCCTCTGGGGCAATGATTAATGACTGATAGATGAACTGAAATGATAATGGAGAGTGTTTCTGGAATGAAAGATGACTGGTAAAAACGGAGTAACCGGAGAAAAACCTGTCCTGCCTCCGCTTTGTCCAGCAAAAATCTCACATTGAGTGACCGGAATTTGAACCACGGAACCAAGCGGTGAGAGACCAACGCCCTGCCACCTGAGCCACGCAGGCTCTCTAGGAATCAAACAAATATGAAATTTTAGCTGCCTTGAGAGGCGAATTAGCTCAGATCGACTAGGGGTACAACACTCGCCTTGAAAAAGAATACTCTAATGTATTAGAAACTTTGACAACCTGTACATAAAACAACAAGACAATTCAACCAGTAAAAAGAACAGTTATTGGAACCAGGTGCTGTATTTGTGATGATTATTATTTTTGAGGGGTAAAGCAACGTGTCTCAGCGATCATACTCGTGTTACTAGAGTCTCTAGTTGCTAATGAGGATGAATCGGGATAAAATTGAGAGAATTGTGAAAATAAAAGTTATAAGATGTTATATTTCAGATATTCGGAGTGCGTAAGGTGGTCAATAGTACTTACTTGTGTCATTGTAGAGATTATGTTTCCGTACTTCACAGTTGAGTGCCTGAGTAAGAGGAGGAGCTAAAGCTCAAAAAAGTTTCAAGATAAATAATATTTTATTAGATTTTAAAAAAATTGCAAATTTAAGTATAATTTATGGTGTTAAAATTAATTACTTACCAGTCTAAATCAGAAAATTACGAGTAGAATGACATTTTGAGTGTAATCGTTAATAAAATGATATTAGTTTAAAAATAATACTGTATGCAATGAAGATAATACTGTAATTTACGATTTTTTCCCCTTCTTGGTTTTCAGTGTCAAGATCTTCATTCACTTTCTTACTAGTTGATTTGAGGCTTGAATGTACTGTAGTCCAGGACGCATCATTGGAATGTATGGCAGTAAACGTAGACAATCTGTACTGTAAGTGATTAATATCCCTTCCTGGAGGGTACATGGTAGTCAGGTTTTTCAGTGCTCGTTTCAACACTTCGTTTGTAAGCAACACTTTCCCCTCATTGTTCTTTTTTGGCCTCCCACGTTGTTTTCGGAAAATATGAACTTCTATACATGGCCCTGAATATGAGTATAGGAACTTGAGGAACAGGAAACCTGGCTTGTTTTTGTTACTTTTATTGTTGTTATTTGTCTACTTAATACTCTCCTACCCCCAACACTTAATTTGTTCATCACTACAATGTTAAAGAGTGTTTTAATTCCTTGAACTCTGCACATTCCATGTCAGCTACTGTAAATGGTTTCTTGATCAGAGAAATTTTAACAATGTTTATCACTTGGCAAGAATGTGTGGCCAGGCACCAGAAATGTATGTTTTATTTCATCAAACTTTCCAGTATGTACCAAAATGTAATACAGAATAATGATGACTATATTCTTATTTTGCGAAGAATCAGTATTTTGATATGTTTTGTGTTAATTGGTTGTCAGCCAAAATTATTAGGATGCATGAGCCTATTTAACAAGATTCCATAGAAGCAATGTTTTCTTTCCAAATACACATGATACCATATTCTTCATTGCAGACATAAACAGCTAGGTTACACATCCACAAGTGCCCGAGATAGAACACTTTTCCGTAGGTATTTTAGGTAAAGATAAAACGGGCCCTAAATCGTATGTGATAACTAAGTATTCATAAGTATGATTGTTACAGCCTTTTCCGGTATCATTAAGAGTGCTGTATACTTGTTCTGCTTTTATTTGATGAAACCTAACTGTGTAAGGGACATCATCCTCATCCGTACCCCTCCACTCATCGCATACTGCGCAGGTGCCTTGACTCAAATGATAAAGTTTTCATTCAAAACATGTAAGTAGTAGGGCAAAGCGGCTCCCACAGAGGGCCAATCAGAGGCAGCGGAGCGGGTCACGTGAATCATGACTCAGCAGCGCGGGAAATGTTAATTCTACGGGAGGTCATTGACCCCTAGTAGTGTACCTAGGCCGATTCCAACTCCGCGGTTATTAACCCGAGGTCATTAACCCCTAGTATAGTAGTAGAGCAATGACTATTTGCGGATTTTGCATAAGAGAGCTTGCTTAACCTCACAGTCGCCACCTTCAGGGGCGGCCATTGGCGATTGCACAAGATGGCGGCTATACATGTGCTCTTATAGAGAAAGGTGATGGTTATGGGCGGCTGCTCTCATGAGATGACTTAATGGCTCTTGCGCAAGATGGCGGCTATACCCATTCACTTATGGAGACAGCTGGCTGAGGGGCCTACTACACAAGATGCCGGCTATAAACAGGCTTGTATGGAGAAAGTTAGCTTAGAGGCTACTACACAAGATGGCGGCTGCTCTCATGAGACGGCTTAAGGGCACTTGTGCAAGATGGCGGCTATACAAAGGCTCTTATGGAGAAAGCTGGCTGAGGGGTCTACTAAAGAAGATGGCGGCTATACAGAAGGTTATATGGAGAAAGCTAGCTTAGAGCCTACTACGCAAGGTGGCGGCTGCTCTTATGGGACGGTTTAAGGGCGCTTGCACAAAATGGCGGCTATACACAGGCTCTTATGCAGAAAGCCGGCTGAGGGGGCCTACTGCGCAAGATTATGGCTATTCACAGGTTTTTATGACAAAAGCTAGCTTAGAGGCTATTGCACAAGATGGCGGCTATACATAGGCTGTTATACCTCCTCCCCCTCTTCCTGCTCCTCCTCCCCTGTCGAGGCATAGCTTTATGTCTCTATCGAACAAGTTTAAACATGCAATACTATAACGACGCGACCTTATGCTTAAGGCTAGAGTGAGCACGTGCTATTATTCAGTTTTTAACCTGCAGCGATGACGTCATCATAGTTATGCATGTTTAGACTTGTTCGTTAGGATGATTACTTACTGACTGAAGGCTTTATAGATAATCTAAGTAAGAATTTTTCTTTAGTCTCCGAGATACAGTGATAGAGAGTAGAGCGCTTTATTCAAGCATGACTAGAACATGAATAGTTGATGAAAAAGGCTTGAAAGTAAACGGCAACAAATTTGTGTTTAAAGTGGCTGTGTTGGATTGCAGTGTGTTGTGGGCACCAAAACTTGTTAGTTTAGTATTTTTTCCACCTTTCCCGTACTGTTTGCAAACAGATTAAAATAAAAAGCAGACTCAATGGATCGAAAAACCTTTAGGTTTACAGTGGGAAGAAGAAGGAATACCTTACCAATTTCTATCTTCAATCATGAACGCACATTTGTCAAGAGCAGAACTTATTTTTGTAAAGGGTTGTGAAAAGAAGGAATGGTTGCATTATTATCTACCATCAACGTGTGAAATTATCGACGTGCATGAATTAGGGTGTCCATCATTTAAAACTCTTCTGAATGAGCATAGTAGAGAAACAAGTAAACAGTCTTTACAACATGTGTCCATGCTCTTTGATTGGTTGTGTTGCAGTGCATGCTGGGAGGTGAACAACGTATGTAAATTGCAGTGTCAAAATAACTTTAGTGTGAAAGAAACATTTGTAGAGTAAAGACATCATGCCATATCTAAACGATACTGAGTGTAACGCAGTTGAATAGGCAATCGTAAAGTTTTATGCATGCAAAAAGAAACTAAACACTTATACTGAAGAAGAGATAAATGCATTACCAAAGGCATTTTATAATGTAGCTGCGAATGCTGTAAAGAAGATCTGGGATAAGTTGCCTCGTGAGTGGACTCAAGATCCTGTTTTGTCAGAGCTTCAAACGTGTAGTTTTTATCATGAACAAGTGAGTTTAAATAGGAGACCTTCTGTGAGAGAGTGTCGTACATGTCAACTCGTTAAACTGTATTACGAACCTAAAACAAACGTGTTGTCATCGCTTATGAACACTTACCATGGCTGCGAAAAGAGTAAACAAGTTGTCGCAGAAATAAGTGAAGAAACGTGCTGGGAGAAAGGTGAGGAAGCATCCCGGGCAAGGGCTCATCAATAAAGTGATTCATCTTCTTCCCTCTGAGCTTCATCTTCCTGGTTATCAGTACTGCGGCCCTAGAACACGACTTGACGTTCGATTCGCACGTGGTGTTCCTGGTATTAATGTGTTAGATGCTGCCTGCAAAGAGCATGACATTGCTCATGCACAAAGCAATCCTAAACTAAGACGTGGTATGCTGCGTGTTTCGTCACCTAGTGTTTCAGTTGCTGAGAAGATAGCAGCACTTCTTGTTGCCGGTGCAATAAAAGGAAAACTGTTACTAGGTAGTGGCAAGTACAGTAAAATAAAGAAAGGATAAAACAGATTTACTTGAAGAAAAAATGTATATATTCTAAAATAAATATGAATTGTCAAAACATATTATAAGTGTTGTTTAATATTAATCCTATCCTAGAGCATGTAATAAATAATCTAATACTAGTAATGTTGTTGTGTATTAACTTAGAAGAAAGGAGAGGTAGAGTATTGAGAATTAAAAAAACATACAAGATTTAAAGTACATCCTCTTTGTTAATCCATGAATTAAAGCTGTTATTAAAAGCAAGCCATTTAACATACTACAACTTATTCCCACTACTTCGAATAAAACGTTCAATTAAATAGTGATCAGGATATTTTGTTTCCTGCCGTTCTTCGATGTAGAATCCTCCCTCAATAGGCTGTCGTCTGAGATCGCGAAGTAAATACGTAAGTGGATTAGTAAGCTTAACACTCCTGATTTGAAATAGTTCAGTGCTCCAGTAGGGAGTGTATCCTTTTGCAAAGATAGACTTGTGTTTGCTGATGCGAACAAAATCACCTTCTTTAAAATGATAGCGGCGCGGATCAGCTGCTTTAATTACTAAATGAATAGCATCTAGGCGAGGTGTATTCCTTGTAACAAGACGTGGCTTTGTCTCGATAGTGCGATGAGGTGTATCGTTGTAGGTAGATGCAAGTCTAGGTAACAGATCAATCCAGCGATATGAATCTTGTGCTGTAAATTCTTGCCACATCATTGTTTTGAGTGTACGATTAAAGTGTTCTACAACACTTGCCTTGAGATTGCTGAACGTAGAGTAGTGTTGAATGCCAAGTAACTTGAGGTGAGAAGAAAAATTCTTGTAAAACTCTTTACCTTGACCGGTTTGAAGAAGCCTTGGGCAGCGTTTCGATTCTTCGACAATATGTTTAAATGCGTCTTTGACTTGAACCGCTGTCTTAGAACGCATAGGTTGTGTAAAAGCAAACGTCGAGTGCACATCGATAACAGTAAAATATACTTATACCCCTTATTGCTAGAGGCATATGGAATCATTTCTACTAAGTCTGCTTGCTAGAGATCATCTTTTCCTCGTGTAATAGCGCGTCTGCGATAGTATGTGCGACGTGCTGATTTATGTAACTCATGTGCGATGTTTACCTTTACAGGTGGGATTTTATCTTGGCGACCGATTACACAATAATACCGGCATGTTTCTAGAATTTCTGATTCGTGACCTGTGTGACCAGCATCTTGTGATGCTCTTAGAAGTTGTAATCGTTGAACGAGTTATCTTGGATCATTCCAGTATCTTACGTCCACATACGGCAACAAAGGCTTGTAGATAACATTAAGCCCACGTGCAGTCTAGAACACCTTAGAAATTAACTCACGATACTTGTAACTCTTATTTGCATTTACAGCTTCTGTTCTCTTGTAATTACGTCGTGTTGCGTCAGTAGCAATAAGTATTGCTTTAATTTGTTAAGGTCATCTTGTAAAGTTATATCCTTGTCAGGTATTCGTCAGAAAAGAAGTTCTGAGAGTCCTTTCGTAGGTTTATATGTAACACTCCTTTTACAAAATCTTCCTTGCTATTCATCTTATCATTTGAATTTCCTATCCAGAAACAGCCGTCTTCGTAGCAAATGTCGTATATAGTGTCAGTTTGTGCTGTAAAGAATTTTTCTATATATAAGGTGCAAAGAGAGATCCATAGGTATCTTGAATAAAAGTTCAAATCAAAAATCTCTTTATTTGCAAGTGAGGTGTCTTACCTCAGTGACAAATGGTACACGAAAATACATTATTGTCAAGCACTGAATTTTAAATTAATAAGAGAAGAAGAAAATTTTCCTAGAATACAATATTATACAATTTACGCTAACAATTTTTCTATTAAACACGCAGCTCAAATTTAATAAATTGATATTATTTTCAAAATCTACTTATAATATATCCTGTACTTACAAACACAGTCAACTCATACACAGTATGTGGAATTACTTCAAATAATACTATATAACTGGTATAAGATTAACATTTACATTGCACTTATTTACTTATTTATTTCTTACCCATATTGGAACCTAAGTATTATAAGGACCTGGTACGTCTTAACCAGACCCCCATTTGCCACCACTTTTCAGAGTTCCTGAAGGGCCTCCACAGCTACCGTAGCGGGCCCAGCACCCTCGAAGTCCCAACTGTACTTCACCACTACAGGCAGTCTCCTGCTTCTATTCTTCTTTATGCTTCTGTTCTCCATGCTTATCTTTATTATATAATGTTTGCATAGAACTTGAAGTAGACTGCGGCAATGAAGTAGAATAGAATAATTCTTTGAGTGCCGAAAGCCTTTGATAGAGTGGAAGCTGGAATATTATTAAAGAAATTGGAGGGAATAGGATTGGACGTAAGGGTTATACGTATCGAAAGATCTATGGCTATGCAATCCAACTGGCCTCTTTAATCCAACTGATCTGATATATCCTGCTGAAATCCCACCAGTTGTGCCTCACAAGAATTTCTTTTCTAAATCCATACTGGCTCCTCATGAACCAAATTTTTATCATCACATATCCCTCTGACGTATTTTGCTATTAAACTCTCTAGTATTTTACAAATTATGCTGGTCGGGCTGATTGGTCTGTAGTTCTCCGGTTTCCTTTTATCACCCTTTCCTTTGTAAATTGGTATTATTAGAGATTCCGTCCATTCCTTTGGTATTACACTATAATTTGTGACAGAGTCAAAGATAAATTTTAAATAAGGCACTATGTACCACCCCATTGTCTTTAACACCTCCCCAGTAATTTGATCACCTCTTGCTGCTTTTTCTTGCTGAAGCAGTTGGATTTCTCTGAAAATATCTTAATTTGTGAACGAGAAGCTTCTTGTTTCCCGATGAGTCTCTCCCTCTCTATCTTCTGTTTCGGTTTCCAACTCCAGACAATCTTCGGCAAATTCCTACAATTGTGGGAGAAGGGGTGAACACTATTTAACAAATACACCAAATACCAAGAAAGCAAATCTATTTAGTAGGGAATTCAGAGATTCATTAGAAGATTGCCGAAAGTGGTGTACCTAGTTGCGTTTTTAAAAATAAATCCTTATCTGCTTGAATACGTTTAAGCTCTTTAAATTTCCGTCGAATATTGTTTCGAGCATGTATTATATATTTTATAATCTCCTTGCTAGATGTTAACATGATGATGGTTTTTGATTAAGTAGTCACTGTAATTCGGTGCTAATGCATATAAGATGATCGAAACCCATGAGATATCGCCCATTCTGAACATCACTTTCTTTATCAATAACTGAAAAGATGTAACGATGTGATGACCAACATGTAGCACACATAAATTTAAAGTCGTTGAATGTCATATCAGTGTTAACATGATCGTCGTACACATGTCGTATGTTGCGCTCTTCTTTCGTTTTGGATTCCTAATATATGAATACAGATTCTTCCATTTCCCTTTGTAGTCATTACCGTCTTGAAGTATGCCATTCATATAATTCTCTTTTGCTTCCTTTCTCACTCTATTCAGTTCCATCATTAGCTGTTTTCTACTTTCTCTACTCTTTGATTTTCCTGTTTACTAATCTATATTTTCTTTTTAATTTTCTTATTTCCCTTGTATAATATATAGGGTCTGATGTCATTTTACCTTTCGTAACAGGCACAAATCTATTCTCGCCTTCACAGTTGATTCCTTTAAATTTAGCCCAAAGTGTATCCACATTACTCCCTTCGCTTATCCAACAACTGAATTGTGATTTAAGGTAAGTCCCAAATTCATCAACTTTACTTTTACTGTACAATTTCTTGTCTTGTGTGACCATCTTATTAAGCCTTTTTACCAGTCCTACATCCATTATTACAGCCTTTCACTGTTAGTCATTACGTGCCTTATGGTTACCTACTCCTTCAACTGATTACGATACCCTAGCGTGCATTGAACGTTTGCACCTGGTTATTATTGTAAACAATATCTGCACAGTTTAAGAAATAACGTATGAGCTCAAATGGAGGAGGTAAGACTCCATAGTTATGGAAATATCATACCTTAGATTTATGTTTTACATAGGCAACGTATTGACTTCCAGGTCCGCGACTGTTGTCTAAGTTATTTACGGCATTTTCACGTTCACGTGGGGACGCAGGTAGTTAATCGCGCATATACACACCTCGAAAATAACTAATTCCTAGTTGTTCAGCAAACGTAAACCTTCTTCGTGCGTCAGAGCTCGATGTGGCAGTGAATTCAGTAGACGTTTTTTTGGAGATATGTAGATGCCAAGCCCTTTTCTGTATGGTGCTAGCTCATGTGTACGCCTTTGCCTCGTACCTGTCACATACTTCCCCGTTGAGCTCTTCATAGAAAATTTCTGATAATAATAATAATAATAATAATAATAGTAATAGTAATAATAATAATATTATTTGCTTTATGTCCCACTGACTTCATTTTTATGATTTTTGGAGACGCTGTGTTCCTGGAATTTTGTCCCACAAGAGTTCTTCTACGTGCCTGTAAATCTACCGACACGAGGCTGATGTATTTGAGCACCTTCATATGCCACTGGACTGTTCCAGGATCGAACCTAGCAAGTTGCGCTCAGAAGGGCAGCCTTCCGAGCTACTTACTCGTCAAGAGCAAATAATAAACTAACCGTTACTTCTTCTTTCGTTTAATGTGTATATATATATATATATATACACATATATATATATGTTTCTAGAATTTCTGATTCGTGACCTGTGTGACCAGCATCTTGTGATGCTCTTAGAAGTTGTAATCGTTGAACGAGTTATCTTGGATCATTCCAGTATCTTACGTCCACATACGGCAACAAAGGCAACTAAGTTATTTACGGCATTTTCACGTTCACGTGGGGACGCAGGTAGTTAATCGCGCATATACACACCTCGAAAATAACTAATTCCTAGTTGTTCAGCGAATGTACCCGTGCTTCGCTACGGTATTCTACATTGTATTCGGATATCGAAGTAAATAGTGTACATGCAGTAAATAAGATTGTTTTCATTCATATCACTGTTATCACTAAAATTATCTTCGTTGATATATTATTCACTCATTAAAAATTCACCTGCTCCCTACTCAAGGATTCTGTGTCACTTTTTTCGCCCATATGCAGCTCAGTTTCAATTTACGCGATATTCAATCCCGCCATCAAATTATCTTCGTTGATATATTATTCACTCATTAAAAATTCACGGCATTTTCACGTTCACGTGGGGACGCAGGTAGTTAATCGCGCATATACACACCTCGAAAATAACTAATTCCTAGTTGTTCAGCAAACGTAAACCTTCTTCGTGCGTCAGAGCTCGATGTGGCAGTGAATTCTGCATTGGAGAAGGACCCCATTCCTACTGCCAGTCAAAGTCGGTGTGGGGAGTACTGATTACAATAGCAGACCCACCCTTTCTCGATCGCTACAAATCGACATCAGTGAATATATATAGATCGACATACGAAAGTATATGCGATCGCTACAAATCGACATCAGTGAATATATATAGATCGACATACGAAAGTATATGCGTGTTTACAATATTGAAGACCTTCATTTACAGATTAACAGATAAGGAATCTGCTCCATGTAAAACACCTTTTCGGCTATGTCCGAGAAAGAGCATGGGGAGGTCCCCGTAGGTTGTTTCCAATGTAAAGTGTTTGTTAAGGATTTGTGATATAACGGCAGGCTCACTTGCCTACTGGCATTCACAATCGAGTTGGGAAGTTTACATTAGAATCACAGGCCCCATTGCCTACTACGCGGACAGAATCGATTTGGGGAGTTTTCGTTAAAATGGCAGCCCCCCTTTCCTACTTCCAGACAGATTACAGTTGAGGAGTTTTTATTATAATGGCACGCAATTACCCTACTATCACTCGAAATTGAGTTGTGCAGTTATCATTATAATGTCAGGCCCATTTTCCTACTTCGAGCCAGCTTACTGCCAGTCACACCAAGTTGGCGAGTTTCCATCAAAATAGAAGGCCACTATGCCTAATGCCAGTCACATTTTAGATGAGGACATTTCCTTATAATGGCGGGCACCCTTGCCTACTGCCAAACACAATCGGGTAGGGCAGTTTTAAACAAAACTGCATGCTCACTTGCCTTCTGCAAGTCAAATCGAGAAGTGAACTATTCATTACAATTGTAGACCTTCCTTACTAATGCCAGTTACACAGGAGTTGGAGAAGGACCCCATTCCTACTGCCAGTCAAAGTCGATGTGGGGAGTACTGATTACAATAGCAGACCCACCCTTTCTCGATCGCTACAAATCGACATCAGTGAATATATATAGATCGACATACGAAAGTATATGCGTGTTTACAATATTGAAGACCTTCATTTACAGATTAACTGCTACTAAACGTACGTCATATCGACAAAGGATTATACCATAAAACACGCCGGATTTAGTGGCCTAAATGGCTGGTCCTATGATATGTCATCTATTCTTGGGTCAGATTGAGTTAGAAACGTGGAACAAGGTAACGTTTTTGTAAGATTATCTCACATTACATTACTTTTCGGATAATTACGTGACAGCTACATACATAGCATTTGGCTCACATATGGCTACTGGGTGGGCCAATTTTCGTGAAGAGTTTGATGATTCTGTATTTCATATAAGTAATCGAAAGTATGAATTATGCATGCGAATATTCCAAATTGACTTAACATCGATTGATAGAGAAAAATCAAACGTAAAAGGGATACAGATACGGCAAAAATTCATAAGACCAAGGTTGTAGATCATTCCAAATTGAACGGAGATTGTGCAATCTGTTATGTGATAGGAATTTCCGAAGGTCTGAACCATCATTAAAATTGCCTACATATTTCGATATTCTTCGGGGATAAAAAGTGAAAAATTTAATGATCTTGGATGTTTTCCGTTCGTTACAGGCTAAAACGTATAATTTTGTCAAATTTCAATTATCTTCTTTTTCTTCTGGCAGATTATGCCGAAATCTGGATTTTGGGCGAGGCGGGAAAAAATTAGGACTTTCAGGAAACTAAACCAAAAATTATGGAGATGGTCATTATTACCCTTTAAACGGAAAGCTGTACGAAAATTTCGCCAAAATAGTCAGTGTAGAGGCACACAGTCGTTACAATTTGATTTATATAGATAAGGAATCTGCTCCATGTAAAACACCTTTTCGGCTATGTCCGCTGGACTTAACCTGCAAAAGTGACCATTCATGATATCTCCCTTATTAATCCTCCTGACGAAAAAATGCACATGAAAAAAGGTTTAGAGGTGGAATTCCATCACGTTTGGTCGATTTCCAGTCAGGTTGGTCTTGTTCTGTATATATTGTGGAAGAGTAAAATAACCATTTCGGTTCCCTATAAACCGCCAGTCCATTCCGGATCATGAAATGTTATTTACGTTTAAAACCTACTTTTGGACAGGTGGATGCTAAATATAAATTTTGGTTCGAATGTCTTCAGTAGTTTTCAAGTTGTATGGAATACGCTTTACACCCACCCGCTCGTGAGTTAAGTCCGATGGGATTTGTACAGAAAAACGGTCCGTTAATGATATCTCCCTTATTAATCCTCGTATCGAAATGATGCACATGAGAAAAAAGGTTTAGAAATTAATTTCTACCAAGGCAGGTAGATTTAAATTAACGTTGGTTGTGTATATTTTGTGGAAGTGCAAAATCACTGTTTCGGTTTCGTATAAACCCCCAGTCAGTTCTGGGATTTAGAAACAATATTTGCCCTAAAACCTATAAGGGACAGGTGTATTCTAAGTATGAGTCTTTGTGGAAATACATCCAGTAGTTTGAAGCACTCGCGTACATACGGCGTAATTAAGGAAGAAAATAATACAGTTAAGGAAGTTGAAAGTAATAGAAATGGATTATAACTGAGGAAAGCCGGATAACGACAAATATGTAAATGCCAAGTTAATGTATTGGAAAATCAAATGCCCCTCAATAAATTATGCTAATGTGAGTTATGGATATAATAAAGCGGTAGCAGAGGAGAAATTTAGGTCCAGTGATTCCTAGGTAAACAAATAATAAGAAGATGACTAATGGTGTTATTACTTAATCTATTCGAGGGCGGTTATAACATCCAACTATATTCCGCCAATATCCCGCAGATAGGCCGATTGGCGCCTCTCTTGCCTTCTACCCAAGGAACAACCACGAATTTAAAAGCATGATGAGGAAAATGGCAATACGTTACTTCCCTGCTGGCATGCAGTCAGAGACGTTGCCATGGTAACCTGTAGGCTCGTTGTCGGTCTGTCGGTCACTCAATGCAGAGCATGATACGAGCGGAAAATTGTAAATTTCTCCGTCATGTGAAGAGTAAGGTAAATTATGAACATAACGAAAGTTGTTTATAATGAAGAGACGTTTCACGTACGGTAAACGAAGTTTACAGAAAATCAATAGTATAAGAGAAAACGGTGGAAAACCAGTATATTCAAAGGTTTTAAAATGTTATGCATATTGAAACCTTCCCCGGTATGAGTATACTCTAAATATGAAGTTTGGTTGAGATCTATCCAGCCGTTTCGACGTGATGGTGGAAAAACCATTCTGGTTTTCCTATAAACCCCCGTCTATTCAAAGATTTTAAAATGATATGCATATCGAAACCTTCCCCGGGATGGGTATACTCTAAATATGAAGTTTGGTTGAGATCTATCCAGCTGTTTCGACGTGATGGTGGAAAAACCATTCTGGTTTTCCTATAAACTCCCCGTTTATTCAAATATTATAAAATGATATGCATATCGAAACCTTTCCCGGGATGAGTATACTCTAAATATGAAGTTTGGTTGAGATCTATCCAACTGTTTCGACGTGATGGTGGAAAAACCATTCTGGTTTTCCTCTAAACCCCCCGTGTATTCAAAGATGTTAAAATGATATGCATATCGAAACCTTCCCCTGGATGAGTATACTCTAAATATGAAGTTTGGTTGAGATCTATCCAGCCGTTTCGACGTGATGGTGGAACAGACAAACAGACAAACAGACAGACTAACAGACAAACAGACAAACAAACAGACACGAAACGTAAAAACCACCGATTCGGTCTTGAGTTGACCTAAAACGGATAAATATCTGAAAAATTGGCAAAACAAAAGAAATTACAGACAGCGGACCCCCTACAATTTTATTTATATAGATATATTACTATTGCCTACTTTATTATTCAGTTATCATGAAGATCATAAAGCAGCAAGACACACTACCTGCTAGTGACATTGTGCCACACCTCTTACATAGTTCTAGTACAGGAAAACATCATGGAACGTTGTTTACTTTTACTGTTCGATGCATTATATCAGGGCCATCGGGATCCGGGGAAACAAATATTTTCCTTACACTTATTACTTCTTAAAATGATATACGCGTCGAGAATATTAACGTTTTCGCAAATTCAATCTATCAACCGCGATATACTATTCTACAAACTGTAATACACGATCTCGTTAAAGGTGGAATAAAATATTATGAATTTAATTCACATGAGTAAGTACCATCACCGGACGATGTGCTTCCTAATTCTCTTATGATCTTTTACGATGTCGCGACAGAACAGCAAAACGTTATTCTTGAATTACTTAGTATGGTTCGACATATTCCAGTAATGGACGAACCACACTTAAGTAACTTTTCTCTTTTAATCGTTTGTTGCATCCTTTAAGTAGCCTCATTGTGAAATGTAACAATCTGTATGCTTTCCCAGCAATGTCATAAACATGACTCTTCCAGTGAAAATTACTTTCAAATCTCACACCTAAGTATCTGCACATGACATCTTTTGGGATAACTACCTCATCCAAAGTATATTCAAATTCGGTTTTAAAGCTCCTGTTTGTAAATGTTCTAACAGTTGATTTTCCTCCATTAACCTTCAGATTATTTTCTTCAGCCCATTTTTGGGTACGCTCAACGTCCCTTTGCAATTCTGAACAATCCGCAATGTCATTTATTTATTTGCCTATAAACGAAAATTATGTCATCTGCATACAATCTTATTTTTGATGTTATATTTTTCCCTAAATCATTTGCGTATATTAAGAAACATAACGGACCGATTATACTACTCTGTGCAATTCCCTTCCAAACATTCTCTGCCTGTGATACATTATTTCCTACTTTGACTTTCTGAACCCTTGAATTTAGATATATTCTTATCCAACGTATCGAAAGAGCACATTAACATTTGCGTTGTAGCGTATCAACTGCTTAGGCTCACGAGAATAGGTTTGGCATATATAGACACAATCAACATATTTATGAGGAAGAGAAGAAGCAATGTATAGATCAAGAAGAGGATAAAGAAGAAGAGGATAAGCAAGAAGATTTTAACGATATTACACCACCTAAGCGTGTTGAGTCCTTAACTAAAGATGTTATTGCTGAAACACCTACTACATCGACACAAGATCTACCATCTTTATCTGAGGTTATGTCACGCTAGGGTTTCGTTCTCTACTATCTGGGTTTGATACAAGAACATAAGATATAATCGTCCTCAGCATTAGTGTGAAAGAACGTTTGCTGTACTTGGAGAAGGACCTGAAACAACCGTCTATTTTAATCCACCCATCGAACTTGGATATCAGCTATATAGTCTTGGACTAGTATCGTTTGAAAGCTACAATAAAAGCTATAATATGCGTGATGGTGTAAACAAGTTCTATTACGGTGAGTATGTGCTAACGCTACCATCATGCAGTTATTCAGTAGAAGATATTCATGACTATATTGAAAGTACGTTTATTGATCAGTTTGGAGAAGAGAGATTTAGTAATCATAATTGTTCCGAGGTATCTGTGGAACAGCAGAGGTGAAAGAAGGTGCGGGGGTGAACAGGTCTCAAAATACGAAATTAAAGTTAAGATAAAATTTAACAAGGTTATATTTTCTTTAAAAAATTAAGAAATAACAAATAGCACAGGTACTCAGTAGCCGAAACACAATTCGAAAATGTACAATTACAATGATTACAGGATTTGGGCTCCGAGAGCCAGACACCTAATTCTTGAGCAATGAGCCCAACCTTACGCTATACAAGTTTCAACAAAGTGGCAGAAGACCCCAATCATGCCCAGGAGATCTTGCCCCCAATTACACAGTAAAGCCTCCTCGAGGCACGTATAAACAAATTTTAAGAAAGAGCGACCCGCTCTTAAGTTCAAGCCTATCAAAGGCCACACCAAATTCCACCTTCAAGCTGTCCTCCAAGGACACATACACAGGGGTAAAAATACCCAACCTACTGAGGCCTATTTAGAGAAGAAACAGAAATATTACATGGCCTCTAAAATACCAACTTGAGAGGAGGCGTTCTTGCACTCTTAATACACTTTATATAAAACCTACTTGGCACTAGGCCGTTACAGCAAGGGCTAATCCCACACTAAAGAGGTGACTTTTAGAGGAAACAATTTACATTACGTTAAGGAAGAAACGGTTGTGAAAATAAGTTCACCTCAATGCAATATGAGTGGGAGCTCGAGAGGGTTAAGCACTCTCTATCCCAATATATAGTTTAAAAGATAGAAGAGATACTAAGTGTCTTTACATTTTAGGGGAAATGTTACATGGTGGAAAGGCTTCGGACCTGCCCCGAGAGTTAAACTGCTGAGCTGACAAGAAAAGAAGTTATTAAACGGCCATTACCTGATGGCTGAACAGCAGCCCGAAGAAAGAGGCGCTTCCCGCCCCCTGCTACGTACTTTACACACTGATAGATGTTACTGAAGTGGCGCGGAGACCCGAAAATCAGCAGTTCATATACTCTCGCGGAAAGTTCGAGGCGTTTCAAGAATGAGAACACCCTCCCACAAGAATTTTATTGGCTAGGGTTAAGCAACATATCCAAGATGAAGAAGATACACCTGATTGGTCATAAATTAATTAAAGAAATTCGGGATTGGCTAAATTCAAACCTGTCGGAAAGAAGGGGTTAATATTGCCAATATAAACAATAACTGAATGAAATTTAACGAAGAACAAACTTATGAACACTAAATTTCTTCAAAAACATAGTTCTTTTATTTCGCACTAGGGTGTGTAATTGTAGTTCTTCAGTAGTGCCATCTGGAAGAGAATGTCCACACTTCTTACTACAGGCAAAACAAAAATACATCGAAAACGACCCAGTTCAGAAACTTCAAAATTTACAAGTAGTGACATCTTCTGAGAAACTAGGAAATTAACACAGTAGATAAAGCTCAGACTTCCTCCAGTAGAGGAGTTTCAACTGGCGCAAAGTTTGAATTAGCGGCGTGGAGGTGTACCACCCGGTACAGACCTCCCCCCCCCCAAAAGTTCCTCCAAGGGGTAACACAGAAGAAAATAAGGTACAAGTTATGATGTTGATATAGAAGTTAATTGCAGAAATATTTATAAAAATTTTCTAAATTTGGTTTGATTCAGTTTCAGAATTCTTTGATTACTATTGATGTAATGTCTTTGTACTTGTACAGGTTGAATTCAGAAGGAAACATTTAGTATTTAAAGTTGAGGAAAAATTTTCTAAGTCCACCAGATATTGCAGTTGGGTTCAAAACTGTAGTAATTGTTGATGTTAAATGCCCATGTAGCTGATTACATATATCCATGGTTGATTAAAGTTTATAACATTTTTGTGACACTACTCTTTAGTCGGAACAAAAATGAAATGTCGTGTGGCTTTTAGTGCCGGGATATCCCTGAACGGGTTCGGCTCGCCAGGTGCAGGTCAAGTTAGACGGCCAGACCGGCCGCTGCTGCTTGTGTCCAGAGGAGGCCGCTCGGACCCCTCAAGTACCCTGAGATACCGCTCGCCCGCACTATGAGAGGAGTAGTGGAGTTGAAGCACGCCGCACCCGCGGCGAACATGCAGGTCGCGGGCCAGTTTCATGTTGTGCGCCGCACATCAGCCTTGGCCGGGAGGAGGACTCCGGCTCGCCGTACACTGGTTGGCCTCACTGGAGAAGGGCGGTCCCGTACCCTGCCTCAGTAGCGGTACGGCGTTGCGCTGCTGCGGGGGCACTGAAACATTAAAGCTCGGCGGCAGAATTTTGTTGGACCAGAATGATTTTAGGGTACATTCTTGTTGGTGGAACTGAGGGGCCAGCGGCGTAGAAATATTTATTTAATTTGAAAGCCACCGTGGGTAGTTGGGCAGGAGACGGGAGCGTGGTAATGGCCGTGATAAGGACAGGATGGCAGTTTAACTGGTCGGGGAAGGTTTACAATAAAGGGTTACCCACAAAGGAAACAGATTCCAAGGGCAGAAGGCCTTAAAAGTGAAACCCCTCAAACAAAAATATAACCTTCATATTTCTTTCAAAATTATATGAAGCAAGTTAACCCAGAAATTACACCGGTTTCACCTGTGACAGGTGGACCCTAAATATCCTCTCGGTGGCTGGATTGCTTAGCAATAAGGTAACGGGAGTAAGGAGATCGAGAATAGTACACGGCCAATGAAATCTGGGGGCAAGCTTGCCCGCGGGAACAAAATTCTTGACCATCACCTGGTCGCCTACCTTCAAATTGGAGGGTCTCCGTCCACGATCATATCTTTCCCTAACCTTTTCATGAGACACTTTAAGATTGGCTTTAGCCTTCTTCCAAAGATCTTTAATGTTATCGGGATCTATTGTCTCAGGTAGAATGTCACTCAGAAACCAGAGGTTAGAGAGCGGCGTGTTGGGAACAAACTTGAACATCAACGAAGCTGGAGTAAATTTATGTGATCCATGAACCGCCGAGTTCAAAGCAAAGGCTAACCAATGCAGGGACGTGTCCCACCTAGAATGATCTTCATGATGATAGGCAATAAGCGCGGACCTGAGATTACGATTAACCCGTTCAGCCAGAGATGGTTGAGGGTAATAAGCAGAAGTTGTCACATGAGAGTTGGACAGGTCAAAGCAGAATTTACGAAATAGATTAGATGTAAAAGCCTTAGCATTATCAGACACAATATATTGACACGGATCAAAAGAAGCAAAGATAGAATTTAGACAAGTAATGGTGGACTGAGCGGTAGCCAGCTTCGTCGGAAATAACCAGGAAAATCTTGTAAAACCATCTACACATACAAAGATGAACTTGTTGGCATTTCCCTTCGACTGGGGGAAGGGTCCTACATAATCAATATACAGGCGTTCCATAGGGCGCGACGCTTGATGAGAAGACAACAGGCCTACCTTTGTGGACATGGTTGGTTTGCTAAGCTAGCAGGATTTACAAGCCTTTACTAGTTCACGAATTTCACCGTCCATACCCTTCCAGATGAACCATTCACGAATCTTTTCACGAGTTTTAAAGATGCCTAGATGCCCCCTAATGGGGTCTCATGATAGTACGTAAAGATCATAGGTACAAGAACAGCTGGAACTATAACCTTCATCATCTTATCATGCCTCGAAGGGCAACATAAAACACCATTCCTCAGTACATAAGGGACAACATGTTCCCCAGAAGAAAGGGTTTCCATTATCGGAGCCAGCGTCGGATCTTCACGTTGGTATTTCTCAATGTCCCTAAAGAGCATGGGAGCATCTGTTAAGATAGCATTAACCTCAGATAGTATGGACTCGAGAGGTGATGAACTATCGACCGGTTCATGGGTCTCGACGTCGTTGGAAAACATACGGCTGAATCCGCCTGCGACAACATTTTCAGTACCTCTGATATGCCTGACATCGAATTGGAAGGCAGAAATTCGGATGGCCCAACGGGCTATACGACCAGTACGACGGGGCCTACCTGAGACCCAGCTTAAGGCTTGTTTATCCGTCTCCAGGTCGAATTTGACATGTTCCAGATAGACGGAACTTTTCTAAGGCAAATAAAACTGCCAAACCTTCGAGCTCATAGATGGAATACTTGGCTTCTTGAGCCGATAGAGTCCTAGATGCATAGGCGATGGGTCGCCTCCCTAGTTCAGTCTCTTGAAGAAGGACTGCAGCTACAGCCGACGACGACGCGTCGGTTTGGACGATGAATTTCTTCGAGAAATCTGGCATAGCAAGGACAGGGGCATTACAGAGAACTAATTTAAGATCTTCAAAAGCGGCTTGTTGAGAAGGTCCCCACTCAAATTTGATGCCTTTCCTACGAAGAAGGTTCAAGTGTGCCGCTCTATTAGCGAAGTTAGGAATAAACTTCCTGAAGAAATTCACCATACCAATGAACCTGGCGATACCTTTGATATCCTTGTGAGGTTTCAAATCACGTATGGCCTGTGTTCTAGAATGATCGACTGCAACACCATCAGGTGACACAATATGCCCTAGGAAAGACATGGAGGGCTTAGCAAAGGCAACCTTGGACAACTTGACAGTTAATCCGGCCTTACGAAGGCGATTGAAAACTTCTCGCAGATGGTCTAGGTGTTCTTCGAAAGTCTCCAAAAATACGACGACATCATCAAGATAGTGATACAAGTACTCAAATTTGATGTCGGAGAAGACCCTATCTAGCAGTCTAGTGAGTACAGCTGCTCCCGTGGGGAGCCCGAAAGGCACGCGGTTGTATTCATACAAATTCCCATCCGTGGCAAAAGCTGTAAGGTGTTTAGACTCTTCGGCTAGGGGAATTTGATTGTAGGCCTGATTCAGGTCCAAGATGGTAAAGAATTTAGCTTAACGGAACCATGAAAAACAAGAATGAAGGTCAGGAAGGGGCACAGATTGTAACACCACCTTCCGATTGAGAGCCCTATAATCAATGACAGGCCTGAAGCCACCTTGGGGTTTCGGGACTAGAAAGATAGGTGAAGAATACGCCGACTTAGAGGGCCTAATAATACCGTCCTTCAACATTTGATCAATAATTTCTTTCAGAGCCTTCATTTTAGGTGGAGATAGCCTATAAGGTGGAAAACGGACAGGAACCGAATCCGTGACCTCAATTTTGTATTCAATAAGGTCAGTAACACCAAGAGTATCGGAGAACACCTCTGGAAACGACTGACACAACTTACGAAAACTATCAGCCTGATCCTCAGGTAGATGTCTAAGGTCTAACAACATCTCATCCTGGGTAGGCGAAATAGAGGAACATGATACACTTTAACAAGGGGATTTTACAATTGGGAGCAAATTTGAATGTGCACGACTTACTCTGAAGGTAGAGCACTAGACCGGTGTAAGAAATGAATTCAGCTCCCAATATAATGGGGCAAGACAAGTGCTTGGCCACAAACAATTTCACTTTCAACGTAAATTTAAAAATACGAATTTTGACATATAAGGAACCTAAAATTTCTAATGGAGAAGAATTAGCCGAAACATATTGAACAGACGATGAACAATAGTCAGGAAGTTTACAAATAGATTTCAATTTCGATTACCATTGAGCCGAAATAATAGAACAAACACTGCCTGAATCTAATAGAGCTGTTATAGGCTCATTATTTAACTCAATTTTGAGAAAAGGTACGAATGCGGGGGAGTCCGCCGCAATCCTAAGACATTCTTGCGGGCATTCAAAAGATGAATTTGAAGACTGAATTTTCCCTGAATTTTCGACCTGTTTACCAGGGGCTGAGCCTTGGAAAGCTGAATTAATCGACTCAGCCGAAGCCGCTAGTCACTTATTATTAGCGACATTGGTGGAAGTTGCACCAGAAGTTGAGCAGGAGGGGGTGCTATTTGAATTTGGGCAATTCTTGGCGATATGTGAGAAAGCCCCACATTTAAAACAACCTTGTGATGAACCAGCTCCATTATTTGCCCTACTAGATTTGACCAATGGACATTTATTGCGAAGATGGTCAGGCGACCCGCAACCATAACATTTACGGGGTGTGACTGGTCGGCGAGGTGGAGGCCGAGGATTACTAAAAGAAGGAGGGGGTTCTTTCGCGACACGCAAGGAATCGGCGTGTCTAACTCCTTCCGGTGAGACGGCCAATGCTTCAAGTTCAGAGAAGGTTTGCGGGCACGCCGCGAAATACAAATATGACCTATAAGATGGTGAAATACCTTCCACAATAGCCTGTACAATCTGATCTTCAGGGAAGTGAAGAGCAAACACCCTAGTATAGAACTTAATATCTTGGATGAAATCTGCCAAGTTTTCATCCAACCGCTGTACACGATAATAGTACTTCTGAATAAGTGAGGACTTTGGCCTAGCCGGAATGAAGTTAGCTAGCAAGTGGGCGTGGAAGTCTTCAATAGATGATTGTTCGGCAATGGCTCTTGCTATTTTGTCTGAGAGAACACCAATTGCATAAGGATAAATTATCTGCAAAATTTGACATGGAGAAAGAGAAAATACAAGAGCATGGTCCTGAAACTCAACTAAAAACCTTAAGAATGAAATTACTTCACTGGTGGTATTAACAGAAAACTTAGAGATACCTCTGAGCAACCTTGCTAATGGATGAGGCAAGCTGCTGAACCCAGGTGACATAGTAGGTAAAGGTTTAAGTGGCAAAGAAGTTAATTCAGAACGTACATTATTCAACGAGGTACGGCGTTCAGACTCGTTGTCCAATGGGGCAGAGATTGTTTGAGCTCCAATGGTTCTCCTATTGACTTCTCCCTTAGGAGACTCTTCCTCGCTACCTACATTCACCGTAGTGGGTTGATCAGTTTTGGGAGGAACTTCCCCAGTTAACAATTGGGTAACCTTACCGGACAATTCAGAAAGAGTTTCAAGAACCACACTAGCTTCCTTCCTCTGAACGTTATTCAACTTCAGAGACAACAGATCGTTAACACTATTAGGAAAATTTAATAACCTGGCTTGCACACGTTTAATTTGATTGGGAGAAGGATCATTTTCTTCAAAAAAGGTAATTACAGATGCCAGCTCAGTAGTATTGTCCGTGATCGTGGAGAGAGAGTCGTCAATTTCTTTCTCTCCAAAAGTGCGGATGGAAATGGGCAAATCAAGGGACTCTCTAAGCTTATTTGTGTCTACCGCAACCGTGCCTCCAGATTGCACATTTCTAATAGTTAATTCATAGATCAACTCCTCCTTGCGCAAATAGTTAAGATGTAGAACATCGCGAGGACCGGGCATGATGACAAAGCAATTTTGAAAACAAACTGAAAAATCAAAAAATTCCAGCAACTGAGAAAATTGTTAGAGTTCGGAAATAAGGCAATGTTTAGCCGTCAAAAGGGGCTAAATTGAGACCCATTAAACCACGCTCTGCTACCACTTGTTCCGAGGTATCTGTGGAACAGCAGAGGTGAAAGAAGGTGCGTTGGTGAACAGGTCTCAAAATACGAAATTAAAGTTAAGATAAAATTTAACAAGGTTATATTTTCTTTTACAGATTAAGAAATAACAAATTGAACAGATACTCAGTAGCCGAAACACAATTCGAAAATGTACAATTACAATGATTACAGGATTTGGGCTCCGTGAGCCAGACACCTAATTCTTGAGCAATGAGCCCAACCTTACGCTATACAAGTTTCAACAAAGGGGCAGAAGACCCCAATCATGCCCAGGAGATCTTGCCCCCAATTACACAGTAAAGCCTCCTCGAAGCACGCATAAACAAATTTTAAGAAAGAGCGACCCGCTCTTAAATTCAAGCCTATCAAAGGCCACACCAAATTCCACCTTCAAGCTGTCCTCCAAGGACACATACACAGGGGTAAAAATACCCAACCTACTGAGGCCTATTTAGAGAAGAAACAGAAATATTACATGGCCTCTAAAATACCAACTTGAGAGGAGGCGTTCTTGCACTCCTAATACACTTTATATAAAACCTACTTGGCACTAGGCCGTTACAGCAAGGGCTAATCCCACACTAAAGAGGTGACTTTTAGAAGGAAACAATTTATATTACGTTAAGGAAGAAACGGTTGTGAAAATAAGTTCACCTCAATGCAATATGAGTGGGAGCTCGAGAGGGTTAAGCACTCTCTATCCCAATATATAGTTTAAAAGATAGAATAGATACTAAGTGTCTTTACATTTTAGGGGAAAAGTTACATGGTGGAAAGGCTTCGGACCTGCCCCGAGAGTTAAACTGCTGAGCTGACAAGAAAAGAAGTTATTAAACGGCCATTACCTGATGGCTGAACAGCTGCCCGAAGAAAGAGGCGCTTCCCGCCCCCTGCTACGTACTTTACACACTGATAGATGTTACTGAAGTGGCGCGGAGACCCGAAAATCAGCAGTTTATATACTCTCGCGGAAAGTTCGAGGCGTTTCAAGAATGAGAACACCCTCCCACAAGAATTTTATTGGCTAGGGTTAAGCAACATATCCAAGTTGAAGAAGATACACCTGATTGGTCATAAATTAATTAAAGAAATTCAGGATTGGCTAAATTCAAACCTGGCGGAAAGAAGGGGTTAATATTGCCAACATAAAAAATAACTGAAAGAAATTTAACAAAGAACAAACTTATGAACACAAAATTTCTTCAAAAACATAGTTCTTTTATTTCGCACTAGGGTGCGTAATTGTAGTTCTTCAGTAGTGCCATCTGGAAGAGAACATCCACACTTCTTACTACAGGAAAAACAAAAATACATCGAAAACGACCCAGTTCAGAAACTTCAAAATTTACAAGGAGTGACATCTTCTGAGAAACTAGAAAATTAACACAGTAGATAAAGTTCAGACTTCCTCCAGTAGAGGAGTTGCAACTGGCGCAAAGTTTGAATTAGCGGCGTGGAGGTGTACCACCCGGTACAATAATTACAAGTTATCAATTTCTGTAAGTATCATTGCACATAAATGTGTTATTCAATCATAATATAAGATTGAATTCAAATCACAACCTGATTCGATTGGTCCATTGCTTGGATTTTCACCAACGGAGCTCCTACCGAACGTGTACTCGTGAAGGTGTAGTTCGAACTGAGCTTCATTCTTATCAACGTCTTACGTTTGGATTAAATAACAATGATGTAATTCACTTTGTTATTAATCAGCAAGATGTAAATACTCTGCCACACGAAGGCTACCTCTATATTGAAGGACGACTAGATAAGTCAGACGGAAGTGGACCAAGCACATCAGAACTAAACAACCATGTTCTAGCTTTTCTTATTTCTGGAGCGCGATATAAAGTAAATGATGTCGAAAAAGACCGAACGAAAAATGTTGGTATTGCAAGTGAAATGAAACTTTACCCTCCCTTTTCTGATGAAGAAAGTAATATTTTGCGGAAGGAAGGATGGTGTCCACAGGTTACTAACAACTGGATGATTAATGAGGATAAGGTATGTTAGCATTGAAACATATTTTTGGCTTCGCAGAAGTCTTTAAGCGTATCATTATCAACGCAATACAAGAGCTTATTCTGATCAGTTCCTGTCGTCGATTTTAGGGATGCATAAGGTATAACTCAACTAAGGATAGTCATCTAGCTAAATACAATCACGACACAGACTGATTTTGAAAACTGTAAATAAATGTTATTAATCATAATTAAGAAAAATGAAGAAATGTAACTAACCCATAATTAGTGAATGTGATGTAAATTTAGACTCAAACCTTTAATGTTACGTCATCACAATATCCAAGAGTATATTTTTTATAAAATAAGATATGTTATCACATCACTGATTAATTCTTAAGATAAATAATGTGTTAAGTAAATCGAAATACTTTTACAATTAATTACAAAATCTGCTACATAAATTCATTAAATACTTGTGTAAATGTACACACCTGCACGGTAATATGGTAATAGTAACCATGTATAAATGTAAATTATTATTATTAATTATTATTATTATTTTATCGAAATGACTTTCCAGTGGGTAACGATACACCAGTAGACCCGAAAATTACACTTCATCTTATATTGTGGAGGATTCCACATATAACATTATCTGATTTCGAACCCATCGTAAATTCAATCACGAAAAAGATAGCTCACAGTTTGATCTCTGAAAATTCAGAAATGTTAGACTATATCGTAAAGAATTACTTATCCCTGCGAAAACATGGAATTAATGCCAAGGATAACTCTCACTTTACAGGAAAATATCACGGACTTGCACATCAATCATGCAACATTTTATATCGTGTCCCTAAATTTATTCCTTGCAGTTTCAGTAACTTGTCAGGCTACAACTCGCATTACATCATTCGCGGGTTTGCGCGATTAAAATCCACAAAGTTCAATGTAATTGCACAAAATCATGAACCTTTCATATCATTCAGTCAACGTGTAGGCGATATTAGCATTCGCTTTTTAGACTCATATAAATGTATTAACTTTTCTCTTGATACGCTTGTCAATACATTCATGAGTATCTTCCAGATCCTGAGTATTTTAAACTTGGTATTAGGAAAGGTATTGTGCCATATGACTACATTGAAAGCTTCCAGACGTTAGAAGAAACATAATTACCTCCACAGTCTGCATTTACAAGTGTATTAAATAAAAGCAGTACACCATCACAAAACATGACATCATATGATGAGCATACAATATTTATTTCAGATGAAGACTAATTGCATGCATGTAATGTGTGGTCAACATTTAATATAAAATCTTTAGGTGAATATGCTGACTTGTATTTAAAAGTAGCCACAAGTTTACTCTGCAATGTGTTTGAAAAGTTCCGTAAAATGCGTTTAGCTAATTATGGATTATACCTTTGCTATTAATGCACGTCTCCCGGTCTTTCATGGGATGCAATGTTAAACTATCCAGGTGTTAGACTTGATCCTTCTACTAATGTTGAACTCGAAATTCGTAGTGGACTTGTTTCGCTTGTTAACAGACGTACAATTGCAAATAATCAATACCTTAACAATTATTATACAGAGAAAGAAGATTCTTATCTTATGTGTTTTGATGTTATTACCTCTACGGGTATGCAATGTTACAGGCTTTGTCCGTGCGTCAAATGAGAAGGAGAGGAAAGGCATCTGTCCGTAAAACTTAGTTAGATCAGGAGAAAGACACAACTAGGTTGATTAAAGGGAAGGGCATCTGACCATAAAACTAAGTCCAAAGAGGGAAGGGCATCTAACCTTAAAACTTGCCCTAACCAGGAGGTCGACAGTACTAGGATGATGATGATGTAGGAGGAAGGACATCTTACCCATAAAACTATATCCGATGAGGAGGAGAGAAGGGTATTTGACCGAAAACTAGGCCCTATAAACTAAATGGCGTCTGTGAGGGTGGAAAGGCATCTTACCGTAAAACTGGGCCCAGTGAGAAAGAGAGGAGGGCATATGACCGTTACACTAGGTCCTGTAAACAAGGAGGGCGGAAGGGCAAAGACTGTAAAACTGGGCCCTGTGGACAAACTGGCGTCTACTAGTGGGGAAGGCAGTCTACGCTTAAAACTAAGCCATATGAGGAGGAAGGAAGGACATCAGACACTAAAACTGGGCCCTGTAAACAAAATGGCGTCTGACAGTAAAACGCGGCCCAAGATGGCGACTGTGTGGTTAGGCCCCACCAAAATGGCGTCTGTGAGAGGGAAAGGCATTACCCTTAAAACTAGGCAGGATGAGGAGGAGGGAAGTGTATCTGACCGTAAAACTGGGCCCAAGATAGCAACTGTGATATTAGGACCCTCCAAAATAGCGCCTGAGGGGAAAAGTGTACCTGGCAGTAAAACTATGCCCGAGATGGCGACTGTGTGGTTAGGTTTCTCCAAAATTGCGTCTAGGTGCAGAGAAGGGCATCTATCCGTAAAAATGTGCCCAATATGGTGACTGTTTGGTTAGGACCCTCCAAAATTACGTCTATAAGCAGGGAAGGCATCTGACCGTAAAACTGGGCCTAAGATGGCGACTGTGTGGTTAGGCCCCTCCACAATGGCGCCTGTGGGGGGAAGGGCTTCTGACCGTAGAACTGGGAACAATATGACGACTATGTGGTTAGGCCCCTCCAAAATGCGCCTGTGAGGGAGAGGGGCATCGAACCGTAAAACTGGGCCCTGTAAGGTTAGGCCTGTCCATAATGGCCACTAAGGAGTGAAGGGCATCTGACGGTGAAACTGGAGCCCGGTCCCTCCTAAGTGGCGACTGTGAGGTTAGGCTTGCTCTCGTACGCAAAATCATGGGGTGAGAAGGGAACATGGGCCACATGAGGATGGAAGGGCATCTGAGCGTAAAACTGGGCGCCGTGTGGTTAGACTCGCTCCCCTACGCAAAAGAGAAGGGCAACACCTCGAAGATGGCGACTGTGTCAGATGAGGAGGGAAGGGCATCTGGCCGTAAAACTGCCCCTCTCCGAAAAGGCGTCTGCGAGGTTAATTCCCTCCAACGTGTCAGATGAGGAGGGAAGGGCATTTCGCCGTAAAACAGGGCCCCCTCCAAAGTATCGTCTGTGAGGTTAGGCCCCTCGAAGAAGGCGTCTCTGAGGTTAGGCTTGCTCTCGTACGCAAAATCTGCGAATACCCATAGCCATACTGTACTACTCAACTAGGGTTGAATGACCTCGGGTCAGAACCTCCTAGGTACACTGCTAGGGGTCAATGACCTCGTGGGTAAATGCTGACACAACACCTTTTGTTTTAGAACCGTTTTTTACCATACTACTCCCGTGTCTCTGTTTTAATCGAACGTGCTCTACAGAGTGTCGACATGTTGCATTGGCCTGCCGATCCCCAATCGGGCACCTATGGGACATCATTGGACGACAACTCCAGCGTCATCCACAACCGGCAATATCCTTCCCTTTATTGGCCGACCAGGTGCAACAGACATGGAACTCCATCCCATAAGTTGACTTCCGGCATCTGTACGACACAATGCATGCACGTTTGCATGCCTGCATTCAACAGTCAGGCGATTACACCGGTTATTAATGGAGTAGCATGGCGCGTTTGCGATCGGTTTTCTCACGCGTATATTAACCTGTAGTCTTGTACCTTTAGTCAATTAAATATATTACCTCGGCAAATATATTGCCAAACTTTCCGTATTCTAAATTCCTTATTTCATAGTCTTTGAATATTTTTTCCGCCAGTAAGGTATTGTCTTCAATATTCCCTGTTTAAAATGGGGCTCATAGCGTTTTTGAGTGCTTTAAGTAACCAGTAGAATATATTTTTCCTTTGAAGGTTAAAATATTGATTCCAAGTGTATTGTAGTCTTAAAACTATGATGTAAATGATATTTTATCATATGGAATAATTAAGGAATGGTGACGTACACAAGTTATAGAGGCTAATAATAATGAACATGAGTGAGATGTGTTTAAGTTTTGCTGATAATTTTCTGCGTAATACTTCGTATAGTGTTTATGACGACTTCTGCATTGAACCTGATGCATATTGAAACACGATCATCTTACAGTTTTTGCCAATTTTGCACAACCGTCAACTTCCAGGAGTGACATTGCAGAAAGCGTAGACTTACCTTTCCGATACGCTATTTGTCCCATGTCATTCTTTGAGAAAGAAACCATGGAGAGTACATTATGGAAATAGAATGCCCATGAAAGCTCTGAAGATAAGTTGTTGATCCCGGAAAGCGTTCCATGATTATTCCCGGTATAAAATTTTCCTTCTATTTTTAATCCTCTTTTTAGTGAATGTTAAGAGATAAGATTATTACCTAGACAAACAAATACAGGCTGAAAATAATATGCATGTTTATGTAACAAGTTTATCATAAATCATGGTTATGTTGACTGAAGTCGGTCCTTCCATTTGTTTACTAGAGTCAGTGAAAATAGTTAAATGAAAATTTATCTGATCCCGCACACTTTCCCTTCGGAGAGTAGCAACATGTAACAATAATTTAATATTTAACTTTATGGTATCAACGTGAATTTTCTGCTCGCCAGGTTACTGTTCTTGTCTGCTGCTAATGGGTCGCGAATCTTTATAGCAACGTAAATGCATTCTCTGATATGTTTAGCGTTGATAGTATTATGCAATACGTCACTGTGCACAGTAGTTTGCGCGCCATGGCTACATACCACGCGCGTAAACCTCATTCCACGCCTCAGTTTAGATCCCGAGTACCGTGTCAAGTATTTCTGCCACCAGATATTGCAATGGAATTTGGAGCCCATTCGAGCATATGTAGCTGTTACTCTGCGGTTCTAACAGATCAATATGCACTTTCCCTCTGCGGTACTATGTGTTCTGTTTATAACTAGATATTTCATATGATATTAGATTCGGGTCTCTACCTTGGGACCCAAGAAAACTGGACTTCCTAATTGGCAGTTCAATTTTTAAGGACGAATGGGAACATTTATATTAACAGTCCCAATGTGAAAGACACATAACCGATAGTCTAAACATAACTAGATGTGTTTAGCGTCAAAATATTTTTAAAAGTGTGCTTGTGTTGTCCAGTGTAACAAAGGCAAATGCTACAAAACGTATGTTCACGAGAAACAGGAGATAGCAAAAGTCTTTATGATGTAAAAAACGAGGAATGGAAATAAAGTTATTGAAACTTGTTCCTTAAAGCGACAACATTTCACATACTCTACTAAATATTGGAAATTATATCATCATATACCCTGCATTTAATACCCCTTTACTTAAAAAAAAGAACAAAGAATCTGTGGCACGTGCCCATTAGTTACTGTGCATAATACTTCGTTTGCAAAAGGAATGGTTTCAGAAATAGAGTATCATCTTAAATCCGATGGTGGATTTTGGGTGAGGAGTTACTTATGTTTCATTGACAATACTTTTATCCTGCTAAGAAACAAGAACCAGTGGTCAATGATTGGTCTCACAGGACACTGCCGCAAAATCCAGTTCCTTATATATGTGTGTTTCTAGTGCAAGACTTTCTGTAGTGTTATAGCACCTCCGTGATTGATGAAAACAAGCAGAAATGAGTCAGTTCGACCTCGCTTCATTCTCCGCTCACCTCAACAGGAAAGGAGTCCTCTGATCAGCACAATACCCGTGTAGTGCAAGAAACACAGGATATGTGAACCAGTTCAGCTTCGAGTGCAGTGGAACGATATCTTATCGTATATATGTCCCTGTTACAGTGAATCCAGATATATGGAAAAACTTTTATTAGGATTAAACCGCTTAGAAGTGTGTTATAATAAATGCAATTGTTATGATTGAAATAACAACAATGACAATAATGTAGGATTTAACCAGAGTTATATAATAATTAAAGTTTTTTGGACATGTTGAGTTTTGGAAAGTACAAGTGGACATGTTCAGTACTGGAACAAGAACAATGGGCACAATATGGTATATAATAGATTCTAAGGGAAGTTGCAGACGTATTACACTAAACATTCTTATTTTCATGTTAAGTTCAAGATACAAATTATTTTATGACGATGCCATATCTTACAATGGGAACATTTTCATCTTCAATGATTACTTCAGCATTAAGTGTGAACTAGAAGACCCGTGCCAGAAACCTCGCATGTTCATAAAGTACGTGGCGGAGTAGCCCCCTGGTGAACAATTTTTGAACTAACGAATACACAAACCAGTACAATATTAGACAGTCTTCCCTACCACTTAATGTAATCTTTGACATTTTAACATTTATGGTTTCCACTAGAACACAAGCAAATGCAAGTGCAATATTATACTGACGAATGTTCTGGAAGTAATTTTTGGTTTTACTATCATTCTTGTCTTAACTGATAATTACAGCATATTATAATTATAATATAACTATAATTATATTTATATTATAAAACATAAATTAATTTGCTTTACGTCGCATCGACACGGTTAGTTCTTTTGGCGACGATGGGATAGGAAAGGCCTAAGAATTGGAAGGAAGCGGCCGTGGCCTTAATTAAAGTACAGCCCCGGGATTTGCCTGGTGTGAAAATGGGAAACCGCGGAAAACCATCATCAGGGCTGCCGACAGTGGGGCTCGAACCCACTATCTCCCGATTACTGGATACTGGCCGCAATTAAGCGACTGCAGCTATCGAGCTCGGTATGACATAAAACTGGCGTCCCAGCGGACAAAATGTGAAGCGAACAGCAATGATGGTGCATATTTTCCTACAGCAAAGGTATTTGCAAATCACACACTTCGTACATTTTTTTAAAAGGAAATTTTTAAAGAAGTTATCGGTATTTATTAAATAAGAGTGTAATTCGTCCTTGCTAATGTCCATTCTATTTGTTTTGAATGCTCATTTGCCATGATCGGTCACTTGTGAGCGTCGTTAAGGCGATCTGTACTACAGAAATAATATATATGATTAATATTGTCTTCTTAGAGAACACATTCAATAATAGCATATCCGCCAATCATTGGCTCATCTTCCTCTTCCTGGTGTTCTCCCTGCTCTTGAATTTCACTTGTCCAGATTTTGCCAATTCCTCGTACATATATTGCACCCAACACTTGAGCCTGATTGGGAAATTTAATTAATTATATTTGATATTGGATGGGAGATGTTCATATATGTCATCAAAATTATAAAATTATGGGACACTCAGGAGGCCATTGTATGTGAACAAAGAATTAAAAGAAGCCTAAGCATCCTTTCTTTTCTGGAAGAAAATGCTATCTTTGTAAGATAAACAGTCAACATCCGGTCTGTTGCATCAGAAGAGAAACTACGCAGTAGAAGCGGAAAATTCCACTGGATGAGTGAGACAGAAGATAACGAATATTACCACCTGAAATCCCTTGATCTGAAATGGACTCGTCCATACAAGTGACTGGCTAATATATCTGGTCCAATCAGGTTTCACCATTCAAATGATTTAAAAATTAGCGGGACGGAATGTTTAATTTATCTGCAATCAAAGCAAATAATTAAGATGTACTTTATAACAGCAGGATATTGATATTGATCAAGTAATCTTAGGACCAAGCAAATGCATTAACGGTAATGGAAAATATTAATTGCGCACTGTATTCTCAATTAGTAACAGAAGTCTGCAGTTCCCGCTAGTAGGGAGTTGGTTCGACAGCGCAGGAGGAGAATTAATCCGACTAACGCTATCAAGATACTGTAATAAAAAAATATTACGAACAACTTTTGGATCACGCTATACCAGTATATTGGCACGCATTTTATATAATTAATTGAGTAATGCATTTCATCTCTTGAACATTTTATTAGGAGACGCACTCCAACGGTGAATTTTGTGTGACAAAAGTATGTATCCTTCCGCCGAGAAGTAACTCCACCACTGCAGAACCCGCAATTCGCAATAGCAGTTTTTCCGAAGGGGCCATGATGATGAGACGCGTGTTGAGTATCGCTCCGTATTCGTAATTATTTACAGTGAACAAATTGTATCTGTCTATGTATATATACAAAGTTAAGTCGTAGAAACACCCAGTGCCAATGACAGTGTTTTTCAGAATATCAGGGAGCGAAAATGATGGAAAAACATATTTTATGAGTCAATTTACATATAGCCGACACGAGATTTTGAGTTGCGTAATAATTACTACACAATTGTAATACAAGTTATGCTCACCAGTGACGGAATTTTGACATTCTAACATGCAAGGAGATCACTGCAGTCTTGAGAACAGTTTCCTTGTTCTGCTATAGTAGTCAGCTGGCTAACAGCTACTTGGGGTAATCTGCACATTCACCAGCGGGCTCTCTTAAGGCTAAACGCCACCCTCGAATCTTAAACTTTTATTTTGTCAAGACCGCAGAGAAGGCCGACAACACCAAGTATTTGACGGCGTGTGTGTAAAACGAAAAGACGTCTACGACGAAGAATGTTATTAATAGTCTTTCGCGGTTGAGCACGAGATAGGATGTGTACATATTAAATGATTAGTGTTCTTATATATTATACAAGAAGTACAGTGAAAATATCGTCTGAAAGTGTAAATCATCAATGTAATATTTTCTGTCTTAAATAATTACTGATTAAGCAATATGGATACATCAAGAAAAATGAAGAATAATAATAACGGAAGTAACATGGAATACTAACTTCTTATGGTGGGATCCCTGACGGGTGGAGTAGTTGCTATATGTGAGTATTATCCTCATATTATTATGTAGAGTCTAAAACATATCTTTATTGTGATTTAGATGTAGGTACGCGAGTCGTAGATTTAGACACATAGGCACAGTCAATTCGTATTTAGGGTATTTTTTATTTTATATCGTGTAAAGGTGCTTAGATATAATAATAATAATTATTATAATTATTATAAATAATATAAATATGGGGCTACTTCAGGTTATTTGCAGTGATTTTTATGATTGGGTAACGCACAGTTTCAGTTTAATGTGGTGTCGTAAACATATCTATTTTGAGATATTTATAGGACCGTCGTTGGAAAATATTCTATAAATTAATTAATTAATTAATAATGTTATTTTATTTGTGAGAACCAGCATATCGAGTTAGGATTGTGGTAACTTAATTCAATATTGACCAGAAATTATATGAGTTACTATCATAATCTCAGTAAAGATGATAGTAATCGTTACTTTTTTGTAGTGGAATCTCAGTAAATAATTGGGTGATTATTATTAAAATTTATAGCATTGCATAAGAACTATTGCCATTGAAATGAAATGCGATGCTGAGTGACGATAGCAGTCAGAGATTTGTTGAGGTCCATGTTTAACAGAATAGTGTGATATGTAATGTCATTCTCAAAGGAAAATTGAGAGATTATGCATTAGCTGTTGACTGGAAAACTGTAGAGAAATCAGCGATGCCGCTGATGTGAATTGAATGCCGCATTATGAAGCCGAAGTAACATAGTATTGAAAGGCAGAAAATATTAAGTAGTTGAAAGGACCTAATGACGCTTTTGTAGCCTACTTGTGATTATTATTATTATTGTTATTATTGATTTATTAAGATTGTTAGATTATTGCTTACCTTCAGGAACTACTTTTTGAGTGACACTACATATTATTATTATTATTATTATTATTATTATTATTATTATTATTATTATTATTATTATTATTATTAAATTTTTCATTATTTTATTTTCGACATTTTTTGTGCTACGGTCATTCGTGTTGATATGAACCTCATTTCATGAGCTTATATAATGATTTTAATATGTATCAGGTTGAATGAACCACGAAAGTAATTGGTTTATTGTCGTGGTCGATGGTTGTTTCAGTGAGTTACCATTACCTGGACACTGAAATTAACCAATAATCAGTTGAACTAATTGCGATAACCTGATATGATGATTTTATTTGAGATAAGTTGTAGATACGACTTTTAGTGTATATATTTGTAAATAGTCAGTGATAGTTGTTCAAATTTTTTTGTTAATGTGTTAGGCTATTTCATTTGGCTGTGTCCCTTGTTGTAAATAATTTTGTATTTTAAAATTGTATGTTAATGGAACATGAATTATAGTTGGACGGTTCAGTAACTATTTGGCAAAGAAATTATTATTATTAATAATGTGGAAAAAATATTATGTGGGCAGTTGACTTTTCCTTATTTTACACAGTGAGCAGTCTCTTTATTTTGAATTGAAACATGTCATGGCAACTGTCATTAAACAAGTGTTTAATAAAAGTATGCAAATGAGAGTAAATTGTAATCACCAGCGGTGTGATCTACCGGAATGTGACTGTTCTGAATCATAGATTTCATATACACAGTGGTAATGAATTATAGTGGACACCAGTGGTTAATTATTATTATTATTATTATTATTATTATTATTATTATTATTATTATTATTATTATTATTATTATTTTTATTATTATTATTAGCGTATTCTCCCAATAATGGAAGACGTTAAGCAAACAACTCAATCAAGCTTTCTTTGGGTTCTTCTTGTTCTTCCAATAGGCTTTCATTCTCTCTGAGAAGGCTTGTTTACGTTCTTCCGACCATTTCGGTCTGCACTGTTTTTGCTTTGGTTGCTCTGATGTAACTTCCCACTTGTTGACTTTGTGTCTGAAGGTGTCTCTTTCTAAAATGTCTGTTGCACATATGTTTGCGTTTTTGAGGTCCTTTCGAAGTTCATCCAGCCAAGGTGTTGAGTTCTTAAGTGAGCTAACATAATTTAATATTCTTTTTGACAGTCGATTTTCTGGTAATCTTGTGAGGTGTCCAAAGAATTTCATTCGTCTTTTCTTAATGTCAATTTCAATGTTTGAAACTTTTTCTGTTGTTTTGATTGATTGTAGCCTGTAACCATCTTGGGTATATCTTGCTCCTAGGATTTTCCTGATGATCTTCCTCTCTTGCTTTTTTATTTCTTCTAATTCTTGTTTACTGTTAAGTGACAATGTTTCACTTGCGTAAAGGACTGTTGGTTTTATGACTGTGTTGTAATGCCGAATTTTTGTCTGTCTTGACATGCATTTTTTGTTGTAGATGTCTTGAACTAACCCTAATGCCTTCTTGACTTTTTGGAGACGGTTTTGCTGTGAGATCTTCTCAAGGCCTGTCGGTTCGATGAATTCTCCGAGGTATTTAAAGTACGAGACCCGGTCGATTTTACCGTATTTTGTTCTCAGGCTCGTGATATCTGTCTTTGAACAGAAGAATTTAGTTTTCTCAAATGAAATCTGTAGTCCCACTTTTTCTGCAGATTCCTTAAGTATCTCAAGCTGCTTGATGGCAGTCTCCTCATCCTCTGTTAAAATCGCCAGATCATCCGCAAATGCAAGGTATGGTACGTAGAGGTTGTTTTTGGGAAAGCCCAATCGGATCGGTTTCCAAGATTCATGTTTCTTGAGTTCCTTCTCCCATTCTTCCATAACCTTGTCTAGGACGACGTTGAACAGAATTGGAGAGAGTCCATCACCTTGTCTCACACCTGTCTGAATGTCGAAGGGTTCTGAAATTTCTCCCATAAATTTCACTTTAGATTTTGTGCCCGTTAGTGTTTGTCTTATGAGTTCTAGGGTTTTGGGATCTAGTCCTCTCTCTTCTAGAATTTGGAATAGGGAGGGTCTGTCTATCGAATCATATGCCTTTTTGAAATCTACAAATGTGCATACTGTCGGCTTTTGTCTGAGGGCTCGTAGTTTAAGTATGGTTTTGAGGTTGAAAATTTGTTCTGGGCATGACCTGTTTGGTCTGAATCCTGCTTGAAATTCTGATAATTTGGGTTCTAATTGTTGTTGTGTTCTATGCAAGAGACAGGCTGATAGTATTTTGTATGTGACTGATACAAGTGAGATTCCTCTGTAATTGTTTACGTCTAACTTGCTGCCTTTTTTATGTAGTGGATGGATTAGAGCAATCTTCCAGTCATCCGGGAGCTTTTCGGTTTGCCAAATGTTTTGGATTATTTGTGTAATTTCTCTGAGTGAATTTGGGCCTAAATTTTTCAGAAGTTCAGCTACAATTCCGTCTTCCCCTGATGCTTTGTTGTCTTTAAGTTTCTTGATATGTGAATAAATTTCTTCTTGAGTTGGTGGTGACGAATTTTCCGGTATGATTTCTGGCTGTACTTTCGGGAATCTCTTTTTGGGTTCTGGACAATTTAAAAGCTGTGAAAAATATGTAGCTAATTCTAGGCAGTTTTCCTTATTTGTCAGGGCTAGTTTACCATCGTGCTTCCGAAAGCAAAGGTTCTGTGGGGAATATCCTTTAATTTGGTTCGCAAAGGTCTTGTAGAAATCGTGTGTGTTGTAATTTTTGAAGTTGTCTTCAATTGACTTCAGTTGGACATTGACGTATTTCCGTTTATTTTGTCTTAAAATCTTGGATACATGCTTGCGAACTTCGAAGAATTTCTTCTGTGTTTCTTCTGATTTGTTACAATTGTAGTTTTGAAATGCCTTTTTCCTTTCTTCTAGTGCGGTCTCACATTCTTGATTCCACCAAGGATGTTTTGGTTTCTTGCGAAGAGGGATTAGGTCCTTCGCCGTTTCGATGATTTTAGTCTGGAAATTCTCCCAGCTCTCTGCAGGTCGTTTTTCCCATTCTTCTGAAATTTTGGAGTCCTTGATTTTGTGCAGATCAAATTTTGCAATCACCGATGTTTTCCTGTTGAATTTCCCTTTGGGTGTGAATTTAATTTTGATTCTGCTTAAATAATGATCCGAATCGATGTTAGCACCTCTGCGCACTTGCACATCATGAATTTCCTTTTGGTAATCATATGATATTGCCACATGATCAATCTGAAATTCTCCTAAATGATGGATGGGTGATCGCCAAGTTTTTTGCTTTTTGGGATTCTTCCGGAGTGATGTTGACATAATTTTGAGGTTATTTTGTTGGCATAACTCAATGAGGCGTGTGCCATTTTTATTGGTGAATCTGTGGGCTGGATAGTCTCCCACTGTCCTCCTGTATTTGTATTCCCTGCCAAGCTGTGCATTGAAATCACCGAGTGGAATTTTCACATCATTTTTAGGGATTTTGGCCATTTCTGTTTCAAGTTCTTCCCAGAATCTTTCTGTTTTTTCAGGCTCCTTTTTATTGTCTCCATTTGTTGGCGCATGCACATTAATAAAGGTGTATTTTTTGTTTGTATGCCTGATTCTTAAGGTCATAAGCCTATTGTTGATGGGTTTCACCTCTATTACTGAATCCAAAACTTTTTTGTCTACACAGAAGGCCATTCCTAACAATGCTGCTCCTTTACCAATTTTCTTGTTTGTTCCACTTTTGAAGATCCTATAATTATTGTAATCCATCGTTTCTGAATCGGTGAAGCGTGTTTCTTGCAGGGCCAGAATTTGGATTTTCTGCTTTGTAAGTTCTGTTGTGAGATTGTGCAGTTTTCCTGTTTGAATCAGTGTCTGAATGTTGAATGTGCCAATGAAAGTGTGAGTCTTTCGTGGAAGTTTATCAGAGCACTCCGATTTGCTCTCTCGTATTCGCCCAAGCTCCCCAGAATCCGAATGCTTGGTTGCCACTTTAGAGTGGGTGGATTGTCCACCTGGGGTAATTTTGTCTTTACTTGTACGAGTCATGTCTGCTTGTAAGCAATCTTCTAGCTTTCGCTAGTGGTGTAGAACCAGGGATTGTTAGTTCCTGGAGCATATTTACAGCCGCACCTCTGGTGATCAGACGCTGACCACTTGCCGCTTGCTACAAGTCAGACGCAAAGTGGATTTGATTCGGTTCTTCCGCCCTCTCTGCCATTGGGATATGTCCTCTTCTGCCGTCGAGGCCGTTGACCATTTCTCTGTTTACCTCAGTTGATCCGCGGGTGCTTATTTGGCTAAGCCTTATTCACACCTCTCCTGCATATCTACAGGAGCTTCCCCTATCAGCCATATGGGACGCGCCGTGTCGGGGTTGAGGGCCCCCTCCCCAGTGTCTTACGCAGGGTTATGCCTAGCTCCTACTCATTTCAGAACCAGACCCCCACGTAAGCTGACCGGGCACGGTTATTATTTTTATTATTATTATTATTATTATTATTATTATTATTATTATTTTCAGTATGTTATCACTATGATTTACCTAGTATTTTGGAAGGCCTAATAAAATGATGGAGGCATGTTATCAATATTTTGAAGCGATTAATTATGCATTCTTTATTAATTAATTATAATTTTATTTAATTAGATTATTAATACATTTATTTACTTTTACGTAACTTCTGAGAAATTTTATTATCGTTTTTAATTGAGTTTGGTGGATGATTATTAGCACTTCTGATGCTTGACTTTGGTTAGCCACTGGAAAGTCATTTCAATAAAATTATTATTATTGTTATTATTATTATTATTATTATTATTATTATTACTGTCCACTTATTATTATTATTATTATTATTATTATTATTATTATTATTATTATTACATTTATACATGGTTACTATTACCATATTACCGTTCAGGTGTGTACATTTACACAAGTATTTAATGAATTTATGTACCAGATTTGGTAATTAATTGTAAAACTATTTCGATTTACTCAAAAAATTATTTATCTTAAGAATTAATCAGTGATGTGATAACGTATCTTATTTTATAAAAAAGTACTCTTGGATATTGTAATAACGTAACATTAAAGGTTTGAGTCTAAATTTACATCACATTCACTAATTATGGATTAGTTACATTTCTTCATTTTTCTTAATTATGATTAATAAAATTTATGTACAATTTTCAAAATCAATCTGTGTCATGATTTTATTTAGCTAGATGACTATCCTTAGTTGAGTTATACCTTATGCATCCCTAAAATCGACGACAGGAACTGATCGCGACTGAGATGGATCTCACAGCTTCGGTAAGTATATTCTTTTCAGGGGCAGCCGTGGCAATACTGATCTTCAAGTCAACACCGAAGCAGCTCTATAAGGGTGCATATATATTCACTACCATAATGCTTTTTGAGTAGTCATTGTCTTTTTTAACTTTAGATAAAACACCAAACAGTAATGAATCACTAAATATTTGATTAATGTTTTTGCCTCTTCTGCAAACACCTTTCGGCTCCCCCTGCTTTGTTGCTTCGCTTTGAATGGTTACTGTGGTTTGGTTCCTTTGTATCTTAACTCTTTTCGTGGGAGCAATTTAAAAATATCAGTTAAGAGGTTTTTTTTTTTTAAATCACAGAGATCTTTCTCCCAGTTCAAAAAATATCGGGGCAGTTTACAGTTCCATATTAATGAAAATGGAATCTTTTATTTTACGCCCTTCGTGGCCCCCAAAAGTTTGATTCTGTCTACATTGTCAAGAGGCAACTTTCATTACCCCTGAAATCTGGTGCCGTGAAATTCTGTTATTTGCAGACGCACACATTTTTACTCGACAGCACCCAACACAAACTCTGCTCTGCCCCGCTCGGTGATCTGTGGCCCATAATATTTAATACTGAAATAAGGTTTGAAATAACACCATTGAGGAGGGGTTCCCTCTGTTCGATTCTTGGCAACGGCAATATAAAATGACTGTGGTATGTGGCCAGCGATAATAAGAATTGTTGATCTGAGTGATACAGCAGCCCTAGAATTTGCTTGATGCTAGCTGGCTAGCCAGCCCATCTGGCTGGATCCTCTGAAGCCTGAACGCTGACCATTTAGCCGAGGAGACGGAAAATAATCATAACCGTAGGTGAGTCGCTCTGAAAATAGTAATAACCGCACACGAT
This sequence comes from Anabrus simplex, assembly GCF_040414725.1. NCBI lineage: Eukaryota > Metazoa > Arthropoda > Insecta > Orthoptera > Tettigoniidae > Anabrus > Anabrus simplex. Next base: position 351,471,568 of record NC_090266.1, on the reverse strand, counting down.
TCTGAACCCTAGCAAAATTCGTTCGCAAAACATGTCGCCTTGAAATCATGGAGAAAACGTCCTTTTACCATGTAACTATGTTAATGTGTCGTGCCCCGTGACCCGGTGTAACGTAGAGGGGAATAAGTGCATACAAGTAAGTAACAGCAGTGTAGCGTAGCGGATGTAGTTAGGCGTTCGCCTAGCAATCGACGGAATGTGCCAGTGGCGGTCCCAATCCTGCATCCTTCAAATATTTTTACTTCGGTATAATGTTTGAATAGGCAAACACAGGCCCACATTTGCCACATTCAAACAGTAGATTGGCGCTGTTATTTATTTTGTACCCTGCTCGCACTCTGCTGTCTACGGCCTGAATATACTGTAATCTCTGCTGTCATTCGATATGTATTCCCAGAACAATGCGTTGACCTGCTCCTCATTTATGGGGAAGCAAGGCAAAATACGTGTGAGGCACTACGTCTGTACAAGGAATGGTATCCCGACAGGAGACACCCGGCTGCTACGACATTCCGCGGTGTTGAAAGGCGCCTAAGGACAACAGGCGTGATTTCCAACCAGACACCAGTTCGCGATAGGCCCGTTACATCGGGTTAAAGAGAAGAGGCCGTTCTGGAGACAGCTCGTAACAATCCACACATCAGTACAACGGAGATTGCAGAACCAGCCATCGTTCTGGCGAATACTGCATAAACATACATTTCACCCATACCATCTTGAGCTATACCAAGAGCTCCATGGGCGGCATTTCAACGTACATTCGTTTGTCTTACTTGACCTAAACGCGATTCATCTGTACAATGACTAAATTTTCATGTATGCATGCTGGCAAGATGTAGTGTTTACAGTGCACTGTGTATTCTGGCATGGGTTAGAATAAATTTGTTACTTTCATTGACCTGTCACAGTCTCCTTGGCTTTGAGAATATGAAAGTGACTGATGAATGAGCTGTGCTAGTAATGCCATTCCTTATACAGCCAGTCCATGTTATGAATGGTGTGAAAATATCACTCGTAGTGTAGGTTGGTGCAAGCATTTCATTGGGCTCGGCAGACTGATATGTAATAGCAAATTCTGGCTCATTGACACAAGCAACGGGAAACTACCTCACTCCTCATTTTCCTAGTATGCCTCTTCAGTGACACCTAGGCTATCTATGACAGCTGCTGGTCAAGCTGTGGAGGATGAAACCAACCTTCGGGCTGAATACCCAACATACATACACAATAGTAGAGCTATGGAAATTAGGTTTACTTATTTAATTGTTAGCACCATATTTCTTTCGAATATTATCCCAGTTTGAAATAAATTGTACATCAACGCGTTTATGAACATTTTCCATTGTCTTACCAAACACACTGTTGTGCATGAGCTTATAAAAATCGTTCTCAAACTCGTTAACTGCATTTGTTCTTAAATCATTGTTGAGGTCGATATATGGTTTTAGCCACGGTGACTGATGAAATTCTAGTACGCGATGAATTTTTGTTAACTTCAAACCATGCTGCAAATGCTGTTTTAAATTTCTATAATAAATGACATACTTAAATTTGTTATACAATTTGGCGATTAGCATGTTTGTTGTTGATGTGATGCACGGAGACTTCATATTTTCATGGCAGAACGGTAAGTCATTATGAGAAGTGTGTAACTGTTTAGCATAATGTAAGTCGACGTCAATGATATAATCTTTATTAGCTTCATCGCCTAGAGTGTGCAGCTGTGAATCGTCAGTCTCGCACTGCGGTAGCTAGCGGAAGCCATTTAATGGTAGATGCTGGCTCATTGGCCACCCATACTGATTGTTAGCACCAAGATAAACAAAATAACTGAGATTGTTGACTAGAGTCAAAACTCGGCATGTACTTATTATTCGCCTTTGAATACCGCCCACTACACTGACTTAAGCCACCTCGAATAGATGATTTTATGAAGTGCACCATATCGATATCTGTTAGCAGTTCCAAATTCGCTTGCGTGTATTTTAACATGGCATCCCAAATTAACTCAGGCGCTAACCTTGGAGCTAAACTTGGAAAAGATGGCGGCTATAATGCTTAATACGTATGCTAGTAGACTTCAAGTTCGATAACCGGGCTAACTGCATGCCTAACGTTAAACTGACCATGCGAATGATTAAGCCTCCACTTTTAGCATAAGGCTATGCCTGCACTTCTTGCCAAGGTAAAGGGAAAGGCAACCGGTTAGATTGACACCCAGTCAGCGTAACGTTAAGACTGGACTTCTAGCCTGGGTGTAGGGAAAGGCAACCCTTTAAGTTAACGCCGGGTCAGAGTAAGGCTATGTCTGCACTTTTATCTATTAACATCATGTAAGTTTAATCCTACACTGTTATAGTGTTAGCGTCGTCATCGAACTTGGGTCTCTAGGTTAACGCCCTTAGGCCTGGGGTTAAACCTGGGGTCAAACCCGGGGTCTGCGAGGTTAAGTCTAGACACGTCTTGCCGGTTAGGTTAAGCTTGCCCTGTTAACCATAATCACGTTGACTGTGCTGGTAAAACCAGATGAACTCTGTAGCGGAACTGAAGTAATAGATGGTATTAGTGACCACGAAACTGTTTCTGTCGAAGTTAAAAATAAATGTAATATAAAGGAAGATCGTAAAAGTAGGACTATTGTGCAATACCATATAGAAGATAAGACGGCCATAAGAGAGAATTTAAAAAGTAAATGTGATCGGTAGAAAACGGTAAATAAGAATGTAAACAGATTGTGTGATGTGTTTCACGCAATAGCTGAGGAATGTGAAATTAGGTATCTATCTGTAATGGTGGTAAGTAATGGTAAAGACCCGCTACATTACAATAGAGAAATAAATGGACTAACAAGGAGGTTGAGGCTGGAAATAAATAGAGTTAAATATGGTTGTGGAAGTAAGGAGAAATTGAAGGAACTTACTAGGAATTTGAATCTTGCGAAGAAGACAAGCTAAAGATAACGTGATGGCAAGCATAGTTCACAGTCATACACATTTTAGTGAAGAATGGAAGGGTATGTATAGGTACTTTAAGGCATAAACATGTTTCAAGGTGGACATTCCAGAAATAATTAATTAATTAGGGGAGGGCGTATGTGAGGATCCTGAGAAGACAGAAGTGTTCAGTCAAAAGCTGAAAACTTAAAAAGCAGCAGGAATTAATAAGATTTCCGGGGATATACTAAAGACAGTTATCAAATAAGTACTTCAGTTATGCTACTTCACCCGCGTTGTATTTACCAGATCCAACACATCCCCAGCTATGTTGGTGCTTATGTCAACATGGAAAAGTATCATAATCGGCACTAACGTATCCCCCACCATGAAATACACGCAACATTTTAAAATCACTGATGCTTTTAGTACTAGAAAGTAATCCTCTGACAGTAGGGATGTAATCTGTTTTGAAATCATTATTGTGTTTGAATCCCTATGACCTTTCATATATTCCATACCCTGCCATAGAAATTAAATTCCATTCCGCATGAATGCCATTAAATTTCCTAGTCCATCATGTGGGGTGGGATATACCTCTACTTTTAGCCTATGTCCCCTTAAATTATTCTCAAGCAAACTACTTTCAACAAGTGGATAAATTAGAGAAGCGCTCTAATGACATCCTACGATTCCAATTCCCTCAGAGATGTCTATTACTTCTCGTTAACTGAGTGAATAGTAGATGGTTCAACTGGATTCTTAATGACTAACTTCAGTAATTCACGAGCATAGATTTCTACTAACACGTCTTTATGCCCGAATATATGTTTGAGACTTTCAATTGCCTTTGTCTCATTTTCTGCTTTCAAGAAAATTCCCGTGCTCTAGAGCCTTCTGTGTTAGACTGAATCAAATACTGGAATTTATCCTTTGTCGTAATATGGGGATCACTATCTATTTTTGGAAATGTATTTTTGCATGATATTTGATAGAACACTAAAAATTGAAGCCAGGCATGGTTTTCCTCGTACGTTGGACAATCTTACTTTCCTGTGTAGTGTGACGTTCTTGTACTATGTCTTCTGATATTGAATAATGAAGTAAAATATAATATAGATATTATTTAGAAATCAGTTTTCATTTTGAATCTTCACTTAAAAGACCCCTGTCACTTTCTAACGAAGATACATAAGTCATTTATGTGAGAGAGCAGCAGCGCGCTAGAGCGTGTTGATGTACTCTAATTTCCGTCCCATGGAGAACACTCCCTTTATTTAAATCCTTAAAGCTATTTTTCGCTAACTTGGCTTTGACGCTGTAAATGCCTCTTGATATCATCAAAACATAAGATTTCTTGAGAATTTACTTTTCCTACATTCCAATTGTACGCTCCTTCCACGTTTCAGAGCTGCTCGATACAATCATTACCGCCTGAGCGGGAAGAATAATAACATTTTAAGACGTCAGAGCGATATTCTCAACGTGCAGATGAACTGAATGTTCCTTTCTTAAGACTCAAGCTTGTGGTATTAAAAAAAAGAATAATAAATCAGTCGTGTTCCTTGCCCGATTCTCCTCCTCAGGGAAGCACAACTTTCCGTTGGACAAGCGTAAATCGTCATAATTGATGATAAAGATTCAATCTCTTGCAGATGTTATCAAGCTTTTACTCTGAGTGCATTAGTGATGGAAACAGGCTATTTCCACTTTTTTCAATCAACGAAGCAAAGTATAATTATTGAGTCTGAGATCATAAGCTTTAGATGTTGAATGACTTATTTGATTGAAGTTACGTACTTGAAAGAGTACCTGGGAAACAAACTCAGTTTAAGTTCTGCATTTCTACTTAACGTTATCATTGCATCAAAAAGTTGATCATTTCAATGCAAAAATACGAAATATCTATAAACAAAACTACGAAGGCATCTATTTGTTAAAAAAATGAAACTTCTACTGTTAATGATTTGTTGATAATAATGGCAGTATTAATATTCTTGATGTACATATTAAGCTGGGCAACAGGAGGAAAATTCACTTCAGTCTTACAGCTGATTGACTAAATAAAAAAACTACGTTGTTGTTTATTATTTTTCACATATTCATCAAGCAATCTTATAATTTTACGCTACTGCTCAAATCATGATCAACATCACGGTGCGTCCAAATTATACGTGACATCTGCAGGCGTCGAAATATTACTTGAAATCCAAAACGAATTGATATGGCTTTCTATTTTAGAACTTCGATATTTATTGGCCTTGTTTTGAACAGCAGCCACCTTGGTGAGGGGCTAGTTACGATGTCACTCAGTTAAAACGTACCCTCAGAAATCTCTCTAGAGATGTTCTCCTACGTACACATACATCCTCATTATAGACTGGTATACCTGTCAGTGTTCAGTCTGCAAGCCTCTATAAATTTACTAACCACCACTACAATAGTATTTCAGCGGCCTCGTTTAGTTCTACGCCTCTTATCTTTAAATCGCTAGAAGCTGAGTCTAACCATAGTCGTAATTGTCTCCCTCCTCTTCTCTTACCCCTCGTGACCGAGTCCATTATTCTCCTAGGTAAAACATCCTTCTCCATTCACCTCGCATGACCCTATCAACAAAGGCGGTTTATGTGTACAGCTTTATCCATCGACTTCATTCCTAACTTACCTTTTATCTCCTTATTCCGAGTACCTTCCTGCCAATGTTCCGACCTGTTTTTACCAGCAATAATTCTCGCTACTTTCATGTCTGTTACTGCTAAATTATTAATGAGGTATCCTAGCCCACCCAGTGTTCACTCCCGTAAAGCAAAGTTGGTCAGAAAACAGATCGACGTAAAGATAGTTTCGTCCGGGATCTGACTTCCTTCTTACAGAATACTGTTGATCGAAACTGCATTAGCTTTACTGCACCTTGATTTATTCTCATTTACTATGCTACCATCGTTGGAGAACGCACTTAATAAATTGTTGAAATTGTTTACCTGTTTCACCTTTGTATCCCCAATATGACATTGGATTTCTTACCTACTAACATCAATTTAGTCTTGGAACGGCTAATTTTAATACCATACTTCTTGCAGCTATTGTCAAGTTCCAAGACAATAGACAGCAAGCTTTCGGCACAATCTGCCATTAAGACCAAGTCGTCAGCATAGGCCAAACTGCTTATTACATTTTCACCTAACTGTATCCCTCCCTGTCATTTAATACATTTCAGCAGATGATCCATGTAAACTTTGAACAACAAAGGTGTCTAACACCTTTAAGTACCTTGAACCAGAGACTCATTCTAGCATAAATACTCATTGCAGTCCAGTTTACATAAATATCTTTGATTTATTTTAATAGTCTACACTTAATCCTATAGTCCTCCAGTGCGGCGAACATCTTTTACCTCTGTACCCTGCCATAAAAATCCTATAATCTAGATCTACGAAATATAAATGTCTTTTCCTCTTGTAGCGGATTTCAGGTACCTTGCGCGTACTGAAAATCTGATTGTGACAGCCCCTGTATGGTCTTTAGAAAACACTGGTTTTCATCCAACTTTCTCTTAACCACCGATTGCACCCTCCCTAACAGGAGACCAGTGAACACCTTGCTTGGTATATTGATCAAGGAGATACCTTGATAGTTGTTGCAATGCTTCCTGTACCCTTGCTATTAGATGAGTGAAATAATTACTTTTGTCCAATAATGACGTACCTCACTAATATTCCATGCTAACCTTATTACTCTATGGAGCCATTTCATAACTGCCATTTCACTATATTTCACCGTTTCAATTCTAATTTCATCTATCCCTGCTTATTTATGACAATGGAGTTCATTTGCAATCCTTTCAAATCCATCAAACGTAACTTCACCAACATCATTGTCATACTCTTGTGAGCTCGGTTGTTCGTGGAGTCACCAGAAAGATTTCCTTTTACGTTAAGAAGATTTTCAAAATATTCCTTCCAACTGTCCAATCATTCCTTGATTGAGTTCACTTGATTTACCCGAAACGCTATTCATATCCTTTCTCCCCTCGCTTTCAAAAATTCTTTGTTACTGTCCAGAAATGCTTCCTTGCCTGTTGACCTAGGCATTCCATTGCTGTTTCTATTACAGCATCCAAGTATGCCACCCGTTCTCTTTCTATGTACTGAACCTGCTTAATTTGTATTGTTTCGATCTTTTCACCAATCATATCCATGTACTTCTGCCTAATTTCCTCGTTCTGAAGAATTTGTACACTTATTCGTTTACAGACATATTTCCGTTTCTCTATCCTAGGCCTAGATATAGTTTATTAGAGACTAGCATTTGTACCCGTACTTCGCATGGGAATTTGCAGTGGATTACATGTTTCCTTCAAGAATTTATGCGAAGTAATGTGGCTCTATTGGGGCAAAAGTTCTCTATAGGTCATTGCCCAGAACAAATAGCACTTTAAAAACATGGCTCTATTGGCATGCTTAATGCAACATGTTAAAAGGATATTATCCTACGACAGCGCGGAGAAGACGCCTAAATATGATGAATCTGAACAAATTCGAGAGAGAATCGGGGCGATTTCCGCACTTAATGATGGTACAGTTTCTTGTCCGAAGTTATGCGAGATCCTCCGTGGTTCTAAGGTTGCATGATGATACCTCCCTTCATATCTGCCCTACCCAAAAGAGTAAAATGACTAGTTTTTCCCATTACTCACATTGAAGTGGCATGCACAAAATGTCCCACGGGACTTGGACTAAAAAACCAACTTTTCAGAATCATCTGCGTTGTTATCCGTCATACGATAAATACGTGCATGACATAAAGGAAGGGAAATAACATATATAGAGACTTTTGATAGACATAATGTCAAAGAAAATATTTGATGAAAATCTTCCTCTAAATACCCACTCCATGTGATTACCATGACATCACATGCATCTGATAACACAAAGCGGAGTGAGTAAATTCCAAATAAATGGTTTGGTTTATATAAGTTGAACATCTCAAATATGTCCTGTTGGTGACATGTCAAACGAACGTGTAGACGTCTTGAACGGAATACTGTAGATACTTATGATGTACAGAATTAGCTCTTGCAATATAATAGCAATATTTACCATTACTAAAACAATACCTACAGGAGCGCGCAGCTGTGAGATTGCATCTGGGAAATAGTGGATTCGTACCCCTCATAGCACTGTTGGCAGCCCTGAAGATGGTTTTCCGTGGTTTCTCATTTTTACACAAGGAAAATGCTGGGGCTGTACCTTAATTAAGGTCATGGTCGCTTCCTTCCCACTCCTAGGCCTTTCCTATCCCATCGTCGCTATAAGACCTATCTGTGTCGATGCGACGTAAAGCCAATTCTTAAAAATACAATACCATATTATACGGCTAAACTAATCACTTCTTCTCTGGCTATACACCATGTAACTTCAAATGCAGTTACTACAAGGTAAATTAAGGAGCCTGGTGGTTTATGTTACTGGTCTCAAGCTCGTATAAAGGTGGAGGGTTGAGTGTTGTCATCCCAACTCCTGTCTGTAAAAACCTAACGCCAAAGAAACTATGAATATCTGTGATAGAATGAGTAATGCTAATTGCGCTACTAACAATAGGCTTACTAATACTGACATTGTGAGTAAGTCGGATGATGGCATTAGAAGAAACCCGATATGGGATCCAACACACGAAGTGTGTAGATGCCATTATCTCACCTAATATCGTTAGACGTATTGGAAATTGGAGTATGGACATGCTCCATAAAACTGGACATCTTTTCCAAATACTTCGAGAATTTGGCATCGACTGTGCATCCTTGGAATCAGTGAATTTCGATGGACTATAAATGGCCGAATGACAGAAGATGAGAAACTTCCACTTCCTGATCATTGACAGCGACACAAATTGGCTTTCTCGTAAACTTATAGGACAGAAGCCATTGAATTACAGGATTATGACCGCAAGCTTTATGACCGATTAAAATAGATTCACAATAATTCAAGTGTGTGAGTTATGTATTTGGATACCAGTAATCGAATGTAGAACTCCATTAATCCAATAGTTTGTGTTTTAGATATTACTATCCTCTGTATTAATATGAAGCAAGGTTTGATAGTTTCGCTTCCTATTGGCCCGATCAATAGATAAGACTCTAGGCCTCTGAGTAACAATCCGCCGAAAAAGTGTTGTGATATATTTCCCTTCAATGTCTATGACGTCAAGAGCTATATCATCCTTGTCGACATATTTTGTAAGATGTTGTCACGTGAAACCAGTCTGTTAATCCGATAAAGGAGGCGGATATAAGTCTTGAGCAACTAGTAGATAACCACGATTTGTTTAAGGAACGTCTGCTGGCTTCACGTCTCTACATCATGGTCTAAACTATGGAACTAGCTTGTAGTTCAGGTAATTGCAATCAAAGGACTGGCTGTTCATATTTATTAAATAACTAACATCAGTAGTTAATTTGGATGGTTCTGGAACCGCCTCTGCCTCACGACCCTGGAAGAGGCCTCCGCCACACGGAATGTGCTGACTAAGAGTGCATGCTCAACCTCACATGACCTTACTTGGAGAAAAATAGGGTGGTTGGCTAAGAGTGCACCCTTAACCTCAAATGACGTCACTCTAGCTACGTGTGCAGGCCTACCCTCACAGACTCTGGGTCCGACCCTGGGCTCTAGCTCTAGAGTGCAAGCATAACCTAACAGCTAACCTGATTATAGGTAAGAGTGCAAGGTTAACAGGCATGACGTGTGTAGGCCTAAACTCACAGACCTCGGGTTCGACGCCAGGCTTAACCTTACAAGGACGTTACATTACAGACCCAAGTATGGTAGTTAAGAGTACAAGCTTTTTTTTTTGCTAGGGGCTTTACGTCGCACCGACACAGATAGGTCTTATGGCGACGATGGGATAGGAAAGGGCTAGGAGTTGGAAGGAAGCGGCCGTGGCCTTAATTAAGGTACAGCCCCAGCAGAGTACAAGCTTAACCTAACATCTAACGTCATTATGGGCGAGAGTGCTAGCTTTACCGAACAGGCACGCATTTGACGGCAGGCTTAATCGTACAAGGGCGTTATTGATTCAAGTTTGAGATTCGATCCCAGGCTAAGCCTAATTAGACAAGAGGAGACATGGTCCTGGGGTTTTTGGAATGAGATGGGAACAAGATATGTTAATGGACTTGTATTAATAGTGCTAATGTGACTAGGGAGATGGTGAAATGTTTAATATATATGCTTTATTCATAGGTGGTAACGTTGGGAAGCGCCGTTGGGGGTCGAACCTGAGCAAGTACAGAGTCATTCCTCCTCCTCCCCTTCCTCTTCCTCCTCCTGGTGGACTTACACTTCCTCCTCTTCAACCTTCTTCTGTTGGACAAAGGGGCGAAAGGGTTAAAGGGATTGAGCTATGGTCTAGGGCTCAGAGCTGAACCTGGAAGAGCTAAGCGGCGAAAGGGCTAAATGGCTAAAAGGCAAAAGGGCTGAAAGGGCAAATGGGCAAAATTACTAAAGGGGAAAAGGGATAAAGGCAAATGGCTCAAGGTCTAAAGGGAAAAAGGGCGAAAGGTCTAAAAGGCAAAAGGATAAAAGGGATAAATGGCTAAAGGTCATAAGGACACAAGGCTAAAGGTAAATGGCTAAAGAACTAAAGGGTGAAAGAGTTAAAGGGGGTAAAGGGCAGAATACTAAAGGGCAAATGGCTAAACGGCAAAAGGGCTATAGGTCAAAAGGGAAAAGGGCTAATGGCCAAAAAACTCGAAGTTACTAAAGGGCTACAGGGCAAAAACGCAAAAGAACAAAAGGCCTAAGGGGAAAAGGGAAAAATGGCAAATTGGCTTAAGGGGAAATAGTATATTAGCTAAAGGGCAAAAGAATATGGTGACGATGAGATAGGAAAGGCATAGGAATGGGAAGGAAGCGTCCGTGGCCATAATTAAGGTACAGCCCCAGCATTTGCCTGGTGTGAAAATGGGAAACCATGAAAAACCATTTTCAGGGCTGCCGACAGTGTGGTTTAAACCCACTATCTCACGGATTCAAGCTCACAGCTGCGCGCCACTAACCGCACGGCCAACTCACCTGGTGGCAAAAGCACTAAAGGGCAAAGTGGCAAAAGGGGAAAATGGCTGAATAGCAAAAGGGATAAAGGGCAAAAGGACAAAATTATTAAAGGGCAAAAGCCTAAATTGTATGAGCTCTGGCTACGGTTTACAGCTGAAATTGGAAGAAGATTGTGACAGGGGCTAATAAGATGATGTAGGGCTTAATACATGTGCTTTATTCATAGGGATATAACTGTAGAAAGCTACTACAAGGTCTTGAAGATGAGCGGCTGTAAAGTTAGAAAAGCTAGCTTGTGAGATAATGCAGAATTTTCCCTCCGTATTCAGATAACGTAATTTGTGCTAATCGTTCACACTTAGTCTTCAGTAAATGAAGAGCTCGCCATCGAGTCCACGCCAGGTTGAGGATCTTTAACATATTTTCTTCTTATACACTTAAGCCCTTTAGTTCTGAGTCGAAGAGTCGTGGCAGCATGTGCATCTCAGCAAATAAATTGTCTGTACGACCAAGTTGCTTATACCTGGAAATATTTCCTGAGACATGAAATAAGTTCATTGTTCTTGGGTTTAGCCTAGTATGCACATCACTGCAAAATTTAATTGGCGGCATAAGCAATTTGACTAAACTTTGAAGTAACTTATTTGCTGAGACATGAAATACTAAGTTTAGTCTCCGCATTCAGCTCTTAGGCGTATATTTGAACCCTGGAGATTTGTAATTGCCTGCTGTAATGGTTACATCACTTAGCACCTAACGCTTGAGCTGCGAGAAACTAAAATTCCCCACCCCGACTGGGAATCGAAGTCGGCATTCATTCTCATTGACTGCTTACCATGATAGTAACTGAATGATTGCGAGTTAAATTGAAAACCCTCAACTTTCGAGCTAAAAGACATTTAAAATAAAATCGCCGTCCCGACTAGGAATCGAACCAATGGCTCGTTTACTTGGGCAGCAAACAAGCATGCTAACTAAATGACTGTACATTAAAACACCACAAGTTCGACTTCCGTTGAGATGGGGATAATAATAATAATAATAATAATAATAATAATAATAATAATAATAATAATAATAATGATAATAATAATAATATTAATAATAATAATAATAAGGAGGAGGAGGGTCCAACCCACATTCGTACGGAATACTCAACATGCGTATACAATGAGAAAAATCTGGTGCCGGAATTTAGTTTCGCAGGAGTTCGCGTCTAATCAAAATTACCAAATAAACAATAAAATCCCCGACCAAGCCTGGAACTACAAAATCCAGAATATTTAAATCAGCCTGGATTAAACAACTACACACATAAACGCGCATATTATTTTTGTATTATTCAATCGTTACCAAGGAATTTACTGGTCTTAAACCAAGGACGTGTTCCACACTCAGTTGTCAGACGACAAAGGGTTTACTGTATTGTAGTTTCTTACTACTAGGCTTTTAAAAATAATGCTGACAAGATCTAACAGCACTGTTTATTCCTGCACACATCTAACTGGCGAGGTCTGAAGAATGCAGTAACACGAAACTTCCTGTGTGCTTGTCAGCATTATTATTGCCAGCCTAGTAGTTTGAAACTACTGGTGTCTGACAAATAAGTGTGGAGCACGTCCTTAGTTCAGGACTAGCACATTGCTTAGTAACGGTTGAATATTACAGAAATATTGTGCGCGTGAGTGCGTGTATGTGTAACTCAGGTGGATTTATATATCCCAGATTTTGTAATTCCTGGCTGGGTCGGCGATTTTGTTCTTTATTGCGTAACTCTGACAAGACGCGAACTTCTGTGAGACTAAATTCCTGCACCAGATTCCCTTATTGTGTATGCATGTTGAGAATTCAGTGCGAAGGTGGGTTGGATCTTCCAAATTTTTATTATTGTCATTATTACTACTTATATTTTCAAACATTTCAAACCTTTCGGTGTAGTTAGTAAGACGGAGAGCAATTATTATGATTATTATCATGCCCAACGGAAGTCGAACTTGAGTGTTTTAATATAAAGACATTTAGGTAGCATTCTTGTTTGCTGCCAGAGTGAAATAGCCGCGGGTTGGAATCCTCATAGGGTCGGCGATTTTAATTTTAATACAGCTCGAAAGTTTAGTGTTTTGAATTTAACTCACAATCTTTTAGTTACAGTTATAGTAAGCAGTCGAAAGGAAAGATTGTCGAGTTCGATTCCCTTTTTCCCTTTAGTCATTTGCTTTCATCCCTTTTCCCTTTTAACATATTGCCCTTTAGCCCTTTAGACCTTTAGCACCTTTGCCATTTTGCCCTTTTGCCCTTTAGCGCCTTTGGCATTTTGCCTTTAGCATTTTTCTCTTATGCCCCTTAGCCCATCCAAGTTCAGTTCGGAGCGTTAGACCATAGGTCATTCCCCTTAGCCCTTTTGCCCTACAGTCCCTTAGTCTCTTTGCTCTTTTGTCTACGAGGAGGAGAATGAAGAGGAGGAAGAGGAAGAAGAGGAGGAGGAGGATGTCTGACTATGCAGTCGCTCAGCTTCGAGCCCCAAAGTTGTTTCCCAATGTTACGGCCCTATGAATAAAGCATATGTATTAAGCTTTACACCTTCACCCTAGTCCCATTAATAAAACGTGTGTAGCAGCCATCCTGTTCCAAACTCAGCTTCAAAAACTCCTGGAACATTTCTCCTCTTGTCTAGTTAGGTTAAACCTGGATTCGAATCTGAAACTTGACTCAATAACGCCCCTGTAAGGTTGAGCCTGGCGTCAAATGCGTGCCTGATAGGTTAAGCTATCACGCTTGCCCATAATGACGTTAGGTGTTAGGTTAAGCTTCTTCTCTTAAGTATCAAACTTGGGTCTGTAAGGTTAACGCCCTTGTAAGATCGGATCGAAACCGAGGTCTGTAAGGTTAGGCCTACACACGTCATACCTGTTAATTTAAGCTTGTACTCTTATCCATAGTCATGTTGGCTGTTAGGTTAAGCTTGCACTCTTAGGCAACGAACTTTTGTCTGAAAAGTTGACGGCCTTATGCCTAGGGTCAATCCCAGGGTCTGAGAGGTTAGGCCTGCACACGTAGCTAACGTAACCTCACTTGAGCTTAAGGGTGCACTCTTAGCCAACAGCCCTACTTTTCAAATCGTCCTCCAAGTAAGGTCATGGGAGGTTAAGCATGTACTCATAGTCAGCACATTCCGTGTGGCGGAGGCCTCTTCCAGGGGCCTGAGGCGCAGGTGGTTCCACAACCATCCAAACGTAACTACTAACATCAACTGGATTTCTAATTTTTCGACTGAATACTACTCAGCGTAATACTGACTTTTGAAGACCTGATAGCTTCAATTTTGGGGAGAAATATAAATACTATTAAGCTACAAATGTAATTCATGCACCAACAGAAATTGCTGACGATGCTGAAAAGAATGGTTTTTATAGTCCACTCTAGGACATACTCGAGGAGGTACAACGTCGAGACCCATCCGTTGTTTCCGGCGAATTCATGGCATAGTTGTGGGATGATTTATGCGGACTGCAGAAAACTGTTGGCGTATTCTCATTGTCCGACCACCTAAGCGACCACAGAGATATCCTGGCGTCCTTATGTGATTACAACGACATTGGTATTGGGAAAAACTACTTCCTACATGCCGATATGTCCAATACGACTTTGCAGTCTTCAGCTGGTGTAAGATTTATTGATATTGACCACATATGCATCAGCCCACAGCCGCAGAATATCACTCCCCGATGTTTAATCATGTCGGGGAGCCGACATTGGCTTAGATCATTTTCTAGAGAAGGTGGAACAAAAACTAATTTGAAGCACCCAAGAAGAACCAAAATCACATGGCCTTACGGCAATGAAAATCTTAAAGATGTTGATATCTCCAGGGGTTTCGCCTTCGACTTGTGGATAAGACTCGAGTCCCCGCCCAGCTATCTGACATCGGGGAAAGTTGGGCTTCTCAATACCGTCCCACACATATATGCTGAACATATAATTCCACGGCGACGAAGAAGACGCGTGGAATAATGAATCCGATGGAGAAAATAGCAACTGAACGACAAACGGAAACGTGCAAAGCAAAGGAGAGATTGAGCGAAATCTGGTGACGATGAGGAAGAAGCGACTCGAAGGTACGCAGAACCTTACCTCGAATGAAGAGATCCTGTAGTAGTGATAAGGGGAATTGACTCCTGGAAAAAGGGCCATTAATCAAGATGGAGTGAATGGTTGGGCCCGAACAGGATGTGCAGTGGATAGAACACTTCAGAGACATCCGTAATGAATGAAACCCTCCTGCAATATAAGACTTTGATGAGGAGGAACAACTTACTATACTTGACCTGATACCAGTGACAGTGGAAGAAATAAAAGATCTTTAATTGTCTTCGAAACAACAATGTTCCTGGTCTCGACGGTATTCTAACAGAGTACCTAAAAGTGGGTTACCACCCCTTGCATGAACAATTAACACAGCTTCCCAACGACTGCTGGCAACAGAAGAAATTTCCAGAAGACTGGACGACTCTCTAGGAATGGCAATATTTCTAATTGTTTGACAAAAGGGAGAGTTGGCCATGCGGTTAGAGGTGCGCCGCTGTGAGCTTGTATCCGGGAGATAGTGGGTTCGAATTCCACTGTCGCCAGTCCTGAGGATGTTTTCCGTGGTTTCCCACTTTCACACCAGGAAAATGCCGGTGCTGTACTGAACCCTTTAACTTAACATTCCATCGTTGATCGGCCACAGCTGCTGCAGTAGAGCAATATCGAACTCTTTAATCTTTGGGTCGTAGCGGGAATATTTCGGTCACGATCTTAACCAAACGATGGGGTTCAGAAGAGAGCCTAACTACTTGAAATGATGAGCAAATATGTGCTTACTAACTCTTATTGAATTAATGAAATGCAAAAATTTATTATTATAAAATCATTTATAGAACAAATTACTTATTTAGTGTTTCAAACACAGTCACATTGCATGGAGTTAGTTTTTTTAGTTACACTTATCGAAGAACTTTCTGCGGAGAAAAGTAGAAATAACACAGATTAGTGGACAGCGAAAACTAGAAAAATGAAAAGAAACCAGAAAATCGGGCACCTATTGATCCAAACGATAACTGAGAATTAATGCACACGATCCCTGGAAAATCTGACTTTCAACAAGGAGAATTCCAGATTTACATTTAACTAAGGTTATCCGTCAGTCAAATACCCTATCGGGAACACCCACCGAATAGACCCTTAATCGAACCAAATTGACTATCAGTTGCTTTGGATAAGTTGCGAAATACTACTAGAAAGCATGGTGTTCACTACAAGTTAACAGCAGCAGTCATAATTAAAAATAAAATTCCACCATGTATAGTCATCTCGTGACACCATTAAGTTATAAAATAATCCCGATGCTGAAACGTTCATCACCCAATCAGCTGTTCAGAAGGAACCAACAACAACTCGATCCGAGAGGATCTTACGTTACGTCGTTCTGAAGGAACAAAACTGCGAAATGCAGGAAATACTTATTCATCATGCATATAGAAGAAATGCCAAACACTGAAGTTAAAGAAAAAGTGGTAAATCACTTGAAAAATATTCTTAGTAAACCAATTTTCAGGTTATAAAATGTTACGTTAAGTTCAATAAAATTACAAGTCCACATGGAAAAATAAAATCAAAAATCTAGGGTATTCTTTCCTTTACAACAACGACTAACATTACAGATCCATCTACTTATTGTTTGTCCCAACAAACTAACTACAAAGTTATTGATAGACCACAATCAACTATTATAAAAATGAAAGAACGAAAAATTGAAAATAAAATCTATTCCCAGCTGACGAATCGAACCCGCATTCGTAACTCAAGTCTCACATAAATAAGCTAAGTGTCAACACGCACACTAACAAAAAAATTGGACGTCCGAACGATAAAACAATTAAGTCCGTAACTAAAATAAAATACTAAAGTTCAATGAACTCAAACGCGCGTGGCAAACAGCAGTAAATACTCAATCACCGTTAGCTCAGTATCCAATATTGGACAACCCTCACGTTCGTGCATCTAGTGGTTCCATAATCTTATGTAAACACCTTCCAGCTGGTGAGGGCTGTGCCAAAACATGGCCTCAATATTACTTCGCTAACACTCTTCGCATTGCATACACTACTGTAGACACCAGCATCGTTCAAGTCACTTCGCAAAAACACCTAATCTAAGGCTTGAATTTATACAAACGACACCCTAAACCTATCGTTGGGCCTACATAATGTCTACACACAATAACACTAACATCTATGTACACACACACGTGCCTAAATCTATCGTCGAGCGTAAACTGGGAGGTCTTATCATCAGTATACTCCTATGATAACATGTGACGTCCTAACTCTATCGTCGAGCGGAAACTGGGACGTCTATGCATCCTCTAGAATGTCAGGCAAAAATCGTAACTTCGAACACATTCTTTGATATGTAGCTGGAAACCTTGTTGAAACTATAGCACACAATGAAACTTTCTTGTTAATAAACGTGAAATTGAAAATAAATAACGCGTGGAAAACAATCCACAACTCACACACGATCTTCACATAAGCAGTGAAGTTTGGAAAAATAATAATGAATTTCAACACACGTCTAACATTCCCTGAATATCGCCAAAATAGTAATCATCACCATCGCAAAAATCCTCACTGTAGTTCTAGGGTGAGGTCCAGAATCGTCTACCATCTCACCATTCCAAACATTCATATCCATAAACTATCCAGTGAAGCGAAATCAATGAATCTACGCAGCCAAACTATCGCTTAACTAACGTCCAATATCTCATCCCATATTTCCGAATTTAATGATAAATTATCATCTCGTAATTTATGAAATTTACTGAATTGAAATTTGTTATAATAGTCAAATAACACCAACCGTGTATTCAGAATGCTCTTCTACCCCGGAGGTTGCATACTACAAGATTCATTATGCTGACTTTACATAAATCGTCACTTGGACTTAAATGCCAAGGGCTACATACTTCTACATACATTGTTTTTCACTGGGTGAACTTAACTTGAAATCATAATGTGCGTCACAGAGCACTCATTTTGAACCAACCTTCACCCGGTCAGCTGTTCCGGATTGTTAGCGGAATCTCACTACAGCCCGCCTCAGAAAAATCACATTTAATATACAGCCTGTCTCAAAAATTCTTCGCCATCAACAAGTATAGCCTGTCTCAAAAATTCATCTTCATCGCCTATCACGGCGGCATCATACATGAAATACAGGCTTCCCATGCCTTTCATATCTACACAACTATTACCTCAACATATCATTCCGGCACAATCCATTTCTTTCAAACCTCAATGCTCCCGTGACGAACAATTTTATAATGATCTATTCATATATTTTTAGTACAACTTTTGGACATCAAGAATGCAATAACACACCGTTATTTCCTATATCACCGACAACACGGTGTCACAATAATTAACTTCCCATGAATAAATAGAACTTTATCAGCCTCCACTGGATTTCGAGATGAACGCAAATCTTACTCAACATATCTGTTAAATACACTTTTAACAAGGAAAAGTTTTTCCCGCTATAATTATTATTATTATTATTATTATTATTATTATTATTATTATTATTATTATTATTATTATTATTATTATGATGATTTAGACAAATAATTTCTGAACTCATACGACATTCGAAATTAAGGCATTCACCACGACTACATGATCGTTATCACCTTCATAACTTTACACAGTTTGAACAATATCTCAAATCATTTTAGCACATTTTTTTTGCTAGTTGCTTTACGTCGCACCGACACAGACAGCTCTTATGGCGACGATGGGACAGGGAAGGGCTAGGAATGGGAAGGAAGCGGCCGTGGGCTTAATTAAGGAGCACATATTTTAAACTTCGCATTTCACAGTTTCTCGACATGAACTTTACTGCCCTGAAGTGTTTCACACAACAACCAGAAATATGATACATTCGTCTGATCATTATTAAATATTAATTCGACACACGCACTGAAAATTTTACTGGAACAAACAAATTCCTGGAGATTCCGCCCACATTTAGCCAGCTGCCGTCTTATTTAGCCGATCATGGGTACAATAGACATCATCTTCTTATATATATAACATAAACCACACGGATTTTACACTTGGTATCGATTAACACCGCAAATGACGCACTTCCTTCGCGTTTTAACATGCGACGAGCACCCTTCTCAAATGGCGACTGCCACTGTTTTCCCAGGACCCTGCTTTCGTTCAACCTACTGCTGGCCAGGTGTTTCAAATGGATATCAAAGTCAGACCTCACTGGCTAGCGTCCAGACTCCCTTTGACAATATCAAACACACACAATTGTAATACAGAGACAAACTCAGCTAAGCATTTTAAACAGATATCTAAGCCTTCACAGTTTTCATCGGCGGAAGCTCAGGAAAATTTCTGTCACTTTCCATTAAATATTCTACTTGAACCATTGACACGAATATATAACAAGTGATTTTGAGAACAAAACCCCGCACTTTCTTGCAGACGAGCGACGTGGGTTCCACCATCCAGACCATCAGATAGAATGAAAAATGTAGTTGGAGGGGATTTCTTATATACCCTCTGTGATGACGCCATCTTCACCATGAAGCTCGATGGTGCAATCTGCTAATTCCACATCCACTGGACCAATTTTCTTGAAATTTATTCTATAAATTCGGACAGACTTATAATTCATCACGGTGTTAATTTTATATTTTTTCCATACTTACAACGGGCCTAATGAATTTATTTCTGACATGTTGTTTCGCGGTCTTTCTTCAGCAATCGGCCATGACATGAGTCGCAAATCCGCGAGTAGGACGCCAACTTTCCTCCAGGCTTAATTGCATTTATATTTACCCAGAGGATTCTATCTTTACGTAAAGTTTATTAATAATTTAGATTCTTTATTCCTGGATTTACCATGTCGCCAAAATCTGTCGTTGTGAAGAATTTTCCAAAATTGATAAATTATTCAGTACTCGAAGTCAACCGAATTATCCCGGCATTTTACGAGCTTGCGGCTCGCTTGGCTCGGTGAGTTCGTTCCCACGAGGGTGTGAGGCTCTTGAAATAAAAACATGGCTACTCCCATAAAAGTTGTTTGTAGCTGAAATGAATATTTGGAATTATTTTTCATCGTAGAATTATTGGTTCAGTACGTTAATTAAGGCCACGGCCGCTTTCTTCCAACTTCTAGGCTTTTCATATCCCATCGTAGCCATAAGACCTATTTCTGTAGGTGCGACGCAAGGCCACTAGCAAAAAAAGGCCGTGTGAATTGGCGGGGCAACACACTTTTCTCAGAAACTCGAATTGTTCTCTATGCACGTAAAATAACAACTGAGGTGTGCCATTGACCGAAGGCATAGTCTATGTAGGCATCGGGGTGAGAAAACAGAATGCTGGTGGTGAAAAACCAGAGCGTGATCTTGAAATTCAACAAGGAACCTGAGAAATGAAATTACTTCGTTAGTGGAGTTTACTGAAAATTAAGAAATTCTCCTAAGCAACATAGCCAATGGATGAGGCAAACTACTATACCCAGGTGCCATAATAGGTAACGGCATAGAAGGTGGAGAAGTCTCTAATACCGCATTATTTAAAAAGAAAGGTGGAATTTGTGTACGATGATCCGACTCATTTTCTAATGGGACAGGCTCTTAAAGAGATCATCGACTAAATGCTAAAATATGATATTACTCGAGCCTCCTCCATCTTCTGGTAGTTTTCGGCCTCCACCCCGCGGAACTTTCTCAACCCGCAAGTGCTATGCTTGTGGGTCTACGGAACATCTACGTAACAAGTGCCCAGTGATAAAGTCGAGTGGGACAAAGAATGGAATAGGGTCATCACAAGGATGTTTCAAATGTGGCTCGTTTACTCACCTAGCCAAGAATTGCCCTAATGCCAATAGCACCTACTTCTGCTCAACTTCTGGTGCAAACTCCGCGAACTACAATGATATAAAGTGACTAGTGTCATCGGCTGAGTCGGCATGTCCATCTTCTCAACCCAGTTAAACCCAGCGAAAGTTCTGGTAAGGACAAAGGTTCTTCTAATCTATCGTTTGAAGGCCCGAAAGAATGCCTCAAAATTGCGGTGGAGAACCCTGCGCTTCTACCATTTATTAAAATTGAATGGAATAGTGAACCTGTCACTGCTCTATTAGACTCTGGGCGGGTTTGTTCTATAATTTCGGCTGAATGTTATTCTAAATGAAAGACTGTTTGTAAATTTTCTGATTATTGTTAGTCTTCAGTCCAATGCTTTTCGGCTAATTCCTCTCCATTAGAAATTTTAGGTTTCATCTTTGCCAAAATTCGGATTTCTAAATTCACTTGGAAAATAAAATTGTTTGTGGCTAAGCACGTGTCTTGCCCCGTAATATTGAGAGCGTATTTCATGTCTTCTACTGGTCTGGTGCTCGACATTCAGAGCAAGTCGTTCACCTTCAAATTTGCTAATAATTGTAAAATTCCTTTGCTGAAATGTAACTCTGTGTCATGTTCATCGTTTTCGCCTAGCCAGGATGAGACGTTCTTAGACCTTAGACATCTACCTGAAGAGCAGGCAGAAAGTATTCGTAAATTGTATCAGTCGTTTCCTGATGTATTTTCCGATACTCTTGGTGTTACTGACCTTATCGAATACAAGATTGAGGTTACGGATTCGATTCCGGTTTGATTTCCGCCTTATAGGCAGTCTCTTCTAAGTCGGCGTATTCATCGCCTATTTTTCTGGTGCCGAAACCCCAAGGTGGCTTCAGGCCTGTGATTGACTATCGGGCTTTACATCGGAAGGCGGTGTTACAATCTGTGCCTCTTTCCGACCTTCATTCTTGTTCTTCATGGTTTCGGAAAGTAGAGTTCTTGACCATCTTAGACCTTAATCAGGCGTACAACCAGTCCCTCTAGCTGAAGGATCGAAATATCTAACTGCTTTTGCCACGGATTGGAACTTGTATGAGTACAACCGCGTGCCTTTCGAGCTCCCCACGGGGGCAGCTGTTCTCACTAGACTGCTAGATAGGGTCTTCTCCGACGTCAAATTTGAATACTTGTGTCACTATCTTGATGATGTCGTCGTATTTTCTGAGACCTTTGAAGAACACCTAGATCATCTAAAGTAGGTACTCAATCACCTTCGTAAGGCCGGGTTGACTGTCAAGTTATCTAAGGTAACTTTTGCTAAACATTCTATGTCATTCCTAGGACATATTGTGTCGCCCCATGGGGTTTCTATTGATCATTCTAGAACACAGGCCATCCGTGATTTCAAACCCCCTAAGGACATCAAAAGTATTGCCAGGTTCATCGGCATGGTGAATTTCTTGAGAAAATTTATTCCTAACTTCGCTAACAGAGCGGCGCCCTTGAACTTACTCCGTAAGAAGGCGTCAAATTTGTGTGTGGATCGTCTCAACAAGCCGCTTCTGAAGATCTAAAATCAGCTCTTTGCAGCGCCCCTGTTCTTGCAATGCCAGACTTTTCACAGAAATTCATTGTTAAAACCGACGTCTCGTCATCAGCGGTGGGTGCTGTCCTTCTTCAGGAAACAAAACTCGGGAGGCGACCCATCGCCTATGCGTCTGGGACATTATCGGCTCAAGTGGCCAAATATTCCATCTATCAACTTGATGATTTAGCAGTTTTATTTGCACTAGAGAAGTTCCGACTCTATTTGGAACATGTCAACTTCGACCTAAAAACTGATAACCAAGCCTTAAGGTGGGTATTAGCTAGGCCGCGTCGTACTGGTCGTACAGCCCGTTGGACCATCAGGATTTCGGACTTCCAGTTTGATGTGAGACATATCAGAGGATCTGAAAATGTTTTTGCTGATGGACTAAGCCGCATGTTTTCTCATGATGTGGAGACCACCGAACAGGAAGATAGTCCTTCTCTTCCCACGTCCATACCTTAGGGTATTATTGCCATTCTAACTGATGCCCCCATGTTGTTTCGGGATACTGAAAAATATCAACGTGGAGGCCCAGTGATGGCTCCTATTATGGGAACCCTCTCTTCTGGGGTACATGTCGTTCATTATGCATTAAGAAACGGGGTTTTGTGTAGCCCGTCGATGCATGACCAAAAGATGAAAGTGTTGGTTCCAGCTAATCTTGTGCCTATGATCTTCAAGTATTATCATGAGACCCCATTAGGGGAGCATTTAGGCATCTTCAAATCTCGGAAAAAGATCCGAAAGATGTTCATTTGGAAAGGTATGGACGGCGAAAGCTTGCAAATCTTTCTTGCTTAGTAAGCCAACCTTGTCCTTTAAGCTAGGTCTATTATCTTCTAACCAAGCGTCGCGCCCCATGGAGCGCCTATATATAGACTACACCGGAACCTTCAAAGGGGAACGCCAACAAATTCATTCTGGTGTGTGCAGATGGTTTCACTAGATTTTCCTGGTTATTTCTGACTAAGCTGGCAAGCGCTCACTCCACTCTTTCGTCTCTAAATACTATATTTGCTTCTTTTGGCCCCTGTCAACATATAGTTTCTGATAATGCTAAGGCATTCACATCCAACTTATTCCGTAAATTCTGTTTTGATCTGTCTATATCAAATGTAACTACCTCCTCTTATTTTCCTCAAACATCTCTGGCTGAGCGGGTCAATCGTAATCTTAGATCTGCTTTAATCGCATTTCATCATGAAGATCATTCCAGGTGGGATACGTCCCTGCATTGGTTGGCCTTTGCTTTAAATTCGGCAGTTCATGAGTCCCATAAGTTTACTCCAGCTTCTCTTATGTTTAAATTTGTTCCTAACACGCCGCTCTCTGATCTTTGGTTACTTAATTATGTATTACCAGAGACAATATATCCCGATAATATTAGAGATATATGGAAGAAGGCTAAGGCCAATCATAATGCTTCCCATGAAAAGGTTAGGGAAAGATATGATCGTGGACGGAGGCCCACCAATTTAAAGTCGGAGATCAGGTCATATAAAAAAAATTGTTCCTGCGCGCAAGCTTGCCCTCAGATTCTATGGGCCGTGTGTCATTCTTGATTTCTTAACGCCGGTTACATTATTAGTCAGTAATCCAGCTGCAGAGAGAATCTTTAGGGTTCACCTCTCTCAGGTGAAACCTGTCTAATTTCATTGTTTACTTTAGCCATCAACAATTTGCAGGAATGTGAGGTTATGTTTCTTTAGCTCGAGGCCTTCTGCCCCAATTGTTTTACTAATTTCTATATATGACCTGGTATGTACGATCTTCCCCTCTGTTATTCCTGCTGTCAAATCCCTGGTGGCCATTACCAAGCCCCCGCCTCCTGCACCCATGCATTATTGACACACACATCAACACAAACGCCGCCCGCCCCTATGCCTCTCAGACAAAGATCGTACACTCAAGGCTCCAACAACACTTCTCTGTCGCCTGGATTTTACTGTTTCACTACCCCTCAGCCACCAGCCGCCGTGCAGCAACATTCGGCGAGAGAAACGAGAGCGGGGTAAAGGCCCACTCCACTCCAGTGAATACTCCTTATGAACGGCGCGCCGGAGTCCATCTTCCCGGCAAAGGCTGAAGTGCGGTAACCCTACCACCAACACATCTGGGGACTACACATATACTTCTAATCTGCGGCGACCATCACCACGACTACCCCTCTCATAGTAGCGGGAGAGGTGTATCTGTGGGTACTGGGAGGGTCCGGGCGACCTCACCTGGGTATCGGCAACGGCAGGTCTTGCCGTCAAATCTTTCAGCATGTATTTAACTTCAACGAACACAAGGATACACTCAATTTGGATCTACAAATTTTTCTACAAATCAACTTCCGGAAAAGAAAGCTTAGATTTTTTAACGTTGGGAATTATTTTTCTCAAAATTCTCCTTTGTCAATCCAAGGAAGAACATTTGGGGGGAGGAAGTCTGTACCGAGAGGTACACCTCAACGCCACGCATTCAAAATAAGCGCATTAATGAACTCCTCTATCGGGCAAAGGTGAAATTGTTACCACATGAATTTGGAACTTTAATCAGAAGATGTCACTACTAAAATATTGAGGAATTGTGTTACTGTGAAGTTTTCTAAACTGATTGAATTTCTCCTTGTTTTGTTTGCTATACATCAAGAAGTTTGGACATTTTTTTCACAGATGTCATTACCAAAAAGCTCTGATCATGCACTCTGGTGTAAGGTGGAAGAACTTATAACTTAAAGAAGTTTCATATTCCTAGGTTTTCCATAACTGATTCTATGTTCATTTATTTTTGGGCTGGCAGCACTTCTTTTTCTTTCCGCCAGTTTTGAATCTAGCCGAACAAAAATTTCTGTATTTAATTTTCAACTTATCACAGGCTTCTTGTTCGATTTAGAGTGTAACTTTTGAACTTAACCAATAAAATTTCGAGGGTGTGTACGGATTGGCGCAGAATCCTCTCGAACCTTCCCTGAGGGTATATAAACTGCGGCTTTTCATGTTTCCTTGTCAATTGATCGCCGTATTTATAAGTGTGTGTGTTAAAGCAGGCGCCTCTTTCTTTGGTCAGCAGAACATCTATAAGGTAATGGCCACATAAAATTCTATCTTTCTTGCTATCACCGCAAATTTATCTGAGGGAAAGGTCCGAATCTTAGTTATGTAACAAACTTTTCTAAAATGTAAATTAACTGTAATTCTGGGATAGATAGTGAGTTACCCTCTCGAGCTCCCCTTCATCTTGGTTTGAGGTGACTACGTTTCCGTAACTGTGTTCTCCTGTAATGTGTTAAAAGTAATTTCCATGCGAGCCACCCCAGTAGTTTGGGAATAGCCCCTGTTTCATCGGCCAAGAGCCCTGTAAGTTTTTTAAATTTTTCATTATCTTGGAGCGCTGTGTACGTCTCAATTCAGTTTGTGTTCAGGCCGTTTATTTAACCTGTTCGTGTACGCAAAGGCCCAGTAGGTTGGGTACTAGATACACCTGTGTAAAAACCAATTCAATTTGTAAATTCTTGCTTGAGAGGCCAGATATTGTAAATTTTGATGTAAGGTTGCCTTGAGTGGGCCATAAGAAACTGAGAGCCTGTTAGCTCTTTTTCAAAGTTTTGTAAGAGTAACGAGTCCCTCTGGAAGGCTAGATATTTTATTTTGGGAGCAAGTGCTCTAAAATTAGGGGATTTCTGCCCTTGAGTAAATGATTCATTGTTTTGAATTAAAGTTGTAAACTGGATCCGGTATCTCTGGAATTGTAAAACTAGGAGCTTGGAGCCCAGAATCTGTAAAACTCACTGATCTTGTACTTTCCTACTCATGTTTCAAGATTGCTAATTATACGTGTTAAGTTGTTATTTGTTGATTTTTGAAATTCTAACGAAATATGACCTTTGTTAAAGTTTTAAATTAATTTTGATATTGTAGATAGACCCATTCACCCCGGCATCTTCTTTAACCTCTTTCTGCTCCACGGGTAACCTCGTAACCGTGACATAGGATGACGTTTTACCTATTAATCCTCCTAGATAATGTAAAGATTTAGGAATACATTGTCTAGGAGTTTAGTCGACCTTTTGCAAAGTGTACGAGAGACTCAGGAAGGAACTGAAGGCGACGGTTTGAAGATAATGTTTCTACGATGTGATTGATGGACACTGAAGTGTTGAGAATCATGCGTAGTGCTGGAACGTCTGTTAGTGAAAATAGTAATATGCCCTTTCCATAATACTGAGTTTCGACAAACCACTGCATAGGAAGCATGAACTTTGAAATTAGTACTCAACTACACTGCGTAAAAAATGAAATTCTCTTCATCATAGATGGCTGGTAACTACGAATAAATGAAACGAGATTCCATTTATTAGGACACTCTGAACCCCTAAATGACGTACTTAGAAACTTCCTGGTAATATACAGGTCTCTTAACTTTTAATATCGGTAACAGGCAACTTTTTCAATAAGCGTTATAAATTAAATTGCAATTGGTATGCAAACAAGGCTCCTGTGAGCAAAATTAGTCCATATTGATCCTATACCCAGTGTACTGTAGTTTGGCATTTAATCCTCACATTTAAAACTCTATACTACTTCAGCACGAACAAACGAACAACGATCAGTTTCCGGGGGATATGTATAAACCAGATGTGTGAAATTTATGTGAGGCTAGGTTTGTAAAACTGCAGTAACCTGTGCAATAAAATTCTCCCTTATTGTGGCCGCCTTTATACTCGAAGTTATAGGCTACTTTGCTCCGAGAACTCCACTGGGAATTCAAGGGGTAATATATATCCTCTGGAAAGAATCGTATCTATCGTTTCCTTATTTTATGTTGTTTATTCACTTTTCTCCTTTGAGGCCATGGTACTTCCCATTCACTATAACTTAAAACCATACTTCATGAGATGAGAAAACATGGCATTTATGTACAAACATTTCGGCTGTCGAGTTCTTGTACGTTAATGCGAGTCTTTTGGATGCTTCTCTTTAAATTTTCGGTGAGCTTTAAAACTAATATTCTACGCAAATTTCCTATCCATACTGAAATCACAAAAAAGTAAATAAGTTAATAAATTCGACGATTGTTCATGAAAACAATGTTTAAAAAGTAAGAAAACTTTTATGGTTCGCTTTTCAGTTACGTACGATAAAATAACTGAGAAAACTACCTCTTTAAAATTACAATTTTTAATATAATGTTTGAATTAATACTACAGGCATTTATCTGGATGTTATGGAGATGAAATCACTTTCAAGACAGCACCTGAATTCACTGCGGATATGAAATGAAATGGCGTATGGCTTTTAGTGCCAGGAGTGTCCAAGGACATGTTCGGCTCGCCAGAAGCAGGTTTCGATTTAACACGTGTAGGCGACCGGCGCTTCGGGATAAGGATGGCAATGATGATGGAGGCGACGCATACACCCAGCCCCTGTGCCAGCGGAATTAAACAGCTATGGTTAAAATTACCGACCCTGCCTGGAATCAAACCCGGAACTCCTGTGACCAAAGGCCAGTACGCTAACCAGTTAGATATTGGGATTTAAAAGGAAGTACCACCTTATAAATGAATATGAGATGAAGAAAGACGTGAATCGATAATAGATGTAAAAACAATCAGTGTACGTAACGTTTACTGATGACTCTCAGCCTCATTACATCACGGTAGATCTAGAACATGTGTTGATAATGCTTTCTTGCTATTTGTTTTACGTCACACCGACACAGATAGGTCTTACGGCGACGATAGGATAGGGAAGGCACAGGAATCGGAAGGAAGCGGCTGTGGCCTTAATTGAGGTTCATCCCCAGCATTTGCCAGGTGTGAAAAGGGGAAACTACGGAAAACCATCTTCAGGGCTGCCGACAGTGGGGTTCGAACCCACTATCTCCCGGATGCAAGCTCACAGCTGCGCGCTCCTAAGCACACGGCCAACTTGCCCGGTTGTTAATAATGATGCTCTCACATTGCACTACATCAGATTATATAAGATGGCCAAGATGAAATTTCTACGCTTGGAGAGATTTTAATCACAGTAGTCCTAAGAATCAAATTCTGACATCACGAATTTTGCACACTGTGTGTATGTGACCCGAGATTGATGTACTTAGAAGGCAGTGCCCCTTCGCTCAGAAATACATATCTTGTTTAGGTTATGGTAAGTCCACAAGATAATTAACGCGGTCGATAAAAATAATAATAATAATAATAATATCCGCCTGTGTGGTGTAGTGGTTAGTGATTAGCTGCCACCCCCGGAGGCCCAGGTTCGAATCCCGGCTCTGCCACGGAATTTGAAAAGTGGTACGAGGGCTGGATCGGGGTCTACTCAGCCTCGGGAGGTCAACTGAGTGGAGGTGGGTTCGATTCCCACCTCAGCCATCCTGGAAGTGGCTTTCCATGTCTTCCCACTTCTCCTCCTAACTTAAGGCCAAGGCCGATTCCTTCCCTCTTCCTTGTCTGTCCCTTCCAATCTTCCCATATCCCCGCAAGACCCCTGTTCAGTATAGCATGTGAGGCCGCCTGGGCGAGGTACTGGTCATCCTCCCCAGCTGTATCCCCGACCCAGAGTCTGAAGCTCCAAGGACACTGCCCCTGTGGCGGCGGAGGTGGGATCTCTCGCTGAGTCAGGGGGAATAACCGACGCTGGAGGGTAAACTGATAAAGAAGAAGAAGAACACCAGCCAGCTGACTTTCTGGCGAATACTGCATAAACATTAATTTCACGCATACCAATTTGAGCTACACTAAGAGCTCCATGGGCGGGATTTCGAAGATCGAATGGAGTTCTGTCAGTGGCTGTTAGGCAGGCTGGACGGTGATACAGCATTCGTATCGCATATTTTGTTCTCGGACGAATCGCGCTTCCACAATAACGGGAACGTCAATCGTCACAACATGCACTATTTGAGTCCGGACAATCCTCACTGGGTGTGACAGGTGGCCCATCAAGTACGATGGGGAGTGAATGTCTGGTGTGAAATCTTGGGGATTCGCCTGATTGGACCTGAATTCTTCGAGGGCCATTGGACGGGTCCACGCTACCTACACTTTCTGCGTCAGGAACTCCCACTGCTGCTGGAGGATGTGCCCTTGTACGATCGTATGACGATATAGTTGCAACATGATGGAGCTGCACCACATTCGAATTTTCCCGTTCGTAACCACTTGAACGAGGAACAGCCATGGAAATGGATAGGACGAGGTGGCCATGCTTCTTGACCCACCAGATCACCGGATTTAACGCCGTCAGACTTCTTCTTGAAGAACGGCGTTTGAGCTCAAGCGCCGGAAAACCCCGAACAGCTCATGTAACTCATCACGGACGTCTGCCGAGCAATTACTTCTGGAATTTTCAGCGCGCAAGACTATCTATTGGACACCGGGCCCGAATCTGCATAAATCAAAACGGTCATCACATCGAGCATTTGCTGCGGTAAAACATAGCCAGGGCTGTTGTGTTCCTGTTATTTCCGGTCTGTGTGTGTCCAAGCTGCTAACGAATCGGCCCTTCTTA
Source organism: Anabrus simplex (assembly GCF_040414725.1). Classification (NCBI taxonomy): domain Eukaryota; kingdom Metazoa; phylum Arthropoda; class Insecta; order Orthoptera; family Tettigoniidae; genus Anabrus; species Anabrus simplex. The sequence goes on along the minus strand of NC_090266.1, from coordinate 351,441,587 downwards.
CGGCCATAAACACATTTATTCACACAAAATGTGCTTGAAAGCGGGCATTGAACTTACATTGCGTGCGATACGTATTAAACAAATATTCCAAAGTTTGTAATCTTCGCCCCGGACTTGAACATCCCACCTGACATGCAAGCCCGCTCCGCATCGTATTTACCAACTAATCTACGGATCCGTACGGAGCACTGGGCAGATTATAGCAAGTATTAGGTTTACTGTGGTCACAAAATCACTTTAGTGTTTCGCCGGTGTGTCAGGTTCATATGATATATAAGGCACAGGCATGTCTTCTAGTGTTTAATACGAGTTTAACATTACGGCGTCCTATCATGGTGAGGCGGTAAATACCAAGATATCCGGTTGTGTTGTCTGAGCATACCGGCAGGGCAGATGTTTCCAGGACGAAATTAATATTTTGGGTTGCATAAAACTACTTTGGAATGGGCGGATGAATCGCACTGTATATGGAAGGGATGTTAAGTATAAAACTAAATACCTCAATGGTATTTATAGCTCAGTTGGAATGAGCATGCAACGAGAAATGGGGAATTTGTGGGTTCGGATCCCATTGGCCATTTTTGTTCTGTACTTAATATCTCTTCGATATGCACTCTATGTACTAAATACGATCTAATATGTTGAAAGCTAATTTCGAAAGCATTGCGGTCATGAAAGTTAAATGTTCTGATGAATGCTTTGTAACATCCGCAGACATTTGAGTTAAAGCACCATCAAAATATTCGATATTAAGGTCTTCTGGTGTTTGGCTCGTTAACCATTCAAAACCCTAGCGATGAGTTTAACAACTCTTCCCCCACCCCTCTCTTTTCGTTCTCGTGCTAAAGGATTATAAATCCCTATTAGCACATATTTTAAGAAGACTTGCCATCCAGTAAGTGGGAAGGTTACACGGCGTGTCATGCAGTATGAATGCGAAGACCATTTTGTAATAGGTTCAACTACAAATACACATTCGAAGTGCGAAAGAAGAAACGAAATTTAGCAGCCTTCCACGACTTTCTACAAGTGAACTGAAACGGAAACCTGCCAACGCTCCTAACATCAAGAAATATCTGAAATGTATACACCCATGCCATCCATTGTTTATTGTTATTATTGTTTTATTATTATTATTATCATTACTATTATTATTAAAATTAACTATTTCCGTTTTGCTCCCACTGAGACCAAATTTATATATTAATGCATTAAAATGTTTTATAGTTTTAAACTGTTCCTGAGAAAAATACTTCATTGGATAAAGTCAGTAGCCCGTCATCTTCTGGAAATGTACTGGTTAACGTGATTAGCTGCCACCCCCTGAGGCCTGGGTTCGATTCCCGGCTTTTCCACGAAATTTGAAAAGTTGTACGAGGGCTGGAACGGGGTCCACTCAGCCTTGGGAGGTCAACTGAGTGGAGGTGGGTTCGATTCCCACCTCAGCCATCCTGGAAGTGGTTTTCCGTGGTTTCCCACTTCTCCTCCAGGCGAATGCCGGGATGGTACCTAACTTAAGGCCACGGCCGCTTCCTTCCCTCTTCCTTGCCTACCCCTTCCAATCTTCCCATCCCCCACTAAGGTCCCTGTTCAGCATAGCAGGTGAGGCCGCCTGGGCGAGGTACTAGTCATCCTCCCCATTTGTGTCCCCCGACCCAGACTCTGAAGCTTCAAGACACTGCCCTTGAGGCGGTAGAGGTGGGATCCGTCGCTGAGTCCGAGGGAATAACTCACCCTGGAGGGTAAACAAATAAGGAAGAAGAAGAAGTAAGTTACAGAACATGAAACAGTGCAATTTGAAAAACCAATAGAACGAATAAGTACGAAAATTGCTCCTTTGCTACATACGAAAATAATATCTCACTGCCACTGTACTGTTTCATCGAAGCTACAGATTCTATGAAGACAATAACTAGATGTCCTTCTCTGTTATAAAAAATGATTTTGCGCTAAAATACTAAACCTTTATCAAGCCATCTAAGCAAGTTCGCGTCACCGGCGATCATCTGGTGCAGTTGCAGATTTAGTGCGCACTGTGTGTTATTGAAACGTAGAGAGCCTCATGATCAACGTGAAGATATCTTGATATCTTGACCAGATCTGCTGCCATTCCTCTCAGACGACTTGCCATTTGTTCGCAAGAAGCCGAGTGAAAACGGTTCCACCCGCAAGTTCGGAATTAAATTCTCAGACGAAGCAGAAACTGAACTTAGGGCCTTCGGATTAGAAAGGGAGACATGTTACCTCTATACCATTGGAATGTCCGGCTCCATGGCTAAGTGGTTAGCGTACTGGCCCTTGGTACAGAGGGTCCCGGGCTTGATTCCCGGCTGGGACAGGGATTTTAACCTTAATTGGTTAATTCAAATGGTTCGGGGACTGGTTGTGTGTGGCGTATTCAGCATCAGAAATCATCCTAGGTAGGGCCCTCATCTTCGCATACTTGCAGGTCGCCAAATAGGCCGTCTACGAGAAAAAGACCAGCACCAGGTCTCTCTGGAGGCCATACGCCATAATAATAATAATAATAATAATAATTATTATTATTATTATTATTATTATTGCTATTGGACTGATCCATCAAAAATAGGTCAACACTTTAACTGGTCATACATCAAATTGCGTATGGACACAACTTTGACTAATTTTATAGAAATCATCTATTTACATCGTGAACAAAGTTTGAATCAGACCTAGGAATTTGAGTTGGAATATTCCCCCTTAAATACATTTTTTTCTCCTTAGCCCAGCTATTTCCGGCCTCTCTGGATCCATACAGCCTCATTCAAGGTTAAATAATAACAATAATAGTCTAATAATAATAGTAATAATGATAATACTTTCATTGCAACCAAGTAGCCATGCGAAGGGTGTAAGATGTGATAAATTGTTTAATATGTGGATACATGCACCATAAGTTCTGTGAAAATCCCTATTTCTATCAATCGAATGAAAACTGGGCGTGCAAACTATGCCAGAGGAACTACGAAAGATATAATCTTGACAACTGCAAAAATCGTACAGCCTTTGAATGACTATAGTAAAGAACAGTACTGCATCTGAATCTGCAGTACCTTCGCTTAGGTTTTGATGATGATGATGATGGTGATGATGCTTGTTGTTTAAAGGGGCCTAACATGTAGGTCATCGGCCCCTAACTTAGCTTTTGACCTGGGGTTTAATGCCGCATGCCCTTCCTGACGCCACGTAATATTTGAGGTGAAAAATTCAATCCAGGATCGACCGTGATTCGAATCTCAGCTTTCCATGTAGGAAGCCAGCCGAAAATTCATTCAGCTAAAATCATTCCCGTATATTTCCCTTAAGTCAAGAAATGTAAACACACTTATTCTGTTCCCGTGTCTAGCCGTTTGCGTGCATTCTCGATTTCTCGATGGACCTAGTGTGTCAAATTGTAATTAATGTAAGTACAGGTAAGAAAATGGGACCCCTTGTCCAGAAATATGATACTATTCCATCATTTGCTAGAAAGAAGTACAATTAAATACAAAACAGTGCCTTCATTCCTTGCAGTTGTTCACAATATTTTGTTGTCCTTCGTACGTATCTCCGAAGAGTCAACCACTCAAATTACTTGAACAGTGGATCCAGGCAGCGAAAACTAACAGTTCACCGCCCTTTCGAGCAAGGAATAAACTTCTGACACTTCCCTAACACCCACATTTGAAATTCCAGCATGAGCTAGCCAGTAGGAGCTGAATTTAAAACATGGCTCTATGACACTACGTCAGTAATGACGACTTGTCTCATAGATCCTTGAATCAGGTGTCACCGTACTGACGGAGTATCAAGTCATGTTAGTTTCTCCGTAGTTATTGTTCAAAATTTAAATTATTTTCGTGGGGTTCATTATGGTCATATTACAACAAGAATATATTTATATATTCGTATATTTCAATTCGTTTAATTTAATAATATTACTATCTTTATGTCTTTCCACTGAGGTAACCTGGAGATGATCAAATACCAAATGCTGTTTCATTGTATTCCACGGTCTTTTTTTTTTATTGTGTAGTGGGAATGAAGTTTGTTAGTGTGTTTTACATACGTGATAGTGTTGTCTTCCGTGGCTGACGTTTTTAAAAATATAATGTTTCCACTAAATTCTTAAGTTTATTTATGAACAAGACGGCAGCCATCTTGTTATAGTTTCTTGTTTGTCGTTGATTGTAAAATTTCTCCTTGAACTTTTCGAAAAGTATACTATATTAGTTAACACCACCTAGGTGTCCTTTACACCAACTACGGAACGGTAGCCATGTTTTGTTAGTATTCATGCGTCGTGTATTTCCAGTATGATATTCAACGTTTAAGTTATTCTTTGTTATTGTGCGTGTCAGACAGAAGATAACGAACAATTGTCTGACGTCTGTGTGGAAATAAGGTGACGTTATATTCATTGAATTACTTCTCTGTGAGATATGTCATTTGAGGATTCACGGAGTTTACGCTGGCATTTCTGATGTGGAAGTTTAAGTTCTTACTAGCGCTGCTGACTCGTGGTTTGTGTCCATCGTGCGAATTAATAAAACTGTCCTATCTGCGATAAATTCGTTAAAGGTACGAAAGGTCTTCGTATTCATTGGTCTTACAATCATCCTGATAAACCTATTACAGAAGATTGTATGATAACGACATCACGGGATTCTTTCTATGAGGAACCGGTTTCATGTAAGAATAATGTACATATGCTACGTCGTATTCCGAAGGATACTACTAATCAAAATTCATATTGTAGAATATTTTACTGATAGTGTCTACTCTACAGTTCATTTTTGGAAGGTGTGGTCTGCGGGTTAGAATTCACCCACGGTAACCTCTGCTTGTCGTAAAAGGCGACTAAAAGGGGACCGGATATCTCCCGGTATAAGGAGACACCCTACACCAGATGCCAACAGTCTCCTTGAAAGTGGATGAGCGGGTGTAGGTCTGGGCACTCTATTGTCCAAGGGGTAAGAAATTGCCCCTAAAGGCGGAGGAACCAAGTGTGGTCAACGGCAGTAGAATGCAGAAGGCAACGGGAAACCACTGCATTAAAGGTCCTAAGGACATCCCTATAAATTCACATAACATGGATCTGAAATTAGTATCCGGAGTTTCTATTCCCCCAATCGGATCTCCAGGGAGGAATGCTGCGAACATAGTTGTGAACGATTGTGTACTTGACAGTGCTAGGAAAATCAAAATCTATGACAAGAATTACGAGTTGCTACTTGGAATGTACGCAGTTTGTATACGAGTGGAAAACTAGCAAATGTGGAAGCAGAAAGATGTAGATTGAAAGTAGACATCCTTGGATTGAGTGAGGTAAGATGGACTGGATCAGGAATTCAGAACACGAAGGAAGGATATATGTACTTCTTGGGAGGAACCGACACAATCACAGATATGGAGTTGCTGTGCTTATTACATCAATCATCGCAAATTCAGTTCTAGATTTTGTACCACTTAGTGATAGAGTAATGTTGCTGAGGTTACAAACATCACACCGGATCATGAACGTTATTCAGGTCCATGCACCAACTGACGATAAAGATGATGATGAAGTAGAAGCATTCAATGACACCTTAGAGGAAGCTATGAAAATAACTAAGAATGGAGAAATAACGTTGGTCATGGGTGATTTGAACTCAAAAGTAGGGGCTAGCATTGAAGGCAATACTGTAGGCAGCCATGATCTTGATGAACGTAACATAAGAGGAGACAGACTTGTTCAGTTCTGTATGGAGCACAATCTGTTTGTCTGTAACACATTCTTCAAACTTCCTCCTCGGTGGCTTTACACATGGATATCACCCGCCGATAACGACGAAAAGATCATAAAAATTCAAATTGATTTCATTTTGGTAAAACAACAACTAAATAAATATGTGACATCCGTTAAGACGTACCCTGGTGCTGATGTAAACAGTGACCACAATCCAGTTGTAATGGACCTTAAAATGATACGTTTTAGAAAAATTAAATGAAATGTTAAACCATCCAAGCATATAGATATTAAGGAACTATTGGATCCCAAAGTAAGAAATAATGTTGGAACTGCACTGGAAAAGAAGGTGGAATTAATAAGATACACTGAATCGTCAGAGGTAGAATACACATGGAACGCCATTAAAGATAGTGTGATTGAAATCCAGGAAAATGAAGTTGGACACTGCAACAACATCAAAAGACAGAGCTGGATGATAGATGAAATTCTAGAACTTATGGATGAAAAGAGAAAGCACAAAAATACAGATCATATTCAACACAAAATTCTAAACAAAGCTGTACGCAGAAAGTGCAGGGAAGCCCGAGAATTATGGATGACAGACAGATGTAAAAAAATGAGATCCTTTAAGAGAATCACGACTATTTTAACTTGCATAAGAAAGTGATAGAACTTGGTGGTTTGAAACGGAGACGATATGGTCAAATTTTGAGAGATGCCAATAATAAAATAATCTTGGGTGTGGAAAGGAAACTCAAACGATGGAAGGAATATATACAAAATCTCTTCAAAGATGACAGAAATGATCCTCCTTCGCCTGACGAGGGAATAAATGAAAATAGCCCTGAAATAACAAAAAGTGAAGTTGTACATGCCGTAAAACTTCAAAAGAATGGCAAAGCAACTGGACCTGACGGTGTGTACGCTGAAGTTCTCAAAGTAATAACAGAAAAGGAATCTACCGGCTTCAATATCTTATCATCATTATTCAATCAAATATATGTATCAGGAGAAATACCATCAGAATTGCTGAAATCAACCTTCATACTACTACCGAAGAAGCCTAACTTGTCTCAGTGCGATGATTATCGTGTGATAAGTTTGATGTCTCACGTGCTCAAAATATTCTTGCGAATCATTCACACTAGAATATACAAAAAATGTGAATTCCACATGGATCAGAATCAGTTCGTTTTCCGAAATGGCGTTGGTACACGTGAGGCACACTTCTCGTTAAATGTGTTGTTACAGAGGTGCAGATATATAAATGTTGATGTCTATGCCTGTTTTATAGACTGTAAAAAGCTTTTGATTGTGTCAGGCGCAATAAGCTTATAGAGATTCTGAGATCAACAGGTATTGACTCCGGCGACTTACGTATAATTAGTAACCTGTACTGGAATCAGTTCACAAATGTCAAAACTGATCAAGGAACTTCACAAACTGCTTAGATCAGGAAGGGCGTCCGCCAGGGTTTTGTACTGTCACCTCTGTTGTTTAACATTTACTCAGAGGCAATCTTTAAAGAAACATTGGAAGACTATGGTGGGATCAAAATTAACGGGAAAATCATCAACAACATCAGATATGCAAATGATACTCTTGTCATAGCTGATGACATGCCTGCCCTTCAGTGCATGATAAACTCCTTAGTTCAGCACAGTGAAGAGTTTGGATTATATGTTAACCCCTCAAAAACGAAACTGATGGTGTTCTCTAAGAAGACACTTCGGACAAATCTCACAATAAAAGATAAAATAGTTGAGCAAGTGTCTTCTCTCAAATATCTGGGTACGATCTTGGATGACCAATGTAACTCCAAACGGGAGATAATATCTAGAATTGAGCAGGCCAGGAAACAATTCATTACCATGAAGAAATTCTTTGTGAGGTCAGATCTCAATCTCCAACTATGAATTCGTATGATCCGCTGCTATATTTTCTGTTCTCCTATATGGATGTGAAAGCTGGACTCTGGATCCAATCATAGAAAAGCGTCTTGATGCCTTAGAAATGTTCCTGTATCGCCGTCTCTTGCGGATATCCTGGGTAATGAAAATCTCAAATGCCGAGGTCCTTCGTCGGATGAAAAAGCAAAAACTACTACTGCTCACCATAAAACGGAGGAAAACGCAAAACCTAGGACATATCATGAGAGGAGAGAGGTGTCAGTTATTACAGCTTATTATCGAAGGGAAGATACAGGGGAAGAGATCTGTTGGGAGAAGAAGAAATTCATGGGTGAAAGACCTTCGAAGATGGCACTGCTGTACTTCAGAAATGGCATTCCATTCTGCGCTGTCAAGATCAGAGCTAGTTACGTGGAACGCCAACCTCCGCTCGGAGACGGCATCTTAAGAAGAAGAAGTGGGAATGAATTTGGTTAATCTGCACTTAATTATTGTGGTTAAATTTTGAGAATTGTACTGTTAAATTGGTTTATTGAAACAGTTTCAACATGTTTGTCATCCCTGAATGATATTATAATTATATCATAGCTCTCTCCTATATTGTAAATGGCAGTATTAAGCCATAGGGGTTTCAACGTTTCATTGTATACTGTTGGATAATATTTTAAAAAGAGTTACTGCAGATAACCGAAAAAGTGTATCAGATCTTCTTTGTTAATTCATCTGGTCATGCGACCCAGGAACCTGAAAATCAGTTCCCCCTTCCAACAAGTAACTTAACATCATTCATTTGGATTTTATAAAACTCGACAGGCTGCCAATTTTCAGATTAACTATGCCTGGTACTAAATAAGATGCAGGTGTTTCTTGCTAATTATGGTGTTGTGCACTTATTACTTCTATCGGTGGGATCGGTTCTTGGTCCACCCTTGGAATAATAACCTGGTTTGAATTGGGTTCACTCACCTTCAGGAGGAAACAGATTAGGTGACACACCAATATCTCACTGGGGAAACTGTCGCTTTCGCAATATTGAGGTATGGTAATATCCCTAGCAGTCACACTTAATGGTTTTTAAGTATTGTTACCTTTGTTTTTATACATATTGTTATTCACAGAACAATCTCGTGTCGAATGTATCGTTGACAGTACACTCATAGGTAGTGGTAACCACTTTTGCCTTGATGACGGCGGGATGCGGCTTGGCATGGATTTCACACGACACCTGAAGCATTGGTAAGCCATGCTGTTCCATGATCACTGCAGAGTCTCCCATAATCCATTAAGATTGGGCGGAGCGCTGTCCAGGCCATGGACATTCCTGTCGACAGCTTCCCAGATGTGCTCAATGGAATTGAGATCGGGGATCGTTGGAGGCAGGCAAGCATCTTCACATCTGTGGGGAGTGCATCGAACCAGTGAACAACAATTAGGAAGCGACGGGATGAAGCGTTGTCTTGCTGTAGGTACAGGTCACCTGCAGCGTGCTGGAGGTGAACAAAGGTGAACATGATCTGCCAACAGGTTCATTTAACGTTTACCGGTGATGGACGTTGCCAGATGTAACAGGAGTCCTGTTTAATCCCACGGGAATACGAGCATAACACTACCACCGGCCTGAACTGTATATTGCTGGCCAAAGGGACCACTAGCCTCATGTGGCTGACGACGCACTTGTGCCCTGCCACCTGCGTGGACGATCTAGTATCTCGACACCTTTTTCAGGTGAGGATTCTGCCTAACTTCCAGCATCCAATGGTGGTGTAAATCGTTGTGCCTTATGAAGGGTGTTGAGCAGATACGCGCTCATAGGACGCTTACCTCTGTACCGCATAGCGGAGAGATATTTCTTGATGGTATGGTTGCTCACACGTCGTTGTTGAATCCAGAATCCACGTACTCGCGGTATACATTTGATACCGTAGCCATTGTAAAACCAGAGCCTATACGACTTCAGAGAATGAGTGGCCAATACCCCTGACGCCGACAATCAGGCCACGACCAAATACTCTGAGGTCCCATGTCCTACCCATCCCGTAGTGAACTGTTCCTCCTACATCCCGTACGAGATCTAACGTACTTGTTGTTACGTGCCACACCCTCCTATTTTATTCGCAGGGCCGAGCACTGCGCCATTTATCCACTACGAGAGCTATCTCCAATCATTTACTCATGAGTGTATACTGTATTTTGATATTGGCTAGAACAAGTTCGTTACCTTCGTCGGCTTGCGCCGGACTCATCTTTGGATTTGAAAGGTTAATTGATGTTAGAGGGTTGCTAATGACACCAGTAACGATGTAGCTTATCCCTTTGACAAATGATGCGAAGATGTCACTAATAGGATTGAGTGGTGCACTGGAATTTATTCTGTGGGACTTGTAGGATCATATGGAATAGTGCCATTTTGTTCGGTCAGGAAGGTAAGTAGAAGCTATTTCTTTCCTCATTTCCCTAGGACTCCTCGTCAGTGATACCTAAGCTATGTATTATAGCTGGTGGTGGAAATGTTGGGAATCCAATCAGTTTTGAACTGGAAACCATACATTATAATTAATATTATTATTAATGGCGGTAGAGGTGACGGTTGTGGTGGCGGTGGTGTCAGTAGTAGCAGTGGTAGTATTAGTTGTAGTAGTAGAGAAGGGGCACGGTTTTCCGCATCCAGCGAACAAGAAGGAATATTATTATTCTAGGACATGTACTCAGAAGATAAGTGAGACGATTAGTTTAGACAGACACTCTTGTCAGTTCTACTGAAACGATGTAGAACATCTACAAACTCCTAGTGTGATGTTTTATCATGCCTCCAGGAACACTTTCTAACATAGTCAAGCGTACGTACCAATCCTCCTTTTCGACCACAGCATCGTTCTCACTTCAAAATTTCAAATATTCACCTTCTTCAGCTCACCTCATTTTAAATTGTTCTCGTTCCTTGTATGTACAAACTTACTAGATTCCATGTAATTCAAATCAAAGTCGAAATCTGATTTCTCTCTCCCTGAATCAGTGTTTGCACTTTCGATGTAATTCCAATCAAAGTTGAAATTTGATTTCTCTCTCCCTGAAGCAGTGTTTGCAGTCTCACATCTGCCAATGGTAATGACGCGATAAGTAAAGATCGGCTCTTAAAAGTGCTCTGAATTGCAGTAGTGATAAAGTAGCTAATACCTATTGACATTTTTAACTGTGTATCTTAGGTGTGATCCCCTTAGTGTTAGAAATATTGCTGTTGATTGCTTGTTGGTAATAGTTAAAATTAGTGATATTCATTTAAATTTTATATTAAATAGTTTCGTTGGTGTCCGGTAGATTGCGTGTTCCGGTGACGTAGGTTAGGTTTACTTTGTTTCGATTTTGGGTAGGGGAAATTGGTTGTGTAGCTATTTAATTGGATTGTATCTTCCTTTCTTATTGTTGCATAATATTTATGTTGTCCTTTTTATATTTCAGTATTTAAAGGAAGTTCTCATTTATGTTTTCCCGTAATACTAATATAATGGGGACCGATGACCTTCGATGTTAGGCCCCTTGAAACAACAAGCATCATCATCATCATCATCATCATCATCATCATCATCATCATCATCATCATCATCATCATCATCATCATCATCATCATCATCATCATCATCAATACTAGTACTACTACTAATAATAATAGTAGTAATATGTCTATCTATTGATGTATTTAGTGTAACTTCATAATTCTATAATTAGCTGTTATTCCTATTATTATATAATTGGTAGAATTGCAGTGTATTTATTTAATCCGTTAGTATCTTGCTTGATTCATTATCGGGAAATTCTTTAGTAGTACACAGAATTGCTTTCCTTTGATGTAAATATTCACGGAATACTCTATTTTATTTCTGTTGATATTCTCATAGTCTCATATTATTTCATATTTTTGTAAAAAATAGTTAAGAATGGCTGGGGGAGGCATTTGTTGGCACTGTGCGTAGGAATGTGCATAGGAGAATGAGGAAAGGGGTGGCGACTTTGAGGGAGATAAATAAGTTTCTAAGGAAGGTCTCCCTCAATCAATGTACAGTAGGTAAGAGAGAAGTGAAGGAACGGAAGATGTTGCAGAAGACAAGTGGGCCAATGTTTTGAGGGGAAGGATAATGACGACTAAGATTACACATCAGGAAGTGACTTCAGAATTATCGGTGGGCAGCAGGTATGAATAGCTGCGGTTAGAACAGCAGGGGGAAATTAGTGAACAGGGAAGTGTTACAGAGGAGGGGTGAGTCAAGAGGAAAGGGAACAGTAGGAAGGAGAAACAGAGAGTAGTGTATGGAAAGAAAGTGGTGGGACTTGTTCTTGAGAAGGATAGAAAGGAGGAAGAAGCCGTCAGGGATGTTAAGAGAGACAAGAGAAGGAGGGGATCTACTGAGGTGGATGGCGTTGAGGCTCTTGTCATGGAGGACACCATTTTTGGGGAAGTTGGAACATGAGAGGAGGAAAGGGAACCTGGGTATGGGGTTATCCAGGGATTGTGTTATGGCAGATGTTGAGGAAAGTATAAGGGAAAGAGCAGAGTAGGGAGAATGTGGAACATTTCCACGTTGTATCATCAATGTACGGCAAGTAGGAATAGATACTAACATAGCATACTAACATAGCTGGGGATGTGTGGGGTATAGTTAAGGCAGCGCGGTGGGAATTTAAGGGAGCTGATAATGTTATCAGTGGGATCCTACGTAGGATGGATACTGACTGCAGTGTGATTGTGGAATTATATGAGGCTATGAAGTGAGTGTGCGGGAAATTGGGAGTGAGATTTGTAGAGACTACTGGGTGGCTAAGAGTAGGGATATACACTCAGATGGTCCTGACTTTAATATATAAGCTAGGGTATTTGGTTAGAAGAGTAATGCGGAGGGAAATTCAGGGAACGGGGAGGACTAGGGAGTGGTGATAAGAGTATAGAGAGATGGAAGTCAAGTAAGAATGTCATAATAATGTTAGTGTTAAAAAGGGGAAGTACTGTAAAGAAAGTAATAGTAGGCCTATTACGTATTTAAACATATATTTACATTACCAGATAATTCTGATAAGTGTTCAATCATGGCTGAGAAGTGACATTAGGGATGAGGACATTTTCTGACGGGACTTTGGTAATTATTGTGGAGAAAGGAAAGGAACGGTAAGAGGGGGAGTATTTACACAGGAGGAAGACTTTGTAAGCTATGCAAATTTTAAGGATGAAGAATATGAAATCCTAGGAGTAAGGCTCATCTCTAAACATAATCGTCAACCGTATGTTTTTGGGGAGGACAGACATTTGAAAAGAGTGACTTCGACGCAGATTTATTTGATAAGATAATCAGCTATTTGGGGAACGACACGGAAAGGAACGTGAATGAAGAGGGCGATCTCAATTTACCAAATGCCAACTGGGAACTTAATGTGAATGACAGAAAGCGTCACAAGTTAATCTGGAAAGGACGGGTGAATCAGGTAGTGATGGAACCAACTGGAGGGAAGAATATTCTGGACGTGGTGCTTATAGGGCCAGACTTCGTCTATACGTTGTAAGTGAACACGAATATGCTTTTGTCTTAATTAAAAATAAATTCAATAGAAAGGAAGGTTGTAAAAGTAGGACTGTTGGGCAATATCATGTAGGCGATAAGAGATGAATGGGGAGTTTTTAAAAATATATTGTTATCGATGGAAAATGGTAAATGAAATGTGGACAGCATATGGAATGAGTTTAAAGCAATTGTTGCGGTGTGAGGGTGGTAAGGAATGGTAAAGATGCATTATATTATAACAGAGAAATAAAGAGATTAAGAAGGAAGTGCAGGTTAGAAATAAACTGATTTAGGAATAGTGTTGCAAGTAAGGAAGTACTGAAGGAAATTACTAGGAAATTTAATTTATATAAAAAGTTAAGGAAAACATGATGGCAAACATAATTGCTATTTGTATTACTTTTAGGGAAAAATGAAATGGCGTATGGCTTTACCGGCGGGATTGTCCGAGGACATGTTCGGCTCGCCTAGTGAAGGTCTCTTGATTTGACGCCCGTAGGCGACCTGTACGTCGTGATGAGGATGAAATGACGATGAAGACGACACATTCACCCAGCCCCTGTACCAGCGAAATAAACCATTGATGGTTAAAATTCTCTGCCCTGCCGGGAATCGAACTCGGAACCGCTGTGACCAAAGGCCAGGATGCCAACCATTTAGCCATGGAACTGAACAATTTTTGGGAAAACTTGAAGTGATATGTGTAGGTACTTTAAAGCTGAAACAGGTTCCCGGAAGGATATTCCAGTGACCATTAATGGACAAAGGGAGTGTATGTGGAGGGTCTTACAGAGGGCAGAAGTGTTCAGTCAGCAGTATGTAAAAATAGTTGGATATAAGGAAAAGCACAGGTTGAGAATGTGGAAAATACTGGCAATGTGCTGAAATTTATCTATGTTAATAAATATATTTACAAAAAGATAAACGGTCTGAAAACTATAAATGCAACTGTAATTGATTAAGATTCTGGGGATATAGGCCCTACAAAATGCCACGGGTTGGGATAAATTGTCATATTGAATTATTTATTTGATTGCTGCCTGCATGAAGGAGCTATGTCAAATGAAGGAAGAATTGCAATAGTGGCCCCAGCGTACAAATGAAATGATGATAAAACATAAAGCGGATCTGCTTGACATATGTTGCTGGTAAGCTCTGGGAAGGCATTATTTCTGATTATGTTAGACATGTTCTCCAGATTACCAACTGATTTTATGGGAGGCATTTTGGATCAAGTATAGTTTATTCCGATGAGGCTCAACTGGTAGTATTCCAGCAAAATATAGCAGACACTGTATTTTAGATTCAGGAAGTCCAATGGGCTTTGTCGCTATTTTATTATCCAAGACTTTTGACTGGTTAGATAACGGAGACTACGGAGGTAAATGAAGGCTCCTAGACAAGACAGAAAGTGGTTTAATGGGTGGCTAAAAGTGTAGAAAACAGAAAGAGAATTATAGTAGATCGAGGACTAACTAATCCTGTGTCCGTTTAGAGGGTGCTCTCCAAGACAGTGTTATTGGATGTTTATTTGTTCTTAAATAAACGGTATGGGTAAATAACTGGAATCACAGATACGGATTTTTTCCGGATGATCTTATACTGTACGGTGTAATGAATAACTTACAGGAACGTGAGCGACTACAAACTATACCTCGACAGTTTTCTGGGATTGACAGAGATATGAAGGTAAATAGGATGAAAAGTCAGGTTGTAATTTTCACCAGGAGGAAATGTCCTCTCAGTTTTAATTGCTATGTTGATGGGGTGATAGTACCTCTAGGGAATCACTGTAATTACGTAGGTGTTAATGTAATAAAATATCTTCATTAAGGAATCACAAAAACGAAATTGTAAGTAAGTATTGTTATGAGGTTCCGGATATGCTGTTTTCGAATCTCACTGTCGACTGCCCTGATGTCAGTTTACCGTGGTTTCCCATTTTAGCAACAGGTCAACGGTGGGACTTTACCTTAATTCAGGCCACGACTGCTACCTTCCCTATCTTTGCCCTTTTCCATCCTTCCGTCGACGAAAACCTTCGGTGTATTAGTAAAACGTTAGGAAAACTTACACTAAGTGGGATGTTCCGAACTCTCAGTGGAGAGATGCGGTGAAATGATATTGATAGACGAAGAAGCCTACGTGGGGCTTTGAAAGATAAGAAGGATCATACTATGAAGATGAACTGGAATTCCAGAGGATAATTCGGGGAAAATATTATTTTATAGGAAGGGGAATTATGGGGTGGAATAATTCATCATGGGATATGTTCGAAGAATTTCCAAATTATTTCAAAACATTTAAGAAAAAGTAGTTAAACAACTGATAGGGAATCTTCTTCATGTGCGACAGCCCTATATGCAGATCACTATTGATTGATTGATTGATTGATTGATTGATTGATTGATTGATTGATTGATTGATTGATTGATTGATTGATTAGGACAACTAGGAAGCTGTAAGATTTTGGACGTAGTTTCTCTGGTCTAAACATGAACAATATAGGCACATAATAAATACATTATTTACTGTATTTAATTTTTTATTTTTTATTTATTTATTTATTTATTTATTTATTTACTGTTAATGCACAAGACACAGCTACACTGAGCACTAACCACTTGCACCGGATATGAGCTGGACGAGGGCTACATGTTGAGTTATGTGACCGTTGTTTTTCCCACGCACTTTAACAACGGTTAATAACATGTCATGAAAGCGACTTTTGTATAAATGTGTAAAAATGGTTTCGTCATAAATCAATTCTCGCCGGGCTGAGCGGCTTAGACGGTTTAGGGGCTGGCCTTCTGACCCCCAATATCGCAGGTTCAATCTTGGCTCAGTCCGGTGGTATTTGAAGATGCTCAAATACGTCAGCCTCGTGTCGGTAGATTTACCTGCACGTTAAAGAACTCCTGCGGGAAAAAAATTCAGCCACATCGGAGTCTGCAAAAACCGTAAAAAATATAGTTAGTGGGACGTAAAGCAAATAACATTATAAAATCAATACTCCCTTGGATACTGTCTACCTGTCAAGATATTGTGTGTGACAAAACTTATGTTCAGCCAGCTACATTGTGTACTTGTTAGGAACTCATCTTTTATGTTCAAAGTGGTGAGCTCGAATCCCAGTACAGCCGGTTGTTAATTAAGGCTGTTTTAAATCCGACAGCCATTAGATTTACTACTATATTAACGAACCTCTTTTCAGGCCAAAATTCCGGCTCAGTAGAGTGGTCTAAGATGAAATGTAATATTTAGTAATTCAATGGTTCTAAAATTCATATAATAATAATAATAATTATTATTATTAAAACTTGATTTTAACCCAATTAACATACACATCATGATACAAAGTTGTTAATCCTAATTCTAAATTTTCTATCCCACTGCCAACGGCTGTAGCCGTGTCGAAACACCGGATCCCGTGAGATCCCCGAAGTTAAGCAACGTTGGGCGTGGTCAGGAGTTGGATGGGTTGCCACGCGCTGTTGATTGCGGGTAAAGGAATGGAGGAGCGGAAAGGAACTGGTCACCCTACCGCACGTAAACTCCGGCTCAGGAACACCTCTGCGGAGGTTCGACCTGCCTTCGGGCAGAATAACCCTTACCTTACCTATCCCACTCGTACGGTAGCCCCGTGATGAAGGGCTAATGTCCTTATCCAATACCTGAAAGTACCAAGCGCAATTTATTTATTTATTTATTTATTTATTTATTTATTTATTTATTTATTTATTTATTTATTTATTTATTTATTTATTTATTTATTTATTTATTTGCTAACTGCCAATGCAAAAGACACAGCTACACAGAGCACTAGCCACTTGCACTGTCAACATACGAATTAAGAAACGGTAACTTTAATAATGAAATACAACATACCTAACAGATGAATAACAAGATCAGGTGTATATAAATTTCAAAATCAAAAACCACGAGAAGGTTCATGTCCGTAGCCAAGTCGACTCCTTCAGGAATCAGCAGCTTTCCTAAGAGGTAGTGAACCTGATCGATTAAGTCCCCATGGACAAGTAAACAATGGATGGAGTTTAGCTAGAGTTGCCACTTTCTGAACAGCATTAGGTCCTATCAAGTTATTTCCACTACGTTAACCAAGGATATAATCTGTGGTGATGGCTACAGCACTCCGCTTCCATTAGATGGCTTCTAAAACAGGCAAAGAGATGCCAAGGGTGTACTGAAACCTTACGGATTGGACAAGGAGGAGAGGACATTTGAAACTTCGGGAAATGTAAATTTGAAATACAGGTCAGGGGAGATGTAACAACAGTGAAACCTAACGTAAGTTGAAACAATGAATTATTCAGTTTCAGATTTCCTGTTTTTCAAGAATGTGTGAAAGTTAGTAAGCTCCGGGGGAAAATTTGGAAAATTAATACGACAATCGATTCCCTCAGGCCGATCATGTGGTATAGGGAAGCCACGTACATTTTCCAACAGATTACGAGAGATTCCAATGAATATTGCTGTCTTCACGCCAGATTAAGCTCTTATGGTGTGAACGATAGAAGAAAAGCCAGGTATTAAGGGTGATATTGACTTCAGTTTTATTATTAATATTTAAATTTGCTTCAGTTACTGAATCTAAGGAGAGTAGAAAGAAGTTTCGAGAATAGCGTTAAGACATTATTTTTCTCACGCCGTACGGAGAGGACTTAGCCGTATTTATCTTGCACTTGGCAAGTGAACAAGCGTAAAAAAGTAAATTATGGGACTTGGGCCTGAGCCGAGAAAGAAAAAGAATCTTATAACTTTGGTAAGGACTTCCACTACCTAAAATGATTAACGCTCAGTAAATCGTCGGCGTCAGCGCTGTAGGGGGCAACGCGTCCGCCTGTCACCCGGTGGGCCCGGGTTCGATTCCCGGCCGGGTCACGGGTTTTTAATTTTAAATAATTAATATCCATGCCCTGAGGACTGGGCGTTTGTGTCGTCCTTAACGTTCCTTTCCTCACATTCAATACTACACTTCCGCAATTCCACTTAAACGCAGGTTCCTATCATATGGTGAATGTAGTGGCAAAAGATCTACAGAGGTGGACTTAACGAACAAATATATCATCAAAAAAATCGTCAGTGTTCGTTTGAGATTACAGTGGATAGGATAGCTAAGAATAAAGTGACTCCATCAGCGATCGCAGGAAGATGGCTGAAATAACGTTTATCCATCAGAAATACTCACTTTCTATTATTCTTCTGACTCCTTTCTGCTCCCTTCTTCACATGAGGGATATTTACTCTAGACTCTATTGAACGACCCGTCGAAGATTCCCCTTCGGTAATGCGCGGTAATATATCTCAATTACCGCTGACCCTTATGAGTAGCCTACTAACTGTATTTGGCTTATATGCGAATGGTATTTTTCACCCCGTACAGTGACTCATCATCACAATAGTTTCGACACGAGCTAGGAAGGAAAGGGTATAAAGGTTTCCATGAAACGCACATATTATTTCCATTTACCTGGACCGAATCATTCGAAGTTTTCTCCCCAGCACAGTGACGCTATCCAGCTTTGAAGGTTACTAAGTCGGAAGGTAAGGGAAGACCTGCCGCATATAGGGCTGTTTTAATAGAAATTAACTATCAATACCAAGACTATGATTGTGAGAAAGGGGCGCTGAAGTCCATGGAATTAAAAATTATGTTAAAATAAGGCCCGTTACTTACAACGTTCAGATGACGAGGTTCACCTGTTCTATATCAATAATAGTAATGCAATAAAACGAACGTGGCACCTTACAAAATATACGTTATCTGAGTTGTCCTGTATATTATACATCTTAAACGAAATGCGCCCCGTGGAAAGGTGATTTAGATACATTTTACCTCGTATGACTTGTATGAGAGTGATATGACCATAGACAAAGCCAGGAACCTACCACTCCGCCCCCAGAAATATATTTTCTTTTATAAGGAACTAGGTTCCATACTCGTCACTGACGTGTTGGGATAATGGCAGCAGTAACACCATTTAATAGGGATGGTTGGCAGCAGAAGCACAGAGCACATCTCAACTTACAAGAACAGCCAGCCAGTGTAATGTTATTGTCGAGAAGCATTAGGAACTCGAGACATTGAAAGCCATCACATAAGAAAGGCCTAGACTACCAAACCCTTCCATTATAATTTTGTTTACCCTTGACTAATCGTACCTTCACGTTCTTATTTCTATAGTCACCTTTATTATCTTCTTGACCAATACGGGTTAATGACCACGCGCTTTTTCCGCTTATACAAATTACAACCACCAGCACCGCTAGCGGGTCTGCTGCCATCACGGCTGAGCAGTATTTCCACGGATGCGTTGCTCGCCCTTGGCGGACTTCGTAATGAGAACCAAAATTCACGATTACCTCTACCGTTATAGCTCGTACCTTAAAACTGTATCAGAAATAAAAGATTGAAAAATAGATTGTATATAGTTGTTATGTACTGATACAACTAATCTTTCCGGAGGTAATTGAAAGATTGTTAAAATAAAATAATTACGAATATATCTGTTATGACTCATCATACGATAAAACGGCATGAATGATCGGAAATTATATTTTGCGCAAATTTTAATACGTACAGTTTTCCCATGCAAGTACAATAAAATTAACAGCGAAAATTGACATTTCCAATTTTTATTCCCTTAATATTGTTGCGCCACTGCACATTAATGAAATAATACATAAATTACAGCACCCTCAAGATATCTCTGATTTTAAATGCCAAGATTCAAGGAAAAAATTGCTGCTGTTGTTGGAATACTACCATAGACTCAAAAGAGTATTACTTTCTGTACAGTTATAACTATTTATTATATACTTGTACACTCCCACCTCGCTCATATTACCATGACCTGGTAACGTAAAATGAGAGGTGGTATTCGAGCCACAGATGTGCTGCGAAACAGAGCTATTCGCACAATTTATCCCTTTCTTCCACGAACAGAGCAGAACTCGTACCGTATATGAACTGGCACATAAATGGCAATTCGCACCAAGTACCAAATCGTCTGTTTGTTTTTATGTGTTTAAAACATTAAATAGCTCCTTAGAGTTTCGACCTCCGGATCCCAAGATCGTTGATCCAAACCCGGCAGTGGCCGTCGGGTTTTTAAAGTCCATTTGATACACCACGACGCACAATGTGGGCATGTGAATGATCTCTGGTGACACATTTGATGTTTACCCGACAAAATTAATTAAAACTCAGTCGTTAATATCCAATATAGATTGGGTGTACTCTGCCATCTAATAGGCTCAGAGTAAAACGGAACGTTGAAACTGACGAGCAGGCAGCCAAATTAAAATGCCTACGCGGTAGGTGAGGCCATGCGACTATTATTATTATTTTCATTATTAAATAATCCTTCTCTTCACAACCTTATCATAACTCTTCAAACAACAGCTCACCAACAATGCCTGTGGTCCTGCCAAAATATAAGCATATTACACACAATCTGAAATATGGAGTTGAAAATTTAATGAAAAATCTTACGTTAAATATATTGGCTGAAATGTATACAGTATTGTGTCGCTCCCAGAATTCAACAGAGAAAAAAATAGCATTACAATTGCGGCACGCCAGACAATTCTAAGGGAATTAAATCCACTCACTCAAAATACTCTCACAGTTTTCAAAGTCTGCAGAACATTTTCACTGGTCTGAAGCAATTAACATGTAAGTAACTTACAAATTTGAATTGATTTTATTAAGTATTAGCCTATTTGTATATTCCATTTGTACTGAAATAAGTGTGACAATCACCGTGGTGAATGTACACTTTGTTGCCAACTTAATTAATTGTATTGACCCTTAATATGAGCATTTGCTCGTTGCAGTTTATCCTATAAACAACGAAATCAACGTTGCGCCGGTGAAAACCGATGTGAAATTATGTTGTTGGTGAAATACAGACCGCAGCACATATGTCGTTAAAAGAGAGAATCACGTGAGGTTCATCACAAAATACTGAACCTTAGATGACAGATCATTACCAACCTGAGTTCTAAGCTGAAATATGTCTCAGCGATTTTCGCAGGCGCAACGACAAAGTAAGAAATTCTGTGAAACCGTTTTTCAGTGATCCCTGCAGAGATAGACAAAAAGTGAACTGAACCAAGAATTTGAACTAAAAAGGCGAAATTGAAATTTTATTGATATTGAACCCATGACCTTTGTGCCCTAAGAACATTATGCATAAATTGCCAATTTAATTAGAAGTTCGATTCTTCATGGCATGGATTTGACACATGACGAGGGGGTGATTACCTTCGGTCCCACGCTCTGGGATACGTGACGTCAGTCGCACGTGTCAACGGCGGAAGAATCTTAAGTCAGTTTTGTGAACTATTTCAAAGCGCGTATATATGGCGTGCCCCAAGCCAAGTCAAAAATATAGTGCTTATCAAAGGAGGTCATTTATCCCACAAATCGAACACGTATAAATTTTTAATGTCCATGAACACTACCGCCAGAAATGTAGCAAGTATGTAGTCTCTTTCAAAACTCTAGTAATTACAGTTTAGTTAAGTCAGAAAATTTATAGAAATTTTCTTGGCCACAAAGGGAGATGCCCAAAGAGAGGGGGTAACTGGTATAAATATGAAGGGACGCCATGACGAAGCCTCCTTCTCCTGCATTTTATGGTACGAAGCGGACGATCAAGTGTTGAGCTGCTCTGCGAAATCAAACAACAAAAGTAGACTAAGTTCAACCGCAGATTTTAGCCATTGTGGCTGGGGTCTTGACTCCCTGTGGAGATAGTTTTCTTGAGTGGAAGTAATTGTACCAGACAGGACGGTCAAAGTACTGAATAAATTCTCCTGTGATAAAGTAATTCGTGTGCGGAAGTAATTACAGTCCATCGTGTGCGCTCAAAGAAAAAAAGTGAAGGGCATTTCTTTTTTTAATGCTTTATCCCAGGAAACCTGAAGAAATATAATAATCTGTAAAGCCAGAAATATAAAAATGGCTAAATAAAAATGCCAGGGTCGCAGGTGAGCCCTATGACGAACACTGGCGTGACTACATAAGGTATGTGACTTTCCATCTTACTACCTATTATATCTTGTTTCATGATCTCTAAATGTGTATTTGAATGGGGATATACGAAGCAGAGGTCACCCCTATTAAGTTTTTGTAAATGTTAGAATACGACTAAAAGAGTCTTTTCTTTATTTATCACTTGGATAACATTTTTGAAGCCTTGCGAATGCCGTATGATGTTGTAAAAAGTTATTGAATAGGGTTTCGAAGTGATATCACGTCCAATGTAGATCGTCATTTCCGTGTGTTTACTGCCTATATTTTGTGATGTCAAATTAAGATGTTCATTCGACGTAACGTTTTTCTGTCTGTAATTTTGACGTAAATAATATAGAAATCCTTGGTTACTCATTTTCAATCGAGTGGAAGCGCTCTGTCGGGTGAGAATCTAGTGTGATGAATTTGGTCACGGAAAGAAACGTTTTTCTAGGCCCATTTTGAACTGTGTGTGACTGACAATAAAAAAAGATCTAGTAGAATTTTTCAGTAATTTTCGTGAAAATCCAGTTATTAAATACGATATCATTTTATGCGAAATATTCATTATTAATGCATTGTGTGATATTAGACGTCGGGATTTCTAGTAAGGATTTTATTCCAGTTCTTTTGTCGGTGATAGTTGTGAGTGGGGAATAAGAGGTTAGTTTTGTCATATGAGTCGAGATGAGATTTGTGAATCAGGGTGTAGACCTGTCAATGAAGCCGGGACTTGTGAAAGCCCGAGGAAGATTTTATAATGGAGAGAATGGAAAGCAATATATAGAAATCCATAGCGGTATTAATTTGCGACGCGTATAATTATTGTGGGCATCTTGAAGCATAATCTGTGCATTTTGTTGGTTAGAAAATCGTATTTGTTTAATTATGTCGGCAGAGTTTAATGATTTTAAGAGAGAGGCCAGTTAGGTAGAACGACAGATGTCTCGTGTAACTGCCAAGCGAACTTGGAGGCGAGAGGCCTCAGCTGAGAGGGGTTCACCGCAAGATAACGGGACACGCGTGGAATTGAGATTGTATTTCTCGGCCGGGGAGAACGTTAAATGTTGGATTTAGTTGAAATTTAATAATGGCTAGGGTTAGATTAGATTTAAAGTGTGAGGTCATGAAACGAGATATATAAACTGGACATGAATGATGTAGTTCTTTTCCAGATAATAGGAAGCAACAGATAAACATCGATAGGATTTAAAAATTGTGAGAACACAATTGCGTAGGAATTTGTGAAGAAACCAGAGTCCGCGGAGATAGAATTTGTTATCCTTTAAGATTTCATTAAATCATTTAAATTTATTTAATTACTAGCGAATGTACCCGTGCTTCGCTACGGTATTCTACATTGTATTCGAATATCGAAGTAAATAGTGTGCATGCAGTAAATAAGATTGTTTTAAAATTGCATGTCTCTTAGCGTTATCCGAGAAAGAGCATGGGGAGGTCCCCGTACGTTGTTTCAAATGTAAAGTATTTGTTATGGATTTGTGATATAACGGCAGGCTCACTTGCCTACTGCCATTCACAATCGAGTTGGGAAGTTTACATTATAATGGCAGGCCCCATTGCCTACTATGCGGACAGAATCGATTTGGGGAGTTTTCGTTAAAATGGCAGCCCCCCTTTCCTACTTCCAGACAGATTACAGTTTTTATTATAATGGCAGGCAATTACCCTACTATCACTCGAAATTGAGTTGTGCAGTTATCATTATAATGCCAGGCCCATTTTCCTACTTCCAGCCAGCTTACTGCCAGTCACACCAAGTTGGTGAGTTTCCATCAAAATAGCAGGCCACTATGCCTAATGCCAGTCACATTTTAGATGAGGACATTTCTTTATAATGGCGGGCACCCTTGCCTACTGCCAAACACAATCGGGTAGGGGAGTTTTAAACAAAACTGCATGCTCACTTGCCTTGTGCAAGTCAAATCGAGAAGTGAACTATTCATTACAATTGTAGACCTTCCTTACTAATGACAGTTACACAGGAGTTGGAGAAGGAACCCTTTCATACTGCCAGTCAAAGTCGGTGTGGGGAGTACTGATTACAATAGCAGACCCACCCTTTCTCGATCGCTACAAATCGACATCACTGAATATATATAGATCGACATACGAAAGTATATGCGTGTTTACAATATTGAAGACCTTCATTTACAGATTAACTGCTACTAAACGTACGTCATATCGACAAAGGATTATACCATAAGACACGCCGGATTTAGTGGCCTAAATGGCTGGTCCTATGATATGTCATCTATTCTTGGGTCAGATTGAGTTAGAAACGTGGAACAGAGTAACGTTCTTGTAAGATTATCTCACATTACATTACTTTTCGGATAATTATGTGACAGCTATATACTTAGCAGTTGGCTCATATATGGCTACTGGGTGGGCCAATTTTCGTGAAGAGTTTGATGATTCTGTATTTCATATAAGTAATCGAAGGTATGAATTATGCATGTGAAAATTCCAAATTGACTTAACATCCATTAATAGAGAAAAATCAAACGTAAAAGGGATACAGATACGGCAAAAAGTCATAAGACCAAGGTTGTAGATCATTCCAAATTGAACGGAGATTGTGCAATCTGTTATGTGATAGGAATTTCCGAAGGTCTGCACCATCATTAAAATTGCCTGCATATTTCGATATTCTTCGGGGATAAAAAGTGAAAAATTTAATGATCTTGGATGTTTTCCGTTCGTTACAGGCTAAAAGGTATAATTTTGTCAAATTTCAATTATCTTCTTTTTCTTCTGGCAGATTATGCTGCAATCTGGATTTTGGGTGAGGCGGGTAAAAATTAGGACTTTCAGGAAACTAAACCAAAAATTATGCAGATGGTCATTATTACCCCTTAAACGGAAAGCTGTACGAAAAATTCGCCAAAATAGTCAGTGTAGAGGCACACAGTCGTTACGATTTGATTTATATAGATAAGGAATCTGCTCCATGTAAAACACATTTTTGGCTATGTCCGCTGGACTTAACCTGCAAAACTGACCATTCATGATATCTCCCTTAATAATCCTCCTGACGAAAAAATGCGCATGAAAAAAAGATTTAGAGGTGGAATTCCATCACGTTTGGTCGATTTCCAGTCAGGTTGGTCTTGTTCTGTATACATTCTGGAAGAGTAAAATCACCATTTCGGTTCCCTCTAAACCGCCAGTCCATTCCGGAATATGAAATGTTATTTACGTTTAAAACCTACCTTTGGACAGGTGGATGCTAAATATGAATTTTCGTTCGAATGTCTTCAGTAGTTTTCAAGTTGTAAGGAATACGCTTTACACGCACACGCTCGTGAGTTAAGTCCGATGGGACTTGTACAAAAAAACGGTCCGTTAATGATATCTCCATTATTAATCCTCGTATCGAAATGATGCACATGAGAAAAAAGGTTTAGAAATTAATTTCTACCAAGGCAGGTAGATTTAAATTAACGTTGGTTGTGTATATTTTGTGGAAGTGCAAAATCACTGTTTCGTTTTCGTATAAGCCCCCAGTCAGTTCAGGGATTTAGAAACAATATTTGCCCTAATACCTATCAAGGACAGGTGTATTCTAAATATGAGTATTGGTGGAAATACATCCAGTAGTTTGTAGCACTCGCGTACATACGGCGTAATTAAGGAAGAAAATAATACAGTTAAGAAAGTTGAAAGTAATAGAAAATGGATTATAACTGAGGACAGCCGGATAATGAAAAATGTGTAAATGCCAAGTTACTGTATGGAAAATCAAATGCCCCTCAATAAATTATGCTAGTGTGAGTTATGGATATAATAAAGCGGTAACAGATGAGAAATTTAGGTCCATTGATTCCTAGGTAAACAAATAATAAGAAGATGACTAATGGTGTTATTACTTAATCTATTCGAAGGCGGTTATAACATCCAACGATATTCCGCCAATATCCCGCAGATAGGCCGATTGACGCCTCTATTTTCTTCTACCCAAGGAACAACCACGAATTTAAAAGCATGATGAGGAAAATGGCAATACGTTACTTCTCTGCTGGCATGCAGTCAGAGACGTTGCCATGGTAACCTGTAGGTTCGTTGTCGGTCTGTCGGTCACTCAATGCAGAGCATGGTACCAACAGAAAATTGTAAATTTCTCCGTCATGTAAAGAGTAAGGTAAATTATGAACATGACGAAAGTTGTTTATAATGAATAGACGTTTCACGTACGGTAAACGAAGTTTACAGATAATCAATAGTATAAGAGAAAATGGAGGAAAACCATTCTGGTTTTCCTATAAACCCCCCGTCTATTCAAAGATTTTAAAATAATATGCATATTGAAACCTTCCCCGGGATGAGTATACTCTAAATATGAAGTTTAGTTGAGATATATCGAGCCGTTTCGACGTGATGGTGGAAAAACCATTCTGGGTTTCCTATAAACCCCCGTGTATTCAAAGATTTTAAAATGATATGCATATCGAAACCTTCCCCGGGAGGAATATACTCTAAATATGAAGTTTGGTTGAGATCTATCCAGCCGTTTCGACGTGATGGTGGAGGAACCATTCTGGTTTTCCTATAAACCCCCGTGTATTCAAAAATTTTAAAATGATATGCATATCGAAACCTTCCCCGGGAGGAGTATACTCTAAATATGAAGTTTAGTTGAGATATATCGAGCCGTTTCGACGTGATGGTGGAAAAACCATTCTGGTTTTCCTATAAACCCCCATCTGTTCAGAGATTTTAATATTATATGCATATCGAAACCTTCCCCGGGATGAGTATACTCTAAATATGAAATTTGGTTGAGATCTATCCAGCCGTTTCGACGTGATGGTGGAAAACCCATTCTGGTTTTCCTATAAACCCCCGTGTATTCAAAGATTTTAAAATGATATGCATATCGAAACCTTCCCTGGGAGGAGTATACTCTAAATATGAAGTTTGGTTGAGATCTATCCAGCCGTTTCGACGTGATGGTGGAAAAAATTTTCTGGTTTTCCTATAAACCCCCCGTGTATTCAAAGATTTTAAAATGATATGCATATCGAAACCTTCCCCGGGAGGAGTATACTCTAAATATGAAGTTTGGTTGAGATCTATCCAGCCGTTTCGACGTGATGGTAGAACAGACAAACAGACAGACAAATAAACAGACACGAACAATTTTATTTATATAGAAGATTAAATTCAGTGAAACCGCATTTTGAAATAACTTTAATCAAGCGAATAACTTGGAGATGCATTCTGGAAATCTTAGTTTGTTTTCTGGGGAATATGTAAATGGTAACGTTACGATTAAGGGGACATATCCGAAGGAAATGTATTTTACTGCCACAAATCTTGTGAGCATTGCTATTGATGCATTGTTTAACTTAAATTGATTAAGCAGTGAATGTGCTGGGGATAGTAAAGTGGAAACTTTGGTCATCAACCGATGTAATTTAATTGTGTTTAGCCTTCAGCCTAGAAACTTGGATGGTCAGGGGGTCATCAACCTCAGTGACTTAGATTAGGGCCCTATGTCAATGTAGCATCATTTTCCTTGCGGTCATCATCCACAATGACTTTAAAGTAAGAGTTTTAGATGTCGGTCCATGACATAGACGCAGGTCACATCGATTCAATTAAGGGTCCATGTTGTATAACCACTGTGTTGCACACACCGATTGGACAGCCTTAATTATACCTAGAGTCCAGAGTTCGTGTTACGAGGGCTGGACCATAACGAATCACTATGATGGTACATGTGGTCTCACATGGAAGCCGAATTTAAGGATTTCCAGACTTTCCTTTCTTTAATAAAAATGAGAGAATGGTTTCTAGTAAGAATGCCCATCAGGTAGACACGTCAAAGGCTCACCAGCGTTCTAACCTTCTATGTAATAAGATGATTGTGGTGTCCAGTGGACACGATTGATTTCAGTGATACCGTTGACATATCGGAATGCTTCAAAATTTCCTGAATAAATAGGAATCTTTTAAACAGACCTTTCATTTAGTAGATAGATTAGAATTACTGAACCATATCTTTACCTCAGCAAGTGACGAAGAACCTGATACGACTCAAGAGACAGATCTCATGAACTTTGCTGATTGGTAAGAAAGGTAGGTATCCCTAAATATGGACCCAATAAAAGGGTTCAATATAGATATAATAATTATAATGTTATTTGCTTTACGTCCCACTAACTACTTTTATGGTTTTTGGAGACAATAAGGTGCCGGAATTTAGTCCCGCGGGAGTTCTCTTAAGTGCCAATAAATATACCGACAGGAGGCTGACGTATTTGAGTACCTTCAAATACCACCCGACTGAGCCAGGATTGAACCTGCCAAGTTGAGCTCAGAAGGCCAGCGCCTCAAACGTCTAAGCCACTCAGCCCGGTATATAGATATAAATCCCGTGATATTTTCCATACCATCCGTGTCAATAGCCACTACCATTGGCTGAAATTAATACAGTAAGACGTCGCTCGCGGATTTCGACACAGACAGATGTCATTAGCAACAGCGGCACAATAAACAACCTTAATGAAATGAAGTCTAACCACTTACCCTTCGCTTCATTCGGCATATAATCTGGAAAACAAACCAATGTTGATACATATATACACACACACGTATCAAAACGAAGCTAACTCTCATGCGTTGACGCGGCATACATGTTGTAAACAAATCAATGCAAAATTTACATCTTTTACCATCAGAGTACCAGATGTTCGGAGGAAGTAATAAGCCGATCAGTCCTTCTCCTCACGCTGAGGCAAAGCCACAGTAAAGTTATGTTTCAGTAACTGCGGAATTACCTGTTCTGGAAATTCAGTTGAGCCTCATCTGTATACAGTATATCTTCGCTATGTGGGATGAAAGTGAAAGTTGTGAACTGAGCTGAATATCAGTTTCGGAATACAATCGAATACTGTGGCTCGGGAGGGTTGTTGCTGCTTTGGGGGCAAAATGACGGGAGGAGGAGACCAATGTGCGTGAGTAGCAAGTGCAACAGAGATTGACGGTAAAGGCAGGGGATTTCCGTTTTGCTGAATCAACATTTTTAATTGGTACAGACGTCATCGTTGTCAATGAGCTCTGACGTCGTCATGGCGTCATAATCTAAGCCCAAGCTGACCTAACAGGCTTCATGCAGGAGCCCATCGGTCAGGTTGTGACAGGTGTTTGGGGAACAGAAGGGCTAACTTCCCTCCACAAGGACCAGTGTAGTCCAACAAAAAATGTCAACCGGTGGCCGAGTGAACATTCACCGGCATCCCCCAACAGTTTTCCAGTTGCACTGAAGCTGAAAGCTCAAGAGCGGTGGACAGAATACCATGATATATTTTTATTTACATCGGTAGGGGTGTCGGGGGCGGTTGTTTGGAGCCTGCTCCTCCACAAGCTACATCATCTCCTGTGTGAAACGTGCTACCAGTCAGAGTTATTGAGGTATTGAGTATTGAGTTGCGTGGTACTGGAAGTTGTTAATGAGGTCGAGGAGGAAACGCCATAGGAAGAAATAGAAAGATGCCAACGGGTGAAACCCGTTTTGTTCTACGTAGAACATTCAATTCTCTTTTAGAAACGTCAGCTCGAATGAAGTTAAAACTGTGATATACTCTATTATATCTAATGCCGCAGGTAATGATGATATTCCCATATCGCTGATTAAGGTTATCTTAGGAGCTGTTCAGCCAATACTAACTCATATATTAAACTACTGCCAGACAAACGGAGTGTTCCCAGATGTTTGAAAAGATGCACTAATTAGACCCATCCCGAAGAGCTCCAAATTAGATTCTCCTTCAGATTATCGTCCATTTTCCATCCTACCACACTTATCCAAGGTGCTTAAATGTCTAGTTCATACACAAGTTACTGAATACCTTACGAAGCATTCCCTCCTCAACCATTTTCAATCAGGCTTCAGGTAAGGACATAGCACTGCGGCAGCTTTACTACGAGTGACAGATGATATCAGACGTGCAATGGACCAACAGGATGTGACTGTACTGACATTATTAGACCTCAGTAGTGCCTTCGACACTGTCAACCCTCAGTTACTACTGCAGAAACTTCGATAGTTAAATTTTAATAGTGTGTCAAATCGGTTTTTTTCCTCATACCTTGCAAATCTCCGGCAACGTGTGAAGTTGAAAATGTGAGTTCAGGATGGCAAAGTAAGACCTTCGGTGTCCCTTAGGGGTCGGTCCTCGGACCACTCAAATTCTGCACATTGCATGGGTACGCGGATGATGTACAGATTTACTCTCATTCAAAACCGAGTGATACAGATACTGCAATTACTAAAAATAATTTCCGATCTTCAACATCTTAATGACTATGCAAATAAAACAGTTTATTAATAAACCCAAATAAAACTCAAGTTATTATTATCGGTACCAGCAAAAACCTATATTCCCTCAAGCAACACGATATCTCCCCAATAATTTTAAATAACAAAATCATACCCTACTTTACTTCAGTGACTAACTTAGGAATAATTATGACTGAGACCCTAAATTGGACTCAACAGGTCACATACAGTAAAGTACATAAATGCTTATATCCGTTTAAACGGTTCTGTAATGTAACGTATTTTCTCTTAAAGTACAACTATTTCGCTCTCTGGTACTACCTATTGCACCGGCTTAAAGCCTGAGTCCCAACCAGCGTTTATCTCAGGGGTGTTATGGTTCGATCGAATCTAACGCAAATAATGAACAACAACAACAAATATGAAGATACGGAATATCCAATGAAATATATGGGCGCCGTCTAATTATCACTACACGGTTGAACGGGGCACTCAGATTATTAACTTTAAGGCTCATCATAGAAACGAACAAAAATACATTAAAAAAGATCAAAGGGAAAAATTGGAGGCTCCGTCCTAGGAAAGGGGACGGATATTTTAAACGGTCACCAAGGGTTTACTACTCTACAAGAACTTGTAACTGTTTCCTTGCAAATGCTTAAGGAGCATTTTATTTAAGTTATCTTCTGGAACATATACAAGATTTTGTTGACCCTTATTTTGCCTAAAATTCGGCAAATAATTCCTGAAAATTTACATAATAAATTTGACATTGTAGACTACTCATCCACTTGCGTGGTTGAAACGTTGATTACCGAGGGTTGAAACACGACCCTCTTGACAACATCACGATCAATTCTGGTCGAGACCAATTACCTGTTGGCAAGGTGGGCGCGATCACATGAATTATGTCATCGTTTCCACCTTTATTGAGATGAGACCAACCCGGGATAGTACAATACCGTCCCCGGGTTCCTAACCCTAGATATGCTATCGTTAACTGAAGGAAACGACAAAGGGATTCTAACCTGAACCTCCAGATGTAGGGATTTGCCATCATATTTAACGTCATAAACTTAGCTTATTATTTACGAAAACTTGACATTATTACGTCATTTCGCCAGCTGACTTTCCTAATCTCCGTCAAAATCATAATCCGAAATAATTCATTAAAAATTTCATTATTATTATAATTATTATTATTGTTATTATTATTATCATCATCATTATGTTCGTCAGTAGAGATCATCATTATCGTAACACCTAATCATCACTAATTTAATATTTTAATTTCATATTTCATCATTATTTTGCTTAGAAATATCATCGTAAATTCTTCTTCTTATGCTCCTTCAAATTATTATGATAAATTAAGTTTACTTTTTATACGGCAGTTAACTATTATTACCTTTAATGCATGACCATTTACGTTTCTGGTTTTATTTGGCACTAAGCAATCAGTTAAGACACGATTTACTTGGAATATTATTTTTTATTATTAATATGAAATTTTAATTTCCAATCTTTGGAATATAGTTGCATATGATAAATCCCATATGAACAACCAAGATCCGATTTCACATCGGTCGGTATACAAGAACGGTATTCGAACCGCAACCTTACTTCATTTCGTACTGTTATAAATTTTTGGGGACACTATGTTAACCAAAGGCAAATCTCAAATCCCATGGCACCTCGCGGCTGGGAATCTCCATCCAGTCCCTGCGAGTGTTAAATTAATTCCTTCCTTCGTATTTGAAGTCCATTTATTCCATTGGAACACTTTAAAATATTTTATTTATTTATCCTCCGTGCGTTGACTCTTCTGCCAATCATAACACCGGAATCGGCATATAACATCGACGTAGGCTTCGGGATTCATCTATTTTAACATCAACATCAGTACGACTCCATTTTATCGCATGCCGGATTTTTGTGCCCCTCGACATCCAAAATCAAAAATGGGCTTAACCCACTCTGGGCCTTCTATATAGCGTGACCATCATATACAAGTGCCTCTATCTCTCCTAAACAAATTATTTTGATTATTATTGTGTCCAACATCATTAAATCAACCTTTAATATAAAAATCAAATTTACTGACCGAATTAAAGTCTTCTACGTGCAACATGTTATCTCCACATTTAACTTGCAATCATTCTATAAATTCAGGCCTGTGCCTTGTTCACAAAGCATTATTACTAAACACTCATTTAGACATAATCCGTCCATTTATCACTCCGAAACTTCTAATGATTATTCTATTTGACGTATACTGGCGAAACTTTACGGCACACATGATAATTGATATTTACATACAAAACAATCGGACGCACAATATCGAAATTCTCTGGGAACCCTGTACCTCTGGATAACCTTACAACATGCCTTAACGTCTATAAAATTTACGAGAAACTGACTTAATCAGACAAACATCTCTGGAGCAATTCTAATATGAAACTCAATTTATCTTTAAGTGAAACATCCTCCTGTAAAATCAATCACGAACACTGCAAGCACTTGAACAAAACAAATTCAATCCTAAATTACTCTACTAAATTAATCAAGAATATTATGAGTGCTTGATATAATTATTTACATAATATTTTATCACTTTGTCTACAAAAATTGTACGAGCCATGCAGCGGCATCGCTTGACATTCAAGCTACATATTAAAGGATATGATCTCCTTCCGTAAACGTTTAGCAAATCTACGTAACTTAATAGGTATTTTTACTCATCTCAGCCTGTAGTCTGCTAGACCGGGCGAAAAGCCTCATGGCCCTTTGCGGTTTCAGCACCGCATTCTGTTAGCTGTCATGTCAGCTTGAACAAGTAATGCAATGCACTTTTGAACTTTACACATTTTTACGTATTCAAATTTTAACATATGGCAATTTTACACTCAGAACTTATTTAAATGAAATAAGACACTTCTAGCCTTAAGTCTGACCAGCCTAATTTACACATGCATATCTTCCTTCCTCCGCGGCACTTAGGAACTTGTGATATTAACGTGATCACCTGAACAGCCCGTCGCGCACTCGGTTTCCGAACTCGGCATTCACGTAATATTTGCATCCTTGTCTATTAATGTGCGCGAGACTGACAAAGTCTAAATCCGAATCTGCAAGTCTTCGCAAATGTTTATGAATTGCTATAAATTTGCCGGTAGGCAGTTACTGATGGTGACTCTAAACTTTATGGAGTCGATTGGTTACACTACCCTAAACACGTAGTAACAGCTCTAAAAAATGGTACAGAATGTATTGGTTACACGCACTGACATCGTGGTCGCTCGACCAAAATTTTACAAGTGTGTACACGTACTGACATAGCGACGGCCCTAATAACTTTCACAGTGTCTCTACATGCAATGACGTAGTGACGGTTCTAGTAACTTTCACAGAGTGTCATAGTTACACGTATTGGAACGTTCTAACTGCTCGACAAACTTTTACCAAGTGTCTCCTCAGTCGCCCTGATCTGGTATTTAAGTGAGTTCATCCCCTCTCCGAGTTCACAAGAGGTCACGTTAGAGTGAGCAGTTCCAGTTTTCCCATTTGACTACATGCAGACCTGCCGGTGGCTTGAACTTGGGGTCAACTAATGTGATTATATGATTCTTGCCTCTGTTTCAAATCTCAACTCATTTTGATCGCTGGTAATTATAGTAACTAAGATTTTTGATCCTGTATATTTGGCGGGCACATTCGCGCCATTTTCCGCGTGCCTTGCCTTCAACTAATCAGCGAATACTGTAGCGTCACTAATTTCTAAGAATTATGACACTCAATCTTCATTAATTAATAACATTTAATATTTGGTCATGTTTCTAAAAGTTTCCTGATTACGAATTTGTACTCAGTTTTCCTTTATAAATTTAAACAGTGAAGTTACTTTTTATTGCGTCTCCTATAATATTATGTTGGCTTGACTGCTTCTCCCCGGCGAATTTTACTATTGGTCCATAGCTAAGCGGGAGTTTGAAATCTCATGTAATTCTTAGTTCTACCAACTGCGAGCTTCAAACCCGTCTCCAGCCTTGCATTGTCCATGACGTCATTTCCAAGTGCACTCTTCGTTCAGTAGATCGGCTGGCCCTGGGCAACGTATTTCCCGGTTGGGTTTGGAAATAGCCCTTCCGTTCTCTTTCCAACTTGGCAAGAATTCTTAGAATACTAATTTTGCTGGCCATTTTGTTTAATAATCTCTAGTGGATACAGAAGTCTGTGTAGGTTTCACAATACCTTCCGAACTGGCTAGTGGGCCCACAAGATACACATGTAAAATATTATGGAACAGCGAATACGAAATATATTCCTTAGTAAATAATTCTAATTGAATGACGCAGCTAACACCCCAGCATGTTACATTACTCCCCATGCTGCGTTTAAGAATTTTGTGCATACATTAAATTTTTAACAAATTTTGATTTACTAGAGGGTCATCAATTTTTTCTGACATCCCTCTAATTTTCATAAGTTCCTGGGCTCGAACAATCCCGTTCCGTCGTTGGTGATTCTCTCTCTGAAGTGCCTCGTTCTCTTGTTCTAATTGACGAATTATTTCCATGAATTCAAGTACATCGCTGTCTGGGTTTCCACAGTTGGCCGGATCATTTGGATATCTAGTTCCATGGCTTCTCCATCTCCTTCGGCATCTTCTTCATCTTCTCCTTCCCCCTCTTCTTCGGCCTCGTCTTCATCATTATCTTCCATATCCCCGTCTGGCATGTAGTACAACTTCAGTTTGGCAGCGTTGTACACACCTTCTGTGGTGCTATCCAGACTATGGACTTTGTATGCATTGTTATCGTAGGTGTGAATAATTTCGAAAGCTTCCACATAGTGTCGAGAAAATTTGTGGTACACCTCTTGCTCTGGATATGATGCCGTAGGCTTCTTGACTAACGCAGGCACGTCTATCCTCAATGAGCGATGAAAACTCTTGTTCCTTAGCCTCCTCAACCTTCTATCAGCTTGCGCTTGTAAGTGTTCTCGCGTTTCTCTCACGCAAATCTCTTGTGATTCTCGCAAATCCGTCGGGCAAGCGACGACTTCATGCCATGGTCTAGCTGGATATTGGTTATGGTGAACCACTGAGGGTATCTGTTCAGTAACCTCGTGCATGGTGGTATTGATACATTCCGTGATTATAGGTACCACATCAATCCACCACCAATGCGCTTCTGAGTAGTAGATCCTACAGAACTTCGCAATTTCCCTCATAATTCTCTCCGACGCATTGGATTCAGGATGCCGTATTGAGCTCAGCACATGTTTGATGTCTAGCCAGCGTAATTCGTTTGCAAACGCCAGGGATGTGAATTGTCGTCCATGGTCAGTCAGGATGAATTTCGATTTTCCCATGGTTGGTATTACGTGAGATGTTATTCCCCTCGAGGATAGTTTAGAGTTTGCTTTCTGCATGGGATATAGAGCAACGAATTTGGAAAACACGTCCAAGCTTACTAAAATGAATTCATTTCCCCTGTGGGCTTTCGGCAATGAACCATACAGCTCAATGGCGAACATCTCCTTTGGCTCAGTAGGTAAAAATTGATGCGGTTACTGTTTAAGTAGGAAGAGATTTGGCTTAATTCTTTGACAAATGGCACATGTTCGCAAGACGCTTGTGACATTTTTGTTCATTTTTATTCCACAAGAAAGTTTCCTGAATCGTAGACAATACCTTTCCTATTCCACCGTTTCCCATGACCCGCTGAACGTGATTTACCAGGGTCATTTGGATATCCGAAGGCACGGCTATCCTAAGTTTCGTATGGTTCTCATCCACGAATTTGTGTAGGATCCCATTGAAGAGCATGTTTGAATTTTGACCACTGTCATATCAGCAAGAGAGTTCGTTAGATAGCTAATAGATTGCAGTTTGTGCCAAAATTACCGTATGAACACATGTTTTCAAGTGAGAGCGCGCATTTTAAATGTTGATTGCTGAGATATTTCTTTAGATAGATGATAGATTGCAGTTCACGCAAAGGATAGTGGTATGGATACATGTCTTCTTGCAAAGAGCGTGTATTTTAAATGCTGAGAGCTGCCATGTTGACAAAAGCGTTCCACTGTTAGCTGATAGATTTCAGTTTATGCCAAATACGGCAGTGTGTACATACGTTTTGAAATTGGGAGGGCCTATTTTGAATGCTGACAGATTTCATAACCACATGGAGGATAGTTCGAAGATCTAGCATAAGATGCTTTGGAATGAGAGTGTGCTTTTTTTACTAGATAGATAAACGCAGAGCAGGCGCTAGTGTGTGTGACAGGTTGAGACATGTCTGTGTACGTGTTTCTAGGCAGATGTGACGCTGAGAGCATGTGACACCCTCACAAGGAATGCTCGAGGTGATCACGTGGCCATAGCTGCAGTCGCTTAAGTGCGGTCAGTATCCAGTATTCGGGAGATAGTGGGTTCGAATCCCACTGTCGGCAGCCCTGAAGATGGTTTTCCGTGGTCTCCATTTTCACACCAGGCAAATGTTGGGGCTGTACCTTAATTAAGGCCACGGCCGCTTCCTTCCCACTTCCAGCCCTCTCCCGTCCCATCGTCGCCATAAGACCAATCCGTGTCGGTGCGACGTAAAACAAATAGAAAAAAAGAGCACGTGACCCGCAGTCATGCAGCCACCCGAGCTGATCCTTATGACTCACTGTTAGTGCTGGTTCGGTGTGTTTACTGACTAGAATCCAATTTATAGTCTTGTATCGATGATTTGAGAAAGCTGCTTCAGGCTGTCAGTGTTAGCATAGGAAAATATTTTTACACACACGCTGGCTTCCAGAGAAGTTAATCTTACGCGAGAGGCTATGCGGTCTTTATCTGTGGACCTATAGTCGACTCGAACTCCATAATGTAGACATGTTCTCGACTCCAGTTGACATTCGAGTGAGAATAGACAGTGCAGAGGGCGTAGGTTTTATGGTCTTCACGAGGAGGAGAAAGAGGACGAGTAGAGGGAGAAATGGGAACAGTGTGTAAAATATTCTTATGAGTGCAGAAGTTACTGCGGTTACATCGCTCAACTATTTAGGATATTTCTCCCCTTTTATCCGAACATGAGTCGTGCTCTATGACTACAGGCGGAGTTATTACCCTGAGAAATATGTACCGTAGTTATTAAAGAGTTTAAAACATCATAGCTATCAAATCCACCATAAGCTTCAGAAAGGGGGTTTAGTTGTAGGAAGGTGTTTATATTGCTATGCTGTACTAGAGGGAGAGAGAGAGAGAGAGAGAGAGAGAGAGAGCTTACAGCTGAGGTCATGCTTTGTAGAGCTGTTGCTCAATAATATCCACATGACGAAGTTCTATTTTTATTTACAAAATGCCTGTTTCGTACCCTGTGTGACCTTCATCTTGAGATGCTTTCATCAGTTGCGGGCATTCTCCGAGTAAGTTGGGATCATTTCAGTACGTCATGTCTACTTAGAGCAACAGAGGTTTTTAATGACATTGAGACAGCATGCAGTTGTTGATGTGTGGGAAATGATAGATCCTTTTTTCATGTTTCTACCATGACGTCTGCTCAGCTTGCTTTATTGGTAAAGAGACGTTCAGTTCTTCATCGTCTTCTTCATCCTTCTTTTCCGCATCTTGAAATGTTTGCACGGTGAGAGGACTTGTAACAGGCTAAGACGGTAAGGTGGAATTAAACATTTCTTGTAGAGATGTGCCGAGTTCTGTTTTTAAAAATAAATCATTATCTGCCCGAACAAGTTTGGCCTCTTTACATTTACTTCCAATATTGTATTGTGCATTGATGGTAAATTGCGTAATCTCCTAGCCTGGCAGTGAAAAAGCTCTGTTCGCTTAGATCAGAACACTTACGCTTCCTCACTTTAATCTTCTGATATTGAGAGTCAGTTTTCAAACCTTTCACTGGCAGATCACTGCTTTCCAGATGTTACATATTCCTTCCTCTTGATCCACATCTGTTACGTGAGACTGATACTGTTCGACATTACGGTAATATGTATCGCAGACTTCACATAATAAAAGCGCTGAAGGGTCATGTTTAGACTTCACATGACCTACAAGATTATCATGTTTGTTAAATGTGGCAGAACACTTAATGCATGCAAATATTTTGAGCTTATGTTTGAAGATAATGGTCATTTAAGAAATGAGCTCTTCAATTCAGTAGTTGATAGCAAACTGACTAAATGCAAAAGCGTTTGGGAACACTGTGAAAGAGAACATCTGATTAGTGATTTACGTACATAACATTAACTTTCTTATGTTTCATACTTTTCCTATAACATATTGTACAACTAAAGCATAATATTAATATATCTTAAACCGCAAGTCGTTTGATAACTTCATAAGATTTATATGCCATCATACACTGCGTATTGGTAGCTTGAACACATGACATTTAAATTTTCAACACATTACTCCCTATACTTTGCGTCTAGGTGGATAACACAGTTCATGTTATATGAGTATAACAATTTCGTTTGATTATTTGTAGGCTGATGCAGCCCCCGTAAGGGAGACCCTCCGACGAGGGTAGGTGGCATCTGTTGTGTATAGGATACTGTGTGCATGTTATTGTAGTGGATGAAAATGTTGTGTGTCATGTGTAATTTACAGGAATGTTGATGACGCTACAAACACCCTGTCCCTAGCCCAAGTCGATTAACCATTTAAGTTGAAAATCTACGTCCTTGCGGGGAATCGGACCCGGGGCCCTCTGAACAGAAGAGCACTAGCCAGATCATTCAGCCAAGGACCGGGCCATATGGGTATGATTTGCCTGTTGTGGTTACCCGGAAGAGTGTCCTCTCTAAGTGAAGGGGCCGAAGATCACTAATAAACCAATCAATTCGCAATGGATGCCTCCCTTTATATACTCCAAGCTCGAATGCCTGAGGAAAGAAGTATGCGAGAATAGCCCTGAGGTATCCTGTTTACGAGTGTCAAATCTTCGTTCCTATATTCACAGGAGGTTGGATAGGATAAATAAAAGTAAGTAGAGCCAATGCCACACTCAGCGAGGTTACAAGTTGTAAGACCCTGAGGCATTGCAATATGACAGGATTGTACACCAGGTCGGGCTAGCAGCTATCTTTGCAACCCGTATGCTAGCTATCAACAGCTTACAAGTTGTGACACCGTGAAGTACCCCTGACCTATTTCTCCTAGAGTTAGTCCCATAAGAGCAATTCATATAGAAAAACTCCCATGACAACTCTCTCAGAGTTTTGACGTATAACAACCATCTCGCTATTTGAACATAAACACCCTTGTCCCCGAATTAGAAATCTCTAATCAACCCTGAATCCGAACCTCTCCGAGTAAGAAATATGCACCCAAGCCTAAACCAGGTTCTTCGTTTCGCTGTTCAGAGAAGGTTAAATACGATAAAGAAAGGTATTGTCAGACTCAGCTAAGTTACAAGGGCATCACAGTATGACAGGATCGTACACCTCCACAGCTCCGCCAACACCTATCATAGATAGCCTAGGTGTCACTGAAGAGACATACTAGGGAAAAGAAGAGTGAGGGAGTTTCCCGTTGCTTTCCTCACCGAGCCAGAAGTTGCTACTACATATCAGTCTGCCAAGCCCACTGAAATGCGTGCACCATTCGACCTCATGAGCGATATTTTCATACCATCCATAACAGGGACTGGCTTCATAAGGAATAGTATTATTAGCATCGCTCATGCCTCGGTCACTTTCATATTGTCAAAGCCAAAGATGAGACTGAGACAGGTCAATGAAAGTAATAAATTTATTCCAGAATATACCAGAAGACATAGTGCACTGTAAATTCTACATCTCGCCAGCAAAGGCATAACCTTGTATTACAGAAGTGGTTCTCAGCATTGCGTTCATAGGAATTAATCTTATACTTATTTTTAGCGTAGGTTAAGTAAACTTTAAGTTATATTACAGTAAGTTATTTTTAAAATAACCTCAGTGCGTACATATGTTCTTTTTACAATGGCTTTACGTCGCACCAACACAGATAGGTCTTAGGGCGACGATAGGATAGGAATGGCCTAAGATTGGGAAGGAAGCGGCCGTGGCCTTAATTAAGGTACAGCTCCAGCATTTGCCTGGTGTAAAAATTGGAAACCACGGTAAACCATCTTCAGAGATGCCGACAGTAGGGTTCGAACCCACTATCTCCCGGATACAAGCTCGCAGCTACGTACATATTTTGCTTGAAGACGTGATTAAGTTATTCAGTCATATATGAAAAACACTCTGCGAAATAATGTATACCGCTTCCCTGTGCTAATCCACATACGGTAAGTACATGTATGCGTGTTCAGAATTTAAACACTTTCTCTCGCGCTCAAGTGTTTTCGTTAGCGTGTTTTGCAACCTTCTGTGCAAGTTGGTTTGAACTCTGCCAGCGTGACTCCTCCACATAATGTTTCCTGTGTAAACGTCATTGGCTTATTATTTTTCTGTGATGTGAGTAACTCGCATTTTTTTAAATGGATGTTTACCCTACGCCACATAAAGTAAGTGCAGTGATTGACCTCTCGCGTGTGTACAGTAATTTAGGCGACCGAGTTTCTCCTTAGCCGAGTATTGCAACCCTGTGTGCATGTAGGCTTGAACACTCCCAGATTAACAACTTCGCATAAATTTTGCGGTATAAACGTGGGCTTAATTATGGTACAACCTCAGCATTTGCTTATGGAATATTGTTTCTCTGATGTGAATATATTCACAACTTATTTTGTCGATGTTGTCCATTCGCCACATAAAGTAAGTGCTTGAACATTCTTGTGTGAGTGTCGTAGTAGTAGTAGTTTAGACGACCAGGTTTTTCGTTATTTGTCTCTTGTAAGACTATGTGCATGTTGGTTTGAATTCTCCCAGCCCTACTTCTCAGCTGTTTGAACGTAAGTTTAATTAGGGTACAATCTCAGCATTTTCTTATGATTATTTTCGTGTTATGAGCGCACCCGAAAATTGTTTGAACTCTCGGGCATGTGTAGTAGTTTAGCCAACAATTTTTGTCCTTAACCGATCTTGTAACCCTGTGTGCACATTGGTTCGAGCTCTCCCAACCTACATCCTCCGCATAAAGTTTGCAGTGTGAACGTAGGTTTAAAAAAATATCTGGGAGAATAAGAAGGAAAAGAAGAAAAAAGATGCTGAGGGCCAAGTAGCTGCAAACCACGACTGCTCCAGGAAGGCAGTCGACCCCAGGACCAATCAGGAGAGGAAGGGACAGTACAGCAGCAATCATGTGAGATCAGAATGTCCCTCCTCAGCAGCTTTTATTTCCAATGCATTGCAACGGTTCAAATCCCGTTACAAGATGATATCTGTATTTTTATTATTGTATGATTTTATCTGTATTTTATTATTATTATTATTATTATTATTATTATTATTATTATTATTATTATTATTATTATTATTATTATTATTATTATTATTATTATGTCATTATTATTATTATTAGGTTATCTGTGATATTGTTACTATTATTGTAATTATCAGTCTTATTCAATTCCCTTACGCAATGCCTGTCGCTTGCGTATTTGTAATTGAGTGTATGCATATATACGTATATGTAGATTAACATTAAATACCTGTACAGTGAGAGTTTCGATGTATCAGATGTGGAAGTGACGTTGTTATCTTGCTATACCACTGGCGATTCTGCCAAGTCATTGCTAAGTCATGGCTACGTCATCGTGAGCTTTTAGAATATGCGCTCAGAGAGTCGGCCGCCCCGGGCTGTTTCACAACTGTATGTAATATTTGCCGCGTTGTGGGAGTATGTCATTGTTATTTCTGGATATTACGTAGCTGTGTCAACCAACGTCTATATAAGATGGGTGCATATTGTAGCGTCAGTCATTAGTTATACGGATGCAGTACAGTGAAGAAGTCTACTAGATCAAGAGGCCTTAGTTGGTCAGTCAACGAGTGTGAACGAGAGATGGTGAAGACTTAGTGAGCCATTAATTATTGGTCATTGAGAGAGTGAGACCAAAAGGTTGGTCGCTCACTCAGTTGAAGACACGGACGCAAGGGCTTACCATGGAGTCAGAGAGGGCAACCCTGGACCTGCCAAGAGGTAATACCATATTGACTTACAAAGAAGGCAGATTATATGGAGAAGAAGCAGTCACAAGGATGTATCACCAAGTTAGGCGTGACACATCTACAGTAAACACCAGAGCAATGGATTACGTCGTAATTACACTCAAAGTGTTGAAGGTACAGTCAAGTGAATCAGTGAGGGAAATATTTCGTATAAATTGTTAAATATCCGGTCAAGAAGAATTCAAATTCATGCCTAGTTTCTTTCAGTTGCAATGTCATAATTTCATATTCTCATCTGTTTTATCGCAACAAGACTCACTATTTTTTGATATATTATTTAAAGAATATATATTGTTCTATCAAACGAATTCATAGTTTTATTTCATTGACAGTAAAATATCTTAACCTCAAAATTAATGGGGAAACCGAACGCCAATCTCCTTTTCCCAGAACTTATATGGTATGTTGTCAAAAGTAAGCTTATTACCCCACACCCTAGAGATAGTCAAGAGTCTCATTCTATTATTGCTGCACTGAGTGACAGCTGGCGCCCTTCAAATAACGTATGTGTAAGTAAGCAGGTAAGAAGTAAGTGTGAGTACAAGGTCCGACGTGTGTGTATTTTATTTAATGAATGATAATTTTCATAATTTCCATGTTAAATGCAGATATTCAGATTTTTCAAGTTAAATGCAGTTTTATATAATATTTGTAAAATTAGTCAGTAATTTAGGAAAATTACAATTTGGCTCCGCAACGTGGTGCTCGAATAAATTCAGAATCTGTTTTGAATGACAGCATATCATAGGTTCATTTTGGGAGGAGTATGCACAATTAAAGCCATCGGAATTATTACCGGTAAATGTCAGGAGTGTGATTTTGAAATATATATTTGTATTTTGGGGATATGTCAAGGGATTTGAAGAGGGAGATTAATTTGAGATCGCGTACTATCACTAGTGAACCAAAGATGGACAAGGAAGACAATAACAAGTCATGTGACGACGAGGTCATTGCTTCTGCGGACATCCAAGGTGAGATTGAAAATAGGGAGCAGGTGAGCACGATGGAAGGTTCTGAGATAATTCAGGAAAGTGCAGAAATTGAGAGGCACACTGAAACCCAAAAGGAAATCGCGGGGGGAATGAACCAAGATTTTCTAAATTTGCTGATGGCCAAATTTACCGAGATCAGTAATGAAAATAAGAAACTTATTGATAGTAATAAACGAATGGAGGAAAAGATTGATACTAGTAGTGAAAATAGTCAGAAAAGAATGGAGGAAAAGATTGATATTAGTAGCGAAAATTGTAATAAACAGATTAACTCTCTAAGGAGTAAAATGGAACAAATAATTAGTAGTAACGAAAATAGTAAAAAAGAGATAAGTAATAAAATGGAAGAAATGATTGGTATTAGTATTGAAAATAATAAGAAAGAGATGAAAGAATTAATTGACAATAGTAATGAAAATTGTAATAAACAGATTAACTCTCTAAGTAGTAAAATCGAAGAATTGATTAATGGTAACAGTGCGATCATTAGTAATATAGATTCTAAGATAATAGAGGTAACAGAGCAAACATGTAAGTTAGAAAGTAAGTCAGATGAAGAGTGTGTTGAAATTGAAGGTGAAATGAAGTTGAATCGGAGCAATATTCATATTCAGACCGAGCAAGTCAAAGAAATATGTACAGAGGACAGTAACAAGATCGTACCGGTAATTATTAAGTTGTCAGAAATATCTAGTAATCGGGAAGAAATTCATGAGGTAGTCGAGAAAAGATTGGACAAGATTTGCAATGTAGTTGGAGAAGATACGGGGGAATAGGTTAGTAGTAATGAACAAATTGAAAGCAAACTTGTGGAGGTCACTGAACTACGGAGTGAACAGGAAACGCTATCACAGCAGGTAAGAGAAAGAGAGGAAGAATTGAAGGAAGACGTGAGAATAGAGGAAGAGAAGGATGAGAGAGGAGCGGAAGAAAAAATTGTGAGTTGCCAGGGTGTGATACGGCAGAAAGGTACAGGTGAGTCGGCGTGTGAGGTGATAGTAGCGAGTGGTTTGTTCAGTAGGGATCGTGATTTAACCAAGTTTTCTGGAAAACAGTTTAATTCGATAGAATTGGTAAAAG
Source organism: Anabrus simplex (assembly GCF_040414725.1). Classification (NCBI taxonomy): domain Eukaryota; kingdom Metazoa; phylum Arthropoda; class Insecta; order Orthoptera; family Tettigoniidae; genus Anabrus; species Anabrus simplex. The sequence goes on along the minus strand of NC_090266.1, from coordinate 351,396,866 downwards.
TAGTTGCGAAAAGATTTTCTAGTAAGTTGAGGAATAATAATACTGAATGGGAATACGTACTGGAAATCTTGTCGAATGTTTTTATCGGTGAAAGTAGAATATGGTTTCGAGTATACTGGAATAATATGTCTAATTTAGGAGAGTTTAAAGTGTTCATTGACTGGCTTTGGAAGGAATGTGTGGAAGGGAGCGCGCGAGAGAGAGAGCGCATGATAGCTGGGGAAAGTAGTATAGTAGAGAGAGAGGGAAAAATGTTAGCCGTGTATCAGAGGAGAGGGGGTGATCATGATGAGCAGAGGATTAATAGTTGTGTCAATGGTGCGAGGGGTCAGAGGAGTAATCAGAGAGAATCGGAAGATGGGAGGCGTATGTATTTGAGTTATGAGAGAGAAGGTCAGAGGAGTAATCAGAGAGAATCGGAAGATGGGAGGCGTACGGATTTGAGTTATCAGAGGGATTATGATAGTCTTAATATGAATGTTATCCAAGTGTCGTTATCGAGTCAGAGTATTTCAGATTCACAGGGAATCGGGTAAATAAAGTGAACAGTCCGAAGGTAGAAGATGAACTGGTATTTAGTATTTATTTAGTATAAGTAGTTATATAATGAAAGTAGATTTAAGAGTATAGTGTGATTGTGACCTAAGTAATGTTAAGTGAGATATTTAAGTAATGACTTAGTTGTAGATAATGAAGTAATTAATGGTAGTAGTAAGGTAGACGTAAGAAGTGATCTGATAAGTGATGGAAATACTTATAATACCGAGTATGTGATGTAAGTAGTGAGGTAGTAACTCCGATTATGGAAATTGTGATGTGAAGAAGGTGCTAGTTTAAACAGCCGTTGGGTAAGTCACAGTGAGTAAATAAGATGATAGCGGTAGTAATCACGATAGAAGATGATTGTAAGTTTCATCTATGAGTTGTACCAAAACTTGTGTATACAGTTGTTTTAGGAGCTGACTTGGTTGCAAATCATGGAAGTAGAATAGACATTAATTTGGGTAGTGTGTGTTTGTTCTGGGAGTAATCTAGCAAAGAAGTACGTGCTATTTATGATGGTCTGAGGTAAGTGTGTTGGTGACGTGTGTTCTTTGAAATATATGCGAGGTAAGTGAAGTTGTTCCTAGTGAGAGGAAATGTTTTGTTGGGTGTGTTACGTGCCTGTACGACCAGTATCCGAGGGATAGTCGGTATGAGGCAGTGACGTGAGGTAATTTGGGTGAATTACAGGAGGAGTAATTGTGTTCGATGTTAGGTAAGCATCGAGATGTATTTAGTGGTAAGTGAGGAAGAACACGTATTTGAATATAAATGTGTAGTACATGACCATTCATCGTTTGTGGGAGGTAAGAACCCCATTCAACTTAAAAATGCTAGTGACGTCTAAGAACAAATAAACATTATGCTGGATTACGGAATAATTGAACCATCTTGTAGCCATGGTATTGATCCTTTAATTATTGTTGCCAAGAAGGATGTGATTTCTTGAGATATATAAGTTAATAAGGGCAAAATTGATTCAGTTTGAGTGACAGAGTGCTACTCAGAGGTCCATTTCATCATCTGCAGAGGCGGGAAATATGTTGAAGTTATATTTTTTTATCAGGAGTATTTCACTATTGTGAACCGTATCGGGGAGTGTGTATATTCTTATAAAGATCAGGAAGGGGATATTGTCGGTATTTATCCTATAATGAATGTAAAGAAGTACTTCACGTGAGATTTGTTGAGATAATAATAAGATGATTAATTTTTGTAAGAAACTGGCAAAATAAAACTAACAACTGCGATTTGCGTGTGAACCAAGTGTCGTATTGGTGTATTGGAAGAATAAGTGCTACATTGTCATGTTCTGTGTGACAAAAAACGGAGAACAGGACATTGGACAGTTATCTGCGATAACAATATGCAAGAAAAGTTCTCATATAAGTGAATTTTCACAAAGTTTTGATATGTTAAAAAAATAAGAATGTAGTGTAATCATTCAAAATTATTTGTATGTGTTAAATTGAGTGCTGTACTCTTGTGATTTGTATGAGAGAAAAAGAGAATGGGACACTGAACAGTTATCTACGATGGCAATGTGCGAGAAAAATTTTCATATGTGATGTATTATAAAATATATGGATGCTGAAAAAGAAAATTATTGTTGTATACTCATTTAAAGTGTTTATATGTGTCAGTGTTATATTTATATTATGTTGTTCATAAATCAATCGATTCTTTGTTCTTCGATTTATTTATGAGGGAGGCGAATTCTAACGGTTCAAATCCCGTTACAAGATGATATCTGTATTTTTATTATTGTATGATTTTATCTGTATTTTATTATTATTATTATTATTATTATTATTATTATTATTATTATTATTATTATTATTATTATTATTATTATTATTATGTCATTATTATTATTATTAGGTTATCTGTGATATTGTTACTATTATTGTAATTATCAGTCTTATTCAATTCCCTTACGCAATGCCTGTCGCTTGCGTATTTGTAATTGAGTGTATGCATATATACGTATATGTAGATTAACATTAAATACCTGTACAGTGAGAGTTTCGATGTATCAGATGTGGAAGTGACGTTGTTATCTTGCTATACCACTGGCGATTCTGCCAAGTCATTGCTAAGTCATGGCTACGTCATCGTGAGCTTTTAGAATATGCGCTCAGAGAGTCGGCCGCCCCGGGCTGTTTCACAACTGTATGTAATATTTGCCGCGTTGTGGGAGTATGTCATTGTTATTTCTGGATATTACGTAGCTGTGTCAACCAACGTCTATATAAGATGGGTGCATATTGTAGCGTCAGTCATTAGTTATACGGATGCAGTACAGTGAAGAAGTCTACTAGATCAAGAGGCCTTAGTTGGTCAGTCAACGAGTGTGAACGAGAGATGGTGAAGACTTAGTGAGCCATTAATTATTGGTCATTGAGAGAGTGAGACCAAAAGGTTGGTCGCTCACTCAGTTGAAGACACGGACGCAAGGGCTTACCATGAAGTCAGAGAGGGCAACCCTCGACCTGCCAAGAGGTAATACCATATTGACTTACAAAGAAGTCAGATGATATGTAGAAGAAGCAGTCACAAGGATGTATCACCAAGTTAGGCGTGACACATCTACAGTAAACACCAGAGCAATGGATTACGTCGTAATTACACTCAAAGTGTTGAAGGTACAGTCAAGTGAATCAGTGAGGGAAATATTTCGTATAAATTGTTAAATGTCCGGTCAAGAAGAATTCAAATTCATGCCTAGTTTCTTTCAGTTGCAATGTCATAATTTCATATTCTCATCTGTTTTATCGCAACAAGACTCACTATTTTTTGATATATTATTTAAAGTATATATATTGTTCTATCAAACGAATTCATAGTTTTATTTCATTGACAGTAAAATATCTTAACCTCAAAATTAATGGGGAAACCGAACGCCAATCTCCTTTTCCCAGAACTTATATGGTATGTTGTCAAAAGTAAGCTTATTACCCCACACCCTAGAGACAGTCAAGAGTCTCATTCTATTATTGCTGCACTGAATGGCAGCTGGCGCCCTTCAAATAACGTATGTGTAAGTAAGGAGGTAACAAGTATTGTGAGTACAAGGTCCGACGAGTGTATATTTTATGTAATGAATGATAATTTTCATAATTTCCATGTTAAATGCAGATATTCAGATTTTTCAAGTTAAATGCAGTTTTATATAATATTTGTAAAATTATTCAGTAATTTAGGAAAATTATAGCATGCGGTGGGACCACTCTCAGGTAACCAGTGGGCTCTAGGTAAGATTCAGTCACTGTGCTGGTGACCACCATCATACAGCCTGCTTGGCAATTAAAAAGGTGCCAGTGTGTGCCAAATGCACAGGGGGCTATCCAGATTCTCAGTGCAGTTGCCCAGCATACAGAGCAATTGCTGGGGCGGCGAGGAATGAGGCCTGTTGCCATATGCCAGCAACATCCAGTTGGTCCCCGCAACGTTCTCCGAGATACAAGTTTAGATAGAAAGCTGCCATGCGGCTCGCTGTTCAGCAAGTCCTAGGTTTTCTCGCGGCACGGCTTGGTAACCGCTAAGGCACGCGCTAGCCACAACTGTGCCTGGAGGAACGAATTCCCCGAATAACTGGACTGGCTTGGAACGGACTAATAACTTCTGCATGGTACCTGTTCCTGACTAGCAACATTATCTGGACTTTTCCAGACCACATACTTTGCATCCTGTTGGCATATTTCTATTCCTACCTATGGGGGATTTCTACTGGTCTTTATTACCAACACCCAGTAACACGCAACCCAACACCTAATCTGCCTGGTAGCATGCTTAATATAGGGACAGACAAATTACTTACTTAATGTCACTACTTCCCAACCCTCTCCGCTGTCATTTTCTCTTAGATTTAACGGCATGTCGGAGGCGATGTAGCTTGTATTACTCACCACGCAGGGGTAGCAGGCTTCGGTTTCCTACCCGAAGAAATGAGAAGGAAGAAAAGCATCTTAGGATAGACAGACGGCCAACTTCTGGTCTCTCCGCTTGTCCATCTCTGCTTGGCTTCGAGCCTTAGGGCAACTGGAGGGCTGTTGAACAGGGGAAACCGGTGAATGTTCACTGGGCCAATGGTTGGAAATCATTTGGTGTTCCACACTTGTTCAGGGGAAGTGAGGTTAAACACTCTCTTCTCCAAAATATGGTCACTGACCAGACCGGGCTCCTCCATGAAGCCTGTGACGGACTGTATGGACTGTTAGGTTAGGATAGGTTGGGTTATGACGTCATTATGACGTCATAGCATTGGCGACGTCATTGACCCCGATAATGTTTGCACCAAACAAAGATTATATTTCCGCAAAATTCAAATCGCCCGCTTTGGCAGTCAATTTCTGTAACCCTTACGACCTGCGTGGTACTGAGTTTGATTCTTTGCTCTGAATGTGACGTTATATTCCATGATGACATGTCATGGAAAACGCATATTACGAACATCACCCAGAAAACATTCTCTGAATCGCACATGCTGCGCGTGTATAAATACTTATTTCCTGAAAAAAATCAAAAAGTACTGGTGGAAGCTCTGGTTTTCCCTCATTTCGACTATTATGACGCGATTTATAGAGACGCTCGGGGCAAGTTATTGAGCAGATTACAACGTGGTCAAAATGCATGTGTGAGATACGTCTGTAACCTTCGGTACTAAGACCATGTAACTCCTTCATATAACCACCTATCTTGGCCACGACTAGAAATCCGTCGCACTGTGCATACCCTATGCCATCTCCATGAAATCCTTCACTCTTCATAGCCATTTTACCTTACTTCATATTTCAAATACCTATCCTCTTATCACAGTCTTAACACGAGATCTGCTAAAAATTCCATCCTTGCTTTACCTACCCATAGAACTGACATCTACGATAAATCATTCACAGTAATTACCTGCCGTCAGTGGAACCTCCTTCCCGAAAGTATCAGGGGGTTAAGCGCTATTCGCACTTTCAAGGAAGCACTTTGGAGACATTTTATGCACCAGTAAGGATCATCTGTAAACTTGATGCTGCTACTTACAACCATTCTATTGTTATGGATGTCCTGGTAGAGAGTCAAAAATTATATCCGATTTGTTTTTAAAATCATATTTTATGTACTGCATCTTTTTACATGTAGGATATTAGTTTTAAGAATTTATCCTTTTATTATATCTGATTTATTTCATCTTAATTTAATCTCACAATCATTGTATTATTATTAATTTCATTTGTATTAGATCTAGTTACTGTAAGTAATACAATGTAATATATGTATATTTCAGTTCCTGGTTAGATGGAAGAGAAAGCCTGAAGGCCTTGATCTTGCCAGGTAAAATAAAGCATTACTAAACTAAACTAAACTATGTAGTAAGAACATCTGGTGGGAACAAATTTGGAGTTAGGATATGGTAGATAGAGAGCATGGTAAAGTAAGTTAACCACTTGGTATCTACCAATGCACCATTGTCAGAAGGTAGACTGCCAGTAATCAGTAGATATTGTCTCAATTATAGCAGTGTTCTGCCATGGACTGTTAAGTTGGTTAATGTGTTTGTCTGATGATCTAGAGAGGCTAGAAAATAGTACTACTTCATTAGTGGAATTTTCTGAGCGATGCAAATTAGGCAAATTACAAAGGAAAGACGAGCGAGCGCACGTACACGTGTGTGTGTGTGTGTGTGTGTGTGTGTGTGGTAGACAGAAAGGTAGAGAAAGGGAGACGTTGCATGTATCACTGACTAGAAAATATTGACAATTTCGTCCATCCAGTATTATATTTCTGCAACTATGGAAGTGACTGTAAAATTATTTTTTTTCTCCAGGATGAACAGAACCCACGAGGTCACTCATTTTTAGGCTGCACGCTTCATCAACGTCACGTGTATCTTCATTCCCTTCATTACCTTCATTCGATGCACTGGAGTGACTAGGACCGAATTGACAGGATTACTTACAACACCATGGAACATCAGGAGAAGAAGGATACGCTACGGCAGAAGAAAAAGTATGAACGCGTAAGTGGCAATATGAGGACGAGGGATCCGATCGACAGAGTGGACACTGCCCGGACAGTCGTTAATTTATCTAACCGTTGTTTAACAGAAGATGAAACTGCTGTTCTTGCAAAAGGAGGCAATTTTGCTGTTACACCGGCGACCTACCCAATAGAAGATATTATTTCCAACATAGAATCAGGAATACGTCAGTTGCCGCCAGAGGTTTCCGAGGAAATACGTCACGACTGTTCCAAGATACTTTGCACGGCCAAGTTACCAAAACGTAATCTTAGCAAGAAGGAGGGGCTTGCTCTAAAGAATTTAAAAGCCGACGAAAGTATTATCATATTAGCAGCTGACAAAGGTAATGCTACTGTTATCTTGAACACCGTGGATTATGAACATAAGATCAAAGAACTTCTTGATCCGTCGATCTACAAAAAACTTCCCCGTGACCCGACTATGAGTATCCTGCGCAAGACCAATACTCTGATTAAGAAATCTTCTATTTCACCAGAAGAACAGAAGAAGCTGAAGAAATCAGAAGCCTTGTGTCCAAGACGATATGGTCTTCCTAAGGTCCATAAGCCAGACGTCCCTCTTCGTCCCATCGTTAGAACCATTCGCTCTCCAACTTATGAAGTCGCAAAATATTTAAGCAATTTACTTAAACCTTACGTAGGGACTAAGGACTCACACATCAGAGACTCGGCCCATTTCATAAACAGATTGCGACACTTGCGAGTACAACCGGGGGATATACTTGTTAGTTTTGACGTCGTCTCGCTGTTCACTATGGTACCAATCAAGGATACTCTTGAACATATTCAACATCTCTTTGCAGAGTAGACAATAGTTTTATTTGAACATGTACTTACGACGACATTTTTCCAATGGAAACATGAATTTTATGAACAGACAGACGGTGTTGCCATGGGAAGCCCACTTAGCCCTGTTATTGCTAATTTTTATATGGAGTTCTTTGAAGAGGAAGCCCTGCAGACTGCTGTAAATAAACCCAGCTGTTGGTTCCGCTTTGTTGATGACACTTTTGCAATATGGGGACATGGAGAGGAGGCACTTGACGGTTTTGTTACACATGTGAACAGTATTCATCCTCGTATACAATTCACTGTGGAGAAGGAAAAGGATGGAGAATTAGCTTTCCTGGACGTGTTGGTGAAGAGGAAGAATGATGGATCCCTAGGGCATCAAGTATACCGAAAACCAACACACACAGACCGATATTTAAACAAAAATTCGAATCACCATCCTGGGCAGAAGCGCGCCATGATGATGACTTTGGTGGATCGCCCCCTTCGTGTCTGTGAACCAGAGTACATCGAGAAGGAACTACGCATCTTGATCTAGCCATACAAACCAATGGCTACACGGTACAAGAGGTCAGGAGAGCACTCCACCCCAGAAGACAGCCAGCGAATAGTAAGCGAGAAGAACCCAGGAAGAAAGGTATCGCTTATTTGCCGTATATACGGGACGTCACGGATCGCATTGGAAGGCTCCTTGAACGTCACGAAGTAAAAACCATTTTTCAGCCGACCCAACAGCTAGGAAACATGTTACCTTCTGCCAAAGATCCACGTGACCCTTTTAACATCTACTGGGGTCTATAGGATACCGTGCAGCTGTGAAGCTGTTTATATTGGCACGACTGGCAGAAGTGTCAATACTCGCCAGACGGAGCACAAAAGGAATTGTCGCTTGGGGCAATACGACAAATCAGCAGTAGCGGAGCATGCACTGCTTGACGGAAATCATGAGATCCGTTACGAGGATACTGACATACTGGCCACAATATCCCACTTTCACGCCCATCTCTACAGGGAAGCAACCGAAATACATCAACATCCGGATAACTTTAATAGAAAGGAGGAAGGACTGAAACTCAGCAAGGCCTGGTACACCCCTTTATATAACGTACGGCCGAAGTTTACTAAGATCAGGTACATTACAGTCAACCAACCAGAGGATCCATTGCTCGCCACTTTTTTTTTTGTGTGTTGATGGCCAGTGGATAGGAGCCCCGGTGCGAAAAATATGCCCCCCTACTCATCTGTTTCCGAGGGATTGCCGATGAGGCGAAAAGTCACTGTTCTCGCTACACTGGCGGGGGAAAAACAGTCTGTCTGATAGGCTGGGAGGCCTATAGTCAGAAGAGAAACCCCCTCTTCGCTTCAGTTTACGTGCTCAAAAAGGAAAATTACATCGGAGCGGTATTGGCATCAGAGTGCTTCTTAAGAAACGGCCCTTAACAGGAGAGTAATTTAGAGAAAGTTTAGTGGTAAGAAGGTTTCAATTTGGAAAAGACCGAAAGGTTGGCCGGTTCGAATTTTAAAACAGGTCATAGAGGATCCAAGGGCCACGGTACTTCAGGCGAGTACTTGGCTTCTTAGTCCTCATGACCCGCTTTAACAGTAAAATACCAGGGTCCTCTGATTGGTTCGAGAGGATCCTAGCCCTGGTCATCCTCACTATTTTATTTATCTGAGATCTAAGTGTGGGGATACGAAGCTCGGCCCGTATCCTCTTGTTAGATTTCAGATATGGTGCTCTGGTCATCATTCTAAGTGTCTTATTCTGAAAGGCTTGTAATTTTGAAAGTGGAGTTTTGGCAATATAGCCCCAGGCCTCACAGCCATACAGCAGGATGGGCCTGATACATGCTAGGTAAATATTTCTCTTGATAGAAGTAGAGATATACTTATTGCCTAGCAGAGGTCTCAGTGCTTTCATCCGTGCCGTGGCACGCTGACGGGCCTGTTCTATATTGTGTCTCCAGGACAGAGTTCTGTCCATTATTAGGCCGAGATATTTAATTTGGTTCGTCCAAGACACGGGGACGTTATTGATAGTGAGGCGATCAAGGTTAGGCCGGCGCCGGGTGAAAACAATTGCCTGGGTCTTATCCGCATTTATTTTCACCCTGTTCCGGAGACACCACTCCCAGAAGGAGTCGATCCATTGCTGTAATCGTCAGACAGCATAGTCATTACGTTTCATGCCGATGTAAATGGCTATGTCATCCGCGTACTGCTGGATCTCTACACCTTCCCGTGTAGGAAGATCGTTCACATATAGGCCGTAGAGTGTGGGGCTCAGCACTCCACCCTGTGGGACTCCTGCTGTGAGTACCCGAGGGGTGGATTGCTCCCCTTCACAGGAAACATAAAATTTCCTGTTAGTCAAACACGACTGAATAATTTTGACTAGGTAATTTGGGACTCTATATAATTCCAAAAGTTTTACGATTACATTATCGTGCCAGACAGTGTCAAATGCTTTCTCTACGTCGAAAAATACTGCTGGCACGCTACGGCGCATATTGAACGACCTTGTGACATACTGTGTCAGGCGCAGCACCGCAAGGGAGGCACTGCGCCTGGACCTGAACCCAAACTGCTCAGGTCGCAGTATGTTGCGGGTGTTTAGATATCCATTGAGGCGAGAGAGAAGTCTCTCGAAAATCTTAGAGATATGTGATAACAGGGTTATCGGGCGATAATTTTGTGGGAATAATTTATCCTTTCCTGGCTTCGGGAAGACTATCATTTTACCAGTCTTCCAGACGTCAGGGAAGTATCCCAGTTTAATGCAGGCCGAAAAGATGGTAGCTAAGAAAATTACTGCCCTGTAAGGCAGTGACTTGATTTCCTTGTTCGAAACCCTGTCATCACCGGGAGACTTCTTCTCGTTTAAATTTTTAATAACCCTGCGAACCTCGCGAGGCTGGAAGTCAGGTACGTTGAAGTCTGGTGTCCATTGTCTTTCGAAAGCCAAGGCTTTTCTGCGTATCTCACGGGTCCGTCGTTCGTCATCGTCAACGTCATCGTCAGCTAAGTTATCAGTTACGCACTGGCTCTCAATAGTGTCCGCGAAAGCCTCAGCTTTATCATAGGAGGAGAACACCAGGCCGTGCCGGCCGTGGATGGCACGCCGGGGTTCCTGGGTTCGAGTCAGACCGCGAGTGACACGCCAAAAGTCGCGCTCTGACTCCTGTTCTGAAAGATGTCGGCATAATTCCTCCCATCTTTCAATCTTACGTTCCAGCAAGCGATTGCGGACTTCACGGGCTAGTTCCAGGTATTCCGCCCGGTCAGCTGGGTCCCGGAATCGTTGCCATCTCTTCCTATATCTATGTTTAATTTGGATCAAATCCTTAAGGAGATTCGGTGTAGTGTCGTCCTCAGAACCAGGACAGTTCTGGGAACGATTATTATTATTATTATGGTTGGATTTAGCTGCTCGAATGATGTATTTCCGGGCATTGCAGACCTTATTATTAAGGTGCGCAATCGCGCGGTCAACATCATTCTCGCTGGTGATCGAAAAGGTTTTCAGATTTTTATTGACATGCCACGTGAATTAGTGGTAGTCAAGGTTTAGTTTAGAAATAGGAAGAGACGGCTCATCAAGCCTGACCCAGGTAAGATTAAAGATGATAGGTTTGTGGTCGGAATTTAGTTCATCAGGGACTAAAAAATCAATAGCCCTGCTGTAATACTTGGTAACTGCGACATCTAGGACATCAGGTAGGCCACCATTATCCGGATAGAAGGTGGGCTCCGTGGGGGCATATACACTGATGTCAGTATCTGTCATATGTTGCTGGAGTATTCTCCCCCTAGGATTTATAGTCCTGGAGTTCCAGTCGGTGTGCTTGGAATTCAAGTCGCCTCCGATGATAGAGGGCGTATGGCTGGGATTATTAAGCAAAATATCTAGCTCCGCCGTATGAAGCGGAGCACTGGGGGGAAGATAGGCCGCAAAAATACGATAATGATAATTACTGTGTCTAATCTCGATACCGAGAGACTCAATAGCTCCGAGAGGGAGGGGGTCTATGACGTGATGAGTAAGCTTAGACTTAATCAGCACGGCCACGCCCCCGCCCTCTCTGTCAACTCTGTCTTAGCGGTATACCGCAAAGTTCTTAATTTTGAAGGGCATATGAGGTTTCAGCCATGTTTCCCCTAGTAGGAGGATATCGATGTTATGCTCAGAGATGAACGACTCGAGTTCGTATCTCTGGGCAGAAACACCCTTGCAATTCCACGCACAAATTCTGAGGTCCATAGTCAAAACGTGACAGCCTCTTTAAGGTTCTGAAAAGTACTGCATAACAGCACTTAACAGGACTCCAATTTTGTCTATCACGGTTTCACATGTCCTCAGTTTAGTCATGGTGTCCTTAATAATAGGCAGTAATTTTGAGAAATTAATCTGCCTCACGAGATTCAAAATGTCACCTATGCCCGAAAAGTCGGATATAGGTGACGCTTCCACTGAGGGTGCAGGGTTCGATGCAGGGGTGGGGGCGGCCTGGGCGCCTCCGGCAGCAGCAGCATAAGAAAAATTGGGGTCTACTGCCCGGGAGGGGGGGAGGGTCCTCCTTTTCTCAGCTTTGGAGAGCTCCCTAACTACCTTCTGTTCCATAATATTGCGGAACAGTTGGCAGCCCCTCCAGGAGGCGGGGTGGTTGCCCTGGCAATTAGCACACTTAGCTGCTGCCTCCGGTTGAAGAGGGCAGGCAGCAGCTGAGTGGTTTTCTCCACATTTCACACAGCGCAAAGGCATTTTGCAGTAATTAGCGGTGTGCCCCCACCGCTGACATCGGTAACACTGAGAAGGGCCCTCGCGGCCCCTGAAAGCCTCAATTTTCACGGCACACCCGCATAGGTGTCTAACCGAGAAGATGGTTTCTGAAAATTTCTCCTTAGAGAGGGTGACACTCATGACACTGAGGGGGATCAATTTCTTAGTTGTGGCATCTCGCCTCGTGTACTGATATACATCTTGAGGCTGGTACCCCAGTGCCATGAGTTCCTCTCGAACCCAGTCCACGCTGACGGTTGCTACTATATTACGGATGATGACTTTTAAGAGCCTCTTACTCGCCAGCTGGTGAGTGTAGAAGCTCTTATTGTTGTCCTCAAAATATTGTTTGATGAGCTGATAATCGTTCTCATTTTCAGCGTGGAATTTCAGAGCGTCCCTGGTGTTGATCACTCTGATATTCCCAGTGCAGCGTGATTTCAAATAGTTGTAGTGTCGCTGATACTCCGATTTATCAGCGACAACAATTGGTGGAACAGCGACTTTTTTAGGGGCCACAACATCCATGGCCTCCCCCTGTCCTTCCTGAGATGGGCTCTGCCCTGTCTCGATGTTATTGACTGGGGTCGAACTCGCGACCTCAGCGGGTCTAGCAGACTGAGAGGGGGCAGTGCTAGTGGAGGGAAGGGGGTTGGTAGCAGGGGTAGATTGCCTAGGGATGAAGTCCGCTAGGGTAAGGTTACCTTCAGTGGGCAGGGAAGCTAGGACGCTAAAGGGGTTTGGGGAGGTCACAGGCTTTGGTTGAATAGTTACTTGTTTTCCAGATTTAAGGGATTTACGGTCCCTACGATCGGTGCGGTGTAATTTGTTGCTACCACTAGTAGGTTTATTATTGCCGCTATTTGGTAGATGAAAAAGGTAGACCATACTAGGGTGTATCTCCCCAGTTTTATTGTAATTGGCTACCGCTTCCGGCATGCTGGGAAGTAAATTAATTGTGGAGGCAGCCTGGAGAGCCGGCAGGCCCGATTTAACATTGCAGGAAGGATTTACCTGCGGTAGAGGTGGAAAATCATTTCCACCACCTCCCGGTGGCGGGGAGCTAGCCATCATGCACTACTGGGTACTACAAACAGGCACACCAACAAGCAAAACAGCAAGCAGTGAGCACTTACCAGTAATATCCAGATAGTAGCCAAAAGGATTGCTAAAAATCCACTTCAGCACTTCTCTGTATATATACTGTTATATATTCAGGCAAGCACCACTAAAAACAAAGCTCGCACCAGGTCACAGCAGGAGTAAGCAGAACAGCGCGTCCGTATGACACTCCAGATTGTTCTCGAATGGCTATTGCTCGGCACGACCCAATCGGAGGTCCAATCAGACGACAGACTTCTCGGAGCGACCCAGTCAGAATCCATGCCCGGCGCGAACCAATCAGAGGTCGTGTGCTCAGATAGCCAACCAAACGTCAAGCTGCTCTTCGCTACCCAATCGGAGGTCGTGCTTTCAGATAGTCAATCAGATGTCGGTTTGCACAGCGCGAACCAATTGGAGGCCACACACTTACATATAAATACAGCTGCTTCCCAAACAACTTTTGCCACTCTGATATCAATACTGCTCCGATATAAACTTTCCTTTTGAGCACGTTAACTAAAGCGAAGTGGGGGTTTCTTTTCTGACTATAGGCCTCCCAGCCTATCAGACAGATTGTTTCTCCCCCGCCAGTGTAGCGAGAACAGTGACTTTTCGCCTCATCGGCAATTCCCAGGAAACAGATGAGTAGGGGGGCATATTTTTCGCCCCGGGGCTCCCATCCACTGGCCATCAACAAAAAAAAAAAAAAAAAAAAAAAAAAAAAAAAAAAAAAAAAAAAAAAAAAAAAACAACTTTTGCAGTCGCCAGCGGGATACAGGAGAGCGTATCTACACGACTCCACAGAAGATGACTACCGCAGCAGTAGTCGAAACGTCTGGGAGAAGCGAGTGGAGTGGACCACAGCATAACAGCCCGGAAGAATTTTATTATATAGCCAATATTATACCGGTACCTAAGAGTTCAGACCCGCAATCACTCTCTGACTACCGTCCTGTGTCCATGTTCCCTACACTTTCTAAAGCCTTTGAATGTTTATTATACGAGTAAGTTCTGGTACACCTAAATAAAAATGCTGTTTTGGACCCAATGCAGTCTAGATTTAAGGAGGATCACAGTACCACGACAGCACTTTTGAAGGTTACTGAAGACATTACAAATGCTATGCACAAACGAGCGCCTTTGACACTATAGAAATTCGGACTATGATAAAGAAAATGGAACTGCTAAATTTCGATCCGGCTGCACTTAAGACTTTTAGTTCTTATTTGAGTAACCATCAGGAGCGGGTAACAGTAAACGACAAGGCCTTCAATTGGAAAATAGTCGTAATATCTTCATTGTAAATTCATATTCAACTGCATCATATTTATGTCTGCTTGAATTCGCTTAGAAATTTTCATTGACAGATACCGCACGAATTCCGTTTTTTGTTGGTAAACATAGACAGGGATTTATATTGCATATCTTTTATTCTATTCCTGTAGGACTTTTGAAATGAAATGCCAGGTCCCTGTGGTTAATATTCGAGGTCCTGTGACTACGATCACGGCATAAACAGCTCAGCAGCTTAATGAGTACGTATAAACTGAGACTTCATTGCTTCTTCTTTTCAAACAGACCATTGAGAAATTATGTATGAAAACGATCTTCACACAGGATGCTACGATAACTACATTTACGGCAAAATAAATGGAATTCGATCTGAAGTGCAGTGCGGTTGCGAAATCTAAATGTTCAAATAGGCATACACTTCCGTAAAACACTGTCGTATTCAGTTTTTTCAGAAAAAAAAGGAATGTTGACTTACTTCTACCATTCATCTACATTATTTCAAGCACTATCTAACAAAGACATCGTAGCGTTGTTCTTCGTAATTTATCGAACTGCTAAAGTTCAAGAAAACTGGAGAATCATAAATGCAAAACCATTACTGAATAGGTGAATTGCGAATGAATGGTGAAGAGTCTCCATACAACCCTATGTAATAGTAAACTACGACCTCGTCTCGAATTTCCCATATTGGGTGTTATTATTGTAGTTTTGGGGTAGATAATATGAAGGAACAATCGTAACAAAACTACTTCCAGGACCGTGTCTGGTGAGAGACACTGACTGTCGAGCTATGAAAAAGATAGCTGGTGAAATTTGCCAGACATTGAAGTTATGTGTGGGTCGAAAATGTAGGAATTTCGTAAATTTTCTCTCATAGACTTCTGAATGTACATTCGTACCGATGGCGTGGGTATCATCGAAAACAGAATCTTACACCCGGCATCATAGTACCATTTAGCTAGACGTAGGACAATTAAGGGTGAAGTTACATGATGTGCGAAGTTTTACAAATTACTAAATGTTTTGAATCATATAGTATGCTATGCTCGGGCTAATTGAATCATCCGTGCCACTAGGTGACCAGTTATTTCTGAACGAGTAACATCAATAACATATCAGCCGTAATGATAACATTACTTAATCGTTCTCATTTCACTTACATAATGGCACGATAATTCACAGAGCGGAGTGGCCGAGTGTGTTAGCGTGGTACGGCTATCGAGTCAAGCTCTACATTCGAGAGGCGCGTGGTTCGAACTCTACTGTCAGCCACCCTGAGTTTCCAATATAAATTCTGGACAAATGCCGGGATTTTTAATATCCATACGCCACAGCCCATTTCTTCCACCCCGTTATCAAATTTCATCCAACATCATTTCATCTTCATTTGCTCCTCAACTCAGGTTGTCATCTGCAAGGGCATTCGGCCGTTGAAACTTTCCATATATGTCAATTTTGCCTCATCGCCGACCCCGTATCAAGAAATGGAGCTGAGAGGTGGACATAAGTGTTCCCCACGAGGGTGTATTTGTTCACCCGAAGACAGACTTGTGTCTAGTGACGTCACGAAAACATCTCACCTGACCCCACCTCTTTTCTTTACTGTTTACTTGATGATTTATGTTTAGCGATTGGCTTTTGTCCTAGCGGTGTGGATTTCTTAGATGAATGTCCATGAAAGAGTGGTCGTCATCCTGTGGGTTATTTACAATGCTATGATTTATTTTATTATATATGAGAATGTCTTTGAATCATGTTAAATTCAGTTACACCGGGCGAATTGGCTGTGCGGTTAGGAGTGCCCAGCTATGAGCTTGCATCCGGGAGATAGTGGGTTAGAGCTCCACTGTCGGCAGCCCTGAAGATGGTTTTCCGTGGTTTCCCATTTTCACACCAGGCGAATGCTGGGGCTGTTCCTTAATTAAGGCCACGGCGATTCTTTCCCACTCCTAGGCCTTTCCTATCCCATTGTCGCCATAAGACCCATCTGTGTCGGTGCGACGTAAAGCAATTAGAAAAAAAAATAGTTACGAAACAATTCATCAGATAAGTATTATTCCCAATTATTTACAATTATTCTATGCAGATTTATTCATTTCTCTTACAGATTATTTTTAAAGACAGATTTGTTTCTGGTAAGAATATTAAGTATCTTTTAGACGAGTTTATTTGTTTACTCTATTTGTACATATAATTTTATTTTACGTATATTTGTTCATTTATTTACTTATTCTTTTGATATTCATATATTTGTTTACCTTATTTGCACAGTTACTTTTCATTTACTTTTTAAAAAATTTACTTACTTATTCCTTGGATATTTAAATATTTTTCATCTTCCTCAGTGTCTGTTAACACTTGGATATGTGGAAGGAGTCTTTAGGACCCCGGGGCATTTTCATTTCTATGTATATGTGTTTAGGCGCTGCTCAGTGTAGTTCAAGTCAAGTTTAATTTACACATCGTTTACTTACTTTTGGTGCATAAAATGCCAGGGTCTGTGCAGGGTAAATGATGATTTCTGTACCATGTGTTATAACGTTACTCGTATAATGCATGACAGGGGTTCTTTGAAATCTCCACGTATTACGACGATATTCCTCTGTTTCAAAGGGAACGCACTTCTTCTGCAGGTTAATTATGTTTGGCAACGTTGCGAAGACTACTTTGTCAACTGTCCATCATGCAGTTTGATTGTCATTGTTGTTTATTGTTCTATAGAGGAAGTAAGTAGTTGTTATATACTTCGTGACTGGGTGTTTTGTAACATGCAAGTACATGTATTGCTTCTGTATTACTGTCTTATTATTTACGATATTTGAATGGGTGAAAACCATAACGGTATAAGTGACATTTCTGTAAAAAATGAGTTAAGTGCAGGATGTAACTCCAGGAGGATGTATCCTTTCACCAACCAGGAGATACAAGTGATAGCGGTAATATTCTGCGCTCTAGTGATGGGTGGTGTAACTACAAATACCATGCTTTATATGAGTGTTGAAGATGTTTAAATGTCTTTTTCTCTGAATGACCAAAATGTTACTTATACCGTTATGGTTTTCACCCATTCATTTGCAATGCAACATTACGAAGAAATAATATACTTATTTCTGATACCAACATCTCAGCGACTGTATGAACCATGAAATATCATCAGTCTATACTTTAGTATTGATTGTACAAAACGTACTAGTAACCTGGGTACATACTTCGAGTACAAACTTATCATACAGAAAAATGCAAATTGAATAATCTGTATGTCTCGTAAACTGAGTACTTTCGTTTCGTTCTTATAGTATTTGTTACTGCATATCGCATTAACAGTTATATTTGAGTGATTTTATGACTTATTTGTGTAACTTACATTATTGTATTGTTTTATTTATATTTCTTGAAATTGTGAATAGAGGGCAGCACTTGGCTTCCGGGACTGTTTTCTGGCGCGAGTGACTGGCGAGAGAAAAGGGAGTAGCGCGTCAGACATGCCGCTAGTAACATGTAGAGACAGCAGTCTCACAAAATACTAGCACAACAGTGCTAACCTTTCAGGTGCAGCCAAACCATTGGCACAATAACAATTAGGAACACAAGTGTAAAGAATATTTCGAGTGTTAATTTGTGTCAGTACGTACCGCATGTGTAAATAAAATTTTATTGTATATGTACAAGAAGTACGTTCAGTACTAGTGCCTTTTGTAATTCACGTACATCTGAATATATGTGACTTGTGTACCTTTTATGTTTTATATACTGTATTGCCTTAATAACATTTAAGTGGTCCTCCGAAAGTGTAATTCATTGTTTTTATGTGTGGTTATCATACGCGACCTCCAGAGGTAAAGTTTTGATCGAAAAATAAACAACATTTTCATCTCGGTCAAACATTTTGGTCCTAACGGGCCGGATACTTCGAGCTTTCATTTTATGTGACAACAAACATAGTGCATTTACAGTGACTGGATTATGCCGATAATATATTGTGATGTATCGTGGTGCAATTTATGACGCAATTCGCCACATGGCTGATTTACGCGCGAACTCACGCCGCTGAATCAGAGCTACCAACCGCGCCGGTCAAATCTTCCGCGCTGTGGAATACAACCTGTGGACTGTTGGCAGTAGCAACCCTGAGCCATATCAAGATGGCTCCTTGATGACAACAACTACTTCCCACACCTTACAAGGTCAGATCCAATTCATATCTTTATTCCTATCCTTTCATTATGGCAGAGGAGAGTATTAAAATTCTAATACGCAAACGAGGTGTAATAAAGGGCAGCGTAACACGTATTAAAAACTTCGTAGATGGGTTTAACAGTGAGCAGGGAATTGTGGCTATTATCTCTCGTAGGGAAAGTTTAGAGGAATTGAAACAAAGGTATGAGGACATTCAATCCCAG
Organism: Anabrus simplex; assembly: GCF_040414725.1. NCBI lineage: Eukaryota > Metazoa > Arthropoda > Insecta > Orthoptera > Tettigoniidae > Anabrus > Anabrus simplex. Next base: position 351,377,921 of record NC_090266.1, on the reverse strand, counting down.
CTAGAAATCAGTGAGGAGGGAGAAACATACGAAGCAGATAGAGAAATATTTGAAGACACATATCATCAGATAAAGGTCGACATAGACAGAATAATCACCCAGCATGAAATAACAGGTCTTTCCAGACACTCCAGTCAAGGGAATATCTCAGTAAGCAATAATTACAATGGGGCGCACATCAAATTACCTACTATTACACTGAAACCATTTGGAGGCGAGTACGAAGACTGGAGAGGATTTCACGATTCCTTTGTGTCTATGATCCATAACAATCAAGATTTGCATGATATACAGAAATTTCACTACCTAATTAGCAGTCTAAGAAACGAACCTCTTTCAATTGCACAAAGTCTCCCTCTATCTGCTGAAAACTACAGTATAGTTTGGCAAAGGTTAATAGACAGGTTTCAAAACAACAAATTAATTTCGTCAATCCACATTAAACGGATATTAGAGCAAGACTCAATCCAGAAAGAGAATGCCAATTCTCTCAGAGAGGCTATAAACACAAGTCAGGCCAATGTAAAAGCATTACAAGCCCTTGACTTAGATGTTTCAATTGAAGATTTATTATTGTCACAATTGTTAATCAACAAACTAGACCCAGCGACTAGGAAGGCATGGGAAATACACACTTCAGGTTCTGAGTTAGAATCTCTGGAGGTGTTGTGGACATTTTTAGAAAAGAGATGTTTAGCACTTGAGGCAATCAAGCCAGGTACTCAAGTTCAACAGATTAAACAGTCGATTAGATCTACACCCAAACATCAAGTAAGCAATGTGCATGCTAGTGTTAATTACCAATGTGTACTCTGCAAGGGCTCACATTACCTATTTAAGTGCGAGTCCTTCAAAAGGCTCAATGTCCATGAGAGACATAATGTTGTGAGAGATTACAAATTATGCTTTAACTGCTTGGGCAGTAATCATAATGTCAATCAGTGCCAATCAGGCTCGTGCAAGATGTGCGGAAAGTATCACAATTCACTATTGCATGATGACACCAGACGTGACCGCAGCAGGCCAATGCTTAGCTCACGGGAAACAGAGAGAGAACACAGCTCACGCCAAGCAGTAGCTAATCACACAACCCGTTCAACAGATGTTACTCACTGCGCTGTCAAGGAATCCGATCTGTCTACAGTCTTGATATCAACAGCAATAGTCAAGGTTAAAGACATTCACGGTAATATGCATGAGGCTAGATGTCTTTTGGATTCAGGTTCTCAGACAAATTTCGTGAGCGAAGAACTAGCTCAATTATTACGTCTAAGAAAACAAAAACATGTTACACCAGTAACTGGAATTAACGGTGCAGGAGTTCAAACCTCACACTGCATTACAGTTCATTTGCAATCTGCGGTCAGCCCTTTCAATGTAGATGCCACATGCTTAGTGCTACCAAAGATTACAAACAATTTGCCAAGTAGAAAAATCGACATTTCAAGATGGAATCTACCCACCAATATAAAATATGCCGACAGAAATTTCCACATTCCAAGCAAGATCGATTTGCTACTCTGTGCAGACATATTCTTTAAGGTTATATTGGAGGGCAAGAAAACTCGTGATGGGTATCCAACATTGCAGAATACGAAACTGGGTTGGGTAGTAGCTGGCCAGGCACCCATACAACACCAAGGGGAACATGCAACATCACTATTCATCCAGGTAGACCAATTAGACACACACCTTAAAAGATTCTGGGAAATAGAAGAACTGAATATGCCACCAATCACTAAAGAAGAAAGAGATTGCGAAGAACACTTCACTAAGAACACAACGCGAGATGCTACAGGAAGGTTCCGAGTTCGACTGCCACTTAAACAGACTTCATCGCAGTTAGGGAATTCATACCCTCAGGCAGTAGTGAGATTCTACAGTATTGAGAAGAAACTTAATCGTGATCCCAAATTAAGAGAAGAATATTCAGCATTCATGAATGAATATCTGAAACTTGGCCACATGAAACCGGTACCCACGTGCACTGAAGATGGAGGATACTTCATGCCACATCATGCCGTATTCAAACCAACAAGTACCAGCACTAAAACTCGTGTTGTCTTTGATGCGTCTGCTAAGACTGACAGTGGCGTATCTTTGAATGACAAGTTACTCGTAGGTCCTACCATACAAGACGACCTGCATTCTATTGTACTACGTTTCAGATCACACAAGATTGCTCTTGTCGCAGATATTACAAAAATGTATCGACAAATACAAGTTGACAACAAGGACATGAAACTACAACGAATACTATGGAGAAACACTAGCACCGAACCTCTCCAGTGTTATGAACTCACGACAGTTACTTACGGTACGGCAAGTGCTCCCTTTCTCGCTGTGAGGTGTTTGAAACAGTTAGCCGATGACGAGTCAAAGGAATTTCCACAAGCAGCAGCTGTCCTTAGAAAGGATTTTTATGTTGATGACCTAACCGGAGCCAGTACTGAATCAGAAGCCATTCGTTTACAGCAAGAATTAGAGACATTACTGTTAAGAGGGAGATTTGAACTTAAGAAATGGTGTTCTAACAGCAGTAAGGTCATGTCAAAAATACCAGAAGAAAATAGAGAAACCAAATCACCACTTCAACTCGACAATGCAGACACAGTAAGAACATTGGGAATACTCTGGCACCCTTCTACGGACCAGTTTCAATTCGACATAACTGTTAAAAGGGTTTCCCATGCAACCAAGAGAAGTGTACTCTCAACTATTGCTGCAATTTTTGACCCTCTGGGCTTATTGGGTCCAGTTATTCTCTCATGCAAGGTCTTCATGCAACAACTCTGGACCTTTCAATTAAAATGGGATCAAGACCTGCCGAGTCAGCTTCTTAACACTTGGAATGCTATTTACTCGCAATTACCAGAACTTAACGACATCAAAATTGACAGGTACATTTTAAGTAAGACTAAAGTTGTAAATTGTGAATTACATGGTTTCTGCGACGCCTCTGAACGTGCTTACGGGGCTTGCGTGTACATTCGTACCACAGATGAAGAAGGGCTTATTTCATGCAATTTGATGTGTTCTAAATCAAGAGTCGCCCCACTTAAACAATTGTCAATTCCACGCTTAGAATTGTGCGGCGCTCTCCTGTTAGCAAGATTACTTAAGCGAACGTTCACGAGTCTCAACCTGGATATAAGTTCTATTCATGCGTGGACAGACTCTACAATTGTCTTACAATGGATTGCGTCACCGTCGACGAGGTGGAAAACATTCGTCGCCAACCGGGTCTCTGAAATCCAGGACACGGCTGAAAACTGCACATGGCATCATGTATCTACACAAGAGAATCCAGCTGACATATTGTCACGAGGAAGCGAGCCTCAAGCATTAAAATCACATGACCTCTGGTGGCATGGACCGTCCTGGTTGTGCCAGCCTGAAGAATTATGGCCAATCAGTACTGCAGAATGTACCTCAGAAGCACTTGAAGCCAAACCCACTACATGTGCAATCAACAGCTGCGATAATGAAGACATCACTACACGGTTTTCCTCGTTATCAAGAATGAAACGTGTCTTTGCGTACTGTAAAAGATTCATCTACAATTTACAGCACTCACATGCGAAGATTACAGGAAATCTAAGCACGGAAGAATGCAACAATGCACTACTTTGCTGTGTACGATATATTCAACACCAGGAATTTCAGAAGGAAATTCAATATCTTCAACTGAAAAAAGAAGTTGACAAGAGAAGTCAGTTAAAATCTCTCGCTCCATTTCTCGATAAAGATGAGTGTCTCAGAGTGGGCGGGCGATTGGGTAATGCAGACGCAGCATATGACCAGAAACATCAGATTATACTACCAGCGCATCACCATGTCACGAAATTAATTATTCGTGACGAACACTTAAGATTACTACATGCTAGCACACAGCTACTAGTTGCATCACTTAGAATGAAGTATTGGATTCCTCACGCCAGGACAACTGTCAAAGGTGTCATTCGCAAATGTGTGACATGTTACAGGTTCAAGGCCGAGAGCTCATCGCAATTGATGGGCCAGCTGCCTGCTGAAAGAGTTAAACCCACTCGTCCTTTCCTATATAGCGGTGTAGACTTTGCGGGACCCTTCTTCATTAAACAAGGTTCTCCACGTAGTAACACGAGAGTAAAATGCTACGTTGCACTTTTTGTCTGCTTAGCCACCAAGGCCATTCACTTGGAACTTGTAAGCAATTTAACCACCGAAGCCTTCATTGCTGCCTTAAGGAGAATGATAGCCCGGAGAGGAAAGGTACTTCAACTTCACAGTGACAATGGTTCATCATTCATCGGAGCCAGAAATCAACTTCGAGAACTTAACAAATTATTCCAATCAGAGCAACACCAACGTGAAATTGATAATGTTGGAATTCAAGAAGGATTTACCTGGAAATTCATTCCTCCACGAGCACCAAATTTCGGAGGTCTTTGGGAAGCTGGGGTGAAATCTATGAAATTTCACCTTACTAGAATCACAAAGCACGCTCACTTGACATTCGAAGAAATGACCACTCTTCTCTGTCAGATTGAATCCATTTTAAATTCACGTCCAATCACTCTCCTGAACAATGACCCAAATGACACCTCTTATCTTTCACCCGGACATTTCCTGATAGGAGAACCCATGATGGCCATACCTGAAACAGACCTAACCTTATCAAATACTTCAAGGCTTTCCAGGTGGAATCATCTTCAAAAAATGAAGGGACATTTTTGGAACAGGTGGTCATCCGACTATCTGGGCAGCTTGCAGCAACGCATGAGATGGAAGTCAGCACAGCCCAGTGTATCTACAGGAACTGTTGTCCTAATTAAGGAGGACAACACTCCACCATTGGACTGGAGACTAGGCATCATTGAGCAAACATTTCCAGGCAAGGACGGGTTGGTGAGAGTCGTTGATGTCCGTACACCCACAGGAGTTTATAGGAGACCTGTGTGCAAATTATGCCCACTCCCAATTGACTAGTGACCTCAGTGTAGTGCGTCGTCCATATTTTCTTGTGTATTTGTGCATATGTATTTATCTTTGCCTTGACAGTTTTTCTTTTTTTTGAGACAGAACTCATGCATTACTTGTCTTATTTTCAGGGTATTTAATTTCATTGTTATTGCATTTAATTTGTAAAATGTGAGCACATTTTAAGTGGGCCGGTATGTTACTGCATATCGCATTAACAGTTATATTTGAGTGATTTTATGACTTATTTGTGTAACTTACATTATTGTATTGTTTTATTTATATTTCTTGAAATTGTGAATAGAGGGCAGCACTTGGCTTCCGGGACTGTTTTCTGGCGCGAGTGACTGGCGAGAGAAAAGGGAGTAGCGCGTCAGACATGCCGCTAGTAACATGTAGAGACAGCAGTCTCACAAAATACTAGCACAACAGTGCTAACCTTTCAGGTGCAGCCAAACCATTGGCACAATAACAATTAGGAACACAAGTGTAAAGAATATTTCGAGTGTTAATTTGTGTCAGTACGTACCGCATGTGTAAATAAAATTTTATTGTATATGTACAAGAAGTACGTTCAGTACTAGTGCCTTTTGTAATTCACGTACATCTGAATATATGTGACTTGTGTACCTTTTATGTTTTATATACTGTATTGCCTTAATAACATTTAAGTGGTCCTCCGAAAGTGTAATTCATTGTTTTTATGTGTGGTTATCATACGCGACCTCCAGAGGTAAAGTTTTGATCGAAAAATAAACAACATTTTCATCTCGGTCAAACAGTATTGCAATTTCCTCCTCTGAGAGAGGCCGAGAAAGGAAAGCTGCAGATGTCAGCACGAGTGATCCCAAATCTTCGTCAACCGTCGCTGAATGGGTTGATGGCGGCTCCTGACTTTCGTCACCGGGGATTCAACATACTTTTGTAGACACTAGTATCACACTTCAAAAATAAGAGCAAACTTGCAGGATGTACGTTCGCACTGTTGCCAATGTTGGTAACTTAATTTTAAGAACTCGGGTGAGCTAGGCAATTAGCCTTTTCATTGTTATTACCTTTCTGGTCCGTTTTGCCCCAATTAGGATAAAGTTAAGTTTCCCTCCAAAGACGAAGAATACGCCCACGGTATCCCCTGCCCGTCGTCAGAGGCGACTAAAAGGGGCGACTAAGGCATGATTGAATTAGAACCATGAAACTGCTTGTGATCAGTACCATCAACGGGGAGCATCAGGAGTCGCTTTTACTTGCGAGTAGTACCACTGTGTTAGGTACTCTAATAGGTTTGTGATGTCCGACTCGTTGGCTGAACGGTCAGCGTACTGGCCTTCGGTTCATAGGGTCCCGGGTTCGATTCCCGGCCGAGTCTGGGATTTTAACCTTAATTGGTTATTTCCAATGGCACGGGGGCTGGGTGTATGTGTTGTCTTCATCATCATTTCATCCTCATCACGACGCGTAGGTCGCCTACGGGAGTCAAATAGAAAGACCTGCACCTGGCGAGCCGAACCCGTCCTGGGATATCCCGGCACTAAAAGCCATACGACATTTCATTTCATTTCAGGTTTGTGATAAATAGCTACAGAGAGGGGTTCACTGTGGATTTACAGTACCCGTGATTGGTAGCACTAGAGGAGCGACAACGTGGGTCTTTGTTGCCTGTGATTAGTACCCGCCATAGCTGCCTCTGTGGATCAGCGGTAGAGTGTCGGCCTCCGGATCCCAAGATAGCGGGTTCAAACCCGGCAGAGGTAGTCGGATTTTTGAAGGGCGGAAAAAAGTCCATTCGACACTCCATGTCGTACGATGTCGGCATGTAAAAGATCTCTGGTGACACATTTGGTGTTTACCCGACAAAATTAATTAAATCTCAGCCATAGACGCCCAAGAGAGTTTCAGTTTACTCGGTCTGCCACCTAGTGGGGGCCTAGAGAAAAACGGAACGTCGAAATTGACGAGCAGACAGCCAGATGGCGTCAAATTGAAATGTCTGCACACGGTAGCTGAGGCCATACGATTATTATTATTATTATTATTATTATTATTATTAGTACCCGCCATGTGAGGAACACCACGGGAATTACGGTGCCCGTGATTAGTACACCTATGTGAGGAACACCATGGGTTTGTGTTGCCTATGAGTGGCGCCATTATGTGAGAAACACCACAGGTCTGCATCACCTGTGCGACGTACAATACTTGTGAGTAATTCAGTAGTACAATAATGTGTGGAACACCGGAAGTCTACGCTACTTTTTATTAGCACGGCAACAGTGAAATACCATGGTTCTACTTTACTAGCGATATGTACCATTATGAGGGGTCGTTGACCTGGATTTTGGACCCCTTTAGACAACAAGCATAATCGATTCAGGATTCTGCTTTGGAAGCAATCCCTTGGTCAGTAATACTATTGTTTTAAGGTAGTTTCTGGGAAGGTGGGGCATTGCGGGTCGGATCCACTGATTGTTTTAAGTCCATAAACATTGTTCATTGTCGTCTTTTTGAATTCCAGTCAGTGGATTGATTTCGAAAATATTCTAAACTTTCAGTATTGTCAGCAGAATCCGCTGATTATTTAAATTCATTTTCATCCATTCATTCTTCATCATCACGTTTAGAATTCTGGTCAGTGGATGAGTTTTGGACTTTTATATTGTCATTACACTTCGTCTCACTTCTTACCATTAGGGGCCAATTACCTAGATGTTAGGCCCCTTTAAACAAGAAGCATCATCATCATCATCATCATCATCATCATCAAGTTATTACCCCAAAGAAAGCAAACGGATAGATGTTTAGCAAGCAAGTGGCCGCGCGGTTAGGTTCGCGCAGCCGTGAGCTTGCATTCGGGAGATAGTGGGTTCGAACCCCACTGTCGGCAGCCCTGAAGATGGTTTTCCGTGGTTTCCCATTTTCACACCAGGTAAATGCTGGGGCAGTACCTTATTGAAGGCCACGGCCGCTGCCTTCTCAATCTCCCACCCTTCCGTCGCCGAAAACCTTCGATGTGTTAGTGCGACGTTAAACTAATAGCAAAAAAAGATGTTTAGTAAGTATTGATACATTTAGGACAAAATGATTATCAGAGTTTGGCAGTATAATGTGACCTTTGGTAGCAATGGTGCTTTCCAGCTCTAGCGCTAACTATTTGTAGACATTTGCTCTATATGTACTAGTTAAATTCGTATATGGGCAACAGATGATTGGCACGTATTAGTTTCCTAACACCGACAACAGGACTTCGATTACGAAGGCGAGCGAGAGTAGCGTACTGAGCATGCGTGTAGCACAGATATCAATTTCTGTGATATCCTGGCCTCGTCCTCTGGCTGGCTGACGTCTCCCCGCACCTCTCCATTCTACTCATCTAGGTACGGACGGACAGCTCACCTTGCAAAGAAGTACTTTTTTGATGTGTATCCAGCCGCGGACTTTGCGCAGCTCGCATGAAGTGAGTCAGTACGAGTGTATTACGGACAGATGGGCTTAGCAAGAGTTTCGATATTGATGAGGAAGTTTTGAAAATTAAGTAGTCAATTACAATTTGATATACACTGGGGGTTGGAAGTCCAATGCTCCATTGCGCTATACCAGAAACCGCCACTGCTCTGAATATAAAACTGATTTAGAAGAAGATGCTGCCCGGGAATCTGCGTCATAGTTCCCTTCTACGGTAAGTGAAGAGAGCAGCAAAGAGTCAGATGGCATCGATAACACAGTTAACACAGTACTGTAATTAATTCTGATTTTTATGTTGGACGAGATGGAACTCTATGGAACAGAACACCATCACATCGGAGGCACAGTAATATGCAAACACCAACCTGGAGCACTGAAAGGTACTGTTACTGTCATTCCTAGGGACGTGTGGGATTTCTCTGTCTCCAACCGACTTCTTGTAGAGATAGTTCATTGCACGAATTTAGAAGAAGTATGAATTGTTCCTATCAAGAACAAATATTAACACTATGTCATTCCTGAAGAAATACGCGTTGTGCCGTTGTTGAAAGGAGGAGGAATGAACCTGCTAGTGCGATATTTCATTATCAATTTGCAAACCCTGTGAATACGGCAACCTTTTCGTTTAACAGATTTGAACACATACAGAGGGCCATGAGGTTCTATGACAAACGAGCCAGTGAAGGCAGTAATAAGGATGATACCTTGGCAGCATTTAGATACTTATGGGAGACATTTCCATAGACAACTGTCGGCAAAGTATGTACCCTGGCGAAACCGGCACAATAGATGAGCAATGTGTTCCCTTCCGCGGAGTTCGTTACTGCACCTAATACATACTTAGCAAACCGGAAAATTCTGAATTAACGTATTTTGGAGTCGTGATTCATAAAGTTCGTGTGCTATAGATTGATTGGTTGACAGTAGAAAAATCCCCGATCAACCCAGACAAATTAATGTAGCTTTTTATGTACTGAAAACTTTGGTGAAGTCATTGAGTGGGAGTTTAGCAAATGTTACATCGGATGCATTTTCACCAGTGTACCTTCGTTTGAAGATTTGTTGAAGGGTAACACCTGAATAACAGCAGTGAAAACTCGACGGCAAAATGAAACATATATACCACCAGAGATGAAGCCTTCTAAGACCGGGGACGTCAACATTTGAATTAAAGTGTAATTCAACAATGGTAAGCAACGTCCCGAAAAATAAGTGTTATCCTGCTTATCCCGTTGCACCATGGTAAAGAAACGTTCTGATGAATTTCACCCCAAGAAGAAATCAGTAATAAACGTATTTTACAGTAATACTGAATCCGATATTGAATCTCTTGACAAAGAAACGCACACTTACACTTTTTAGAAGACAGTCAAGGCGATGTTTTTGGGGCAATTTCAAGGATGTTGCAGCTAACAAGGCATTTTACTTATTTACTAATCAGCACCACTATTATCTCATTGCTAAATCTCATAGGAGGAGTATCATTCTGAAAGAACTGGTACTAGAGTTAATACGCCTCTATACGGAAAATCGAATCAACAACACCAAACCACAGCCGAATTCCATGGCCTGTTGTAGAGTTGTTGGAAACACCAGATTATTACTGCCAGCAGTGGAAAGTCACCACAGAGCCGTTGCTTCATGAGTCCACAGAGAAGAGGTAGAAAGGTGAACAAAACGTGCAACAACTGTTCAAAAAGTGTGTGCTATGAATATATCATACATCCTTGTGAAGAATGCTACCACCGGGCGAGTTGGCCGTGCGCGTAGAGGCGCGCGGCTGTGAGCTTGCATCCGGGAGATAGTAGGTTCGAATCCCACTATCGCCAGCCCTGAAAATGGTTTTCCGTGGTTTCCCATTTTCACACCAGGCAAATGCTGGGGCTGTACCTTAATTAAGGCCACGGCCGCTTCCTTCCAACTCCTAAGCCTTTCCTATCCCATCGTCGCCATAAGACCTATCTGTGTCGGTGCGACGTAAAGCCCCTAGCAAAAAAAGAATGCTACCTGAATGACTAATGTTCCAGGACTGGAAGCGTGATCCAAACTGAATGAAAGTGTGTTGTGTCCGGAACTCTTCAAAAAAGAAGGACATTTATATAAATATTGAGTAAATTTTCATATCATGTGTATATGAAATAGGAATTAAATGTTGTATTAATAAACAGAAATATGTCCAGTTCATGTTATTGCTATCTTTACAAATTCATAGATTAAACGAATAATGTATCACTTACTGTCCGCTAAGGGCTAATAATCACAATAATCACAATTATTCATGTGTTTCATAGCTTCTATAACATAAATTTAAAATTTCACATCAACGCCCTTTTTTGGTACAGGAAAGCTTATTTTGATATGCTGTCAGAAGCACGTCAGACGCATGACGAGTTCAGCATTGTTACTGACAGGTGTCGATAGAGTAGTGATAGTGCTTTTGTGAGTAATACAGAGTGGGAAATCTATAATGGGAAGTAACATAGAGTGTACTGGAGGAAGCAATTATATTAGTCGACATTGCATACCCACAGTAAAGTACTAATTAATATCTTAAATTCCTTGTGAACCAAACACTCGTCCGGCAACCAACCTGCAGGAAACAGTCAATGCACACATTTGGAAAACGTGGAATTCGATTTATGTCCAGAGATGGTCATATGTTTAGCTTTCACGCAGTGGATAATGACTACCTTAACAGGAACTATTCTCTACAGCCATTTGTAAGAATGATTTTTGTTCCTTGCCTACGTATCCTATGGCTAAGGATGTTGCTTAACTTTCCATTTCAAATGCTACAAAGTTATAGGGAAACGATTGTGCACCGCATCGTCTTACTTATGAAAATCAGTAAGTTTGACTCCCAGCCTACGAACTCCACATTAAATATTTATCTGTAATTAATACAGCCCATAATAATTAATTGTAATGGTACAGATGGTGATGAGAGTTATTGAAGATTTAACAGGAGTTTATTGAGTGTGAGGAATGAATAAATAAATAACGTGGTGTAAATCCGGAGTGAATTTGCTTATTGGTGAGCAATGGGAACATTTCATGAATTTCGTAAAAGCACTGTTGCCGCCTGGAATGTAACAAATGCGTAGTCATGTGGTGAAACTCAAGGATCGACAGCCGTCTAGGCATGACATGTGACACAGAGTCTTTGTAGCCAGGGCAAATTACTAAAGGAAACACAATCACAGAACGTTCCAAAACGTAGATATTATTTAGGGGATATATGACACATCGGGTGATCAGTCTTGAGCAAGAAGTAGGAAATAGCTAGTCACGGGTCATCGAGGTGGGTCAGCGATAGTTGCAAGCTATAGTGGTCCGTCCTATTATCGTCAAAGTCGTCATAGTAGCGAGCAGCGTAGCTGAAACTTGTCTTCGCATAGGACCGCCATATTGATTTTAGATATCCTCCTACAAAATTAGCAGGCTGCCACAAGGACAAAGAGTGCCATAACCAATATACGTATATTATTTCGCGAATGTAGCCTATATTTTACGAAGGTTAAATGGAAACAGAGTAGTTTCAAGGTGGCTGTTAAAATTCCTGAAGACGACTATCGACCCATACTCAGCAGAGGACAGGTTAATCAGCCCTGTGAAGTACAGTGCTGATTTTGATACTATAAACAATTGCGTGCATCCTGAGTATGCCTTGAGAGACGAGAAGTGTCTTCATGGCAGAATATGAAGACCAGAAATTAAATTAAATTGTTTGACGCATGGATATACCTACAAACCAGCAAAGTTTTATGTGAAGCACTATACTATACTACAACCGAGCATGAAAGATACAACCGGGTCTGTTCGTATTCGTTTCTTTCTGTTTGCGTCAAATGGATCTCTTCGGGTACTTCCCTTGTTTGACGAAGAATCGTACCACCAAAATCACCACTACCACCATCGCCACCATCACCACCACCCCACCCTTAATGTTCTACTTTAAACGATGTGAGTAATCGATTTATATTTACAGCATTAAATGCAATTTTCAGAACTTAGGGAATGTATAAATTCTCTAAGGAAAATATATCTCATAATTTTTAAGAAAATACGATGGTCATTGAAGGGCTGAAGAATAGAAAATATCATAGAGGTGACTGACTTGGTGTTATTGACCTGTTAATTAAATACTCCATCCATTCATCTCAGACGAAATCTTGGATCAACTGTTCCCTTCCACACTGCCATCATTGAAGTCGACTTCTACTCACCTCTTTACACAACCTAAAAAATGACATTCCACTCACTTTGCATTATATGGGGTCTTCGACTATTACTACAGACATCACATCACAGTTGAATTCTCACCGTTTGCTTATCTATGGTTTCATTTACCCTTAGTAGGTATCTTAAATTTGGCATAGATCAAGTGCTGATTGGCTGTTGCCAGGCACGTGACTGTGACTCAACAGCGCGGGCGATTTGAAAAGTGACTGTGTTAGTGGGTTGCTGTACCACGTGGTGGCGTGTATTGCTCCATAGCGGGTGATGTGAAAAGTAGTGGAGGTAGGCATGGCTGGCTGGCTACCTGTGCAGGGATAGAGACCCGAGTTTGAGAGAAGATTATAAGCAAAATTGTAAGATTCGCTAACAGATTAAGAATAGACAAATAAGGAGGCACAAAAAGGATATATCTATTAGTGCTGATCACTAATGGTTAACATGTTCATTGCTTTGATAAAATTTTACAAGATTATTTTCTTGAGCTGAGTATCTTTAAATGATAAAAATATGTAAATAGTATGAGACATTTGTTTCAGTATATTTATACAATTTAAATCCTGTGAACATGGGAGTAATTAGGATATTTAATCATCATAAGAGATCAAACGTCATGTAAATTAAATTCGTAAATTATACATTATTGTTTTTGAAACAGTTTTCATCAGAAAAAACTTATTAAATTAATATTATATTTTATAACAAATTTGTTTTAAATGTATTGGGGTATTAACCATGCTCTGTTATCACTATAGGGTAAAGACTCTACTCAACATAAAAATCAAATGATACCGCATAGAAACGGGACCTAGTCGAACAAAGAAGCAAGAACCTTAAGTAAGAACACAAACAACACTCAGGTAACGCACTGTGAAACCACCATTAAACCAATATATTATACAAGAAATGTTTCTAACATTTTCAGGACAATGGTATTTTACTTATAGAATGATCAAACATAGCACCTAAACATATTTATGGGGGGTTGTCATAGTCAGTATTACTTAAATATTCAGCTATATGATGAATTATTATATTAAATCAACCTAACTAATCTCTAGCATGAGAATGCAAAGTGCAAAGCTTAAGGAAATAAAATACACTACATAAGCACTCTACCATAAATCACATAATGATCATTTAAATTCCCTTATAGCTGTAGCATAACACTTCAAATATCATTAAAAAGAGTATAGGTATATATATTCTATTATTGTAACACAGTACACAATATCACTGCATCGTGGTCCAACTCCATGGCTAAATGGTTAGCGTGCTGTCCTATGGTCACAGGGGTCCCGGTTTGGATTCCCGTCAGGGTCGGCAATTTTAACCATAACTGGTTGATTCCCCTGACATGGGGACTGGGTGTATGTGGCATCTTCATCATCATTTCATCCTTATCACGACGCGCAGGTCGTCTACGGACGTCAAATCAAAAAACCTGCACCTGGCAAGCCGAAGTCCTCTGACACATCCCGACACTAAAAGCCATACGCCATTTCATTACTGCAGCGTGACACATCAACAAATAAAAAATATAATCTAACTGTCTCAACTGCCTGGTTCGTGATTGGATGATAATAGCATCTACCTAGCTCACATGGTTCACTGAAATTAATACATTTAAATGAAGGTGTCACACAACTCACCTGAAAATAACACATATGAAGGAAGTATTATAACATCTGGTGACCAAGGTGATTATGGTGGAAGAGTTCCTCACTAGATTCACGTAACGACCAATGGATAGGTGCTATCAATATCAAAATATCATAGGAACTATCTCTCGAGTGCTTATCAGAAGAATATAGTAAAATATTGATGTTCTCTTTACTTACTTATTATCACACTCCTCAACAAGATACTTTCTAGAGGACACTGCTCTATTCCTTACAGTTCCTAATAACACTACAATTACTGGTGCGCACACACCAAAAATTCGACGAACTTAACAGTAGAAAAAAGCTACTTTACCTAGTACATCCTTAGAACTAAAACACATCACAATAATTAACGCAGCACCACACATATAAAAGCCATACGAAGATTACACTCAGATCACTTCAAAAATATGTTTATTACCTTGAAGCTTAATTAATATCTTCTAACTGAACAGTTTCCTTACCCACGATTATTATTAACTTATCAAAGTTAAGTAGTTGTAAAAATAGTTGTAAAAATAACAAATGTGTTTGCTGATTCAAGATCTCTAAGGTTACACACAATCTCCACTTACGATGAACACAACTCTGATCACACTAGATCTCATTATACGCAAATCTACGTAAGTCACTAGCATGAATGTCTAGAAGTTTTATCATCTCCCTAATTACGTTATTGAGCATATTATATATTACTGGGACAGGAAAAAAGTCCAGTTTCATCACTGGAATAATATTACTCAACAGCAACATACTACAATCCAATCCTACCATGAGGAGAAACAGCCAAGTAACACTTAACATATAAATTCTGTATTTCAACAGGAGATAATGAAAAACAAATATTATGTAACATTTAACATTTTCAGTCCGCCGAAGCACGAAATATGACACTTATTAGCATTACAAGATATCAATAAATGAACATATTAATAACAGAATACGTTTCATTCTTCAAGTATATCTTCAGATTCTATCAAAACAAATATAAACACGCGTATATACAGGATGTATGAAAAATATTATCTAGGTTGCGTGAACTGGTAAATGATTGCAAATGGGTGAAATTATGAACAAATGTAACAAATTATATTAATGTTTATGTCCGTAATTAACACTTTAATAGGTTTGAGATAGTTGTATGTATTTAACTTAACTAGCACTCTTGCCCCACACGTACATTTCCTCTAGTGTCCGAACATGGACTGTTTTCAGGTCGATAGCCTCCGACGTTGCTTGCTATCATAAGCCTGCCCGTAGGGGAGGAAGGAGAAGACGAATGATAGGAAATCTGTTCAGCGAAGAGAGAGAGAGAGAGAGATGGTACGTTTCTCTAACCTATTTGTCTTTACGTGTATTGGAAATGACTGTATACTTACAATTTTGGAAGAATGATGTAAAGAGTACTTTGTATGGCCTTACGTTTAATACAAACATAAGAACACAAACGCAGCCTGTATCAGTACAAATCAAACTTCTTCGTTATAACCGCTTTTAGGAATTAAATTCTACCATAAGTAACATTAATAAAATTATATTGCACTGGAAATAATGAACTTTTGGGAACATAAATTTGATTAGTGATGATGTAGACTGGGCTTCTATTCTTTTACTGCATTTTGATTCATCAGCACTGGTTTCTAAATATGGCTTTGATATTCCAAGGTGATTATGGACCTTACATACCTTTGATGATAAAATGGTGAGTAGTATGAGCAATGTATCTTCTGAAACAATGGGTGCTGAGTCAGCATTTTGGGTGATTTTGGGTGTTTTTTTATATCTTGTTGTTTTTGGACTTCTTAACGAAAATGAACTTTTTATAATCCTGCATATTTCCGATGGCCGAAAGCCGGTGAATGGTATCTACTCAGCAGTCTCCCGTTCACGTGGTCATGTTGGTAGTTGATCGCTCATATACAAACCGCGAAAATAATGAATTCCTAGTTGTTTAGCAAACACGAAAACTTCTCTCGTGTGTTAGAACTCGATGTGGTAGTGCATTCAGTAGACATTTTTGGTGATATGTAGATGCCTAGTCCTTTTTGTGTATGGCGCGGGCTTCATGTGTACGCCTTTGCCTCGTAAATCAATTGCCTCCATTGTCTTGTTATGGCGTTCACTCTCTTTCAACTGTTGCTTCGCTTCTTCTACAGACTTAACAGTTCTTGCTACAGCACTGGCATCACCCGGCAAAGACCCTAAAGCTGCTAGTCCAGTAAACAGCGCAGGAAGCCATCCTCCTCGTTTTGGTACAGGAATAATTCGTGCGCGTTTACAGAACACTGCTCTACACTTTGGAGAAATTCTCGCTCTTGTTGCGCATAGTGCCTTAATAATGGCTACTCGCGGATTGTATTCCCCTCGAGTAGCATTTCATGCAGCCTTTACAACTTCTTTCCATCCAAAAACTTTAGTTTTCTTCTTCATAACGTTTGAATATCGTTGTTTCACAATTCTGTACACGACTTAACTTGTCAAGGGCGATTTATCAACTGAAAGTTACTTGTAGTTTCATTTGATAACTGTATTACTATAGGCTACTTTATTATTCAGTTACCATGAAGATTATAAAGCAGCAGGGCACACTACCAGTTAGGGACATAGTGCCTCAACTCTTACCTAGTTCTGGTAGAACTACATAAAGACGTCATGGAACGTTGCTTTGTTTTATTATTGGATGTATTATAATTGGCCCATCAGGATGCGGGAAGACAAATATTTAATTACTCACACTCATTATATCTTTAAATGGCATACGCTTCGAGAATATTTACGTTTTCGCATAGTCACTCTATCAACCACTATATACTATTCTACAAATTGTAATGCACGATCTACTTGAAGTTGGTTTGAAATATTTTCAATTTAATTAAAATGAGCATGTACAATCCTCGAATGATGTGCTTCCCAATTCTCTTATGATCTTTGAGGATATCGTTACAGAACAGCAAAACGTTATTCGCGCATACTGTAGTATGGGACGACATACATATCTAGATTGCTTCTATTTATGACAAACCAATTCTTGTGTACCTACAGTTGATACGCGACAAAGCAACTATTTTTGTGCTATTTCGGCAAGATGAGCGCAACATGCGGCATGTGTATGATGATCAAGTTAACACAGATATGAAATTCAATGACTTTAAACGTATGTGTGCTACATACTGGTCTTAACATCGTTATGGCTTTTTCGTTATTGATAAAGATAGCGATGTTCATTATGGACGGTATCACATGGGTTTCAATAATTTTATGTGCATCAAGACAGAGTTACAGACTCCACGTGATCAGAAACCATCATCATGACAACATCCAGCAAAGAGATTACATAAAGTAAAATCCCTGATCGAAACAATATCCGACGAAAATTTATAGAGCTTAAACGTATTCAAGCAGACAATTATTTACTTTTGAAAACGCAGCCGGGTACACCACTGAAAGATATTTTAAATTCTACTTCATTGCTCTAGTCTACTACAAGTTCTGTTTCTATGCAAACATCTCATTATAAAGAGAAGCAAGAACAAGAAGAACCCTGAGGAAGAAGAGGAGAAGTAGGATGAGGAAGAGGAGAAGCAGGGTAGGGACGAAGAAGAAGATGAGGAAGAAGAACTTAACGATACATCACCACCTAATCGAGTAAAGGTTTTAACAACAAATATCATTGCTAAAACACCTGCTACAACAACACAAGATCTACCATCTTTGTCTGAGGTTATGATCACACCAGAGTATCGTAATCAGTTCTAGACTTTTATTCAAAATACCTATGGATCACTTTTGCTCGTTATATAGAAACACACTTTACAGGACGAAGGGACACAACCTACGATATTCGCTATGAAGACGACTCTTTCTGGATAGGTAATGAAAATGTTAAGATTAATGACAACAGTCTCATCGTAAATGGTGCTACCTATAAACCTACAAAAGGTCTCTTACAACTTCTTTTCTCACGAATACCTGATAAAGATATAAATTCACAATTTAAGAATAAAAAATATAAACAATACTTTTTGCTACTGACGCAACACGACGTAATTACAAGACGACATGAGCTGTAAATGAAAATAAGATTCGCAAGTATCGACAGTTTACTTCTAAGCTGTTTCCGTCATGTCAACCGACTGCACGTGTTTATAATGTTATCGAGAAGCCCTTGTTGCCTTATGTTGACATAACATACTGGAATGACCCTAACTTACACGTTGAAATATTACAACTTCTAAGAGCTTCGCAAGCTGCTGGTCACACAGGTCATGAATCAAAAATTCAAGAAATAGGGAGAGAATTACACCATGCGTGTATTATCCAGCAATGGCTCTTCCAGATAAGACCTCAACCGTAAAACTTATCAGCGCACACGAGTTATATAAACTAGCTCGTCGCAGCTAATATCGCAGACGCGTTGTTACACGTGGATATGGTGATCTCTGGCAAGGAGAGGTAGTAGAAATGATTCCATATGCCTCTAGCAATAAGAGGTTTAAGTATCTACTTACTGTCATCGACGCGTACTCTAAGCTTGGTTTTGCACAACCTGTGCGTTCTAAGGCAGCATCTCAAGTCAAAGATGCATTTAAACATATTTTTGAACAATCTAAACGCCGCCCAAGGCTTCTTCAGACCGATCAATGTAAAGAGTTTTACAAAAATAATGTTTCTTCTTTCCTCAAGTTCCTTGGCATTCATCACTAGTCTACGTACAGCAATCTCAAGGCAAGTGTTGTAGAACGCTTTAATCGTACACTCTAAACAATGCTGTGGTGAGAATTTAGAGCATAAAGTTCTTGTCGTTGTATTGAAGTTCTACCTAGGCTCGTGTCTACCTACAACGATACACCTCATCGCACTATCGGCAAAAAGCCACGTCTTGTTACTCAGAATACACAACGCTTAGATGCTTTTCATCTTGTAATCAAAACGACTGATCCGAGCCGCAATCGCTTTAAAAATGTGATTTCGTTCGCATCAGCAAACACAAGTCTAACATTGCAAAGGATACACACCTAAAGATTTTTTTCAAATCAGGAGTGTTAAGCTTAGTAATCCAGTTCAGTATTTACGTCGCGATATTCCAGGACAGCCTATTGCAGGAGGATTCTACATCGAAGAACTGCAAGAAACAAAATATTCTGATCACTACTTAATCGAACGTGTTATTCGTCGTTGAGGAAATAAACTGTTTGCCAATTGGCTTGGTTTCTATAACAACTTCAATTCATGGATTAAGAAAGAGGATGTACCTTAAAACTTGACTTTTTTATTCTGGAAACTCTACCTCTCCTTTCTTCTACTGCGTAAGACAAGTTTAAACTTGCAAGTCCACACATTTACTACCAGTTAATTTAGGACATGGTGTAGTGTAGAAATAACGTTAAAAAAGTCAAACAACACCAGCATTGTTCTTTAAATATCGTATTTATTTTAGTATATATACATTTTCTTTTTTCAAGTAAATCTGTTCTATCCTTTCTTACATGGATTATTTCTACTGTCTTCGCTGTTTGATGCCACCACCCAGTAACAGTTATCCTTTCATTGAACCGGCAACGACAAGTGCTGCTATGTTCTCAGCAACTGTAGCATAAGGAGACATCACTCGCTCTAGCTTTACGAAGCAGATTTTCATCAGCTACACGTCTTAGTTCAGGTTTGTATTGACGATAAGCAATGTTATACTCAGTGCAGATAGCGTCTAACATATTAATACCAGGATCACCACGTGTCAAGCGGACATCAAACGGAGTTGCAAGGCCACAGTGTTGGTAACAAGGAAGATGAAGCTCAAAAGGAAGAGGATCAATCACCTATTAATGAGTCCATGCCCAGCATGATTCCTCACCTTTCTCCCAGCACGATTCTTCACCTTTATCTGCGACTGCTTACTTACTCCCTTCGCAGCGATGATAAGTGTTTATCAGCGAAGATAACTCGTTGGTTTTAGGCCCGTGATACTGTTTAATGAGTTGACATGTACGCACTGTCTCACTGAAGGTCTCTCAGCTAAACTCACTTCTTCATGATGTAAACTACACGTTTGAAGCTCTGACAAAGCAGGATCTTGAGTCCACTCACGAGGTACCTTATCCCTGATTTTCTCTACAGCATTCGCAGCTACATTGTCCAAAAATGCATTTGGTAAGGCATTCAGTGTTTTGTTTCTTTTTGCAAGCATCAAACTTTACGATATCCTTTTCAACTGCGTTACACTTAGTACCAGATAGAAATGACGTGATGTCTTTACTCTACAAATCGTTCACACTGTCGTAATTTCGACACTGAAAGTTACATACGTTGTTCAGATCACTGCCATTCACTTTAAAGTCTTGTACTTCACCTCTTAATGCTCTTGTCATGATGGAATGAAACGCTCTACTCTCAATCACAGTATCTTAGAGACTAAAGGAAATATTTTCACTTATAGCACATACAAATACTTGAGTTTACTAGAGAGTGACACTGATAACGAACAAGTGAAGACATGCATAACCATGTCGACGTGCTCGCTGCACATTAAAACAGCGTGCGTGAACTTAGTATGGCACTGCGACACAACCAAACAAAGAGCATGCACACATGGCGTGAAGACTCTTTAATTGTTTCTTCACTATGCTCCTTGAGAAGAGTTTTAAATGATGGACATCCTAATTCATGCACGTCGCTAATTTCGCATGTTGATGGTAAATACTCACGCAACCATTCCTTCTTTTCACAATCCCTCAGAAAGCAAGATCATCTCTTGACAAATGAGCGTTTATGATTTGAATTTGAATTTATTGATAATGATGATTTACATGCCACTGGGGCCGAAAATCCCCTTTATGTAGCGGCACCTTATGACACAATACAGGTTTATGAATATACTAATGATCATAGATAAAAAGCGATAAGGTATTCCTTTTTCTTCCCACCGCAGACCTAAATTTGTCTATCCATTGTGTCTATTTTTGTCTTCACCTGTTTGCAGACAGTAGGAGAAAGGTGGGATAAATACTAAACTGACGAATATTGGTGCCCACAATACAGTGCAATCCGACACAGCCACCTCTTTGAACACAAATGCGTTACCGTTCACTTTAAAGCCTCGTACATCAACTATTAATGTTCTTGTCATGATGGAATAAAGCGCTCTACTCTCAATCACTGTATCTCAGAGACCAAAGAAAACTCACTTATACCATCTATAAGAGCATCAGTTAACCAGAGTGTGACCTTGATAACGAGCAAGTCTAAACATGCATATCCATGTCGACGTGATCGCTGCAAATTAAAACAGGGTGACCTTAGGATGGCTCATGCTCAGTCCCGCTATTATAGAACTACACATAAATTATATAAAATGTGTTTGATTCGCAGCTCTGTTACAAAATTTAAAAAGTGGTACAAGGCCTGAAACGGAGTCAACTCTGGCATAGGTGCACAACTAAGTAGAGATGCGTTTTAGGAGGACGAGGAAGAGGAGGAGGACGATGTTTTATAAGGAAGATAGAACTCTCTCTTTTAGGAAGAGAATATTCAGAAAGATAATATAAGGAAGTAAAAGGAAATACGTAGTATAAAGAACGTTAAGTACAAAGTTTACTTGTAACATTCTATATCTTGCATAAGAAAGGTAGATTTAAGGAAATTCTTTAACACACGTATTCACGTGAAAATAAGTTCTACTTTTAACAAAGGATTTGTTATTCTACTATCACCGTAAGTGGTCGTAGGAGCGCACTGTTATGTATCTAGCGGGATATTTGTTTACAGTAACACACGAAGACGCGGCGTGAGTGCGCTGATATGTCTCCCCTCCTCCCTCCGAAACAGCTGAGCCAGGATCGAACCTGCAAAGATTGCGACGGAAGTCGAGCGTCTCAACCGTCTGAGCCATTCAGCCTGGCAGGGCAAGATTGGTGGTGGTATAAAATTTACAATTAGTAGATTGTGTGCCAACCGCCTGAGCCATTCAGCCTGGCAGGTTTAGGTAGGTGGTGGTATACAATTTCTAATAAATAGATTGCGTGCCCAAAAAAGCCTTGATTATTTTTCAATTCTCTCTGCAGTGCTCATATGGAGTGAGTGCATATAACGCTGTTATTGGTGATTTGTCGGTCAGATTGAGACGCAAACCCTTCAGCTGACCACTCGATGCTATTCGACAGGATTAGGCTATCTGCTACCACCGGGTTTTACCCTCTCCCTTCCAACTATCATGTATAATGTCATTCATTTCATCTTATCATTTCCCCTGATGAGGTTGGCGTTAGGAAGGGCATCCGGTTATAAAGAAATCAATTTTGACAGATTCATCTCACCACAAACCCAACACCGTAGAGAAACGGGACAAGGAATGGACACACGTTAGGTTACAACGTTATGCACCCTTAGTCAGCAGTCCGCATTTCAAATCACGCACGCTTTGACGTCACAGCTCTCTCAGTAAGAGGCCTCTGCGTTCAGTTATGTAAAGATAAGCATGTATTTTTACATCACCCATGCTTATTACGTCACAGCTCCGTCGCTACTCCAAGGGTGATACGGCAAAGGACCTGTGTGAAGTTAGGTTACCGTTCGTGGCTAAGGTTAGGCTAACACACGTGTTAACCATACCTACAAGTCACCTCACTAGTTTGGCTCCTCCAAGGGGAACCCGTCAGAGGTTATGCCAGTATTCCTCGTAGCGAGGTTAGGTTAACTCGTAATAACCTCAACTACCAGTCACCTAAGCGATTAGACTCCTCCATGGGGAGCCTGTGTGTGTGAGGTTAGGTTAGCGTTCGTGCGCAAGGTAAGGTTAACACATCATAATGTCGTATTAACCTCATCTGCAAGTCACCTAACCTGTTTGTGGCTCGTCCACGGGCGCCCGATCGATTCGCCTCCTCCAAAGATGTCCGTGTCCTTTCCGACTCGGCTCCACCAAGGGGCGCCCGTATGATTCGGCTAGTCTAAAGTGGCCCGCAGGTAAGGGTATAACGTCATAACCTCACCTAGCGATCAAAAGCGCTCCACGTTTGCCAGTGAGGTTAGCATTGCTCTCGTACGTATGCGCATGATGTCATAATCTCACCTAGGGCTCAAAATCACCCCGGATCATTCCCTGACAAATTAGGCCCCACCAATGGAGTCTGTGAGATTAGGCTTGCTCTCGTACGCAAGGTTATGGCGTTATTACTCATCTTAAACTCAATGATCTGGAACCTACATAGCCTTACTTCTCAACTAGGGGCCAATGACCTCAATCTGTAATCTTCATAGCCTTACTACTCAACTACGGGTCAATGACCTCGTGGGAAAATGCTGACTCAGCACCCATTGTTTTAGAACGTACATTGCTCATACTTCTGTTGTGGCCTACAAAACGCCTGAAATGTGGGTTAAGTTATACCTACCAGAGCTAAATTTTCTGAATTTAGGGAGCGGCCCAACAAATAGGACCGTATTGCAAGCTATAATTTTATTATTTAAAAAAATCATACAACCTACTCTAACCCATCACTGCACATTATACTGTTCCAAAAATTATTAGCATACGTTCATTTCCAATCAAAGTAAAGACAAATAGGCTATATCCTCGTCCCACCCTCTCCCTCCGTTGTAGACAGGTCCCCTCCTCCGTATTCCCCTACCTTACTTTCAGACAGGTTTGTATTTGCAAACCATGACAGATCCCAACGAACTGAAATCAGTCCATGCTTGGCCACTGGAAATAACGGACGTGTGAGACCTGGTTGGTTTTTAAAATATTCATGTGTTATATTTCGTCCTTCGACTAACTGAAGAAATTAAACGTCGTATTAGTTAAGTCGATAATGTAAAATAACGGCTTCCTTCTTAACAAACGCACAAGTCTTATCATCACAAAATATAACCTGATCGTGAAATGATACAGAAATAGGCCATACGTAAGCAACAGTTGGGTATGGTTCAACTTGACTATGAGATTTAAAAAAATTACTGCAGGTCATTTTAAAATAATAAACACGGTGCATTATACCATCCAGACTGTAGCTTGAAATACAACGATGGAACGTTATCAGTCATGCAGTAATATGAAATAAAATAAATGTAATTTTCACCATCAAAATCTACTGCTTTATATTATAATCTCTGATAAAGTCGATAACCATTCGATAGAATCAACAAAGTAAAATTCTAAAGAAATATACAAAACATATCCATTGTGTTTGCAATCTATAGATTCGCACAAGAGCATTATGAAGTTACGCCGGACGGCTCTACATAGTAGCCCTACATCATCTCGTCGGCCTAGAAACCTTTATTATACTATTGGACACTTGCTATGCTTCGTATGGGTAAGTATAAGAATGAAACGCGATAAAATCCGTAAAACCATGCAAGTGGCCGCGCGGTGTGAGACACGTAGCTATCAGCTTGCATTCGGGGTGTGGGTTTGAGTCACACTTTTCGCAGCCCTGCAGACGGTTTTCCGTGGTTTCCCCATCAGGAAAATGCTGGGGATGTACCTTCATTAAGGCCACGTTCGCTTCCTTCCCGCTCCTAGCACTTTCCTATCCCATCGTCGCCATAAGACCTACCTGTGTCGGTGCGACGTAAATCAGATTGTAAGAAATCGGTAAAAGAGGACAATGGTGAAATATTTTCCTGTAGCTTACATAGTTTAAAATATTGTGTGAGATTCCAATACGCTGTAGTTACCAAATTGTTCCTCCCATGGAGTACATAAATACATTTTTACTCAGAAAGTAAGTCATTGATCAATGCACAGGATTCGATAATTCCCAGAACAAATATTATGACTACTGTTAATTATGATAGAAGTGGTAAGTAAATCTGCATGCTTCGAGGTCAGTCAGTTTGATTGGTACATACTTCTCGGGACATCGATTGAACACGTGACTTCGTTCCTTGGAAGTCCCCGATGTCAGCCCTGGAAGCCACAGGAAATTACTTGCGCTCGAGGGTAGAGTAAACCGTTATTTCCTATACCAATTACAATCTGAAATTGAAAATTACGGTGAAATTCAATCGTATAAGTCAGTAATATAACTAGGACTATATTATGCATCTACAAAAATGGGGAGTCAACCAGTTAATCGTCTATACTTAGCGGATGTCTATCGATTGCACAAAACTAGTTGCGCAGTAACAGACGTGAAGGAATGATCTTTACAATTTATATATATATGTATATATCAAAACTTAAAATTTCTGCAAGTATTTTTATTTCCGTGTGTTTTCCGTATGTAGAGAATCTCCAGAAACACGTTTTACTTCTTTCAGAATCAGTCATCATTTGCTGGTCTATGGATGTGTTAATGTATTAGTTTCAGTTATTTGATTCATACCAGAATCGTGAAATGAGTTATACAAATGTTATACACCACCATCTGTTCTTTAATAATCAGCGATTAGCAGTTCAGTTGATGTTGTGAAGGGAGTCACGAGTATAATATTTTCCGACGAATCCGAAGCACAATGAGAAGCCTCTTTCAGTTAAAATATATTACGTGAATTGGTTGCGGTTGTAACCATGACTACATAGTTTAGAATACTGAGGTGAGGTCACCAGGCCATCACGCCCTTTCTTCAGTAACATTTCTTAGATTTAAGGGTTCACAGTATCAGGGACCCTGGACTTACGTTCTTTGTGTTTATGTCCGATGTATGTTAATTTATATTTTTGTGATACCAAATCTGGAATCTGTAAATATCTAATTACGTGAGGCTGGCAAATATCAATAAACACTGACTAGGTAGTCCAAGATATCCAATTGGCCTCCGAATATTTTTGTAGTGGACAGTGCTATCTATATACGATTCAAAACATTCAAGGCTAAATGGGTGTAATCGTCTGTTGTTTTTGTTAAACTAATTACATTTTAGAGATAATTCAGTTCAGGTTACTGGAAAGCATATTGGTCCCGGCAGTATACAGTTATATTTGATTACTAGCGAATGTACCCGTGCTTCGCTACGGTATTCTACATTGTGTTCGAATATCGAAGTAAATAGTGTACATGCAGTAAATAAGATTGTTTTAAAATTGCATGTCTCTTAGCGTTATCCGAGAAAGAGCATGGGGAGGTTCCCAATACGGTGTTTCCAATGTAATGTGCTTGTTACGGATTTGTGATATAACGGCAGGCTCACTTGCCTACTGCCATTCACAATCGAGTTGGGAAGTTTTCATTATAATTGCAGGCCCCATTGCCTACTGCGTGGTCACAATCGATTTGTGGAGTTTTCGTTAAAATGGCAGCCTCAATTTCCTACTTCCAGACAGATTACAGTTGAGGAGTTTCTATTATAATAGTAGGCAATTACCCTACTATCACTCGAAATTGAGTTGTGGAGTTATCATTATAATGCCAGGCCCATTTTCCTACTGCCAGCCAGCTTACTGCCAGTCACACCAACTTGGTGAGTTTCCATCAAAATAGCAGGCCACTATGAGTAATGCCAGTCACATTTTAGATGAGGACATTTCTTTATAATGGCGGGCACCCTTGCCTACTGCCGAACACAATCGGGTAGGGGAGTTTTAAACAAAACTGCATGCTCACTTGCCTTCTGAAAGTCAAATCGAGAAGGGAACTATGCATTACAATTGTAGGCCTTCCTTACTAATGACAGTTACACAGGAGTTGGAGAAGGAACCCTTTCCTACTGCCAGTCAAAGTCGGTGTGGGGAGTACTGATTACAATATCAGACCCACCCTTGCTCGATCTCTAAAAATCGACATCAGTGAATGTATATATAGGTCAACATAGGAAAACATATGCGTGTTTACAATATTTAAGACCTTCATTTACAGATTAACTGCTACTAAACGTACGTCATATCGACAAAGGATTATACCATAAGACACGCCGGATTTAGTGGCCTAAATGGCTGGTCCTATGATATGTCATCTATTCTTGGGTCAGATTGAGTTAGAAACGTGGAACAGGGTAAAGGTTTTGTAAGATTATCTCACATTAAATTACTTTTCGGATAATTATGTGACAGCTATATACATAGGATTTAGCTCACATATTGGCAACTGGGTGGGCCAATTTTCGTGAAGAGTTTGATGATCCTGTATTTCATATAAGTAAATGAAAGTATGAATTATGCATGTGAAAATTCCAAATTGACTTAACGTCGATTAATAGAGAAAAATCAAACGTAAAAGGGATACAGATACGGCAAAAAGTCATAATACCAAGGTTGTAGATCATTCCAAATTGAACGGAGATTGTGCAATCCGTTATGTGATAGGAATTTCCGAAGGTCTGCACCATCATTAAAATTGCCTGCATATTTCGATATTCTTCGGGGATAAAAAGTGAAAAATTTAATGATTTAGGATATTTTCCGTTCGTTACAGGCTAAAACGTATAATTTTGTCAAATTTCAATTATCTTCTTTTTCTTCTGGCAGATTATGCCGCAATCTGGATTTTGGGTGAGGCGGGTAAATATTAGGACTTTCAGGAAACTAAACCAAAAATTATGGAGATGGTCATTATTACCCCTTAAACGGAAAGCTGTACGAAAATTTCGCCAAAATAGTCAGTGTAGAGGCACACAGTCGTTACGATTTGATTTATATAGATAAGGAATCTGCTCCATGTAAAACACCTTTTGGACGTAACCTGCAAAAGTGACCATTCATGATATCTCCCTTATTAATCCTCCTGACGAAAAAATGTACATGAAAAAAAAAAGGTTTAGAGGTGGAATTCCATCACGTTTGGTCGATTTCCAGTCAGGTTGGTCTTGTTCTGTATATATTGTGAAAGAGTAAAATCACCATTTCGGTTCCCTATAAACCGCCAGTCCATTCCGGAACATGAAATGTTATTTACGTTTAAAACCTACCTTTGGACAGGTGGATGCTAAATATAAATTTTGGTTCGAATGTCTTCAGTAGTTTTCAAGTTGTAAGGAATACGCTTTACACGCACCCGCTCGTGAGTGAAGTCCGATTGGACCTGAACAGAAAAACGGTCCGTTAATGATATCTCCCTTATTAATCCTCGTATCGAAATGATTCACATGAGAAAAAAGGTTTAGAAATTAATTTCTACCAAGGTAGGTAGATTTCCATTTTGGTTGTGTATATTTTGTGGAATTGCAAAATCACTGTTTCGGTTTCGTATAAACCCCCAGTCAGTTCAGGGATTTAGAAACAATATTTGCCCTAAAACCTATCAAGGACAGGTGTATTCTAAATATGAGTCTTGGTGGAAATACATCCAGTAGTTTGTAGCACTCGCGTACATACGGCGTAATTAAGGAAGAAAATAATACAGTTAAGAAAGTTGAAAGTAATAGAAAATGGATTATAACTGAGGACAGCCGGATAACGACAAATATGTAAATGCCAAGTTAATGTATTGGAAAATCAAATGCCCCTCAATAAATTATGCTAGTGTGAGTTATGGATATAACAAAGCGGTAACAGAGGATAAATTTAGGTTCAGTGATTCTTAGGTAAACAAATAATAAGAAGATGACTAATGGTGTTATTACTTAATCTATTCGAGGGCGGTTATAACATCCAACGATATTCCGCCAATATCCCGCAGATAGGCCGATTGACGCCTCTCTTGCCTTCTACCCAAGGAACAACCACGAATTTAAAAGCATGATGAGGAAAATGGCAATACGTTACTTCCCTGCTGGCATGCAGTCAAAGACGTTGCCATGGTAACCTGTAGGTTCGTTGTCGGTCTGTCGGTCACTCAATGCAGAGCATGATACCAGCGGAAAATTGTAAATTTCTCCGTCATGTGAAGAGTAAGGTAAATTATGAACATAACGAAAGTTGTTTATAATGAAGAGACGTTTCACGTATGGTAAACGAAGTTTACAGAAAATCAATAGTATAAGAGAAAATGGAGGAAAACCATTCTGATTTTCCAATAAACCCCCCGTCTATTCAAAGATTTTAAAATGATATGCATATTGAAGCCTTCCCCGGGATGAGTATACTCTAAATATGAAGTTTGATTGAGATCTATCCAGCCGTTTCGAAGTGATGGTGGAAAAACCATTCAGGTTTTCCTATAAACCCCCCGTCTATTCAAAGATTTTAAAGTGATATGCATATCGAAACCTTCCCTGGGATGAGTGTACTCTAAATATGACGTTTGGTTGAGATCTATCCAGCCGTTTCGATGTGATGGTGGAAAAACCATTCTGGTTTTCCTATAAACCCCCCGTGTATTCAAAGATTTTAAAATGATATGCATATCGGAACCTTCCCCGGGATGAGTATACTCTAAATATGAAGTTTGGTTGAGATCTATCCAGCCGTTTCGACGTGATGGTGGAAAAACCATTCTGGTTTTCCTATAAACCCCCCGTGTATTCAAAGATTTTAAAACGATATGCATATCGAAACCTTCCCCGGGATGAGTATACTCTAAATATGAAGTTTGGTTGAGATCTATCCAGCCGTTTCGACGTGATGGTGGAACAGACAAACAGACAAACAAACAGACACGAAACGTAAAAACCACCGATTCGGTCTTGAGTTGACCTAAAACGGATAAATATCTGAAAAATTGGCAAAACAAAACAAATTACAGACAGCGGACCCCCTACAATTTTATTTAAATAGATAGATGGTTAAGGAGAAAATTTGAGAGTACAGTGTCAGTAGTGAACTGGAGAAATAGGAGGTGCTTAATTGTTCGTAAACCTTTAGAAGACTAACGTTTTAATTACACAGGTAACTGAACACACTCGATCCTGTTAAAGTTATGCTGGAAATTATGTGTTTCCGTTTATAACGTACTAGAATCTGCAACATCATGAAGGGGAAGGTTGCATGGTGGACGGATGTGAGGTAGTGATGTGGTAAGAAGTTCAGATAACTCTAAACGCACATGTGGACACAGATTAGTAAAGAATATGTCCACCCAGAGCTGCAATATGTTGCCGTACTCTGTGGGGTATGGGGTCAATAAGGCAGAGGATCACATCCTGCGGAATTGCAGCCAATGCATCCTTCACTACGAGAGTCAGTTGGTCGGCAGTTCGGGGTGCTGACGGGAGTTGTGCAGGTGTCTACATGATTTCCCGTATAAACGAAGACCGCCGAAGCGGCCTTTATACTCTCCGATACGTAAGCTACAGTATGGGAGGTGCGCGCATAGTTCTAGACCATACAAGTAGCCTGCAAGTGTTCGACATGGCAAGCATCAGTCCCCAGTCTGAATCTCAGCTGTTAACATGGTGAGGCATTTATAATTGCAACACTGTATTTTGGTACCGTAAGTAAAAGTTCTGGTTTCACGTTAATGGTCGTGTGAACAGTCATAACTCTCGCTATTGACTTGTGGCGTGGCTCAGGCTATGAAGCCTGCTGTTATGCCAAACCATCTCATATGTACTACATTGTACAAACTACAGAGTATTAGAATTTCTAGTTAAATATAATGAATTATAAAATTAAACTTAAATAATAGTTATAAACATAAGGAAAATTTCTGAGAGTCACTTTAAAAAAAAACATTAAATACTAATTTCTTAAGTCTATGTACCATTTATAACATGTTTTCAAAAATACATTTCTACTATGTATGTCTCTAATTACAGCCGGAAGGGAATTCCAAGAGCGTATGGTTGCAGGTATGAATGAGTTGCCGTACCCGGTCGTGCGGTAAATTGGGAAGCTCAGCAGGGAAGAGGTTTCTGACCTTGTAGGTATACTGTTTGGAGATGACAAGTATTTAAGATCCATTCTCAGATAACTTGGTGTGTCTGTACGGAGGATGTTGTGAACAAGCGAAACAGAGTGAAGGTTTCTTCTCTCCGCCAAATATAACCACGACAGCTGTTCAAGACAAGGTGATATATGGCAATACCTGGGCATATTTAATACAAAACGGATGCATGTATTATAAGCCCGCTGAAGTTTAGCGTTAAGGGTGGTGTTTAGGTTGTTGTATATTACGTCACCATAATCGAAGATGGGTAGAATTAAGCTTTGAACAAGTAACTTTCTCGTATTTAGAGGAAGGAGATCCCGTAAACGTTTAAGAGAGTGCAAAGAAAAGAATACTCGTTGGCATATTTTCATCGTGTGCTCCGTCCACTTTAAGTACTTATCAAAAATGAGGCCAAGGTTTTTTACTGTTTCGTTTATTTGTATTGGTGTTGCGTGGAATAGGACTGGGGGAATTTTAACACTTTTCAGTTTGGTATGATTACTTTTGGATCCAATTATGATTGCTTGCGATTTGAATGGATTGACTTTAAGAGAATTATTTTTAGTCCAGTCTTTTATATTTTCCAGGTCATCGTTTAGTTTGTCAATGTCTAGTTGGATGTCTTTCGGGTTTGTTTGTATATAAAGTTGAATATCGTCTGCGAAGAAATGGTATCTACACGTTTTTATATGTTCTGGTAGGTCATTTAAGTACAGTGAAAATAGCAGTGGCGCTAGAACACTGCCCTGAACTACGCCAACTTCAGTTTGTTGCCAGTGTGACACTTTCGTACCTGCTGAAACGCACTGCTGCCGCCCAATTAAATAAGAGTGCAGCCACGTCAGTGCGCTTGAAGAAAATTTTTGTGCTTGTAGCTTAGCTAATAATATTTCTCTGTCCACACAGTCAAATGCTTTACTTAGGTCTAAAAGTACAAGGATAGTCATTTGTCCGTTGTCCATGCCTGCTTGAATGTCATTTGTAACTTTTAGTAGTGCTGTGGTTGTGCTGTGGTTAGGTCTAAATCCTGACTGGTATTTGTCGAGTAAATTGTGTTTGTTAATGTAATTTGTTATCTGCTTGTGAACGACCTTTTCTAATATTTTACTAAGATAAGGAAGTATGCAAATTGGTCGAAAGTCTTCGGGTTTTGTTGGATTATCGATTTTTCTTATCGGTCGTATTATGGCACTTTTCCATATATTGGGAAAGATTCCTGTCATGAGTGAGGTATTTATTATGTGTGTAATTGTTGGGAGAACAATTTCAGTGAGTCTTTTAATTAATGTCAAATTTATTCAGTCACATCCTGTAGCCTCTGACTTTATTTCATGAATAGCGTCTCTGGCGTCATTAAGAGTTACATGTGAAAAATAAAATTCTTCTCCATCGTGTTTTGTTTTCGTATGTAGTCTGTCGATTTTTTCCCTTTTAGTTCGTTCGTCTGTATGTGAATTTTGTGAGCAGAAAAATTGATTTAATTCGTCTAATGGCAAGTCAGTGTTGTTTTCGTCGGTTTTATTTTTTGTCAAACCAATGTTCCGAAAAATTTTCCAAACATTGCCAGAACTGTTGTTTTTTAAGATTTCATGTGTGTGGCGTATCTTAGCATTCCTGATGGTGTGAGTTGTTGTGTTACGCAATTTTTTGTACTTTTCGAAGTTTTCTGCGGTTGGATTTTTTCTATAATATTTGTAAGCTGCATTTCTTTCCTCCATTTTTAACCTTATGTCTTGCGTCAGCCAAGGTGATGGTTTTCGTTTCACTCATGCAGTCCGTATGGGGGCGTGTTTGTCATACAGTCCTAAAAGTAGTTTGTTAAACAAGGTTATTTTATCGTTAAGGTCTTGTACGAGCTGTATGTTGTGCCACGGTGTTTTGAGTGCGTCCTCAATGAACGCCTTTTCGTTTAGGCTTTTGAAGTCTCGATAGGAAATTAATTTAGGCTCATATTTGGGACATTTCAGTGAGTAAGTTGCGTAAATAAAGTCATGTTGGGAAAGTCCGGGAGCTGGCTGTTGTGCGTAAGTCTGCATTCTATCAGTATTGTTTGTAATAATTAAATCCAGTAGTGTATGGGAAGTAGCTGTGTGGTGTGTAGGATTTAGGGGAAGGATCGTCATATTGAGTGAGGTAAGCATGCTTTTGAGTTGTCTAGATTCAGCAGAGTCACATTTTATCATGTCAGAATTAAAGTCGCCCATTAAAATAGCATGCTCATACCTGGGTAATAGGTCCTGTAGTGCTTCCTCCAGGTCTTCGATATATCTTGTCTTTGGTGCACGATACACAACACCCAGTAAACACTTAACACTGCGAATTTGTAATTCAATAAATAGGAACTCCGGCCCGTTGTGAAATTCACTTGGTGTTTTGAGTAATTCTTTGAATTTCATATCTTTGCGCAGATATATCCCTACGCCTCCCCCACCTTTTCCTACTCTATCGTTTCTTATCAGCGCGTAACCCTCCATATGTACTAGTGAAGACGGGATACTTGGTTTCAACCACGACTCTGATATTAATATGGCATGGAAGTTGTTGTTAGAGAATATGTCTGAGAATTCAGTGAAATGGGAAAAAAGGCTCTGTGTGTTCACATGGCCCACCTGCAGAGAGCTTGGAGGTACAGGAGGAATGTCGCTGGGGCAGCCAGCAGTGGTTTGGGAAGGGGTGGTTGTAGTTTGACCGGTCTGCGTTTGGGGAGGGGAGGTTTGCAGGCTGTAATTAGAGACATTTGTTTCCTTTAACCTAAGAAAAGCCAACTTGACAGTTTCTAAATGCTAACTGAACTAGTTTCCTGGAATTTAGTTAAGCCTAATCTAAGTTATCAATTAAATTTAACATATATTTACAAATCTAAGTATTTTTCTATTCAATTACAGTTATCGCCTAGTTTTAGCTTAGGCTCATGGTTAACTAATGTTGTTTAGTTCTTGACGATTTGTGACCCGAATTTTCCTGTCACCTCGTTTCACTATCACTGTCCCGTCCTTCGACCACGTATTTTTTACGCCGTACTTTGAAATTGCCTCCTGGAGAAGCTGTAGTCTCAGGGGAGTGAGATCTTCTCGGATAGTTTTGTTTGTGCCCTTCAGTTTTTTCTTATTTGTGAACATTGCATTCCTTTTCCGATAGGACACAAACTTCACTATTATTGGTCTAGGACGACCGCCTTCTCTTTTGCCTACCCTGTGTGACCTATCAATGTCTTCTAGAC
This sequence comes from Anabrus simplex, assembly GCF_040414725.1. Taxonomy (NCBI): domain Eukaryota; kingdom Metazoa; phylum Arthropoda; class Insecta; order Orthoptera; family Tettigoniidae; genus Anabrus; species Anabrus simplex. The sequence continues at coordinate 351,343,698 of NC_090266.1, read as the reverse complement.
TGAGATCGACCCCAATTTCCTCAGCGATATTTAAAATTATGTTGTCCGTGTTCTCATTTGCGGACTCTGCTACACCGAACACTCGCAAGCACTGGCGCCTCGTGTACTGTTCCAGATCGTCGGTCTTCTCCTGTAACTGGGACTCTAGTCTCTTTATAATTTTGTCCCTATCTTCGAGAGCACTCCGCGAGCAATTACCTTAGTATTGAAGTCTATAGACTCCTGCAATTGTTCTACCACTACCTTTGTCACTTGCTCCTGTATTAGGTTGGCAAGCGTGCTCAAGATGTCCTTGCTACACAGCGCGTCCTGAACGGCTTGCTTCACCAAGTTCTCCATCGACACTTGCTTTACTTTACGCGGCATGATATTTTTGTCTGCTGGTAAATGTTGATCACACGTATCACGTCACTAACACTTCTGTATACGCACAACAATGGTAGGAAAAAGTATTAGCGTCACAAATCGTTTACACTGCGAAAGTACACCTTCAAACTTAACGTTAATCAGGAGCCTTGCCTTGTCCGACTATGCACTGTCCGCCATGTTCTAATGGTGTTTATGAAGTACTTAATTATGATAGGAAGATTGGTGTTCGGCGTGCTGTTAGTGCAAGACGAATAATATGGCCTATTTTTCCCGAGACGACAGTAAATGCAGAGAGGTGCCAAGATGACATTTTGACACTCTTCTACCAACAGTTAACCGAAGAAGAATAATCGCGCGGGTGTTTTCAGCAAGATGCACGCTCATACATCAGAATATTCCCTTCTTACAATCCCGGAAATCTTTTCAGACAGAGTGATCAGTGCTGGTCTATTTCCCCCTCGTTCTCCAGACATAACAGTGTGCGATGTTTGCTTGCGGGGTAAACTGAAAGAAAAAGTTTATCGAGAAAATCCTCACGCATTGGAGGAACGGAAAGAAAACATTACGAATGAAATCAGAAATATTACAATGGCAGAACTCACTCGCGTCATCTCGAATGCGGTTACCAGATACAATGCCTGTATAACCCAGGAAGGAGGATAATTCCAGCGTATTTTATAAAGTAAGATTTCATGTAAGATTCTTAAAGCAGGTCGGCAGTGCGACATTAGTTCGGCTAAGGCAGCTGCCGTAGCGCAAAGTACAAACAGCGTTCGTTCTGTCCCACAAGTGTTCAGCCAGAGCAGCCTCGAAAGTTGATGAAGTGGTGGCAGTGGAACACTCGCTGGGGGAACATGGAATTGTAAGCCAGCTGAATGGAAATGATTACCAATTGTTTTTTCACGCAACGTCCGGTGCCTCAGTATCTTGAATCTCCTCTCCTGCTGCTCGCCATTTTTTCTAGATCGTCCGCATGATAAAACGAGCCTCCCGGCTGTGGGGTTCGACCTGTCCCAGTTCTAAGAGCATCGGTATCTTCAATTGATCCCTGCAGCCGTACAAGTAGTATCGTAGATTGATTTTGGCCATCACTTGCATCTACAGACCACACAGATAATTTACTCTCTCGCAGATTAATTACCCGGGTCCTCTCATTCAATGGCAGTTGTTGATATCTAGCTCGTGCCCGTCGATTAGACATCTTTCTCAATAAAATCTTAACGTCTCTCCACAACGCGTCAAATAAGTTCTACCAGGTGCGTACAGAAGTTAGTCCAACCATGCCGAATCCAGTGGAGAGGGCCGAATGAACAATCATATAGGTCTGAAATCAATACTGTTTACGTACCTAGCTGCAACAGTTCCATGCCTTCAGTATCAAGAGAAATGACCCATTCTTTCGTGGTGTTCCAATATCTTATTTTTCAGTGTATGTTATAGAATATCACACATGGAATAACCTCTGAACTGAGCGTGTAAATCTGATAAATAATGATGTGATTGGCTTTACAACCAGAACTATATTTTTATGGTATGCAGAGACACCGAGATGCTTGAATTTTGTCACTCAGGGGTGTTTTACGTTTCTGTCCGACAGGCGACTGATGTATTTGAGCACTTTGAAATATCAGCGGACTGAGCCAAGTTGGTCCCAGAAGCCGACTGCACTACCATCTGAGCTATTCAGCCCGGCTGTATAAGATTTCATGTATTCTTCTTCTTCTTCATCTTCATTTCTTCTTCTTCTCCTTCTTCTTCTTATTCTCCTTCATCTGTTTACCCTCCAAGGTCGGTTTCTATCTCGGACTCAGCGAGGGATCCCACCTCTACTGCCTCAAGGGCAGCGTACTGGAGCTTCAGAATCTGGGTCGGGGATACAACTGGGGAGAAATGACCTGTACATCGCCCAGGTGGCTTCACCTGCTATGATGAACAGGAGCCTTGTAGAGGGATGGGAAGATTGGAAGGGACAGGCAAGGAAGAAGGAAGGAAGTGGCCGTTGCCTGGTGGAGAAGTGGAAAACTACGAAAAACCACTTCGAGGATGGCTGAGGTGGGAATCAAACCCACCACTACTCATTTGACCTCCAGAGGCTGAGCGGACCCCATTCCAGCCCACGTACCACTTTCCAATTTCGTGACAGAGCCCGGAATCGAACCCGGGCCTCCGGGGTGGCAGCTAATCACGCTAACCACTACACCACAGAGGCGGACATGTAAGATTCTCTACACGCTTAAAGCAGGTTGGCCGCGCGCGACATAAGTTCTAAGTTCATCTAAGGGAGCATTTATGAGTTATACATTAATCTCGTGGTCAATAGCATGGAAATTTGTTGTTTTCAGAACAAGAAAAGAGGGAAAATGCAATGTCTAAAATCTCTCAAGCATTCACTAGAATTTTAAATACGATCTTCGCTTGGAAAGCTACTCACGAAGTAGTTGATTATTCACTTATTCAAAGCGTACGTGCGAGCAAAGTTTGTGTCGCAGCAACTGGAAAATATCCACTGACCATTACGTGCGTTACGACGTTCCAGCTGAAACGGTAATCGACATCAGGCAACAATTAAAGTCAAAGTTATACTAGAAATCAGTTACGAAAGATCACTTGAAATGCAGAACACTGTTCTCTTGCCCTCATTGTTGCCTGCTTAGCCTACTATTTCACTTAATAGATTTCCGCTCGTTTTACCCCGATGCGACTTCTGAACTTTTTGGGCTGGCGTAGGGGTACGGGGGAAAGTACATTTGACCTTTTTTTTTTTTTTTGCTAGGGGCTTTACGTCGCACCGACACAGATAGGTCTTATGGCGACGATGGGATAGGAAAGGCCTAGGAGTTGGAAGGAAGCGGCCGTGGCCTTAATTAAGGTACAGCCCCAGCATTTGCCTGGTGTGAAAATGGGAAACCACCGAAAACCATTTTCAGGGCTGCCGATAGTGGGATTCGAACCTACTATCTCCCGGATGCAAGCTCACAGCCGCGCGCCTCTACACGCACGGCCAACTCGCCCGGTACATTTGACCTTGAGGACACCATATATATATATATATATACCAAGCCGGGCTGAGTGGCTCAGACGGTTGAGGCGCTGGCCTTCTGACCCCAACTTGGCAGGTTCGATCCTAGCTCAGTCCGGTGGTATTTGGAGGTGCTCAAATACGTCAGCCTCGTGTCGGTAGATTTACTGGCAAGTAAAAGAACTCCTGCGGGACTAAATTCCGGCACTTCGGCGTCTCCGAAAACCGTAAAAGAGTAGTTAGTGGGACGTACAACAAATAACATTATATATATATACCTAGAGTAGTCTTACGAGTGGACTGCATTTGCCATAAGTACACGGTTCTGTTGATCACGATATCCCGAGCCTCTAAAATGAAACAGCAAAATAAGCGACCGCCATGGTCTGGAACACTTCAACTAACACAATAAATTATTATCCATTATGAAATTAATTTTAGCACCAAATCCCGAACTCCTGCTAAATGTTTATGGCACGGTTGTTAATACTCAGTAAATTATACCTTATCTTAACAGTCTGTAGTTTCAACCAATAACAATTTGGAAATGGTGATATTGTAATTGTGCTAATGCTTTACTTGAGGGAAATACAAATTCATAACGTGAGAAAAATATTCTCATGGAGCACATGAATATGATTTAACGTAAAATATTTCGGGTAGAAGATGTGTGCGTGACCGTAGTAAATTATGGTGTCAGAAGTTATTCTCTTGTTCAAAGAAACACAATTGTCCACTCTTGACTTTTAGGACCCGAGCTTCATTTGATGCTCCATACACCACTCTAGAATTTTTGATCCAAGAACATTGATATAAGAATGCGTTTTTAGGAATTACTTATTACGTTGAGTGAACATCCTCGAAATGGTCAACATCGCTAGGGAAAGATACTTTGCTTGCGATTTATGTGGATCATACAACCGAGCCTGTCTTAATGAGTCACTTATTTAAGTAAGACCTGATGAACATTTCTTGTGTGTTTTGTTTTTTGACGTAGTCTTACTTTCCCGGACAACGGATACATGGAAGTGAAAAATTTGAAGCCGCTTTTAGTGTTTGGGTAGGACGCGTATATTGCCAAGGGTATTGAACTTACGAGTATGTTTAATGTCTCCATGGACAGATAAAAGAGGAGGCTACCTGACGCAAAAACAAATTAAAAATCTGAAGCGTAGTTTTCATGAAATAGCACTTCAAAATTTGGCAAAATTTGTGCTAAATATGTGACGTCACACGCATACTCTGTTATAAGATGTTGCTGTGTTTACTCGCGTGCTCAGCTGGCGGTTAGCTGAAAAAGCGAAAACAATTTAATAAGTATGTCTATGAAATCACTGAATCCCCGCAGCCGTTACAATAGTAACAGCCTACCGCCAATTTTACGAGTTTCTCAAGGGTAAAGCCATCAATGAGTGTAGGAACGACCTGCGTCTTGGGCAGTTCTGGGCTCAGTAGAGTGCGTATATCACTATCGAACACATCACGTGGATTACTTTCCAGAAGGCTTTGAGTTGCGTGGAAATTAACAATTGACATGCCAAAAATAATCCAAAATGGCTGTTTCATCAAATTATGTGAAGCTTCAGTGGAAAATAAAACTAATATTTCCGTTTAGAGCTCACTCCTTCCTGCCGCATGACTGATAATTTGGTTGCATAAAATGGAAGCTTTGAAGAACAGACATAATCTGTACTGTAAAGGACTGTAGAAAACTAATCATCACCTCTACTGTTAATAAGAGGTTCAGGACATCTGAAATCCTGCATAAGAAGACGGCTCAGTCAGTGGAAACTAGTTCAGTGCGAAGGTACAGAAGAGTGCCTTTCCATGTGTCAAACTTTCATCGCGGTATCTTCTCTGGCGATGCGTTTCGGACTGTGAGAGCAATTATGGGTTAATTTTGCATACGTTCTGTTGGGCTTGACTGGAGTTTATTGTTATCATGTATGTTTTTCTACCGAACGAACTTATCCTCAGGACCACATTCCAATTAAAGCAAGTAAGATAATTAAAAAATCAACTTCCTTTATCGTGCAAGATGAACCTGTTCTGGACTTTTGGAATAAGACTCACCAGTTGTCTACAAAATGAAGAGCACGTAATGAAGAAGGGTATGAATAACTGAAAGGGTTAAGGAAAATAACACTAATGTGTAATAAAACAATGAATTCAGTTCGTTTCTGAAGATATTTTTATTCGTTCTTTCACGTTTTTTTTAGTACGATTTGACCTAAGAATGTGTACCTTATTCATATTTTTGCAGTAATGCTTACGGTACTGTCTGTAAAATAAATACCTACAGTTTTACTGAAATACGTTACATACATACATTATCATTATAGACTGTTATGCATTTCAGCGTTCAGTCTGCAAGCCTCTGTGAATTTACTAAACGTCGCCACAATCCTCGATTTGCAAATAGTGGTGTGGCCTCATTTAGTTCTATACCGCTTATCTTTAAATCGTTAGAAATTGAGTCTAACCATCGCCATCTTGGTCTACCTCTACTTCTCTTACCCTCCTTAAATTTTGCAGACTATCAGTTAATAATGGTACCTTTAGGATCCCTACCGTAAGTAAAGAACGAACGTTTACGTCAGCCTAATAATCTGGTTTTGTGCTCTTCTCAAAAATAGACCTTTCTAAATCAGGTGTTTAATTAGTTAATTTCTTTTGGATATTTCTAGCCGACTGCAGCCCTTGTAAGGCAGACCTTCCGATGAGGGTGAGCGGCATCCGCAATATGTAGGTAACTGCGTGTTATTGCTTCAGGGGATAGTGTGATGTGTGGTGTGTGAGTTGCAGAGATGTTGGGGCCAGCACAAACACCCGGCCCCCGGGCCACTGGAATTAACCAATGAAGGTTAAAATCTTCAACCCAGTCGGGAATCGAACTCGGGACCCTCTGAGCAGAAGGCCAGTACGCCGACCATTCAGCCAAAGAGTCGGAGATTGAAATGTATTATTAACTAAAAATATTCTTAAAATTTGTTATTCTAAGAGTAAACGTCGTCTTATATCAAGAAAGCGTAACTTTTACTTTACAAATAATCTTGACTTCTGAGTGCACTTTAATATACTGTAGTTAAGCCTGCGGTTTAATCCGTTCTAGTAGTTATCATTTATTCACAATGTTCCATTTCCCACCGATTTGGATCGAGCAACTTTCAAAGCATGAAATGAAGCGAGATCGCTATTTATACGGCTTGCACTCAATTTTAGAACTTCCGGCTAAAGGAAATGGCTTGGCGTTGGAGTGATTGTTTCAGTTGTCGACCAGCTCTTATTCACTGACTCATCAACCGTGAGCAGGAAACTTCCTGCAAATACACATTGTCCGTTTGTATGATATTTTGCTCAACAAAATCTTCTTCTCCATATTATTATCATCATACTCATCATCATCATCGTCATCTATGAATAACAGGTTTGGAAGTAGGAACTAAACGAGGCCATGGAGCTAGTTAAAAATAGAGGATTTTTGAGGCGTTTAATAAATTTACAAAGGCTGGCAGACTGAACGCTGAAAGGTGTAAACGTCTATGATGAATATGAACGTAATTACTAATATGATTATTATGACTGCTGTAGCTATTGTTTAAAAACTGAAAAAATCACAACATTTACTAGTGGTAGAAACGTTTAGGTTTCGTAACAATAACAAAAATTTTGTATTTCCTCAAAGATGTGAGTAATTTGACATGTTCATGATGAAGTATGAATTTTAGAAGAAGAAAATGATGACTGTAGTTTTATGGTACCGTACTTAGACATCGCGGTCATGGGACTCATTCCCAGAAGAATTATTAACTTACTAATGGTTCCTTTCACTCACCAGTTACTACCTTGTGTTCCACAAGTTTTCGGTATATGAATTTCAGCCGATTTCAAGAACTATCATTTTACGACATGAATGATCCTTTTTATGGGATGATGATTAGAATGCGTTCAAATTGATATGAACTTTGAAAGCAAGGAAAACTAAAAAATAAATTCTCAACAACAGCGGAGAGATGGCGTGGATTGACATTAGTAGACCAATAGGTTTGAATGGCGTCTATAAAAGTAGGAAAGATCACAATATGAAGATAAAGTTGGAATTCAAGAGGACAAACTGGGGCAAATATTCATTTATAGGAAGGGGAGTTAGGGGATTGGAATAACTTACCAAGGGAAATGTTCAATAAATTTCCAATTTCTTTGAAATCATTTCGGAAAAGGCTAGGAAAGCAACAGATAGGGAATCTGCCACCTGGGCGACTGCCCTAAATGCAGATCAGTATTGATTGATTAACTAGTATTTTTAATAGAACAAAAATACTATGAACTGTTTCATTAATTTATTTACAATTTTAATTTAATCAATTTATCTGATTATGAAGTATAGTGATTAATATAGTTGCTTATAGGTCGAAGATGAATGTTTCCGAAGACTGCAGTTGATAAACGAATTCGTATCAAGCATACGTCTAAAAATGTATACCCTACTGGATTTCTCAAAAAAAACAAAGTAAGGTTCCTTAATTGAGCGGTCAACGTAGCAACCTCCAGTTCGGTGGGACTCGAATTTGATTCCCGACCGGGATGGAATTTATAGATTCATCTGGATAATTCCTGCGGCTCGGGTACTTGATTTATGTGCCCGCGTTGTTCCGCAACACATCACACTACCATACACGACACAACCAAGCAATAATGAATACATCTTTCTACTAAAGTCTGGTGTCAGAAAGTCATCTACCCGTAAAACGGTGAGAGATACACATGTTATACTGACTACAAGTAATTTGACAAAAAATACAATAAAATAAAATTTCTTATAAACAATTCTGTAGTATTTCTGAAGTGTGGTCAAAAGCCGATACATTTATTTCGTTCTTTATTTCACGCTTCTCGAATGTAGTGATTTATATTTCGATGTTATTACTCAGTTCTATTAATACCGGTTTATACAACTAAGTTACTGTAGTGTCCCTTGCAGTATGTGTAACAGGATGCAGGAAAATTTTGCTTCGTGAATTAAAGTAGTGTTAGATGGTACGAATACAAATATTGTGAAAATAGGAACCGTAGATCTGCGGTGATTAAATTCGGTGCAAAGCGAGCTTAAAGATCTCAGATCGGCTTCCATCCTCCATGTGTCTGAGCATCAGCGTGGCACACTGTTTGATTTTGGCTTGCATTATAGTTGTGAAAAGGGAGAAACGTACAGTACCTCAAAGCAGATGTTCGAAATGTCTCCCTCCAGCTTGGCGGCACAAGTCACACCGACGCAACAATGATTTGAGTGTTCTTTGGAAAATTCCCGGCGCTCCTCGGACACGACGTCAAGGAGTGGCGACGGACAGATGGAAGGACACGAGGACAGAGCCTCACCAAAAAAACGTGGTTCGTACTTGTTTTTGTAGAACCCTCCAACACTCTGAATTTACGAAGCAAAGATTTCTGCACCCTATACCCAAAACTTTTTCTATTTATAAAAATGTGTTCTTCAGAGTTTACTTCGTTGAGCTAGTTAAATATATTCCCTGGTTCATGATGCGGGTTACTGTAGTCTCGTCCTAGTACGTACACCGTGGACCACGGCTGAGTGACCTAGAAAGAGGTTCTGACAGTAGGATTACCAGTTGCCATGGAGTAGAAGTAGACATCTCGGATATGTTCTGAGTCGTGACCCTCCTCAAACTTGGGCGGCTAGGACCAGTTTTGCCTAAACCGTTAAGGCGCCCATTCACAGCCGAGCCGGTTGGCGAACCGGTCCATGTATAAAATCACCACCCCGAACCCGACTAGCTCGACCGTGACTACACAATGGCGAACCCGTTGGCGGACCAGTCCGCCAGTCTGTATTGCAAATAATTTCGGCATTGCCTAGTTTAACATTCCAATGTGTCTGTAGCTGTTGCAGCATTATTGTGCGTTGATGAAGAAAAGAAGAAGAAACGTGTGTGGATGGAGGAATGGTTGACAGATAAACCAGGATTTTCACACGTCAGCCTATTTAGAACTCTGTGCGTTCAAGAACCTGCATATTATAAGAACTTTCTGCGTATGGACAGCGACTGTTTTTGCGAATAGTTGGAGTTGATTCAGCCAAACATAGAGAAATAGGAGACACATGAGAGATACAATCAGTGCTGAAGAGAGGTTAATTGTAACATTGCGACTTCTAGCGACAGGGAGAAGTTATGAAGACCTGAAATTTAGCAGTGTAATATCTCCTCAGCTACTTGGAAAAATCATTCCTGAGACGTGCTGGGCAATCTTCGATACGTTGCAGCCGGAATAATTTGTACGTAAGTAGGCCTACACAATTTTGATTGTGATGTGTTATAAGATCGTTCTTATATAACAAACGTAATATTATTTTGAAAGTAATTAGTTTGAGAAATGTTATTTCACTACTAATTATGAAATACAGAAAATTTCACTGTTGTAGTAAAGTATGATACATACTTACAGTATAAACAACTTAAGCGCAGAGGCGCGAGAGGCACATATGTCATAACAGAATGGTCTATAGGCTAATAATATTTGAAGGAGAGTATCAGGAGACCATGGATTCTTCTTCTTATTCATATTATTATTATTATTATTATTATTATTATTATTATTGTTTGAATGTCGCGCAAACAGATGGAAGGTATCGCGTGAGGCAAAGGTGGAAAGCTCCAGGACTTGCCCGGTACATTTCAATAAATTCTTCCCAGAACTGCTTATTCTCTTCAAAAGTCATTGTTATTCGAGTTAGGCCTAATTAACTCACACAGAAAGAAAATTAAGCTACAGACGAAACCACAGCGAGACGGTCAGGTAGTGGTCATACACACACTGACGGGTTGGCGAACCGGCCGTGTTCGCCGGCTTAGCTGTCGAACCGCCAACACGGACCCAACCTTCGAGCCGATCATTGCGAGCAAGGTCACGAACCGGCTCGCCAACTGGCTCGACTGTGAATGGGCCCCTTTAGAGGAAGAATTCCAACCAGAACTACAAGTAAGTAGGGTAGCATCCTACTTCATAGGAATTTATCGAACTAAAGCTTCGGACGTGTGAGGCTGATGGAGTTAGACTTCCTTTTGATGGACCAGAGACACCTCAGAAACAGCTTGGAGAAATCAATGAAATTAGAGTAACTTCTATCAATGGTAATTGAAATAAAAGTAAGAACACTGGGTGATTCAGCATATAGTGTATAATATGTTAAGATGTATCACGTGTTAATAATGTTCAGGCAGATTATAAGGTTTCCGTAAGAAGCATGTAAAGGGGAAGGATAGAGTGCGAGTTAGCAATGTAAATGAGGAATACAATAGTGCGCAAGATAGTTTCTATTTGGCACATAATGTGCATATGATATGGACAGATTCAACGGTAGTAGGAGAAATCACGAAGGTAATTGTCTCTCTTTATTCACCATGTGAAGGAGCATATTAGGACGAAGAGGATAGTGGATGTTGAACCTATCTGCAGACGGGTAAGAGTAGAAAATCTCAAGGACGGGAAATTTAAAGACAATTACAAGGATGCGTTTAGTGGATATTTTCAAAGAATCAAGTTTAGAATATAGAAAAATGTTTTATAAATCACTGAGTGATTTCATTCTCCGGGTCAACATCAAGGCCAGGGTAGTGCTAATTTCAAAGCGATAATTTGAAATAGAACTGGAGGATATGAGAATGAGATGGCCAAATGTGGGAAAGATAAGAAATACAATAGAAATGGAACGTGTTTACTGGAAATCTGGGCTACTATAAGATTATCAGCTGTTAGTTAATTCTTCAAGCATTGGGCTATTCACCATTACACGTGAGGGTAAAGACACTAGATCCATAATGGGCAACATCATAACTGGGGTTGAATGCAGAAAATCTATTACAATATAGGGATATTCCGTGGATTTTTCGATGATTCTGTTTCACCGAAAGGGCAGTTGCGACTGATAACGTTTGAAAGAAAGGAGGATGAACCTTTCACTTACACTTTACCACGAAGAAACACGCACGCCCAAATTCATGTACAGTACTAGAGGTTAAGTTTTCTATTATTGGCCAAAATACTTCACAAACCAATACGGAGTAACATACTATCACGAATAAAGCAGCGCCTGATATTATTGTAACTTATAATGTATGTTTATGACACGATTAAATAAAAAATCGAGATGACCCTATAAAAGCACATGTATACACACAAACAAATCTATTCAACCACGAACGGCCACACTTACTAATCGCTGCGCTGTTCATATACAAGTCTGTCACAGCAGGACTCCAGCCGAACAGTCTTTACCTAGAGGAAGCTCTAATCCTATTCACTTGGGCGCCTTAACTTTTAATTCTCCATGTCCAGTCACCCCACACAGCAACTCCATAAAGAAAGCAGTGCTACTGGCTACAAGACTCACAACGAAACTTCCTTGGTTCTACTCCAGAGACGGTCGAGTAATTCACACAGCCACATGTAGTATACAACTAAACAGCAACAGCCTTCAACAGTAAGCCAATACTCACGACAAAAGCAATTAACACACGTAAAATTGTACTCAGGATAACAGCTTCAATCAATGACTCACGGCGGTACTCAGTCCACAGAATTTCGCACACACAGTACTCTAAGGCAGTACACAGTCTTCTGACTCGTACGCCGTCTGCATTCCAGCTACTCGCTTGACATTCCGGCACAACAACCCAAACTCCTCGTTCAGACCTCGGTAGGACACTAGCTACAGCCAACACCTCTGTTGCCCTCAGCCCAGCCAACGATTCCCGAAACTCTGAGTCTCACGCTGACTCCAACAATGAGTCCCTCAGTGAATAACACTGACTGACTGAGATAACTAAGTTAATTGAGGTTAACATTGGTGCGCTTTCTCATGTCCTAAATATTATTTTCAGAACAGAAATAACTGACAGAGTCCGCCTGTCCCAGTGGGGACACGTTTTTAAAGCCTTTCTCCTCAACATTTTAGGCCTGGGTGACTCGCCATTGAAATTTGTATCGCTTTGGAATTTTATTCCAACTCGCTTTTAATTTTATTTCCTGTGCGACTTATGTCGCTGAATTTTATCGCATCTTCTCCGCCCGCGGGGTTATATTCCATCGTTCATATACGATGTATTCTGCTCCTATCTTTGTTATTTTCTGGTCCAGTGTTGGACCAGCTCTAGAGCGAGTCTCTCTCCCGAAGCTCGTTCGCTATCCAGCTAAGTTCTACTTCGCGTAGCTTGTTGGCGTGGATGTTGGATATTGGATGTGTCTTGCGATGGCTCATTTCTAGAGGATCAAAATACCACAGCATGCCTGGGTAATTCATAAAGTATGGGGGCTAATGCCCTCAAAGGTTGTTTATGATTCTTCTGGGAGTGAACGTCCGCAACTTATATAATAATTTTACTCTTTTGGAAGGTTGTGAGTATAAGATCCCGGCTGACGCCATGCGTTAGCTTCCATTCAAGGACCAAATATATGTTATGTTTTTCAAGATATTATTATTTTCTTTTTCTCCTGGAGCTGGATGGCCTCGTCTCAAAATATTAATTAAATTTGCGGATATTATTCCGTCCTACGAATACCAATTCTGATAGATCTTCATATCAAATAAACTCAGAAATTTCGTAACGTGAAAAGTATGCGGCTTACTGACTGCACTTTCCAACCTCCGTACCGCAGGAAGAATTCTATCAAAACCTGTTTATGTCTCAGCTTTTTCTGTGAGAAATTGGTTCATTGTAAATCGTATCTATATTTCGGATCATGTAAAAGATATGTTATTAATAAGAAATGACATAGATTTGCTAATGTGTAGTCGTCCGCTGTAAAGATCGAAACCATGCGATTTTTTCAGGAAATCAGAATCTCCTTATTGTTTTAATTTTCATTATCTGGGTTTCCTTTTCCGTATATAAAACTTTTTTTCCTTTTATGGTACTGTAGCTCTTGTTTTGTTGACTCCATGGCAACCGTCGCCCATGGGGATGAGTTGTTGGGAATATTGTTATTTAAAAAAAATATTGAAGTGATAATTTGGGAGTGGTCTGAAGTTTGAGCTGTTGCTCTAACCCTTTCGTTTATTAATTTATTGGAGTGCATTCACTCTGTATTTATGATATATGTAATTGTGTTGAAGTGGGCGTGGTCCTTGTGTTTGAGTGTTTTACTCCTAAATCTTTGTGTTTGATGATTAATTTGCGCTGGTTAACCCCCAAGTTTCGAAGTACCTTGTGCTTTTAGTGAAGTGTTGTGAATTTTTGGGTCGTCTTGGTGAACTATTTAAAGTTAACCTTGGTGTCTGTTTTCGTTTTTGGACCGGCATTCGGTCTACGTTCCTTTTACCCTTCCTGTAGCCCCCTTGAGATCTGGTTTCTTCGAGAGAATCCCGTGGCTTCTTCTTATTAAGTCCGGTAATAAATTAAAAAGAAAAAAAATCCTCTAAAAATTTTGAAATTAATCTGCTGAAAAAACTGTTTATTTTAGCGGCTTCTCCCAGGTGATAATTTTTCTTCTTTAATTCATTTATTCATGAATGTTAATTTTAATTTTTAATTTAGAGAGCGTCCCTTATCTTAGTGGAAATTGTTTTGACTTTATCCAGTCTTAATTTATTTAATTAATTTCTGTCTTTTAAATTTAATTTGCCTTTAACGGTGCACCGTAAGTTTTTAAAAGGAGGAAAAAAGATAGGTTATTCTTTCAATCAATTGTAAAGTTCTTGAAAATGAATTGTTAATTAAATTTTAATTGTTTAGGCAAAGAAATGTTGGTGTTTTTCCTTCAAAACCTTATTCATTTCATACCGTGCCAATACTTAACTTTGGATCCAACTACTTTCTGCGTTATTTGCCGTTGACTAACAAGTTTGGTGAGGATATTTTTAGGATACTGGTTATCTCTTGTTCATTGTTTACTTGTACCATTAATCGCCGGTACGGTTGGTATACGCCTCTGTGGTGTAGTGATTAGTGTGATTAGCTGCCACCCCCGGAGGCCGGATTCGATTCCCGGCTCTGCCACGAAATTTTAAAACTGGTACGAGGGTTGGAACGGGGTCCACTGTGCCTTGGGAGGTCATCTGAGTAGAGTAGGGTTTGATCCCCACCTCAGCCATCCTGGAAGCGGTTTTCCGTGGTTCTCCACTTCTCCTCGCCGGGATGATACCTAACTTTTCTATCCCTTACAATCTTCCAATCCCCCCAAGGCCCTGTACAGCATAGCAGGTGAGGCCGCCTGGACGAGGTACTGGTCAACCTTCCCTGTTGACTTCCCCTACCCAATGTCTCACGCTCCAGGACACTGCCCTTGAGGCGGTACAGTTGGGTCCCTCGCTGAGTCCGAGAGAAAAACTAACCCTGGATGGTAAACAGATTAAGTAGAAGAAGAAGAATAACTGACAGAAAGAAATATTTAAATATAACCACATTTTTCGTCGACACGCGTGAGCAGAATGTGAACATAAACCACACTCATTAATTACGAAATCTGTACGTGATAACTAACGTTGCACTAGATAATTGAAAAGAAAGGAACAGTTTTCAAAACGGCAAAAGAAAAATTCGTTATGCATTCAAAATGAGTTTTATAAATACTTTTTTCCGATCGTCGTTCAGAGTACATTAGCTTTCATAAGCCCAGAGCTGCAGAAATCCTGTATAACTCCTTACTTGGCATTTAGACGCTACCTAGCATTTAAAGGTGCAATGGTACACGCAGCCTATCTGTCACTGGGGAGCATGAAAGACACGAGGTTTAGAGCACTCTAGCGGACTTCCCTGAGTTACCGCGCAGGCTAGCTCTGCGAGTTACAAACGCAAATAGTGAGCAAGGAGCGATTATCGAGGGATATTAAAATGTCGTGAATTTCATACCCAAAGGTGAATCAAATAATATCACAAAAGGGCACGCTGTTTCAAATGATATTATACGTGTAATAACAGAAGATTTTTTCAATTTGCTTTAATTGGTACTGACACAGGTTGCTCTTAGTGGCGACAGTGGGATGCGAAAGGATAGTCGGGACGGGTGGCTCAGAGGCGCTGGCATTCTGACGCCAACTTGGCAGGTTAGATCCTGGCTAAGCCCAGTCTTATTTGAAGGTGCTAAAATACGTTATCCTCATGTCGGTAGATTTCCAGCACGTAAAAGAACTCCCGCAGGACTAAATTCCGGCAACTGAGCATCTCTGAAAACCGTAAAAGTAGTAAATCAATTATTATTATAGTTTCTTTCTTAATCTGCTTACCCTCCAGGGTTGGTTTTTCCTTCAGACTCAGCGAGGATCCCACCTCTACCGCCTCAAGGGCAGTGTCTTGGAGCGTGAGACATTGGGTCGGGGGATAAAACTGGGGAGAATGACCAGTACCTCGTCCAGGCAGCCTCACCTGCTATGCAGAACAGGGCCCTTGATGGGGGATGTGAGATTGGAAAGGATAGGCAAGAAGAGGGAAGGAAGTGGGCGTGGCCTTAAGTTAGGTACCATCCCGGCATTTTGCCTGGAGGAGAAATGGGAAACCACGGAAAACCACTTCCAGGATGGCTGAGGTGGGAATCGAACCCAGCTCTTCTCAGTTGACCTCCCGAGGCTGAGTGGACCCCGTTGCAGCCCTGGTACCACTTTTCAAATTTCGTGGCAGAGCCGGGAATCGAACCCTGACCTCCGGGGGTGGCAGCTAATCACACTAACTCCTCCACCACAGAAGCGGACATTATTATTATTATTATTACTATTATTATTATTATTATTATTATTATTATTATTATTATTATTATTATTATTATTATTATTATTATCAAGATTAATCTCTGAGGGTGTTAAATATTGGTTAAGACGCGAAAATCAAAATATTCATTCTCCGAAGCTCTTCACGTACGGAAACGAAATTCCAGATGGCGGTATATACTTGTAAATCCCAGATGTAAAATATGAAATATTTTTACAAAATTCCACCCCTAAGGGATTAAATGAGGTTAGCTCCGGAAGCAAAATTATTCATTCCACCAAAACCGTTCGACGTACGAAGTTGTAATTTTACAAGAAGGTTCTTCCTTTATGTCCTAGGTGTCAAATTTGAGGTGCTTCAAAATGTTTTTAACAATAATAGTAATTATGTAATCGGTTTTGCGTCCCAGTAACTAATTTTATGGTTATCGGAGATGCCGAGGTGCCAGAAATTTGTCCCTCGGAATTCATCTTACATAGTGGTAAATCTACCAATACGAGGCTGGCGTATTTGAGAACCTTCAAAAACCACCGTATTGAGCCACGATCGAACCTGCCAAGTTCGATCCGGAAGGCCAGCGCCTCAACTGTCTGAGCCACTTAGCCCGGCAAAAATCACTGACAAGGATCAAAACTGAAGAAGCTTCAAAATGCAGTCATAACTCCGCTGAATACTTTTTCGCAGGAAAGAATTCGTATTTATTTACAGGAAGAGTAAAGTATGGAATGAGCACAAAATTAATTATCGGGTTATATGAATTTAGTGTTCTAACAAAGAAGGACAAGGAACATATTAGACGTTATTAATGCCTGCTTTAATAACAATGGGCTGCCTGGCCGAGGCCGTAAAGGCGTGCTCGGTTCAGGAAGGTCGTGGGTTCGAATCCCCGCAGGAAGTCGTAAAATTTAGAAAACAAGATTTCCACTTCCGGAGGTGCACATGGCCCTGAGGTTCACTCAGGTACGGAGGTGCCTTTCCTTTTTCTGTGCTTTAATAATAAATTACACAGCTGTGTCTCAAGGTGTCAATTACGTTGGAATTATTCTTCTGGTATTATGCACGATATTTATTTCACTCGGCTCACTGCCAATGTACATTTTTATTTTCTTTCTTTTTCGTACTGAACGCGACAAGCTTTACATTAGGATCGCGGTAACGTTCTCAATTACAGCAGTTAACGACATAAGAGTGTCGTTTAGCACGACGAGAACATTCCATGTTGCCTCCACATGTAAATTACATATTACAATGTACTGTTATACAGACAAATAACAAATCTTTCCGTGAATCAACACCAGAGTTAAACCAGTATGGCCTGCTCGCTGCCAGACTGTTTCGACACCTTTAGCGCTAGTAGTCATTTGCAGTTTCCCATAGAAAAGAAATCTCTGAGCGTTGTTTTACTTCGGTCACCACTTGGTTAAATGTCTCGGTTACATTGTTCAGCTCCTTCCTTGTTTGCGTTATGCATTTTTTCGTTGTGTATCTTTACGATCACAGTTTCTGTAGTATGAGGGTTTTTGCACATATAGCTGCCTGAGAACCATAGTGACATAACTAAAAATTTACCGATTTTGAGTTAATTGCATAAAAATCCTCACAACACACTCCTCTCTATGATGCATAAGTCGCGGAAACTTCACTTTGCCTTCTAACGCTACGGAACGCTCAATGCGTCAGTATTGCAGCGAGGGCATTCATCCCCCTCTTCGGGCATGAGAGACGCATGTCAGTTTGTGGCAATCTGTTACCGTGTGAAGAGATGCGAGTTCGCTTCACTAGTGATGGATGTGCACACATACCACATGCCACTTACGCACCAGCCGAGTTAACACTCTGGATTTAGAAAGAGTTATCTATTGAGATAACTTTGGAGAACGGCCTACTACAAAATCAAAATTAAAAGAATTAATCTTAGAAGATGTACACAGTCAAAATGAAGGTGACTACTGCCATTCCGTTACAGAAATATATGTTTTTCTAGTGGCTTTGCGTCGCGCCGACACAGATAAGTCTGATGATAATGATGCTTGTTGTTTAAAGGGCCCCCGCAGATTAGTCTTGTGGCGACGATGGGATAGAATAGGCCCAGGAGTTGGAAGGAAGCGGCCGTGGCCTTAATTCAGGTACAGCCCCAGCATTTGCCTGGTGTGAAGATGGGAAACCACGGAAAACCATCTTTAGGGCTGCCGACAGTGAAATTCGAACCCACTATCTCCCAGATGCAAGCTCACAGCCGCGCGCCCCTAACCGCACGGCAAACTCGCCCGGTAAAAGAGATGTTAAAAGTGCCTTGAAATCTGGACCCATCGACGTACCAGTCCATTATTCACCTATAATCAGTAGTGCAAAGAAAGATGGACATGAGTTTAAAGTAAACGAAACTGCTTTTGCCGATTGTATTGATGTGAAGAAAATTACATCTGATTTGACCAACTGCCACTTCAAAGAATACACTGATGGAGAAAAATATAAATTCAGTAGCAGTTACTAATACACTGGCTCATACACTTAAGATGAATATAATTCGGTAATCATCCGCCGAAAGAGAAGGAATGATGCAAATCATAGGTAAAGTCATCATCATCATCTGTTTACCCTCCAGGGTCGGTTTTTCCCACGGACTAAGCGTGGGATCCCACCTCCACCGCCTCAAGGGCAGTGTCCTGGAGCTTCAGACTTTGGGTCGGGGGATACAACTGGGGAGAATGACCAGTACCTCGCCTAGGCGGCCTCACCTGCTATGCTGAACAGGGGCCTTGCGGTGGGATGGGAAGATTGGATGGGACAGGCAAGGAAGAGGGAAGGAAGCGGCCGTGGCCTTCAGTTAGGTACCATCCCGGCATTTGCCTGGAGGAGAAGTGGGAAACCACGGAAAACCACTTCTAGGATGGCTGAGGTGGGAATCGAACCCACCTCTACTCAGTTGACCTCCCGAGGCTGAGTGGACCCCGTTCCAGCCCTCGTACCACTTTTCAAATTTCGTGGCAGAGCCGGGAATCGAACCCGGACCTCCAGGGGTGGCAGCTAATCACGCTAACCACTACACCACGGAGGCGGACCATAGGTAAAGTAATGGATTAAACACAGATTACCTGGCACCTTTGCCAATCCAGAAGAAGAAATTTGACGACTTACAGAGCTTCATTCGTAACAGATACTGAACCGTATCACCAGTTCAGGGTCAAATCAGCATAGATTTAACTATATGTACGCCAGACATAGTTTCACTATTTAACTGGTCCATTTATTCAACTTTACAAGGAAGCGACCAGTTCCCCATCATAATTAATGATGATCAAAGTTCTTCAGACAACACATCAAAACCCCAATACTGTAAATGGAATTTAAATAAAACAAATTGGGAATCATTTAGAAAAACTGTAAATAACTATTTAAATGATCTAACTCCAACAAATAAATTTCCTTCTAAACACATCAATGATATTGCTCAAGACTTCACTGAAGTAATAATTAAATCTCCTGACAAGAGCATCCCAAAAACAACTCCTATGCCCTTCAAAAAACGGTTCCCTGGTGAAATGACTCCTGAAAAAGAGGCTATCAAAAACAAAAACCGTGTTTACTACCTATACAAGAGAAATCCTACGCCTGAAAATAAAATCAATTTTCAAAAATATCGAGAAATAGCACGAAATAAAATAAAATAAAGTAAGAAAACCTCCTGGTTAACATTTGTCTCCTCCTTAACCTGCTAAACTTCACAAAAAGTTATGTGGAATAAAATCCAAAGAATAAGTGGTAAATACAATAAATTCTGTATTACCTCTCTAAGAGATCCAGTCGCTTGGTCAATTGTGAATGAACCTCAACAAATAGCTGATCAACTGGCTAAATCATTTTCAAAAATCTCTAGCGATAACAATTATGAACCTGAATTTCTTTGCATGAAAACAACTTGATCCAATAGACTTAATTGAAACTGTACCTACACCGAACTATACTTATAATGATACTTTACAATTACAAGAAATGGTTACAGAACTCAACAAATGAGGCAGATCTAGCCTGGCCCAGATACCATTCCATATGAATTTTTAAAACAGCTTCCACATAGTGTACTCAATTATCTACTTGTTATTTTCTACTATATATGGAGTTCCAAACTATTTCCAGATCAGTTGCATTGTGCTATTGTAGTGCCTATACTCAAACCAGGAAAGGACATTTTGATCCCAGATAATTATCGTCCCATCGCCTTCACAAATACAATGTGTGAGCTAATGGAGAAAACTGTTAACAAGAGATTACGCTGGTATTTTGAACATATAAACTTTTTTAGTGACGCACAAAATGGGTTTCGCAAAGCACGTTCAACAACAGATACTCTGATATGTTTAGAATCAGAAATCCGAGAAGCTTTCCTGAATAATCAGCACCTCATAGCTGTTAGTTTAGACATTGAAAAGGCATATGACATGGTGTGGAAAGACCATCTAATTGAAACATTGATGAAACATAATATTTCAGGAAACATGCTTCACTTCATTTATAATTTCTTTAAAGATCGCCGAATTCAAGTCAGGACAAATGGAACTCTTTCATATGAAGTAACCATTGACAATGGAGTTCCCCAAGGATCAGTCATCAGTGTCACATTATTCCTCGTTGCAATAAATGGCATTGTATCCAACATTCACCTACCAGTAAAGGCTTGCCTTTTTGCCGATGATTTGACTATATTAAGTGCAGGAAGAAATAAATTAACTACTCAACAGTTACTTCAAGAGTCAATTGATAATATCAAAAAATGGGCTAAAGTTACAGGGTTCAAGTTTTCCAAAACTAAAACCAAATGCATACTCTTCTCCAAATGTAAACATACTGTACAAGACCCTGAGCTGTACATGGACAATCATAAAATTGAAACAGTAACAACTATGAAAATCTTAAGAGTTTTATTCGACACTACGTTAAGTTGGATACCTTACCTGAAAAACCTTAAAGATGACTGCTTGCGAAGGCTGAACATAATGAAGATCCTGGCAGCAAAGAACTGGGGGGCAGACTACCAAGTGCTAATAAACACGTACGAAGCCATTATTAGGGCTAAAGTAGACTATGGCAGCATTGTATACAATTCCGCAAGGATGTCTTCACTCAAAATCCTTGATTCCATCCATTCCACAGCTCTTCGAATTGCTCTAGGAGCCTTCCCTACCAGTCCAGTAGCCAGCATTCAAATAGAAGCAAATGAACCACCACTCGCAATTAGACGTAGACAACTAAGTTTGACTTACGCGCTCAAGGTAGCAACTATGAGTGAATCAATAATTGAGTTGTATGCTTTTCCTAACAAGCACCAAGGTACACTCATTAAATCAGGATCACAACCACAGCCCTTCAATGTCAGAATAGTCAAGTTTCTTGACGAATTAAATTTAAATATTCCTCCAATACTCCTCGCAGACAACTCTCTTAATGTCCCACCATGGACTATTACCCTTCCAACAATTAACTTTGAAATAAATTACAGTGTCAAAGATGAAATTGACAGATCTCACTACCATCAATTATTTCTTGAAATTTCTAATGAATACCCAAGGCACACTGCAATCTATACTGATGGATCAAAATGTGAGGAAAGAAATGGATGTGGGATTATATATCATCAATAAATAGTGTCCATACTTTTCTGCTAGAATGGGTGAAATCCATGTCCGCAACAGTTTTTAACCACTTCTCTTTTCTAGCAAGAACAAGTGACTGTAGTAAATCTGTTGCTTTCTCATGGCTGCTATTTTCTTCGAATTCCTTACTCAGTCTGCTGGAATTTCCACTCCATCCCGGTATATAGACTTTACGGAATCTTCTAGGAATACATGTTTTTGCTGCTGATTTTATTAAGAAGACAAACCTCATGTAGTTGTCTGGGACAGGTTTAATCCATCTGATGTTGGCATCAGTAGACTTGGCGTAAGCATCCCAGTCTCCTTTCTGGAAGTTCCATTGAGGTCTGGGTGTAGATTGTATAACTGGGGTCTGAATTCCTATTTGGTAGATTCTGGGTCTATGCTGGCTGTGTATGAAGTTATTGAGCACTTGTCTCCTAACACCGCAAGATGGTGATATGAAGCTGTGCGAGACAGCATGACTCAGCATCACGATCGTGTGCCATTTGATGTTGTCGTAACGTGGATAGAAAAATGCTCAGAAACAAAAATAACGCCCTACGAAATTGGCGTGCCATTGAATATGTACCTTACCCTGTCCTCTAAGTTTTGGCCTAGCTCAGCGGAGAAGTTGCGTGGAGCGCTCAGTTGAAAATTGGGTGTCAAGTCTATCTAAAATTAATTTAAAGCAATAGGACAGAGTCTAGATTACATATTTTAGTAAACGAAAAGTCGTGAAATAGAGAGGGAATCTATTTATTATCAAAAACGACTGACAAATTATGATAACTTTGAAATATAAAATGTTTTAACAATATTGGATTTACAAAATTATACAAGAAAGTTCGACGTCACAAGTGTGAGTCGGAGCACGGGTCTCAAACCAAAATAAAAAACATTACGGTGATATCGTTGTATTATTTTGGAGTGTACAGATGAGTCAAATCTACGGGTGGCACGAAGACTCAAGTTAACTATACACTGCAACTGGTATACAATTATAGACTCGCACATCTCGCCTCAGTTTAGCAAATCCTATCCAGTCGATAAACATATATAAGAAACTATCTTTTTTTTAATTATTAAGTTAATTTAGAGTCACTTTAACCATAAGGTCTTATCGTGACTTCTAACTGTAGAATTTAAATTAAATTACAGTAGAGTGAAGAATGAAAGGAATATAATAATTTGTAGTATTTTAAACTGAACA
Source organism: Anabrus simplex (assembly GCF_040414725.1). Lineage (NCBI taxonomy): Eukaryota > Metazoa > Arthropoda > Insecta > Orthoptera > Tettigoniidae > Anabrus > Anabrus simplex. Next base: position 351,320,751 of record NC_090266.1, on the reverse strand, counting down.
GTAAAATATCTGAATACAGACCAGTGTCTTTGAAAAACGTGATAATTTGTTTGCACAGTGAAGGAGATCAGAGGGTCCCCTTAATATCCTTAGGTATACCGTGGTACTGGCGCCATTTGTCATACAGTGAACAGTCTGTAATGATGTGCTTCACAGTCAACACACTATTGCATGCTGTACAGATGGGAGGCAGGTTCTTCTCAAGGAGGTAGCTGTGACTTATCTTGGAGTGGCCGATCCATATTCTAGATATTAGGACTTGATCTTGCCTTTGAAGGTTGTGAAGATCATCAATGTGTTGCAGCTCATGGTGGGCACATCCTGTATTGACTGTTGTCCAAACGTGCGGTCAGAGGGACCAAATAATGTAATCATCGAATCAAAACCGAACACTCGTCCTGCATGTTCAATTGTAGCAATGTAGCACCACTCCTTCTGTGTGTTGCAATTTCCATTTTCTTCAGTGCATTATTCATGCAATAGCTTTTAACAACGCTACATCCCCAATTCGATTAGATTGCGCTGTCAATAACCCAGCATTATAAGATTTAACACTTCGATAATTAATAACTAAACAATAAGAAACAAGACCTAATCCATCCCATCCTAATCACATTCTAATTAAATTTGCTCTAATATTTAAAATATTAATGATAAAACAAATTTTAATAAGGCAATAAAAAACCGATTAATAATCAAATCACCATGTAGGTACTCATCATATCAAAAATCACTAAATATGAAATAAATAATACAAACCCTATAAATAACAGTGATATTTAATCAAACAAAAAGTTATAACAGTTGAACTTCCATTCAAATTTAACACCTTCAACTCAATAAAAACTACAAATTAATATATGATAAAATAAAATCCCATTATAATTAAAATTATTGCCACAACAAACAAAATGAGAACCTCAAAAAGAAATAGACAATGATTATAAAATGGTTTAAAGTAGTTTCCCACGTCTCTGTAGTCACAAACCAATATTTTATATTAAACTATTTAAACATAATCACAATATACATAAATCTCCCATTAATATTAAAATATTTAATGGTAATCAATGGAGTAATAATAAAATAAATTCACGACTATATCCTCTAGAACATGAATAAATTCCAGAATAGATTATACCATGTTGACTATAAGCATACAAATGCAATGCATACACCGCTCTGAAAATCATAGCAACATTAATGCAACCGCAGTTATCCATGATCATGCAACCAATCTATTAAATAACCCACTTTCACCTATTGAATTTAAAGAAGGGTGTGCAGCCATGTTTGAAGAACTACGGAGAAATCACCATACAGCCACTGAAGGTATAAAATTCATTAAACCAACGTTTTTCGGCTGCCAAGTCGTTCATATGTAATATCAGCTAATGCAAATAAACCAGAAAAACATAATCCATGAGCAATTATAAGTGCATAACTTCCAATAAACCCTCAAATGCTTAGTGTTATTAACCCTCCTAACACAATCCCTATATGAGAAACGGAAAAATATGCAATTAAAGCGTTTAAATCCGTTAGATATAAACATTTTAAACTAACTAGTACGCCACCTACTAAACTAATCGCAACACACATACAATTATACCTCAACCCTAATGAAATCTATATAAATAAAATTGTTTCTGTTTGTCTGGCTGTTTGTCTGTTCCACCATCACGTCGAAACGGCTGGATAGATCTCAACCAAACTTCATATTTAGGGTATACTCATCCCAGGGAAGGTTTTGATATGCATATCATTTTAAAATCCTTGAATAGACGGGGGGTTTACAGGAAAACCAGAATGGTTTTTCCAATATCACGTCGAAACGGCTGGATAGATCTCAGCCAAACTTTATATTTAGAGTATGCTCATCCCGGGGAAGGTTCCAATATGCATATAATTTTAAAATCTTTGAATAGACGGGGTGTTTATAGGAAAACCACAGTGGTTTTCCTCCATTTTCTCTTATACTATTGATTTTCTGTAAATTTCGTTTACCGTACGTGCAACGACTCTTCATTATAAACAACTTTCGCTATGTTCATAATTTACCTTACTCTTCACATGACGGAGAAATTTACAATTTTCTGCTGCTATCATGCTCCGCATTTTGTGACCGACAGACCGACAACGAACCTACAGGTTACCATGGCAACGTCTCTGACTGCATGCCAGTAGGGAAGTAACGTATTGCCATTTTCCTCATCATGCTTTTAAATTCGTGGTTGTTCCTTGGGTAGATGGCAAGAGAGGCGTCAATCGGCTCATCTGCGGGATATTGGCGGAATATCGTTGGAGGTTATAACCGCCCTCGAATAGATTAAGTAATAACACCATTAGTCATCTTATTTCTTTACCTAAGAATCACTGGACATAAATTTCTCCTCTGTTACCGCTTTATTATATCCATAACTCACACTAGCATAATTTATTGAGGGGCATTTGATTTTCCAATACATTCACTTGGCATTTACATATTTGTAGTTATCCGGCTGTCCTCAGTTATAATCCATTTTCTATTAGTTTCAACATTCTTAACTGTATTATTTTCTTCCTTAATTACGCCGTACGTACGTGAGTGCTAGAAACTACTGGATGCATTTCCACCAAGATTCGTATTTAGAATACACCTATCCTTGATAGGTTTTAGGGCAAATAATGTTTCTAAATCCCTGAACTGACTGGGGGTTTATACGAAACCGAAACAGTGATTTTGCACTTCCAAAAAATATACACAACCAAACTTTATGGCAGTCTACCTACCTTGGTAGAAATTAAATTCTAAACCTTTTTTCTCATGTGCATCATTTCGATACGAGGATTAATAAGGGAGATGTCATTAACGGACCGTTTTTCTGTACAAGTCCCATCGGACTTGACTCACGAGCGGGTGCGTGTAAAGCGTATTCCTTACAACTTGAAAACTACTGAAGACATTCGAACCAAAATTTATATTTAGCATCCACCTGTCCAAAGGAAGGTTTTAAACGTAAATAACATTTCATGTTCCGGAATGGACTGGCGGTTTATCTGGAACACAAATGGTGATTTTACTCTTCCACAATATATACAGAACAAGACCAACCTGAATGGAAATCGACCAAACCTGATGGAATTCCACCTCTAAACCTTTTTTTTTCATGTGCATTTTTTCGTCAGGAGGATTAATAAGGGAGTTATCATGAATGGTCACTTTTGCAGGTTAAGTCCAGCGGACATAGCCCAAAAGGTGTTTTACATGGAGCAGATTCCGTATCTATATAAATCAAATCGTAACGACTGTGTGCCTCTACACTGACTATTTTGGCGAAATTTTCGTACAGATTTCCGTTTAAGGGGTAATAATAACCATCTCCATAATTTTTGGTTTAGTTTCCTGAAAGTCCTAATTTTTATCCGCCTCGCCCAAAATCCACATTGTGGCATAATCTGCCAGAAGAATAAGAAGATAATTGAAATTTGACAAAATTATACGTTTTAGCCTGTAACGAATGGAAAAATATAAATCATTAAATTTTTCATTTTTTATCCCCGAAAAATTTCGAAATATGCAGGCAATTTTAATGATGGTGCAGACATTCGGAAATTCCTATCACATAACGAACTTCACAATCTCCGTTCAATTTGGAATGATCTACAACCTTGGTCTTATGACTTTTTGCCGTATCTGTATCCCTTTTACGTTTGATTTTTCTCTATTAATCGATGTTAAGTCAATTTGGAATTTCCACATGCATAATTCATACTTTCAATTACTTATATGAAATACAGAATCATCAAAACTCTTCACGAAAATTGGCCCACCCAGTAGCCATATGTGAGCCATTATCCGAAAAGTAATGTAATGTGAGATAATCTTACAAAACCTTTACCCTGTTCCAGGTTTCTAACTCAATCTGACCCAAGAATAGATGACATATCATAGGACCAGCCATTTAGGCCACTAAATCCGGCGTGTCTTATGGTATAATCCTTTGTCGATATGACGTACGTTTAGTAGCAGTTAATCTGTAAATGAAGGTCTTCAATATTGTAAACACGCATATACTTTCGTATGTCGGTCTATATATATTCACTGATGTCGATTTGTAGCGATCGAGAAAGGGTGGGTCTGCTATTGTAATCAGTACTCCCCACACCGACTTTGACTGGCAGTAGGAAAGGGTTCCTTCTCCAACTCCTGTGTAACTGTCATTAGTAAGGGAGGCCTACAATAATTGTAATGAATTGTTCCCTTCTCGATTTGACTTGCAGAAGGTAAGTGAGCATGCAGTTTTGTTTAAAACTCCCCTACCCGATTGTGTTTGGCAGTAGGCAAGGGTGCCCGCCATTATAAAGAAATGTCCTCATCTAAAATGTGACTGGCATTAGGCATAGTGGCCTGCTATTTTGATGGAAACTCACCAACTTGGTGTGACTGGCAGTACGCTGGCTGGCAGTAGAAAAAGGGGCCTGTCATTATAATGATAACTGCACAACTCAATTTAGAGTGATAGTAGGGTAATTGCCTACCATTATAATAGAAACTCTTCAACTGTAATCTGTCTGGAAGTAGGAAAAGGGGGCTGCCATTTTAACGAAAACTCCCCAAATCGATTCTGTCCGCGTTGTAGGCAATGGGGCCTGCAATTCTAATGTAAACTTCCCAACTTGATTGTGAATGCCAGTAGGCAAGTGAGCCTGCCGTTATATTACAAATACGTAACAAACACTTTACATTGGAAACAACGTACGGGGACCTCCCCATGCTCTTTCTCGGATAACGCTAAGAGGCATGCAATTTTAAAACAATCTTATTTACTGCATGTACACCATTTACTTCGATATTCGAATACAATGTAGAATACCGTAGCGAAGCACGGGTACATTCGCAAGTCATCTATATAAATAAAATTGTAGGGGGACCGCTGTCTGTAATTTCTTTTGTTTTGGAAATTTTTCAGATATTTGTCCGTTTTAGGTCAACTCAACAGCGAATCGTTGGTTTTTACGTTTCGTGCCTGTTTGTTTGTCTGTTTGTCTGTCTGTTTGTCTGTTCCACCATCACGTCGAAACAGCTAGATCGATCTCATCCAAACTTCATATTTAGAGTATACTCATCCCGGAGAAGGTTTCGATATGCATATCGTTTTAAAATATTTGAATACACGGGGGGTTTATAGGAAAACCAGAATGGTTTTTTCACCATCACGTCGAAACGGCTGGATAGATCACAACCAAACTTCATACTTAGAGTACACTCATCCCGGGGAAGGTTTCGATATGCATATCATTTTAAAATCTTTGAATAGACGGGGGGTTTATAGGAAAACCTGAATGGTTTTTCCACCATCACCTCGAAACGGCTACATAGATCTCAACCAAACTTAATATTCAGATCATGCTCATAACGGGGAAGGTTCCGATATGCATATTATTTTAAAATCTTTGAACATACGGGGGCTTTATAGGAAAACCAGAATGGTTTTCCTCCATTTTCTCTTATACTATTGATTTTCTGTAAACTTCGTTTACCGTACGTGAAACGTCTCTTCATTATAAACAACTTTCGTTATGTTCATAATTTACCTTACTCTTCACATGACGGAGAAATTTACTAGTTTCCGCTGGTATCATGCTTTGCATTGAGTGACCGACAGACCGACAACGAACCTACAGGTTACCATGGCAACGTCTCTAACTGCATGCCAGTAGGGAAGTAACGTATTGCCATTTTCCTCATCATGCTTTTAAATTCGTGGTTGTTCCTTGTGTAGAAGGCAAGAGAGGCGTCAATCGGCCTATCTGCGGGATATTGGCGGAATATCGTTGGATGTTATAACCACCCTCGAATAGATTAAGTAATAACACCATTAGTCATCTTGTTATTATTTGTTTACCTAAGAATCACTGGACCCCAATTAATCCTCTGTTACCGCTTTATTATATCCATAACTCACACTAGTATAATTTATTGAGGGGCATTTGATTTTCCAAAACATTCACTTGGCATTTACATATATGTCGTTATGCGGCTGTTTTCAGCTTATAATCCATTTTCTCTTAATTTCAACTGTCTTGACTGTATTATTTCCTTCCTTAATCACTTCGTATGTACGCGAGTGCTAGAATCTACTGCAGATATGTCCACCAAACTTCATATTTAGAATACACCTCTTCTTGATAGGTTTTAGGGCAAATATTGTTTCTAAATCCCTGAACTGACTGGGGGTTTATACGAAACCGAAACAGTGATTTTGCACTTCCACAAAATATACACAAAAAAACTTAATGGAAATCTACCTATCTTGGTAGAAATTAATTTCTAAACCTTTTTTCTCATGTGCATCATTTCGATACGAGGATCAATAAGGGAGATATCATTAACGGACCGTTTTTCTGTACAAGTCCCATCGGACTTAACTCACGACCGGGTGCGTGCAAAGCGTATTCCTTACAACTTGAAAACTACTGAAGACATTCGAACCAAAATTAATATTTAGCACCCACCTGTCCAAAGGTAAGTTTTAAATGTAAATAACATTTCAAGTTCCGGAATGGACTGGCAGTTTATAGGGAACCGAAATGCTGATTTTACTCTTGGACAAAATATACAGAACACGACCAACCTGACTGGAAATCGAACAAACGTGATGGAATTCCACCTCTAAACTTTTCTTTTCATGTGCATTTTTTCGTCAGGAGGATTAATGAGGGAGATATCATGAATGGTCACTTTTGCAGGTTAAGTCCAGCGGACATAGCCCAAAATGTGTTTTACATGGAGCAGATTCCTTATCTATATAAATCAAATCGTAACGACTGTGTGCCTCTACACTGACTATTTTGGCGAAATTTTCGTACAGCTTTCCGTTTAAGGGGTAATAATGACCATCTCCATAATTTTTGGTTTAGTTTCCTGAAAGTCCTAATTTTTACCCGCCCCGCCCAAAATCCAGATTACGGTATAATCTGCCAGAAGAAAAAGGAGATAATTGAAATTTGACAAAATTGTACGTTTTAGCCTAGATCATCCTACATCATTAAATTTTTCACTTTTTATCCCCGAAGAATATCGAAATATGCAGGCAATTTTAATGATGGTGCAGACCTTCGGAAATTCCTATCACATAACGGATTGCGCAATCTCCGTTCAATTTGGAATGATCTACAACCTTGGTCTTATGACTTTTTGCCGTATTTGTATCCCTTTTACGTTTGATTTTTCTCTATTAATCTATGTTAAGTCAATTTGGAATTTTCACATGCATAATTCATACTTTCAATTACTTATATGAAATACAGAATCATCAAACTCTTCACGAAAATTGGCCCATCCAGTAGCCATATGTGAGCCAAATGCTATGTATCTAGCTGTCACATAATTATGCGAAAAGTAATGTAATGTGAGATAATCTTACAAAACCTTTACCCTGTTCCAGGTTTCTAACTCAATCTGACCCAAGAATAGAAGACATATCATAGGACCAGCCATTTAGGCCACTAAATCTGGCGTGTCTTATGGTATAATCCTTTGTCGGTATGACGTACGTTTAGTAGCAGTTAATCTGTAAATGAAGGTCTTCAATATTGTAAACACGCATATATTTTGGTATGCCGATCTATATATATTCACTGATGTCGATTTGTAGCGATCGAGAAAGGGTGGGTCTGCTATTGTAATCAGTACTCCCCACATCGACTTTGACTGGCAGTAGGAAAGGGTTCCTTCTCCAACTCCTGTGTAACTGTCATTAGTAAGGAATGCCTACAATTGTAATGCATAGTTCCCTTCTCGATTTGACTTGCAGAAGGCAAGTGAGCATGCAGTTTTGTTTAAAACTCCCATACCCGATTGTGTTTGGCAGTAGGCAAGGGTGCCCGCCATCATAAAGAAATGTCCTCATCTAAAATGTGACTGGCATTAGGCATAGTAGCCTGCTATTTTGATGGAAACTCACCAACTTGGTGTGACTGGCAGTACGCTGGCTGGCAGTAGGAAAATGTTCCTGGCATTATAATGATAACTCCACAACTCAATTTCGAGTGATAGTAAGGTAATTGCCTGGCATTATAATAGAAACTCCTCAACTGTAATCTGTCTGGAAGTAGGAAAAGGGGGCTGCCATTTTAACGAAAACTCCTCAAATCGATTCTATCCGCGTAGTAGGCAATGGGGCCTGCAATTATAATGTAAACTTCCCAACTCGATTGTGAATGCCAGTAGGCAAGTGAGCCTGCCGTTATATCACAAATCCGTAACAAACACTTTACATTGGAAACAACGTACGTGGACCTCCCCGTGCTCTTTCTCGGTTAACGCTAAAAGACATGCAATTTTAAAACAATCTTATTTACTGCATGTACACTATTTACTTCGATATTCGAATACAATGTAGAATACCGTAGCGAAGCACGGGTACATTCGCTAGTTATAGAATAAACTCGTAATTATCCATACCCCCCTTACTATAAAAATACACCTGCTAAAATTACAGATCTAGAAACAAGAGCTTCTTATTGTGCCATAGGTAACCATAAATGAACAAGAAATATAGGAATTTTTACTGAAAAATCTAGAATGAAAACCAAATACAATGAACTATTAAATAATTATACATTTTTCAATAATCTTAAATCTATTTTACATAAATTCTATAGACATTAAATAACCATACTAATAAGGGTAGTGAAGCAAATAAGGTATAAAAATAATAAATACACTCCAGTCTGTAAACACTCAGGTTGATATCCTCAACCTAGGATTGGAAACAACTTTGGAATTAACCTCCTTTCAAAAAACAAATGAAAATAAAATATACTTCTAAAAGTACAATATAACATCAACAATAAAATTAAAACATTAACTTGAAATAAGTGATTATAAAACTTAATACGATAAATTTACTCTCTCGCCGTAATCATTAATGCTCTAATTCAATAACTTAATAAAATAAGCCCATAAGTTATAATATCACATCCAAAGTAATAACTTAAATTACCAAAATCCCCAGATAAAATACATTCTCAAAAAATAAAAGTTAAAACATATATATTAAAGATTGAACCACTCACCAATAATTAGTAAAGAAACATAGTGGGATGAAAAATATAATTATAAGTATAAACTTTAACATTTTAAAACTCTAAATGTTTGAAAAATCTTTATCATGAGTACGAATTATAGAAACAATTACAGATAATCGTAATGCGTCCTCACATGCAGAAAATGTTAAAATAAACATACTCAAATACAGTTCATAATCAAAAAATTTAAATAAAAATAAAGTAAACCAAATAGACTTAGTACAATAAATTCTAAACTCAACAACATAGACAATAGGTGTTTACGTTTAGAACAAAAGGTCCATACCCCCATTAAAATACTAAAATCAAGATAACTCAATTTATACTTTTTACCATTGTTTTAGTAGTTTAATAAAAACACTGGTCTTGTAAACCAATATTAAGATATCGCTTCTAAAACTCAGAGGACAGAAAATTCTTCTCATTAATCCCCAAAATTAATATTCTACACTAAACTACACTCCGAATTATAAATTTAAGAATCTATACTTTCAATAGAATCCTTACTTTCAATATCCTCAACAGTCTGATTTTTATACAAGCCAATCACCCTCTTTCCATAACCCTTATTACCATTGTACAAACATGTATTATTTCTATAACCGTTGGAGTAATATCGTCCTCTTTTAGATTTTCCTATATTCTAGTTCTAATCTTCTTAGGAGGAATTCTAGTTCTCTTTATTTACATTACTAATTTGGCTTCTAATGAACTATTTTATACTTCCTATAAAAAACTCGTTATCATCTTATTATCAATCGCCTTAATCCTGTTAATTTCATCAATTAGAGATCCATATTTTAGAAATATATATTTACCAGAAATATGGATATTTTATCTATTGATCTAATATCCAGTTTCTTAAACACTGAAGCTACACCTCATTTAATTAAACTTTATAATAAAGCTAATCACTTTAATATTGGTAAATTACTTATTTCTCTCTTTAATTGTAATTGTAAAATTTACAAATATCTTCCAAGGCCCTTTACGACAAAAACTTTAATGGCTAATCCTATACAAGAATACAATCCTTCAATTAAAATTGCTAGTAATGCCTTAGTACATCTACCAGCTCCTTCCAATAATTCTGCTTGATGAAATTTTGGCTCTCAGCTCGGATTATGTTTAATAATCCAAATTGCCACCGCTCTTTTCTTAGCTATACACTATACTGCAAAAATAGATCTAGCTTTTTCTAGTGTAGCTCATATTTGTCGTGATGTGAACTACGGGTGATTATTACGCACTTTAAATGCAAATGGAGCATCCTTCTTTTTTATCTGCCTCTGCCTCCATGTAGGTGGCCTGAGGCAATGGCGGAGGATATCACATGAGTGAAACTGAAATTTTTAAGCTTGATGTATATTTATAGGCTTGGTTTAGGCCTTTCTCTTTATAAATTATGTAAATATTTAATTACGTATATTCAATGCCTTAAGTATGGTCATTACTAGTGTCGTTTAATTAATTTAAGATGGCCGGCCCCGTGGTGTGGGGGTAGCGTGCTTGCCTCAGGCCGGAGGCCCCGGGTTCGATTCCAGGCCAGGTCAGGGATTTTTCTCTCGACCTGAGAGCTGCTTCGAGGTCCACTCAGCCTAGCTGATTAGAATTGAGGAGCTATCTGACGGTTAGATGGCGGCCCCGGTCTAGAAAGCCCAGAATAACGGCCGAGAGGATGCGTCGTGCTGACCAAACGACCCCTCGTAATCTGCAGGCCTTCGGGCTGACCAGCGGTGGCTGGGCAGGCCAAGGTCCTTTCAGGGGTGTTAAGTGCAATTAGGGGGGGGTTGTTTGGAGATAAGATAGATGATTTGGCCTAGGTCACAGCACTGTGTTCATATACGTACAAGGCAGTAAGAAAGAATATTTACTTGCAGCAGCCAGTTTCCAGAACGTGCAGAGAAGGCAAGAAAGAAGCAGACGGCAGCAGTTATGGCGTTTCCAGGAGTCGATTTCCAGGTTTCCAAATTCCGCGTCAGCAGCTCCAGGATGGTATAATTCCACAACGAGCCCCGGACGGTAGCCTGAGGCAATGACGCAGGATATCACATTTATTTATTTTTTATTTATTTATTCAGGATCAGCAACAGCATAACGCCGAATTACAACGATCTGAGCTATGTACAATAGATATGAATCTAAAATGAAAGATATATAAATACTTACAAAGGACACGAATATACACAATAAAAACTGTACAATCATATATAATACATATTTACATAAACAACGTTATTAACAAAGAAAAATACATTTACAGTAAATACGGGAGCAGAACGGGAAAGAACAAGAAAGAAAATTAAGTTATTTGATAAATATCATGATAGAAGGAAGGAAACGTTACGAAGAGATCTAGGTTGTTGTTGATAGATAATGTATTAAACATTGCTGGAATACGTACCGAAAGGGACCTTTGGGTGAGAGAAAGCCGGGTGTAAGGAGTATGGAATAGGGTCTTCATTCTGGTATTACGGGATGGGACGTGGAGGGGAAATAAGGAAGCTAAATCTGGAGACCTAAACAGACCATTAACTGCTTTGTATAGCAGCTTTAGGTCGGCTACTTTCCTCCGAGCAGAAAGAGTCTTGAGGTTCAGTTTCCCAAGCACTTGGATAGTGCTTAGATCGCAACATGCAGGGACCCTGGCTCTGACGATAGCACAGAAAAAAGATTGTACACGGTGAAGGTGGCTGAGGTTTGAAGAAGCAGAAATGGACCAGACTGGAGAGGCGTATTCAACAATAGGTAAGATACAGGAGACGTAGAATACTCTGAGGGCATTTACATCTGTGATGTCAGAAAACCTGTACAGTAAACCAAGGAGTGACATAGCACGTGAGGTAACCCTGTTTATGTGCGAGACAAACAACAGTTTACTGTCAAAATGCACTCCTAAGTCTTTTTGATTGTCACCAAGAGCAATCGGTTGGTTCAGTAGGTGATATTCTTGTAGAACGGCGGATTTACGAAGTGTGAACGAAATGGTGGAACACTTGGAGGGATGAGGTTTAAGACGCCATGTAGTACACCAACCTGATAGTGAATCAAGTGCATTTTGCAATTGGATTGTATCTGTAGGAGAATCGATCTGCTTGAAGATTTTACAATCATCAGCAAAGAGCAGTATTTCACATGAATGGTGGGAAACAGTATCGATAAGGTCATCAATAAACAGGGCAAAAAGAAGTGGACCAAGGACACTACCCTGCGGGACACCAGAGAGGGTGGTGGTGAGAGAAGAACTGCATCCATCAAGAACAACGCGCTGTAGTCTTTCGCTCAGAAAGCTATTAATTAGAGCTAGGAGTCTCCCATGCACGTTAAACCGTTCAGAAAGTTTGTGCACAAGAAGGGTGTTAAACTGTAATTATTAAGCATAATGCATATTTATAGGCTCGATTCAGGCCTTTCTCTTTATCAGTTATATAAATATTTAATTACGTAAATTCAATGCTTTAAACATAGTCATTTCTAGTGTCCTTTAATTAATTTGGAGCTGACGGTGCACGCCAGCCATGTATTTTATGAGCTTTGTTTAAGAAGGTATGAGGGTAATACCATTTAGTGGTTGTTACGTGTTTCTTATGCAGTATTTATGTGCCATTCTTGGGTGCTAAGGTTACTGATGTCATTGTCTTCAGTTAGATTCGGAGTTAAGGTCACCTCTAGTGTTTCGAACGGGGAACCCGGTACCGAATACCATGCAATTAATGTCAGGAAGGACATGAGTGCATGGAGCATGCCTTTCAGCTTGGAGCTAGACCAGTGAAATAATTTCCACCGTTGAGATGAGCGAAGATCTTTACAATTATATGCAACAGACCGATCCGTAACCGAGGGTGAGATGCGAACCCAGAGAGGGTAGATGGGAGGCCGGAATGAGCCCCGATGTTTGTGTGTACTACCGCCACGAGATAATAATAGAAGTAGCCGTGTGCAGGCTTAGTTAACAGGGCGTGTGTGAGCCGAGTGGTTAATTAGATTAGTCGAGAGAAGGCATAGATAATAGGTCGAGAGACAGCCAACATTCGAACCTCTGTATTCGAGATGCGAGACTCCAGAAGCGCTAATGTGTAATGCGTGATGTACAGGTTACTTTGGGCCCTGACGTTGCGATTATTGTGACGCAAATTGTGACGCGAAGAGGACTTGTATGTGTCAATTTTCTGCCGATGTGGCGGTTGAAGCTCGATTTTGTAAGCCACAAGGATAAACTTTTGTGACGAACTCAGGTAGTTTCATGTCAGCGACCCGAGACTTGGTAAATGAATGAGTGGGGTACCCACGGTACAGTTATGTTTCTGACCGAGACAAGGAAGTGCCGTCCGCATTTAAAGCTCCATTTCGTTGCTCAGTCACATTCAATTCTCAGCTGGTGATGACAAGCATAATCGGCCAACCCCTGCCATGTTTGCAGGGTACACCTGGTGATATCCCGAGTTCGCGACCGCGTTATCAGATGACGACAGCAATGTTGTTTAAGTGTTTCTCTTCTTTTCAGGATGTGTTCCATTGTATATTGTTTTATTTTTTATGCACTTCATTTTGCTCTTTTTTATTTGTGTGCAGCGTTGTATACTAGTATCACAGCACGAGATGGATTTGTGGTTGCGAGGTTCCGTCCTCTTCAGTTACCCGGGCGGGTCCCGTGAAATTAAATTCAGTGCTCTTTTAGGGGGATATGTGGCAGTCCCAAGGCAGTTTTTATATATGTTACCTACTTGATAGGACTTGTTAAACTGGGGCGAGATGTGCGAATCTATAACTGTATGTCAGTTGCAGTGTATAGCAAATTTGGGCCTTCGTGCCACCCGTAGATTTAAATCAACTGCACACTCCGAAAAAATTCAATGATACCACCGTAATCTTTGATTTGGTTTCGAAATACGTCCTTCGACTCAAATTTGTGACGTCGAAATTTCTTGTATAATTTTGTAAATTTGATATTGTAAAAAATCTTGCAAAGTTACAATATTTTCTGATGCGTTTTCGATAATAAATTGTTTTCAGCCTTTATTTCACGACTTCTCGTTCACTAAAATATGTGTTCTAGAACCTGCCCTGCTGATTTAAGTTTATTTTAGTTATATTTGAGACCCAGGTTTCAAACGAACGCTCCACGCAGCTTCTCCGCTGAGCTAGGCCAAACTTAGAGGACAGGATAGATAAAATAAATACCGTCCCTCCATGTTTCTTTTTCTGCAAGCTCAGAATGCCAGTGGGATATAGACATCTGATTTTAAAATATAGACTGACAGACAGTACTTGCATCATTATAATTTTAATCGAGTTTCTTCTTTTGGTTTGATATACTCGCAGTATTTTTTAACTTTCTGTATGATAATCGCTTTCTGATTTTATTCAGTGGAAAATGTGATGGATAATGAATAATGTTGTCTCTTCCTGCTTTAACAAATATCCTTTCTTGTTCCTCATTCGCTGGTAGTATAATACTCTCAATATTTATATTCATTTTGGATAGTAAATTGTTCTTTAAGAATAATTAAAATTCATTACGTCATTATTGCATCAACAATTTCTTGAATATTATACCAACTTTTTCATGAGTGGCGAAAGTCGGAATTTCTTTATTAAAGTGCAGAAGTGCTTCCATATTCTGTTAATTTAAGATTACTGTCTGTAAATAAAAATACATTCTGTAAAATATTGAACGGCGGAATGGAAGATTGATGTTGCACCAAAATTTCGAAGGCAATTTTCTCAGAACCGCTAATTTTAAGGTATGGCCTAATTCACAATTTATCTTAGCTATCGACATGATTATATAGTAACGTGTTGGCGGTTATGTGAGTGAGCATAGGCCTACAACTAGTAGCGTTTACTATAATATTTATTAACTGTCTAATACTTGATTATAGAATTATACAGGGACACAGTTACATAGCTCGCGCTCTCTCCTTGCCTGCTCTCATAGTTATATCACGATAATTATTCACTCTGTCGCTAGAAACTGAATCAGTCATATGCACTCATCTACAACTGTCACTTCGATCCTTGGGATAGTTCGCAACTACAATTGTACATTAAACATGGCCACACAGTTAACAGGTTGCGTTAAACACAGCTTCAATAACCCTGAGTGCCGTACACTGTTCGTACGATCACAGCCGACTTAATTCTGTATCCTTTGCCGACTTTCTTCGCACTGCGCCGGAGACAAAATACGTTCACTCACACCTGGCGGACATGAGGGATTCCATTTCTTCGCGACAGACAGAACGGAACGAACGGGCACTTTACGGACAGAACACTCGCAGAGACAGACACATACCGAATCTCAACTGTAACTGAATTGCTGTCGCTCGCCAGGCCCGCTTTAAATACAGAGGTCATTGCTTCCAAGCCAGTTCAGAAGCGGAATACGTATAGAAACCTCGCTGTCCCCAATCGTATCAAGGTCCCTGGTAATTGGCATGTTCCTGGTAATCGCTGGGAACGCCAAAAAGAGGCCGGCACAACCCACTACATCCCAACATAATTTTCATTAAAATATGAAAGAAAACAATATTAGGACGATTTGACACTTCGGACCTGTTAAATCGCAATAAATTTCATGTTCTTCATATAAGATCACGTCAGCATCAATTATTTCTTGTTCCAAGGTCAAAAATATTACACCATTCAAATTCACCTTCCGTAAATTTGAAAACGCCTTAAAATAACGTTACAATTTAAGTCGAACTATTAACCGAATCGAATAATGCATTTAATGAGAAATCAAAAACCCGCCTTGAAAATCTGTTCGTATGTTATTTGATACTTATTTCTGGTACACATTATATTTCCCAGTGTACTAATTTGTGTTTTAAGTTTGAATTTGTTATTGTTTGGCTTTCGATTAAAGTGTGATTTCGTTCTGCATTTTTATTTCTTTTAATTTTTCAGTTACATCATTTATATAACGCCACTATGCATTTTGCTTTATTTAGTTTTTCATTAATGTTTGATTTCATAGATATAAGTTGAGCGTTAATGCTATGAGGGTACTGGTTAAGGTGTAAAGCCTGTGTACTTTCACATAATAATAATAATAATAAATATGCGTTTTTATAATAAGGGGCTATGATCAGGATTTGTGAATAAGTTGGCAAAGTGTATGATGCAACAGTTGGAAGCTGACATATCATCAAAATCAGAGCCCTGAGCCTCACTTATGCAGCCCATGGTAAGTACCGTAAACTGGGGTTACTTTGTAACAGTTTTGGGGATTTCTTCAGGATAATAAGAATAATATCATTATGTATTAAGTTTTTTCTATAATGTCGTATTCTTCCATCCTTTATTCATGTTTTGAAATAATTTTTATATGTGTATTTGCATTTAATCACTTAATATTTCAAGAAGAACTTGTCACAATGTTACCCCGTTAGGTGGGGTTACTTTGTGACACAATCTTTTTACCATTGTATTTCCATGTTTGGTGCAGATGTCTTTCATAACCATGTTAATACAACACACTGTATACTTTTTAAAACCTGAGATATAACCACTTGAAATATCTGCATCATTAAAGAGTGAATAGTTTACAAACTGTTTACTTTTTGCTGTGTTTTGTGAGTTCTGGAATGTCATAGATTTCAAGTTTTCTCCTTTGTATGGTTGGACTAATTTTACACCATATTTTGTCATCTGCATACTATATTTCATCCTTGATATCCGCCCGCTTCATGGTGCTATCCATAGCACTGACAACTGCACTTTGATATCCACCCACTTCACGGTGCTATCCATAGCACTGACAACTGCACCTTGTTTGTATACTTTTGTTACGATTCTTGGACAGTACAGTTATGCGTGTCCCAAGAATCTTATCATCGGATTCCAAGATACGATTTTCACGAATAGGAAGTTCTTCAGAGTCAGAATTAAATTCTACTTCATGCAACGAGTTGTCTTTTGACTCAGTACATATGTCATCATTGTCATTTTACTAGAATTCTCGTTTCGGGTGTCGTTAATGTTCTTTGAGGGACAGTTCCCGTCGGTGCCAATACAGCTAGGAATCTCATCTACAGTGTCAAAATCTGAAGCTGTCATACCTCTTCCAGGTGGCACATCTATACATCTCCCCTTTCTTCACCCATTATTTGTTACCTTACCCCCTTTGCGATTCAAGTGCTCAATGAAACTTACATACAGCTTGTTTCACAGCATCACCTTCTACATCCATTGCCCTGTTATACATGTGATTCAGCACTTCTTCCTGGCTTAGAGGGCAAATACTACATTTCCTGCATCAAGAACGTAGATTATTCAGACCATTTTTAACTATTTCTCAATTAGATCTTAACAAGAGATGGACATTCTTGCTTCAGTATAGTGGAATATCGTTTTCAGACTCCACATTACTAAAAAAGGCAATTTTAGAACACTGGGGTTACTTTGTGGCAGAGTCATTGTTGTCACAAAGTTACCCCTTAAACTTCTCCTCTTTATTTTATTTTAACATAAATAACTGAAAGAAAGCTCAAAGTGTCATGAGAATCATGCATTTTTATCAGGAAACATGAAATTAAGATTTCCACTTACTTTGATGTGTGTACCTCATTGACGCTTTCTGTCGCCGACAAAAGTTTCCCGCTGTTCACAAAATCACGTGCTCAGTACAATACAACAAAAGGATCTCTGTTGCCAACAATCCAACACTTAGGACATTATCATTGTACACACAGGTAGCAGCATTATTGAAGAGTGAAAACATATAGTGTTCATTGTCAGACCATCAATGCATATCCCGCGAAATATGAAATTATTATTTGGCGCGCACCTGTCACAAAGTAACCCCTGCAGTCACAAAGTAACCCCTGTTTTCATTAACATTAAACTATGGCTTTCAGGCCCTGCAGAGTATTTATTTCAACGGTATTTAAGGTTGGTATGAAATAGCAACGTCTGATTCAGTGAAGAAGACAACTGGGAACTATCTCAATTTTCATCTGCCTAGTGCACATTTTCAAGGACATCCCGCGTTCTATGGCATAAGTCGTTTTTCAAGGGTTCTGCAGCCACCTCCTCCTCCGACCTCCTGGACGAGCACTCCACCTCATGGAATGTGCTGACTAAGCCTGCATGCCTAACCTCACACGACCTTTTACTACAACAGCTGGTTAAGAGTGCGCTCGTAACTTTACACGACCATACGCTGGCTACATGTCCAGGCTTAACTTTACAGACCACGCGATCGACCCAAGGCTTAACGGCCTAAGACACGAGATCGAAGGCAAAAAAGTGCAAGCTTACCGTAATAGTCAACGTGATTATGGCTAAGAGGGTAAGCTTAACCTAACAGGCAAGACATGTCTAGACTTAATCTCGCAGTCCGCGGGATCGATCTCAGGCCTAAGGGCGTTAACCTTACCGACCTAAGTTTGAATCCGAGGCTGTCCATATAACTGGAGTTGAACTTGGAACAAGATGGTTATAAGGCTTAATACGCGTGCTTTATTCATAGAGACGCAACATTGGAAAGCGACTTCAGGTAAATTGTAGATGAACATGGAACAAGATGGGGACCGAAAGGCTTAATACGTATGCTTTTTCTATCGGGGCGTAACATTGGAAAGCGACACAAGGTAGCTTGGATCTGAACTTGGAACAAGATGGCGGCTGTAGGGCTCAATACATACGCTTTATTCATAGAGGCATAACTTAATAATAGAAGGATGACGCAGGGGTAAATCGCAAAATAGCCGTTATACAAGGGATCATATGGGAATAACCCCGAGTAATTGCAGCTACATCCTATATCAAAGTGTCAGTCAACGCAAGAGTCTCGATTTCTTCAGAAATATATTAACATATTGCCTATATGAACTATAAAGGCAAGGCTATTAGCCATGAAAGTTTACCATCAAAAATAGTTTTACCCTTTTCCTAACATCGGATTATCAATATAGAGGTGCCATTCGAAAGATAACCCACACTTCGGTATTTCTATAGAAACAGATTGACTATCTTTTCAAAAACTTCAAGGTTATCAGCCTTCAAACTTCAAAATATTAACTAAACAATTGCAGCTACGCCTCATATCAGTGTGTCAATCGACGCAGAAGGATCTATTTTATCAGGAATATATCAACATATTGCTCATATGAGCAATAACGGTAAGGCTATCAGCCTTCAAAGTCTCAAAATGTTGACTACTAAAGAATTGCAGCTACACTCTGTATCAAGGAGTTAATCGATGGAACAAGATGGCTTCAGATGTCTAGGAAGATGGCGTAAGGCTTAATAATCTGCTTTATTCATAGGTTCGTAACGCCGGAATGCAACATCAGGGGCTTGGAGTTGAATTTGGAATTCCGAAATAAGGTGGTAACAATACCTTGTATGGGACTTGGGAGGTGGTACAAAGCCTAATAAGTTTGTATTGCTTATATGGATATAACGTTAGAGGGTGATCTCGGGGTCTCGGGACTGAGTGACTGCAGAGTCAACTGCTCTAGCGTTTGTGCTGATGTGGAATGCTCTGTGACACTCTTAGTGTCTGGAACCCTGAATTTTTTATTTTAACTTTTCGAGCTGATAGATTTGAAATTTAGAGACTTCTAATTGCCTGCCGTAGTGTTTACACCACTTAGAGATGAAGACATAATGTTCAGAAACGAAAAACAGTTCGCTCTGCAAATGTAGTGGGAGGCTGCGGGTTTTTGACTTGATGCTATAAGGGTCAAAGGGCAGAAGGGGAAAGGGCAACAGTGCAGAAAGAAAAAAGGGGGTCAGACGGGCAAAAGGGCGAAAGAGGCAGTTCGGGAGAAGGGGAAAAAGGGAAAAAGGGCAAAAGGACAAAAGGGCAAAAGGGCAGAAGGGAAAAATGCAGAATGGCCCAAGGGCGAAAGGACTGAAGGGCAGTGGGGAAAAAGGCGGAGGGGCGGAATGGTAAAAGGGAAAGCGGGCAGAAGGCAAAAGAGCAGAGGGTAGAAGGGCAAAAGGGTAGAGGGTAGAAAGGCAAAACGGTAAAGGGGCAGAAGGTCAGAAGGGCATAGGTGGAACCCGTACAGATGGTGGCTACACATGGTACTAGTGAGATGGTGTAAGACTTACGGTAATACATATGCTTCATTCAGAGAGGCATAACGCTGAAAGGCGAACTTAGGTCTTGGAGCTGAGCAACTGCACCCTCCTCCTCCACATTCTCTGGCAAAATTACAAAAGGGCTCCTCCTCCTCCTCATAGACTTAGTAGCGTATAACTACCTCCTCCTCATGATTGCAAGCTTAACCTCACAGGTTCTGGATTCGATCCCAGGCTTAACCTTACAAAGGGCTTTAATGCTGAGTTTGGTGGAAGCTGAACTTGAAACAAGATGGCGGCTACACTTTGTACTGATAAGACTAGGGAGCTGTGTAAGGCTTAATACATGTGCTTTATTCATAGGGACTTAACTTTGGAAAACTACTTTAAGTTCTTGAACCTGAGAGCTGCAGAGTCAAAGGTACTAGCGTGTGATGAGTTGCGTAACGCGCTATAGGTTTCTGGTGTTTGGAGCACTGAATTTTTAATTGTAATATTTCGAGCAGCCCTTAATCTCACATGACCTCACGCTGGCAACGTATCCAGATTTAAGCTTATACATTTTCGGTTCGACGGTACGGTTCATATTCGGGTAGACGATTTTAAAATTTCTTATTGCTCGAACGTTGGGTTTTCTGAAATTAATGCACGCTTTCAATGCGCAGGCATTTTATTAGTATGATACTCAGCGGTTTGAAGGGAAGAGCCCTGGGTTCCATTATTAGTCGTGTAGAGCGCAATTTTTTGTTCATTTCTGACGCAAAGTTTTAATCTCTATGTAATGTCAACATTACAGTAGTCAATTGAAAGTCTCTAGAGTTAAAATCTGTAAGCTCGAAACATTGCATAGAAAAATTCAGTGTTAAAAACACCAAAAACCAACAGCGCGTTACGCATCAGCTCACACACTAGCATCTTTGACTCTGCAGCCGCTCAGCTTTAAGAAGATAAAGTAACTTTATATAGTTATGCTCATATCAATAAAGCACATGTATTAGGCCGCACACCATCTCCCTTATCCTATCAGTACAATGTGTAGTCGCTATGTCCCTATGAATAAAGCACAAGTATTAAACCTTACACCATCTTCCTAGTTTCCCGTGTACTTGTGGTAGGAATAATACAAATGCTAAACAGCTTAAAGTGTGACTCTTCAAATTAGAAGGACTATAACAAAATAACAAGTCTAGTAGATCATTCAATACAGTTTTCGTTGAAAATAACCATATCTATACACAACACGAATATATTCAATTACTGTGGGGTACATAGTGAACAACAGTCGTACCTCAGTCAGCAGGTGTAGACGTGCTGAGTCGGGTGTGACGGTAAAGCGGGAGTGGAGTGTGAGCGGTGCGTGGAAGAAGGAAGGCGGGAGTGAAGAGGAGTGTGATTGGTGTAGATCAATATTGGGCAGTTACCGGAAGTTGGCAGGGGCGAGGGAAAAAGGAAACAGCCAGGAGTGAAGGAGGTGAAGTTGATTCAAGATTGAACGGCGATATGATAGTGGTGGCAACGATGATTATGCTATTGCTAGTCATAGGGGGGTGTGGAAGTAAACAGCGGAACGACTCCCAATGGCAACATGAGCTGGGAAGAAGTGGAGGTAATAAAGAGGGTGGTTAGGGATGTGGTGGAAGAAGTATGCCCATTTAAACAAATTAAAAATATGATGAAGGAACAAATGAATGAATTTGAGAATATGAGGCGATGGATACAGGGAAAACTGATGAAACAACGACCAAAGTAGGTATCAACGAGAGAGAAATCGTGTAACTTAAGGAGAAAATAAGGGCCATGGAGGAAGAGGTGGTGAAGCTGAAGGTTGAAATAGAAGGCAGTTGCCAAGAACGAAGGAAAAAATACTTATTTATATATGGAGTGCCGGACGAAAAAGGAGAGGACAAAGTGTTGACGATCTACAGGGTTGTGGAACTCATCCAAAGAAGGGTGAAAATCAACTTCAGTGAAGTTAATATAGATGATGTAGAAAGGATAGGCAAGGCACGGGGCAACAGGCCGATAAAAGTGAAGTTGTTTTCCACCCTGATGGCGGAAATAGTGATAAGTGGCGCGGATAATCTACGGAGCACGAAAATCTGGATCAATACGGACATGTGAAGAGAAGGGATTAGGAATAAAAATACCCTTAAAAACATTTAGTCCGGACCAGACTTCAAGGGCTAAGAGCTTATATTAAGAGGCAACATTTAGTGGTATCCAATGGCCAGTGGACTAGGTTTTGGAAAGTGACGAAACTACGGGATTTAGAAGAGAATATGAAGAGAGAAGAAGAAATGGGGAAGAGAGTGGAGGAAAGGCAAGTTATGGTCAGCAGCCTTGGAGAAGATGGTCACGGTGATAAGGAAACCACGAAGGGGTGTAGGAAGTTAAGCGAGGTAAGGCAGGGAGATGTGCATGGTGAAAATGTGATCGTACATAGTGAAAATGAATCTGCAGTAGATAACGGGGTGAAAGTAGGAAGGCTTAGGAATTCCGGTACGGACATATACAGTGAAGAAGAAAGTCGGAGAGGCGAGTGCAGTAAAGGAATGGATGTGGAGAGTGAGGAGGTAAGAGCAGTGGAAGCCAGGCAGAGAATAGAGCTGTTTTGAGCCACGGGAGAAGCAGTAGCTTACGGGACATGTGGGGGATGAAGAAAAATGAAGAGGGTAGAGTCAAAAGAAGTAAAAACCTTAAGAAGTTAGTAAGTAAGTAACGGAATAGTGATTGAAATCAAGGTGGTATTATATGGAAAGATAGTTAAGTAGTTTTAGGTCATATGCGTCTGTATTTTAGGGTCTGGGTGGTGAAGAATGTTATTTTTGCCAAGTAAAAATGCAAACATTATTAGTAAACAAGCTGGATAATAATGAAAGGTGATACGAGGAGGTGGTAGAACGCGTGTATTGATTGTATGTGAGCTAAGAGAGAGGAAGGCATTAAATTGTAATTTAATGTGGAGTTTCAATTGCTGTAATTGGATTGTTGTTTGGTGTTTGTTGATTTGGTGATATGTGAGAGTGATTATGGTAAGTGGTAGAGTGTTTATGTTAGTTGTATAAGAGGAAGAAAATTTATGGTGGGAATGTATTGTCATTTGAAACAGATAGATTTGTTGGTGTAGTTGAGATAAGAGTGATTAAATTATGTTTTATAGTGCGCAGAGAGAGGTAGCGAGAAAGTTGAAAGTTTGAGATAATAGAGCGATTGTTTTTAAGGAAAGGAGTAACAGTGATGATGAAGTGATTTTATGTGTAATTTAGTGTGAAGTTTGGGTCATTGTCAATTGACAAGAGGAAGCAAAATAATGATGGATGTAGTGTTATTTGTAAGGGGTTGATTTGGTGGTTTGTGAAAGTGATTATTTATGAGAGTCACAATGCATGGAGAATGAGAGAGGAGTGAAGTTTAGATGGTAGTCATAAGTGTTTCGGTATTGTGTCTGTTTTCTTACCAAGTGTGAGAGTGGCCAAGGAGGGTCAAATAACTTTAATATATGTGTGGAAAGTCGTGGATAGATGTAACTGGAGTGATGCGAGGGAGTAATACGCGTTTATGTGGAAAAATGATGGTGAAAAAGTGGTGGAATAAGAGTTGAACTGGTGGTATATAGTGTGTAAAGTGTTGAAATTGATAAGTGATTATGGTTGTATATGTTTGAAGGGCAAGTTGTTTATTAGCAATCAAATGGTATTTTAAGGGAATATAATTTTTGCAAGTTAACGCTGGATTGGTATATTAAGATGGTTGGTTGTCGATACGAAATGATGCTTAAAAATAGATATGGTATTTTGAGTGGAAGTGGAGTGTGATTATTATGGTTATTGGAAAAGTAGAGGGCACATAATATAAGTGTGTACAGTTGCATATGCATAAATGACAAGTGCTTATTAGCAAGCTAACAATAATTTAAGTGTATATGCTTTTAGAATGTAATGGTGGATTGGTATGTAAACGTGGTGGCTGTAGATATGAAATGATGCTTAAAGGATGGGTATGGTAATTGGAGTGGAAGTGGAGGTTGATTATTCTGGTTATTGGAAAAATATAGTGCACCAAATGGTTCAGTGTAGTCTTGATTGATGTGATCGGGTAAGAAGAGGCCTTGTAACAAGAGGTCGATGTGCCGTTCTGCATTAGTTCATTTTATTTTGTCATTTGCCTTTGTTATTTTTGCCTCTTTGCCTTATGTTCATTTAAATTGCTGCACTAACATGGCTATCGGTTCTCCAAGAGGGAGATGCTCGAGGGCCAACTGGCAGTAATTCATTTAATGCTATTTTATTTTTATGAGAATCTGTTCTATGTGTATCTAAGATAATTCCTGTCTAGGTTGGGCACTATTATTTTTCCCCATTAATGGATCATTAAGGTAGGAATACTGTAGATCTGGAGGAAAATTAAAGAATAAAGAATACATTGTGAACAGTCTTTGATCATAGGGTTGGGAACATCCCCATCGTCGAAGCCATCTTTTCTTCTCCAATTGTAATGCTGATTACAACGTCGACAAGCAGCGACATCTGGTGCCATTTTAAGGTGTTGTTTTAGCATTTACTTGAATACTCTGCATCATTAGAGGCATAGCTTGCCACAAAACTAGATGGTGAATAGGTTATTAAAAGCTTTGTATGTGCTGCAAAAACGTATGTTAATAAAAGGCATCAATAGCCTTACCCACTAATGTGTTGTTCACTTGCTCATAGAAGCAGGCCTCACACTCACATGTGAAAGACTTCGGTAGGTAGACTTGCTGTGTTACTAAAACTTTGACTGTCTTATTCCATAACCATACAATCGGAGCAGTTCAGGTTTCTTCAAAGGCTGAGTTCTACATTGTCTCTCTAAGTGATGTCAACTTTACAGAAGACAGTTGAATGTCTCTACAGTTCCAATCTAAAAGCTGGAAATATTACAATAAAAATTAGTGTTCTTAACACCAAAAACCAATAGCTCGTTACGCATCAGTTCACTTACTAGCATGTTTGACTCAGCAACCACTCAGCATCAGGAACTTGAAGAAGCTTCCGTAAGTTATGTCCGTATGAAGAAAGCACATGTACTAAGCCTAACATCATCTCCCTAGTCCTATCAATACAATGTGTAGCCAGCATCTTGTATAAACTTCAGCTTCCACCAAGCCCAGCATTAAAGTCCCTTGTAAGGTTAAGTCTAGGTTCGAATTCATGGCCATTGAGGTTAAGTTTGGAGTCGAATCCCTGCCTGTTAGGTTAAGCTTGCACTCAGAAGGAGGAGTAGAAGGTAGTCATTCTCTACGAAGAAAACGAGGAGGATCCTTTTCACCACCTTTCGAGGCGAATGAGGAGGAGTGCGAGGTCACTAAGCCCCAAGACCTAAGGTCGCCTTTCAGGGTTACGCCCCTATGAATAAAGCACATGTAATACGACTTAGACCATCTCCCATAGAACCATGCACTATATGGTCCCCAATATGATGAACATTTTGTTTGCCGTTATTCATAGGGAAGTAGAACCATACCGGTACTAATAACTGAAAACGTACAATAAGCAGAGACGTACGGGTACAGACACATATACACAGAGGTCCTACCGTAATACGCATCATATGAAGGAAATAGTTCTTGTTGTGTTCTGGTTCAGTTAAGTCCTACTGTAACTTACCCTGATCTCTAACTTTTGGCCTGGCTCAGCGGAGGAGCTGCGTGAAGAGTTCGGTTGGAAACTGGGTCTCAAATTTGTCTAAAATCAATATGACAGTATTTATAATACATATTTTAGTATTTAAGAAGTCGTGAAATAAAGGGTGGAACCAATATGACGGTATTCATAATACATATTTTAGTATTTGAGAAGTCGTGAAATAAAGGATGGAACCAATTTGTTATCGAAAACGCATGAGGAAATATTATATCTTTGCAAGATGATTTTTAACAATACTAAATTTACAATATACAAGAAAATTTGACGTCAAAAGTGTGAGTCAAAGCACGGGTCCCGAACCCACATAAAAAATATCGTGAGTGCTAATTACGGTGGTATCATTGTCATTTTGCGGAGTGTACAGATGAGTTAAATCCACAGGTGGCACGAAGCCTTAAATTAACTATACACTGCAAATGACATACAATTATAGACTCGCACATCTCTTCGCAGTTTAACAAATTCGGTCCAGTAGGTAAACATGTATAAAAACCGTCTTGGGGCTGACACACATTCCCCGAAAGAGCACTGAATTTAATATTACGGGATCCGGCCGGATCACTGGAGAGGACGGAACATCGCAACCACAAATCCAGCTCGTGTTGTAATACCACTATATAACGCTGCACAAAAATAACAAAGAACAAAATGATGTGCACGCACAAGAAACAATATACAATGAAACACATCCTGAAAAAAGCAAACACATAAATACAATAGCTGTCGTGGTCTGATATCCCACTCATTCATTAACCACGTCTCGGGACGCTGACATGAAACTACCTGAGTTCCTCACAAATGCTTATCCTTGTGGCTTACAGTGCCGAGCATCAACTGCCACGTCGGCAAAAAAACGACACAAATAAACCTACTTCGCTTTCAAACACTTGCGTCATAATAAACGCCACGTACTTCACACGAAGCTTCCGGCGTCTCGCATCTCGAGTAAACAGGTTCCAATGGTAGCTCGCTCTTGGCCCATTATATAAGCCTTCCCTCGGCTAATCTCATTAACCACTCGACTCACTCTCGGCCTGTTAACTAAGCCTGCACATGGCTACTTCCATTATTATCTCGTGACGGTAGTACACACAAATATCTGGGCTCATTCGGGCCTCGCATGTACCCTCTCTGTCTTCGCACCTCACCCTCGGTTACGGATCGGTTCGTTGCATATAATTGTACAGGACCCTCGCTCATCACAACGGTGGACATTATTTCACTGTTTCCCGACTCGTTGGATAAATGGTCAGCGCAGTGACCTTTAGTTCAGAGTGTACCGGGTTCGATTCCCGGCCGGGTCGGGAATTTTAACCTGCATTGGTTAATTCCATTGGCTTGGGGTCTAGGTATTTTTACTGTCCCAAACATGCGTGTAACTCGTACACCACACATAACACTATATTCCTCCACAATAACACGCAGTTACCAATATATGGAAGATTCCGCCCACCCTTATCGCAGGGTCTGCCTTACAAGGGCTGCACTCGGCTAGAAATAGCCACACGAAATTATTATGATTATACCACTGGTCTTGCTCCAAGCTGAAAGACATGCTCCATGCATCTCATGCACATCCTGACATTAACTACATGGTATTCGATACCGGGTTCCCCTTTTGAAACACTAGAGGTGATCTTACGTCCGAATATAAGTGAATACAATGACATCAATAAACCTAGCACCCAAAATGGCACTTAAATACTTAAATATGAAACACGTAACAACAACTAAACTAATATTACTTTCACACCATCTTAAACAAAGCTCATAAAACACATGGCTGGCGTGCATCGTCAGTCCCAAGTTAAATTATTTAAAATGCACTAGAAATGACCTTGCTTAAGGCATTGAACTTACGTAACTACATGTTTACATGATTGATAAAGAAAATGGCCAGAATCGAGCCTATATCAATACATCATGCTTAAAAATTGCAGTTTAACTCATGTGATATCCTCCGCCATGTCCTATGGCGGACGTTATATCTGGAAGCCTGGCACTGGACTCTTGGGAACGCCATCACTGCTGCCGTCTGCTTTTTTCTTGTCATCTCTGCACGTCCTGGAAATTGGCTGCTGCAAGTAAATATTCCTCCTTACTGCCTTGTACGTAAATGCGCACAGTGCTATGACCTAGGCCAGATCGATTAGCTAATATCCTGCTAATGAATTAGTCCTGTCGCAAGTAGAGCCTATTACGGTAAGAAACCGGTCACCACAAGTTCATTAGGCAGATAACATTCCGCGAACCGCACTGAAATTGACGAACTTGATCTAGTTCATCTATCGTATAGTCACAGTACATGCTTGGGCGAGCTAGTTCCTCCTATTAAAAATTCTATCATTTTGTTTAAGGCACTGTAGTTTAGGAAAGATTTTTGAAGTTTCACGTGAGCGATACGCACTCCACAATGATCTGTCAAATACAAGGGGGAGCTCCTCGGCCGGCTCTTCTTTATAAAAAAGGTCTCTTTCCGTTACGGGTGGTACATCCCCGTTCTCTCTAGAGAGTGTCTTTGTGTACTGGCCGGTTGCCGTGAACGGTCGTTTGAATTTCATTAAAGAAACCCTAAAATTGCTTCCTTCTCACCGCAATGCTGCAAGTAGCCTACCATAAATTAAATCAACATGTTTTATTGTCCAATGGATGATAAAAATGGCGCTTGTGTGGAAATAGCTTGATCTAATAACTTGCTGTCAAACCTTAAGTGCTCACATTTGGCCACACGTAGTTGGCACTGTTCGCTCCAAGTGGCCAATTAAAATCTCTCTGTCCCCCTCGCGTGATCTCTTTTTTCTCTCTCTCTCTCTCTGGCTGGATAACGCTATTTTTAGGTCTTTACCAGTAAGTTTGAAATAAAGCTTCCTTCCTCTCTGGGGTCTGCACGAGTAATCGCACGGACTGGAACTTGCGCTATGGGGCTGCCTCCTCCTAAAGCACGGGGTTCGGGCTCTACATGGTGCTAAATTTGAATATACTGCTTATATATAATGATGCTAATCGAACTGTGAACTGGCGATATGGTTGACTCAAACATCTGAGGATAATGAGTGTTGTCAGTCAATGATTGCATTTTACATTTAAAGGATAAATGTTATATTAATTCTCCTTCGGTACAGCAAAATAGTAGGCATTTTACTTGTATGGGAGAATGCTTACGGACATTACGCACCCGCTTGTTTTACCCTAATCTTTCTTTCACTTATATCCGTGTATTTTCTTCTCTCCTCATCGTAATCTCTCTTAGAGAGAAAGTTTACACCTGTTGGATACTTTCCTAATTTCATATTCAGGTTTCATTCGAACAAACTATATTAATACCTTCACTAATATCATATAGCGGCTGCACTATGGTAAAAAATGACCTCAAGCCTATTTCCTATGTACGCCCAATAAATCCACGTGAATATCATTTCTTGTCGGGCGTTCTGTGTTTACAATACGCCTTGCCATCCCAGAGGTGGGAGACAAGACTCATGGGTAAAATAATTCATCCAAGAGCTTAATTTCTAATACAAGTTATCGACCAGTTCTCGAGATGGTGTGGGCAACATATATCCAGTAAGGTTTTTAATTACTTGTGAGTAGTCTTGTAAGCTATTTTATTATTTCTTGAGCGGAAATATTAATGAGACCCTCCTATACTTTTTACGTTCCTCGGACTAATGTTGATATTGGAAGATGCAGAAGAACTAGACGTTTGTCTCGGAGAGGGAATATTCAATGTTTCGGTAAATTAAGAGACGCGGTCTCTCACACTCCTAAATGTCAATAATATGAGCCCAGATGTGATCTCCGCAACCCCAAGTACTTAACTGTTAATCAGCTATGCTTTTCAGCTAGCCTTAACATACCCCGTCATTTTTTCTGGACTATCCTTCACAGAAAAGAAGACATATATCTTTTCTGGATATTTGTTACAATGATATGCCACAAGTAAATAATATTCTATCGTGAATAGTTTAAAAAGTAATTGCTGTTTGCCTAAAGCGCAATATATATAATGCCAACAAATAGCGCATTGTTATAGGTACTTTAATTTTATGTGCAGCACAGAGTGCTCAAAGCAAAACTAGGAGTATGTAGCACCTCACCGTTAAGAAAGTTTCTTGTATATTATGTGCTAGAAACTTAGAATAGGTCTTGGAAATTTCAATCTTGAGCGTGAGTTATTTACTATAGCCTCGATAGAATCATGACGAAACACCGTAACTGTTCCTTATCATCTCCTCTGTTCTGAAAATGTGTCAACGTGCATGTTAGTTGTTTCTGAAGTGTAAACATTTACATTCGTGTCGTTCATCAATGAGTATGTTCGAGATTTAAATAAAGAGGCATGATTGACCAATCACAGGTCAAACCTACTGAAACGAAGACTAGATTGGATTCAGTCCAAACATTACAGCACGGAAATATGTCATAGTTTAGATGGCGTCCTGTTGTTTAAAGGTAACTTGTTCTTAAATATAACTAATTACAGATCTTCTTATAACTCGTGTAAATTTTATTTATGATTGGTCTAATCTCCCATATAGAAAGTTCCACCCTGTAAAATGGTCTCCCCTGTCCTGATTTACATGTTGATGGCCAAACATTTACGGAAATGGTCCTGTTATACTGTGTGGAGACTATCCATAACTCGCAGGAGTGAATTACATAACCATTTCCAGTTATTCAAGTTACTATTTCATGTAACGTTTCCCTACACAAGAATGAAAATGAACTAGTGGATCCTTAGCACGATTCTCTGCCGTGATCTCTTCTTTCTTCCTTCTGCTTCAGCCAGCCCTGTAACAAATTATACTCACCGCAGACATATTTTCTCTTCAGGGGTGGTGACGTCCACTAGACTGTCAGGGTGCTTAGCAACAGAATGTTGGGGGCTATTAGGATAAACAATACTACTTAAATAAAAGAAAATACTGGCCCAGACTGAGGTTGAAAGGTAATTTATTATAATAAAAACTAGTTCCTAAAATTGACCAAACACAAGAATAAATAAAAAATAAAATAATAATAATAATAATAATAATAATAATAATAATAATAATAATAATAATAATAATAATAATAATAATAAACTGATTCAAGCGTATGTGTGTGACAAGTGTAATTGGTATTAAAACTAAATGCAAACATGTAAAAGATGATTGGTCATTCTCCAGATGAATTAACAAATAATAATGGAGGCTGAAATGAAGTTCGCTCGCTCATTAATACCTTGAATATAATTACTCAAATACAATTATCTCCGAATAATTTCGTCATTTTCAGATGAATGACACTCACCAAGAGTCTGTGTTACTTTAATTCAATTATTGCTCATTTACGTGAATCATGAATGAAAACTCTGAATGAAATTCTTCACTTAAGAATTAACGTTTTTTCTTTTCCATTGACTATGTATTAGTAGCGTTACACATACAATTCTGTAACTCAGAACATTCAATAATTCATGGGATTCAATGCTCTCCTTTACCAATCTCATCTAAAATAAAATCACATCAATATTTATATAAATTTACTGACCTCTGATGGCTGAATGTCTCCATCTGACATTTCAACGTTTTTCAGAACATAAATTGAAAATAAAAGGTTATGTTACGTTTACAAATTTACTGTTGATATAACTGTGTAAAATCATAATGTGGGAGGTCAGTTACCTCGAGTTAAATTTGAGGATCTAATCAACTGAACAGCTATTGCATTTAAAACATTTTTACGTGAGAAGCGTTGATCATATTCGGTCTCTCAGGGATCCAAATTTAGCGTAT
This sequence comes from Anabrus simplex, assembly GCF_040414725.1. NCBI lineage: Eukaryota > Metazoa > Arthropoda > Insecta > Orthoptera > Tettigoniidae > Anabrus > Anabrus simplex. The sequence goes on along the minus strand of NC_090266.1, from coordinate 351,289,178 downwards.
CTAGACCTGACAAAATATCTCTCACATATTCACTATTCTGGATCAACTCTATTTAATTCAACACATAAAAAATGTTTTGTTATAAGGAGCACTGTTCAGCGCTATCTAAATTATTATGTTAGTCGTTTAATATTCAATCAAAAAGTGAATCTGAGATGTTGTTTAGTTACGTTACGTTGACGCAGGCTCTCTTTACCCTAACATTAAATCAAACACAGGGAAGGTCTAACGCCTTAGTCAAAGAAATACTCTCTACAACTCTAATCACAGTCAGTCATCACCTATGCTGAAATAAAATCAAATACAGAAAATACATCTGAAATTAAAGGACAAGAATATGCAAATATTCTACGCTAATTTATATACACGCCGATTCACGCACATAGTCGTAACCAACACAAGATTTACGTAGACAGTAATTTACATAATTCTACACCGTCTTGATTTCAATGTCCATGGATACCTTCATTGAAATCAGTGGCGACCATGACTTAGATTTATGTTATTCATGGCTGTCAACTGTTCTGCAAAAACTCAAATAACATCTCATGGCAGAATGAAGGGTGATAATCGAAATCAAACATGGCGCAAGAGAAATCTCCCGGATGATGTTACTACAACTTCAATTATGGTGGATCTCGGCCACGTTCTAGCCTTTATAAAAACTCCAACATGAAAACCATTTGATATTATTTTTGAAACATCATCTTATCTACGCTGCGCGTGTCAATGTGCTTATTTAACCATCACACAAGTAAATGTTTGATAATTAGTTGTGCTTGTTGGCCAACCCAGGCGACACACTCACCGGCCTCGCTTCAGAGTTCCAGGACTTTCGGGAAATAATTTCAGAGGAATTAAGTGAAATGAAGAAGGAGGTAAGCCATATACAGGAACGTGTCGACCAGCAGGACATCCTGATTGACGAGGCAGAGCAATAGAGCAGAAGGAACTGCCTACTCCTTCATGGTGTCTGTGAGACCCCCAACGAGGAAACGTACGCTGTGGTGCTGGGTAATTTAAAAAACAGTCTGAACATCGAATTGTCTATAAACAGTATTGATCGATGTCATAGACTGGGCCGTATGAAGAGGACAGCAGCTGAGGTTGTGTCCGCAGGTAATAGGCCGATCATCATTAAATTCCTCAGGTACCATGAATGAGACGGCATCTGACGCGCCAAGCGAGCTCTTAAAGGTACCAAATTATTAATAACCGAATCTCTGACGTCCACAAGGAAAGAAGTACTGCGTAAAGCTCGGGACTTCTGGGGTATGCGGCGAGTTTCGACGCAGGACGGCCGCGTTATCGTTCATTTGGAAGACGGGAAATAACTCCGCATTAGCTCACCTAATGAACTGAACTTACATATGAGGCGGTTAGGTGGATTATCGGAGTGATATGAACATTGTGATGTGCCCAATGAATGTTATAATTATAATTATTATTATTATTATTATTATCATTATTCGATTTACGTGTGAGATTGTGCGTGTGTGTGTGGTGCCTTAACCAGTCAGCAGTCCATTTCTCCAGGAAATCCAGGTAAGATTATTTTTGGCTCAGTTAAAGTATGCCCGTTAGGCAGGTAGCTACGGTATTTACTGATGACAATGACCTCTCTAAGAATAGCACATCCCTCACTCCTTCACAGAACATAGATGCCGGTAACCTTTTGATACAAGAACTTTCACTATATCCTCATACTCACCAGTATTGTCACTTGAACAGCCTAAGTTTGCCCGCACACATTGACGAAATTCGAGCTATATTTAACAAAAGTAGCGTCCATTTGATAGGTATTAGTGAAAGCTAGTTATCGCCATCAATTCCAAACAACATGGTTCGCCTTGACGGCTATAACCTCTACCGCCATGATCGTACAAATAAGAGGGTTGGATATATTGTTCTCTACTGCAGAGAAGACTTGAAGAGCTTTGTCATTTGTACCTCATCGACCGGTGAATTGCCGAGGACGGAGTTAATATTCGTTGAAGTAGTTGCTAGTGGACAGACAATACTTATTGGAGTGGTTTACCGACCACCTAAAGTATCCTACTTGGCCGAGTTTGAAACGCACCTACTTAACTTGCTACCAGCCTATCAACATATCATTATATTAGGGGACTTCAGTATAAATCTACTTACGAAGAAATACGATACTAAGAAACTAAAAGACTTGTTTTCCTCATGTGACTTGACTATCCTTCCCTCTGACCCTACTAACCATGTACGTACTGCCAACAACATTTCCCACACCTTAATAGATCTCAAAGTAACAAACAACCCTCAGAAAGGGTTCATCCACGGACAAATATCAGTACCGGCCGTGTCCACCCACGATCTTATATTTCTTACGTACTCACTTCCAAAATATAAACTTAGGTATATAACGTGCAGGTATATGAAAGATATTGACATCTATGAATTAAGACACGATGACTACAATCTTCCGTGGAATAGCATTTTAAATCTGACAGACATTGCTGAAAATATAAATGCATTTATTTCGTTAATACACAATCAATATAACAAACATGCACCGAAAAGACAGAATAGAATATCCCGAAAACCTAACCCATGGCTAACCTCTGCAGTTAAAAATATGATGTCTCAACGTGATGCTATTTACCGACATTACAAACGTACTCAAGACCCAAATGACTATGAACAGTATGTAATAATTAGGAATAAAACTAAACAAATCATCCGTAATCTTAAATTTAAATATGTTCGCGAATCAGTAAGTAACCTAAATACAGCTAGTGCCTGGAGGCATCTCCGAGCCATGGGCATAGGAAAAACACATGAACAGCTTCAGGTACCTGACATTCCGCTCGACGATTTAATTGAGTATTTCACGGAAGAGAGAGCTCAGTCTAATCCGCTTAACAGACCACACGTAAATAACGTCCCAGTACCTGTCCCACAAAATCGCCCTTGCTTTGCCTTTGGTATTGTGAGTACTAATGAAGTTAAGAAGGTCTTGTATTCTATTAAATCCAAATCAAACGCTGTCGATGAAATTCCTATTACTTTCATACATAATATTATTGGCATTATTCTACCCATTCTCACCCGTATTTTTAATTACTGTCTCACAAACGGCACATTACCGGCAATTTGGAAATACGCCAATGTGATTCCACTTTCTAAAAACCCAGGTTCGAAACTCCTATCCGATTACTGTCCCATTTTGATTCTCCCTGGTCTCTCCAAAGCGTTAGAATGGCTGGAACATGCGCAAATACTGGAATACCTTCAGGCTCCCTCTCTTTTTGACAAGCTGCAATCTGGCTTCAGGAAGGGTCTTAGCACAGCCACTGCCTTACTCAAAGTGACCAAGGACATCAGACAAGCAATGGTCCAAAGACCAGTGACTATACTCACACTCCTTGACATCAGCAGTGCTTTTGACACGATAAACATCCAGACATTACTGATGAAGCTCAAATCATTTTTCGGTAATGTTGCTTTAAAATGTTTAACCGCATATCTTACAGATCATATGGAACGTGTTACAGTACAAGATACTGCTTCCCAGTGGCTACTCCGGAAGGCAGGAAATCCCCACCCCCAAGGTTCTGTTCTTGGTCCCCTTTTGTTTGTCCTCTACATAAATGACATCTCCGCTAAATTAAAGTATAATAAGATATCACCTCTTTGCCGACAATCTTTGATACTACCAATACTTGACTACTGCGACTTTGTCCTCATTGGTGTGATCCGTGAACAAACTATGAAACTTCAAGGAGCACTGAACTCTGGTCTTCGATTTGTTTTTAACTTGAGTTACGATGCTCACATAACCCCTAGCTACACATTTCTTCCCCGGCTGAAACCCGAGAGGCGACATAAATTCCACGTACTTACGTTGATATATCGAACTCAGAAGGAAAATCCACTCGCATGCATCTCTTCAAAATTCCATTTATTATCCTCATTCCATAATTGTAACACTCGATCTGGCACTTCCCTCACTATTGCCGTCAACCCCTCTTCAATATATAACAGATCCTTCGTTGTGGCTGGGTCACGACTTTGGAATTCACTCCCAGCTGCTGTCAGGAACTCTAACTCAATACCCAAATTTAAGACTGCCTGTAGAGATTACCTGTTGAATACCGCTGATTGTTTCGTGTGTATGATGACGTATGATAGGTTGTGTGATTGTGGTTATTATTATTATTATTATTATTATTAGTATTATTATTATTTCTAATATTATTATTAGTATAGTGTAATGTACATAATATTTAGCTTCCTACTCATGTACATAGATCACTTTTATAGCCATACTTATATTTCCATTTACTATATTATTTATTGTGTTCTCTTTATGCACTGCTTATTTTTTTCAGTTTGTATCTTACTTTTTCATTATGACTTTGTCTCTTTCACTTTACCTTTACGCTCCGAGTTTTATTCTATTTTATTTGTTGAACTCTGCCTTCTTTCTTTATTATACTGTATGCTATCCAAATCTGTAATTTTTAGCTTATCTTTGATTTTATGATAGAATAGTGCATTTCTTTTATATATGTATTATCTGTACATAAATTATGTGGTTAAGTGTAAGAGAGGGCCATGAGCCCTAACTTCGCCACTACTAAGGTCATAAATAAATAAATAAATAAATAAATAAATAAATAAATAAATAAATAAATAAATAAATAAATAAATTTCAAACTTGGGTCTTTTACATTGTAGTAGTGAGCACTTTCGTAACTTCTTAATTCTCCGCTTATTCTTATCTAACCTTAATCACATCGTCGAAGACATCAAATGATACTCATGACCTCGAGTATACAAATCATTGAGCTATTTCATCACATACAGAGCTTCGCGCATTTCTTATACCATTATTCGCATTATCACTTATCTCACAGCTTTACCGCTAGCGTATAAATATTTATTTCCATACTCTCATCTTATACCACATGTTTCTCAGCTAAACAGCTGACCTAGAAATATCTCTTTTATTTCTCTCGTGATATATTCACAACAAATGCTCATAATTCTCCGCCATGAAGGACAAAATTAACGTTCAAACTTCCACAACCAATTCATCAACTCGGATATAGCATCAATGGCTTCTTTACTTTTATTATTATTGTACCGGGAGGTACACCTCTACGGCGCACATTTAAATCTTGCGCCAATTAAAACTCCTCTACTGGAGAAACACTGAACTTGAAACTAGACCTATTTAAACGTTTCTCTGAAGATGTCACTACCGTAATTTTGTGATTATGAAGTTGCCAGTACTGTGTGTATTTCAACTTTTTTTGTTTTCCGTTCATCAAGAAATTAGGATATTCTCTCAGACAGGTCACTACAAAAACTATGATCATGCACCCTGGTGCGAAGTGAAGGAACCTTTTTGAAGAAATTTTGTATTCATAAGTTTTTCCTTTACTAAATTTCGTTCATTCAATTTTGGGTTGGCAATATTTATCCTTTATTTCCGCCTGTTTTGAATTTAACCAACCAAGAATTTCTGTAATTAATTTCCAAACAATCACGTATTTCTTCTTCGATTTTGAGTGTAAATTGTGTATCCTCCAATAAAATTTTGTGGGTGAGTCTTGATTATTCATGAAAGGTCTCGAACTTTCCCCGAAGGTTTATAAACTGCGGATTTTCCGGCTCTTGGCCACTTGATCAACATCTAACTAAGTGTGTATGTGAAGCAGGAGGCGGGAAGTGCCTCTTTCATCAGGCAGCTGGTTATCAGCAACGTAATGGCCGTTTAACATCTTTATTTCTTGCTTCCTCAGCAGTTTAACCCGCGGGAAAGGTCCGAAACTTTTACCATGTAACCTACTTTTCAAAAATGTAATTTTCTGCCAGCTTATGTAAAAACTTCATAAAATCTGTAACCTTAATTCGGGGATAGAGAGTGATCCACCCTCTCGAGTTCCCCTTCATTTTGGTTTGAGGTGACTATGGTTTGGTAACTGATTTTATTCTGTTCCTTAATGTTTTAAATTTCTTTTCTTATACGGGTCACCTCCATAGTTTGGGAATAGCCACTGTTTCATCGGCCTAGTGCCTTTTAGGTTTTAAGAATGCCTGTTTATGAATGCAAATTCACGCCTCCATTCTATTTGGTGTTTCGGGCCAATTACTTAACCATTACTCGTGTTCCATGAAGGCCCAGTAGGTTGCGTACGAGATACCCCTGTTTCAATTGTAAGTTTGGCCATGGAAGGCCAAAAGGTATAAGATACTGTTGGAGTTGCCTTGAGTAGGCTTGTGAACTGAGAGCACGTTAGCTCTTTTTCAAGTGTTGTAATAGTGCCTCTGGGAGGCCTGAAATTGTCATTGTTGGAGCTAGTGCTCCATGTATTGGGGATTTTCTTCACTTGCATTAAAATTTGTGCTTTGGTAAAATTGAGCTAAGAGCTCAAAATCGTAAAACTAGGGGCTTGTAGCCCAAGAGTGTAAAAATCACTAAAACTGGGATCTTTTTTGTCTTGTTTCTAGTTTGTCATTGTACCTGATATATTATTGTGTTCACTTAGTGAAAGATTGTTAAGCTTGAAATTCCAAAAAAAAGATAAGAAAATATAACCTTGGTTAAAGTTTTAAATTACATTCTTGTCTTTGTAATTAGACCCGTTCACCGCGGCACCTTCTTTCAACTCTGAGTCCACGGGTAACCCCGTAACATGTGGTAGCAGAGCGTGGTTGAATGGGTCTCAATTAAGGCCCTTTGACGGCTAAACATAGCATTCGGATCGAACTCTAAGAATTTTCTCAGTCGCTGGAATTTTCCAAATTTATAAGTTCTGTCATCATGTCTGGGCCTCGCGAAGTCCTCCATCCCGGCTACTTGCGCAAGGAGGAATTGATTTACGAATTAACTATTAGAATGGTTCAATCTGGAGGCACGATTCCGGTAGATTAAACCAAACTGAAAGAGTCATTAGAGTTACCAATTTGTATCCCCACCTTGGAAGAGAAGGACATTGATGAGGCTCTCTCCACTATCACGGACCACACTACTGAGCTGGCATCTGTAGTTAGTTTTTATGAAGTAAGTGATCCACCTCCAAATCAACTTAAAAGAGTGCAGGCTAGGTTGTACCATTTTTATAATAGGGTGAGTGATCTATTGTGTCTTAATTTAAATGACGTTCAGGGTAAGGAGGCAAGTAATCTTGTTGAGCACCTCTCTAGTATGTCCAAAGTTAGTCAATTGTTAACTGGGTCTGCTACTCCCAAATCTGACCAAGCCACTGTTGTAAACATCATATGTGAGGAGGACTTCTCCAAGAACGTAGAAGGCAGAAAATCCGTGGTAACTCAACAAACTTCTGCCCCATCTGGGAATGAGTCTGATCGTCGTACCTCCATTCCACCTTTCTTTTTTAATAATGCTGTGTCTGAAGCTTCTTCACCCCGTAGGCCGTTACCTGTCATGTCACGTGGCTTTAGTAGTTCGCCTCATCCGTTGGTTATGTTGCTTAGAGGAATTCCTAAATTCTCGATCAATTCTACTAGAGATGTCCTTTCATTTTTAAGATTTTTAGTTGAATTTCAGGATCACGCTCTTGTGTTTTCGCTTTCCCCTTCTCAAATTCTTCAGATTATTTACGCTTACTCCATTGGTGTCCTCTCCGACAAAATAGTCAGAGCCCATCTGCTAGCTAATTTCATTCCGGCCCGAGCTAGGTCATCACTAATTCAAAAGTATTATTACCGAGTGCAGCGACTGGATGAAAATCTTGCCGACTTCATCCAGGACATTAAGTTCTACACAAGGGTGAAATGAAATAGCGTATGGCTTTTAGTGCCGGGAGTGTCCGAGTACAAGTTCGGCTCGCCAGATGCAGGTCTTTCGATGTGACACCCGTAGGCGACCTGCGCGTGGTGATGAGGATGATATGATGTTGAAGGCGACACCTACACCCAGCCCCTGTGCCAGCGAAATTAACCAATTAAGGTTAAAATTCCCGACCCTGCCGGGAATCGAACCCGGGACCCCTGTGACCAAAGGCCAGCAAGCTAACCATTTAGCCATAGGGTATTTGCTCTTCATTTTCCAGAAGATCAAATTGTGCAGGCCATTGTGGAAGGCATTTCCCCACCCTACAGGTCATACTTGTGTTTTGCGTCGCGCCCGCAAACTTTTGCTGAGTTAGAAGCTATGGCTCTCTCAGCCGAAGGAGTTAGGTATGCGACACATTACGTGTCGCTAGGGAGCCCCCTCCGTCTTCGAGTAATTTTCGGCCTCCACCTCGCCGAACTTCCACGACCCGCGAATGTTATGCTTGTGGGTCTGCAGATCATCTCCGGAACACATCTCTTTTGATTAAATCCAGCGGGACAAAGAACGGAGCAGGGTCACCCCAAGGCTGTTTCAAGTGTGGCTCATTTAATCACATTGCCAAGAATTGCCCTAATGGCAATAGCACCCCTTCCTGTTCAACTTCTGGTGCAACTTCCACCAACGCAAATAATCGAAAGTGACTAGTGGGATCGGCTGAGTCCGTGTGTGCATCTTTTCAAGGCTCAGCCCCAGTTAAAGCCTCTGAAAGCCCGTAACAGGGTAGCAGGTCTTCTAACTCCGCATCGGAATGCCCCAAAGAATGTCTTAGGATTGCGGCGGAGTCCCCAGCACTTGTACCTTTTCTCAAAATTGAGTTGAACAATGAACCGATTATCGCTCCATTAGACTCTGGAAGTGTGTGTTCCATTATTTCGGCTGAATGGTACTCAAAATGAAGGTATGTCTGTAAATTTTCTGATTATTGTTCGTCTTCGGTTCAATGCGCCTTGGCTAACTCTTCTCGATTAGAAATTTTAGGTTTCATCTTTGCCAAAATTCGGATTTCCAAATTTACTTTTTTACATTACTTCCCCATTATATTAGGAGCGGATTTCATGTCTCATACCGGTCTAGTGCTCGACCTTCAGAGCAAGTCGTGCACTTTCAAATTTGCTAGTAATTGTAAAAATCCCCTTACTAAAATGTAATTCTGCGTCATGTTCATCGGTTTCGCCTACCCAGGATGAGATGTTGTTAGATCTTAGACATCTACCTGAGGAGTAGGCTGAGATTATTCGTAAGTTGTGTCAGTCGTTTCCAGATGTTTTTTTATACTCCTGGTGTTACTGACCTTATCGAATACAAGATTGAGGTTACGGATTCGATCCCCGTTAGGTTTCCACCTTATAGGCTATCTCCACCTAAAATGAAGGCTCTGAAGGAGATCATCGATCAAATGCTAAAAGATGGTATAATTCGACCCTCCAAGTCGGCGTACTCATCGCCTATTTTCCTAGTTCCGAAACCCCAAGGTGGCTTCAGGTCTGTGATTGTCTATAGGGCTTTAAATCGGAAGGTGGTGTTACAATTATTATTAAAATGACAACATACAATCTCAATTATTGGTTTCCATGCCTACCGTGATCAGTGATGATCGCGTAAAATATGCTAACAGGAATATCACAATCGCAAGTAGCGAAATAGCATAAAAAGAAAATCACAACATCAAAAACATCTCCCTGCGCGAAAATAAAATTATCGTTATCATCATTTACCTCATTACACCACGAGAATAAAAATTCCTAGAGCTTACCATACTTGAATAAATCGTCCAATAGAATGATCATCATCATGAAATACACGTTAGTCGTAGTACGAAATCTGAGTTAAATGCTGGTGTAGAAAAATATCCCCAGTAAAATGCTATCATCATTATCATTGTGCGTGAACGGTAAACAAAGCTATCTACATGGTGAAAACTGCGACGTAAATGTTACATGACTAACATTAAGTGACCATTAAACTACAGATCTATAATCTTAGACAACTCACGTCCTAAACATATTGTATTTACATAATTAAAATTAACAACATCTTATAGTAATAGGCACGTAAGGCAATACACTAAAAAGTAAATATCGCCGTCCGGTTATCTTTATTTCTCACTTTTGTAATGGGTGATCACTGCTGCCAACCTGCCTAGTTACATATTAAAATCACCAGACACAACAATAACAAAGTAACTTTAGTGTATGCATCGATAACGAATGTTCCCCTAACCTAGTAAATGAAATAAATCAAGGTCAGTTTACACGCTCAATGAGGAATTAAGGAAATAAACACACTACCTCACTCAAATTAGTTGCATATTTATGTTTTTATGGTGATGAACAGTAGGCGTACTATAACCATATTCTTGAAAAGAGGGGCGGGTTAAACGATGCAATTTATTTAATTAGCCTTTGCAGTGTGATTTTTCGAAAGTTCCAGACATTACTTAATGCCTTTCCTTTCTTTTGTGCGGACGTTTCCTTCTCTCTGCAATAACCTGTAAAGGAAAGATTATTAGGCATATGTTCAGCTTGCAGGCTGGTTATCCAGGAAACATAGGAGCACTAATGTGCTAAGCTACGTGAACGGAAATTAGGTCAGCTCTGAAGCTCACTGCGGAATTGCGAATAATAATGTTACTAGTTTTACTAACCACTTCTATGGTTTTTATATACGCCGAGGTGCCAGTATTTTGTCCCGCAAGAGTTCTTTACGTACCGGTAGATCTAGACATGAGGCTGGTGTATTTGAGCACTTTCAAATACCGCCGGACTCGAATCCGCCAACCTGAGCTAGACCTACATTCTCTCCTTCACTCGCTTAAATTAATTTTAAACATTTCCTGCCTTTATTCTGATGTACGCATTACTATAACTGCATTCTTAAAGGGAGGGGGAGGTAATATAGATTGTATAATTCATTGCGATTTCTGCAAGTTCAAGGACTTACCACATTGGACATATCTGTCCTTCCTTTTAATAATAATGCTAACAGCTTTACATCCCACTAAATACTTTTACAGTTTTCGGCATTTGACATTTTAAACATATTTTCAGCTTACAAGTTGGTGTACCTCAAGCTTACAACATTACGGAAACCAATTTACAGGAGCACTATGAGTCAAACAACATTACCAGATTTTTACATATATATTGGCTTAAATCACATGAAGACAGGTTATGAGGCAAGAATGGGATAGGAAATAGGGCTAGGATTTAAAATATAAATAAGCGCTCTAGCCTGAAATGAAAAACTTCTTATCTGCCGACTGTGGGGTTCGAATCCATCACCATCTCCTGAAACCAAGCTCACAGCAATGTGATCAAACTGCACAGCCAGTTCACTCAGTTTCCTATGACGCTAAATAGGCCTACCACATGGGCGACCCACTTACCTCTATATGGATTTTCAGTTCTTCATTTATACATGTATGCAAGAACATTATGCATCATAGTAAAAGGTACTTCCTTAGTTGGTTCTCTGATTGGTGCACGTATAACAAATATGTTTGGGAAGAAATACTTTTATTTTACATTTATTTATATCTTAAAGGGGTCATGTTGTCATAGCAAAAAGAATATGCAACGAAAAAAATGAATCCAAAGAGATAAGCATTATTTGCTGTATTAAACATTAGTTTATTTACATGTTACGCGATATGTAGTAGTAGTAATAATAATAACAACAAAAGTGTGCAATAAGGAAAAAGGAAATACAACTAAATATAAATATAATCTACAACATCTAGAGCCATTCCATGGTCACTGAATTACAAAGCAGGGGTATGAATAAACAAACCTAGTAAACATGAATACTAATATTTAAAAAGCAAAAAGCAAAGTCATCTCTGTGCAAACCATGAAGGCCATTGGAAGGGTGGAAGGTAAAGTCTTCCACTATCCATAACGTTGGCACTTGGTGGGGTAGAGTGGTTAGCTCTACGCACGACCACCTTTGCCCCCCAGTAGTTAACCTGGTACTCATTTATCATACGCAAAACATTCCTTCCTAATTACGTTAAGCCCCTGTCACTCATATTCTTCTTCTTCCTCTTCCCCTTCTTCTTATTATTATTCATCATTTGTTTACCCTCCAGGTTCGGTTTTTCCCACCTCTACCGCCTCAAGGGCAGTGTCCTGGAGCTTCAGACACTTGGTCGGGGGATACAACTGGGAGTATGACCAGTACCTCGCCCAGGCGGCCTCACCTGCTATGCTGAACAGGGGCCTTGTGGAGGGATGGGAAGATTGGAAGGGTTAGGCAAGGAGGAGGGAAGGAAGCGGCCGTGGCCTTAAGTTAGGTACGTTCCCGGCATTCGCCCGGAGAAGTGGGAAACCACGGAAAACCACTTCCACGATGGCTGAGGTGGGAATCGAACCCACCTCTGCTCAATTGACCTCCCGAGGCTGAGTGGACCCCGTTCCAGCCCTCGTACCACTTTTAAAATTTTCGTGGCAGAGCCGGGAATCGAACCCGGGCCTCCGGGGGTGGCAGCTAATCACGCTAACCACTACACCACAGAGGCGGACATCATTATTATTATTATTATTATTATTATTATTATTATTATTATTATTATTATTATTATTATTATTATTATTATTATTAATTGCAAATATCCCGGTGGCAATGGTCACGTACCGTAATGTAATAATAAAGTAAAGTTAACACGAATTACCCAACAACAAACAAACAAACAAACAAAAAACACAAGCAAAGAACAAGAGTACAACATGCAGATATATGGAAGGAAAATATTACAAGAATTACTGCTAGTTTAATATTCTAAATCCAGCATCATCATATACAAATTCACTCACAACTTAAGTATTTACAGTGCTTAACAATACGGCTTATTATAGGTTGACCTTACTACTAGCTTAACATTATAAGTGATAATAAAGTGAAGTGAAACCGTAATTACCCTACAACAACACATTACAACAAGCAAGAAATACTACTAATTTAACTTTTTAAATCCAGTGACGTTATATACAAATTCGCACACAACTTAAGTATTTCCAGTACTTAACACTACAAATTACAATACTATAGATTTAAACTACTAGCTTAACAATACAAGTGATAATAAAGTTAAAACATACTACCCATGAACTCAAGTACGAAAAGGAATTCCATGGGAAAAATATTACAAGAAATACTACTAGTCATTCTAAGTCCAGCATCATGTACAGTTTCATACACAACTTAATTATTTCCAATACTTAACACTATGGCTTACAAAGCTATAGACTGGGCTTTCTACTAGCTTAACGTTACAAATGATAATAAAATAAAGTTAAAAACATTGTTAATTACCCAAGAACAACAACAACAATAAAACATGAGTACAGCAAGCAATTCCCTGGAAAGAGAATACCACAAGAAAGAAACCTCCCGGTTTCACAATCGAAACCAAGCCGAAAATCACAAATTCAGTGTCCGTAATTTACAACTTTTCTTTTCACTTTACACTAGCACTAATGGTCTTCTTAAATGACTTGATACCGGAAGGGAACCTATCAAAGACTGCTGCAGGTAATTTATTCTATTCCCTTATGGTCCTGTTGACGAAGGAAAACTTGCCCACGTCTGTATGCTGGTTTCTGGCCCTAGTTTTATGCTTATGATCATTTCTCGATAAGTATGAGGGAGGTTTCAACCTATTCCTAATACTACTCCAGGCAGACCTTCCCGTATAGCTCTTATAAAGACTACACAGGCGAGCTCTAGCTCTTCTAGACTGAAGACTTTGCCAATTAATGGTATTCCTCCTGTTCCCAGTTACGAAACGCATCGCTCTTCTTTGAACTTTTTATAGGGAATTTATTAAACCCATCCTGTACAGATCCCAGCACGCATATCCATATTCGGGAATGTGTCTTACGAAGCATTTATAAGCTTCATTTAAACCTACTAGGGTGGTGAACACATAAATAACAATTCCAGTGAAAGTATTTTCCTTCTGGACCTCATGCCGGGCAGATATATTTTTTAAAACAAATTTTTCCACTCTAATATGATTTATCTATAGAGCGAAACCGCTATGCAGTGTGCGTCTCATAGCTATCGAGATGGAATTGGTAATGTACTATGTATCTGTAGAGCCTATATATAGGACTTTTTACAATTACCTCTAAAGTGACATTTCAGCTGAGTGACAACGCTGAAAAGGCTATGGACTTCGAGATTGGCATTCCTGAAAAGGGTTTCCTGCACTTTCCCATTTTCACACATTGATTCAAGAGTCTGTATTGGCTTGTGACAAAACTATTGCATTCTTCCGAAAACCACTGATAGCGACAGATTTGGTTGTGATCCACCGAAAACAAATTATAATGACCAGTTAGGTTGTGATCCACCGAAAACCACTGATTGTCGCAGGGTTAGGTTAGGTTTGATAGGATTTGTACTTGAGTGACTGTTGTCATTGAAATCACTGTCGTGACGACTGAATGCAATAAACATAAAACTGAATCCATTGGTCTAGAAATTTTTCATCCAGTAGATACGCCACGAACTGGCGAACCGACACCGTACATACAAAGTTTACAGGAATCAACAAAACAGGATATTAATTCGTGGTACTCACTGTTCTTTAAAGAGAAGAAATTTCCAGTCAACAATAGCTGCAGTGAACGTGGTTTTCCACAATTATTGTCCGGCCCTATGACTAAATGGTTAGCGTGCTGGCCTTTGGTCACAGGGTGCGGGTTCGATTCCCGACAGGGTTGGGAATTTGAACCACAGTTGGTTAATTTCTCTGGCACGGGGGCTGGGTGTATGTCGTCTTCATCAACATTTCACTATTATTGTGTAAAATAGAAAATTACTAGTTTTGACAAGTACGGTATGTTCAACAGCGACTCATGAATGATGACGGGCAGGATGTCCAAACTCACTAATCTACGCTCCAGACTATTTCTACTTAAAAATTTTTATTTGTCCTCTAGTGTGATTTTGCAATTTTTGCTGAATATTTATGTGCTGAAATGAAGGTGGATAAGCTACATGGTCTCCTTTTTATAGGAGGAATGTATCGCGGAAATGAAACTCATAATTTCGGTTTCATGTAGCCTACATTACAGTTTCTCTAAGATATGTTGATAGTAATTTAGTCATGTACGACGACGATGTATTTCATGGTAAAGACAGCTGCCTCTGTGGATCAGTGGTAGAGTGTCGGGCTCCGGATCCCAAGATAGCGGGTTCAAACCCGGCAGAGGTAGTCGGATTTTTGAAGGGCGGAGAAAAGTCCATTCGACACTCCATGTCGTACGATGTCGGCACGTAAAAGATCTCTGGTGACACATTTGGTGTTTACCCGACAAAATTAATTAAACCTCAGCCATAGAAGTCCAAGAGAGTTTCGGTTTACTCGGTCTGCCATCTAGTGGGCCTAGAGTAAAACGGAAAGTCAAAATTGACGAGCAGACAGCCAGATGGCGTCAACTTGAAATGTCTGCACACGGTAGCTGAGGCCATACGATTATTATTATTATTATTATTATTATTATTATTATTATTATTATTATTATTATGGCAAAGACGAATTACTTTGCAATGTTATCTGTCTTAATGGGAATGTACTATGTATCTGTACTAGTGTTGGCTACTGAGTGCGTGATTCGAAGCAGTGTATCGATTCATTCAAATGTCCGAGTGAATCGATTCACAGGAACGGCGAGCTCTCGGCACACAAATAATGCACAACGACGGCTCAGTGAGCCACACGACACACTGGACACTGGCGGGGAGCCCAGCTTCCGCTGCAGCGAGACACAGCGAATCATGGCACACTGGAAGAATCGTACGCAGTCACGGATCAGTGAGACACAACACACACACGGTTCATTATCGGTACACTGGACATTGGAAAATTGTAAGTTCCCATGGAGGGAATTAGATATTTTTCACCAATAGAGCACGTCAAAAACAGATCAGATGTAAGGCTTTTCAGGCGTTTGCTCTATTAACCAGCGTTTTATCTTAGGTCTGACACTAGACTCATCAGAGTGGGATGTGTCAGACCCTACTCACTGACGCTGGGGTGTATGCAGGTGAACAACAAACAAAACAAACGTAAGTTATTTCATTCCCGCCGCGAGCGCGGCGGGCGGGACATCAGCCGAGCAGGTGAACTTATCAGAAGCCCATTATAAGAGGCACAGTCTGATAACTGCATACGGTAGATAAATCTCCTCAATGGAATTATTGCCCGCCTAGCAATTCCGAATGGAAAATTCTAAGTTCCCATGGAGGGAATTAGATATTATTCACCAATACAGCATGTCAAAAACAGATCAGATGTAAGGCTTTTCAGGCGTTTGCTCTATTAACCAGCGTTTCGTCTTAGGTCTGACACTAGACTCATCAGAGTGGGAATACATACAGAGCAATACATACAGAGTCATGGTACACTGAAAAAATCGTACGCTATAATGGACTCTCGAGCTCAGCTCATTTGAAAATAATACCCAGTCGCATTCACTGTCCTCTTCTTACAGAGAGTTTTAAATAATAGATGGATTTATTTGCAGTGTTAAAAAGATAGAACATAATTCCAAAGTACCTAGTTTGTAAGTAGGTAGGGAAATAGGTTATTCTAATTACCGTATTAGTTTAATTAATCAGTATTTTTATAACTAGTAGACGTTCCACAATTACTTAAACTCAGCTGTCTAGCCACGCCTGGCTGAGTGGCTCAGACGGTTGAGGCGCTGTCCTTCTGAACCCAACTTGGCAGGGTCGATCCTGGCTCAGTGCGATGGTATTTGAAGGTGCTTAGCCTCGTGTCAGTAGATTTACTGGCACATAAAAGAGCTCCTACAGGACTAAATTCCAGCACCTCGACGTCTCCAAAAACCATAAAAGTTGTTAGTGAGACATAAAGCCAATAACATTATTATTTAGCCTACCCTATGACTATGAGTCATGCTCATGACCACTCGAAATTGTCTGTTTTATATTCGGAAGAACCACTCGGTATTCTATCAGTTTGTATGTCGCATCATTGCACAATATTTCAATAATCGAATCACGAGGTCACCGGTGTACGTGGACAGTGAGTATGTAAGCAGACTGATGCAATAGCTTAAGTAAATGATGTTAAATCAGAAAACCAGTGGGCTACTCTACATCTCGTGTAGCCTATACAAAATATGACGATTTAAAAAATCCTCTGCTGATAGAAAAAGACATTTTCAAAGATGACCGAGTTAGTTGGCTGTGCGTTTAGGGTCCGGTAGCTATGAACTTGCATTCGGGGAATGATGTGTTAGAATCCTACCGTCGGCAGCCGTTAAAATGGTTTTCGGCGGTTTCCCATTTTCACACCAGACACATGCTAGTGCTGTACCTTAATTAATACCACGGCCGCTTCCTTCCTACTTCTAGGCCTTTCCTATCTCTTCTATTATCTTTGTCGCCATAATACCTATCTGTGTTGGTGCGACGTAAAGCAAATTATTTGATTTATATTTAATATGTGGGCCACTTATCGTGGACACAGGTATTTTTATATGTAATTCTCTCTCTATATATACAGTATATGTGAGTTGTGACTTTCAGAGAACTGTGAAAAACCATTAGATAGTGTATAAAATGTGAGTTATGTCAGTAATTATTATTATTATTATTATTATTATTATTATTATTATTATTATTATTATTATTATTATTATTATTATTATTATTATTATTAACTAAGTAAATTTTGTGCTGTAATATAATAAGCAAGTGTAGTACTGAATCTGAAAGCTAGATGACGCATAGGAAAGCAGTTCATAAAATGATGACCAGATGGCAACAGCAAGCATTGAATGTTCTTGCTGCTGTCTTATCAGTACACTCTATACAGATGCAATAGGATCTATGACTCTAATGAGCCGTGAATCGGCTCACTGCATAGATTCAGTAACGTGAACGGAATCAAATGAATCGAATATCCCGTCACTAATCTGTACAGCCTATATATAAGACTTTTTACAATTACCTCTCAAGTGACATTTTAGCTGAGTGACAACGCTAAAACGACTATGGACTTAGAGAGTGGTGGTTCAGGTCGACTCGTCGCCAGGAATTTATAACCGGTAAGTTAAATTCACGTAAGATGCAAATATATATGGTGTAAATAAATTTAAAACAAAAGAAGTATAAATTAATTCCAAGTTTGGTGATTACTGCGTTATGATTTAAAAGAAATGCATACGTATTTTAACAGGCGTACAATGTTTACATGGTGTATTGCTGTCTCCCTCTCTCTCCCTCGCCCGCTTCTCCTCACATTGCGCCACAGCAGTTCAAGATAATTTCACTCCGATTGGACACTGATCCCCACCTGCACATCTATACCGCCCTGTAACTCGCGGATACACAATCCGCACAATTTTCAAATGTAACTTCGTTATATCTGAAAGGACAGGGCAATCAGAAATGTAATATTTCCTAGCAAAGTTATAACATCCTTAATCCCATGGAATGGCTCTTACAATGGTACAGCTAACTCCTCTTCTTTCTTCTTCTTCCTCTTCCTCCTTTGATTCACTGCTTCCATGATGAATGACTAGTTCCTCTACTTCAGGAAGACCTCTCACCTCATTATTGTAGAACTCGACAATCTTCTTCTCAGTGTGTTTCACTTCATTTCTCCACATCTCTGCTGTCACTCTAGGATATATTGAACTATCACAACCTGACAAGTATATGATAAACTCCACTTGCCTATATCCAATAAATAACATTCCTACTTGGCCTACCTGATCAAGAGATTTTTTCCACACAGCTGTAGCTCTGTCCAATCCGTGACCAGGTCTTGAAGCAACTATTTTGTTATAATACTGTTTTGCCACAGACCATACAAATTCGATGGCATGGAAAAATGAGTGGTATGGAGGAAGTCGTAGGACAGTATGGACTTCATAGTGCAGCATCTCATCAACAATGTACCTGGTTTTAAAGAAACAGAGAAATATTGTTATGCATACATGAAAGTCAACAACATGAAAGTAAACAACATTATCTAAACTTATGTGTAGATGCTTCTGTACCTCTTTAAGTGACTTCGATTCATATTACACAACTTTTGCAGCTCATATTTTGTAGCATTTCCTGATGGAGAAACTCCATTCTGCCTTAACCATGACTTTAAATTAATAGAAAAATAAAAATTAATATCTGTAACATCATTAAATATCATTCAGTAGAAGGAAATATTCAATGAAGTATAATTACCACTAATTGACCCTCCCTCCATTTCGTTGTTGGTTGATTCTCAACAAGCTAACATTGATATGGTGCATTATCCATTACAATAACACAGGGTCCTACATTTCTTAATCCTACGACTAATTGTGTTTCCACCCACATCTGAAATTTCTCACTGTTCATAGCACCGTGATAATCTTAATTTCTCTTCAAGTTTGTTGCAAATATCAAATCAGCACCTGTAAGAATTTTAAGTTTTAGTACGAAGTTATTTCTACATACATACATACATTATCATTATAGACTGTTATGCCTTTCAGCGTTCAGTCTGCAAGCCTCTGAGAATTTACTAAACGTCGCCACAATCCTCGATTTGCAACTAGTGTTGTGGCCTCATTTAGTTCTATACCTCTTATCTTTAAATCGTTAGAAACAGAGTCTAACCATCGTCGTCTTGGTCTCCCTCTACTTCTCTTACCCTCCATAACAGAGTCCATTATTCTCCTAGGTAACCTATCCTCCTCCATTCGCCTCACATGACCCCACCACCGAAGCCGGTTTATGCGTACAGCTTCATCCATCGAGTTCATTCCTAAATTAGCCTTTATCTCCTCATTCCGAGTTCCCTCCTGCCATTGTTCCCACCTGTTTGTACCAGCAATCATTCTTGCTACTTTCATGTCTGTTACTTCTAACTTATGAATAAGATATCCTGTGTCCACCCAGCTTTCGCTCCCATAAAGCAAAGTTGGTCTGAAAACAGACCGATGTAAAGATAGTTTCGTCTGGGAGCTGACTTCCTTCTTACAGAATACTGCTGATCGCAACTGCGAGCTCACTGCATTAGCTTTACTACACCTTGATTCAATCTCACTTACTATATTACCATCCTGGGAAAACACACAACCTAAATACTTGAAATTATCGACCTGTTCTAGCTTTGTATCACCAATCTGACATTCAATTCTGTTGGATTTCTTACCTACTGACATCAATTTAGTCTTCGAGAGGCTAATTTTCATACCATACTCATTGCACCTATTTTCAAGTTCTAAGATGTTAGACTGCAGGCTTTCGGCACAGTCTGCCATTAAGACCAAGTCGTCAGCATAGGCCAGGCTGCTTACTACATTTCCACCTAACTGAATCCCTCCCTGGCATTTTACACCTTTCAGCATATGATCCATGTAAACTATGAACAGCAAAGGTGAAAGATTACAGCCTTGTCTAACTCCTGTAAGTACCCTGAACCCAGAACTCATTCTACCATCAATTCTCACTGAAGCCCAATTGTCAACATAAATGCCTTTGATTGATTTTAATAATCTACCTTTAATTCCATAGTCCCCCAGTATAGCGAACATCTTTTCCCTCGGTACCCTGTCATATGCTTTCTCTAGATCTACGAAACATAAACACAACTGCCTATTCCTCTCGTAGCATTTTTAAATTACCTGGCGCATACTGAAAATCTGATCCTGACAGCCTCTCTGTGGTCAGAAACCACACTAGTTTTCATCCAACTTCCTCTCAACAACTGATCGCACCCTCCCTTCCAAGATGCCTGTGAATACTTTGCCTGGTATACTAATCAATGAGATACCTCGATAGTTGTTGCAATCCTTCCTGTTCCCTTGCTTATAGATAGGTGAAATTACTGCTTTTGTCCAATCTGAAGGTACCTTACCAACACTCCACGCTAATTTTACTACTCTATGAAGCCATTTCATCCCTGCCTTCCCACTATACTTCACCATTTCAGGTCTAATTTCATCTATTCCTGCTGCCTTATGACAATGGAGTTTATTTACTATCCTTTCCACTTCCTCAAGCATAATTTCACCAACATCATTTTCCTCCTCCCCATGAGCTTGACTGTTTGCAACACCACCATGATGATTTCCTTTTACATTGAGAAGATGTTCAAAATATTCCCTCCACCTCTCCAGTGATTCTCTGGGATCTGTTACAAGTTCACCTGAATTACTCAAAACACTGTTCATTTCCTTCTTCCCTCCCTTCCTAAGATTCTTTGTTACTGTCCAGAAAAGTTTCCCTGCTGCTTGACCTAGCCTTTCCAGGTTATTACCAAAATCTTCCCATGACTTCTTTTTGGATTCAACAACTATTTGTTTCGCTCTGTTCCTTTCATCTACGTACAAATCCCTGTCTGTCTCGGCCCTTGTTTGGAGCCATTTCTGATAAGCCTTCTTTTTACGTTTACAGGCTGCTCTCACTTCATCATTCCACCAAGATGTTCGCCTTTTCCCATCTTTACACACAGTTGTTCCTAGGCATTCCCTTGCTGTTTCTACTACAGCATCCCTGTATGCCACCCATTCAGTTTCTATATCCTGAACCTGCTTACTGTCTACTCTTCGAAACTTCTCACTAATCATATCCATGTACTTCTGTCTAATTTGCTCGTCCTGGAGATTTTCTACCCTTATTCGTTTGCAGACAGATTTCACTTTCTCTACCCTAGGCCTAGAGATACTTAGTTCACTACAGATCAGATAATGGTCTGTATCATCGAAAAATCCCCGAAAAACTCGTACATTCCTAAAAGATTTCCTGAATTCAAAGTCTGTTAAGATATAGTCTATTATGGATCTGGTACCCCTAGCCTCCCATGTGAAGCGGTGAATAGCCTTATGCTTGAAGAATGTATTCGTAACAGCTAAACCCATACTAGCACAGAAGTCCAGCAAACGCTTCCCATTCCCATTAGCTTCCATATCTTCCCCACATTTACCAATCACCCTTTCGTATCCTTCAGTTCTATTCCCAACTCTCGCATTGAAATCGCCCATTAGCACTATTCTATCCTTGCTGTTGACCCTGATCACGATGTCACTCAATGCTTCATAAAACTTGTCAACTTCATCCTCATCTGCACCCTCACATGGTGAATACACGGACACAATTCTTGTCCTAATTCCTCCCACTGACAAATCTACCCACATCATTCGCTCATTTACGTGTCTAACAGAAAGTATGTTGCGTGCAATGGTATTCCTGATAAAGAGCCCTACCCCAGACTCTGCCCTTCCCTTTCTAACACCCGTCAAGTACACTTTATAATCTCCTATCTCTTCCTCCTTATCTCCCCTTACCCGAATATCACTTACTCCTACCACATCCAGATGCATCCTCTTTGCTGACTTAGCAAGTTCTACCTTCTTTCTTCCATAAGCCCCATTAATACTGATAGCTCCCCATCGAATTCCATTTCGTGCGCCAAGTTGTTTCCAAGGAGTCCCTCGCCTGTCAAATGGGAGTGGGACTCCATTACTCCCGTAGGTCCGAGGCTTGCTTAAAGTGTTCTGAGCTCGGTAAATTCATGAAGCAGAATGCTGCCCTACTTGCACATAGTCCAAGTGAGGATCTCTCCTCTAACAGGTTATGGACCACCGGTGAATTGTATAGTCCTAGCCGCCTGAGCACAAGGAGGGCCACGACTCAGAATATGTCCGAGATGCCCACTCCCATTCCATAGCAACTGGTATTCCGACTCTCAGGACCACTTGCTAGGCCACTAAGCCGTTGCCCATGGTTCACGAACTAGGACGTGACTACAGTAACCCACATACATGAACCTCTAAAAAATTATTCCAGGAGTATGTGGGTGACCCTGAAAGAGAAATGCACATTTGAAGCCAAATACACCTGATGAAGATGAATTATTCGATGATTTTTATATAAAATATAATATATATTCACCATTCATAAAAATCCAAGTCTCATCCAAGAAAACCACAGATTTTGGTTTCTCACTGTCCTTATTACGCATGTATTCCCTCAGAAAACAGGATATCTTAAAACAAATGTCTTCATTTTCTCTAACATACGCATAGGGATCCCCTTTATTCCACACAAATCTTATGGCCTTCAAAATTCTTCTTAATGATGTTTCTGGGCCCTTGTACAAATAAGTGTCATAATTTGCTTTCATGTGGTCGAAAACCTTTCTTACAGTTACAACTTGTCCTGTGGGAAGAAAAAAGGGAGTTACAATGGGCTCAAAAGAGCTGTATGTCAATACATGCACAAAACATTTCTGGAAGGTTACCTCACCTGCGTGCCAATTTCTATAAATAATGTTGCAATAGATTCCTTGTGACGTTACCTTACCTTTATGTAA
The DNA here is from genome assembly GCF_040414725.1 of Anabrus simplex. Lineage (NCBI taxonomy): Eukaryota > Metazoa > Arthropoda > Insecta > Orthoptera > Tettigoniidae > Anabrus > Anabrus simplex. Next base: position 351,266,001 of record NC_090266.1, on the reverse strand, counting down.
TTTATCATAAATAAACCTTGCTATCGCTTCCTTAGGAAAACAGTATATGCCAGTCACTGGATGTTCACGCTTCCGGCGTTTGCCTGGTGTAGAAAATTCAACTCCCTTCTTGAAATTTCCTATTACTTTTCGGACTAAACCGAAACTACGCCGTAAAAATACACACAAGGAAATATATTACATACACATATGCCGTAAGTCAACAGGAATTCACAAGATATGGTATAGGCCTACATGATTAGGTTAGGTTAGGTCCGGTTTGAAATACTGCTCCATTTCAACTGATTGTCATTATGTCAGAAACTTATCATAGAAACAAGATAAAAACGAACACTTACCACAGTTAATAATGAAACTCTTGCCATTAGGTCCGTTTCACAACGACTGATACCTTCTTCGTCGTCTTCGTGTTTCAATTGCTCGCAGCAATGTACAAGCATTTCTTTACCCGATTTTTGTAAAGGACGTAACGTTGCTTTCCTTTTCGGAGGAGTTATTGCATATTTTTCTTCCTTCTTAGACATCCCAATCGAATTCTGTTCTTAAGTATGGGATGAAATAGGAACGTAATTAATAAAATGATGTGTGAAATGATGAACACAAACTATGTTATTAAATTCATTATCCGAACATGGCACAATTCTGCTTACCTGGTATTAGCCAAATAGATTTAAATTCCCACAGAAAAAGAAAATATACTTTAAATATTCTCGCAAATGTATGACTAGTGACTTTAACGGCAATGCGGTGGCAACACGCAATTCAAGCTAGAACAGTGATGGAACGTTGACAGCGTGCCAGATTAACGGTAAATTTAAGACGTCGTATCGGCAAGTAGGGTCCCTAAACTGTATGGTTACCGACACTGAAAAAGAACTGCAAAATACCCAACAGCAAGAAAAGTAACTATAAATCACTACCTTAATATTACATATGGGTGCAATATATCGCAGGATACTAAAGGGAATCAACAGAGATATTTTAAATTTTTGTTTCAAATCGAGCATGATCAAATTGTGAAGAACGGCAATGATAAAGTACCTTATATAAAATTAGATTTCGCAGAATTTCGTTGCTTCAGATTTTCAGGTTTATAGATTGCAATTTTCACTGACTGATTATAGATTTGCCGGCCGTTTCCTCCATCGTCCCAGTGGCTAGTTTAATTTAAACCATGGCTCTTGAGATGTAGCACGCCGTTACAAACGTGATGTATCCAGACATAATTGAGATGCACACTTGTTTTACACACACGGCACTTAATCTCCTTCAGTGAGATTCCTGCTTGTTTGTTTATGTTTCGAGGTCGACTACCTCGCACTTCAGGGAATTCTGCTAGCCTGAATGAATTGTCTGTAAATTGCACATTTCTCTCCTGGCATCTAGCTGAGCTCGACCAAACAATGATAGTAACCAAGTCTCTCCTTCCGAATATTGTTGCTCGTCCGCCTGCTTACTACAAGAGGACTTGCAATATGAAATGCTGTCGTGTTTGCGAATGTTAAAAATTGTGCGATAAATCATGAAATTTATAACATGTTACAGTTATGTCTGTAATGTTTATTACCCCACTGGAATTCCTATTCTGATTAAATACCTCCTCTCCTTTGAGGGCTGTGCTCTAGTAGTATAAGCTACTTGTCAGCCTGAATGCTTGAAAAAAGTTAATGTTTCCATCACCGTCCAGGAGTTAACACACCAAATTCAAAGTTAATGTTTCCCATAACAGTTTATGTTATATCACAGCCAAATTTAAAGTTTATAAATAATTTACTCAACTGTTGAATAGATTTAGAGTTGACGAATCACAATGAGTTGACACAACACACATTGTGTCTGTATAAACACAGAGAACACTGAGACACTGAAGCAACACTGAGACGCTTGAACAACACTGAGGTTCTGAGAATGAATGCGATAGGCGGGACTATTTTATATGTTCTGGGCCACCATGGGGCTTATATTCTTTCCCTAAGGGGTTTGCGTACTTGTATCCTTCCGCCTGTGGGGGTGGATTCCTTCAGCAGAAATAATTTTATCATACACGTCGTACACTTATTTTTACAGGAATTGCTGAAGTCACAATATTACTGCAAACACTCTGACGGACGTTATATCAAAGATCGATTGTAGAGTTATTAACTCACTTGTAAACGTGCGTGGCACTATCTTCTCTTGACGACGCACTGCAATTGGGAGTAAACTGACAACACGCGTAGGATCAGCATTTCAACGACGCACTTTCTCAATTAAACATATTACACAAATAATTAATCACAAAAATGGCCCAGAAAATCTGATATTTTCTCCTAATGTCGGGATTGCACTGTTTATGCATTAATACTCTCCAGATATCCACGATTCACTGAAATATTAGAGGCGCTGGATTCAAATGCGTAATTTAGATGGTTACCATTGGCTGAGTATTGCCTGAGGGTATTAGACGTACTTTCGGATGGACCAGACCATTAGTTTTCAAGGGGTGGTCGGTATCACTCTGTCCTTCCTTGCAAATATCTCTTCTCTATCTTTCACTGAGTCTTTATTCGGAATAAGGTGTGGTTATACGCCTCTGGGCATCTTTTCTTTTTCCGTGATAAACACAACGAAAGAAATATGTGGCTGCCGGTTCCCCAAGTTTATTGGAGTTCTGTTAGCAAGTGCTATTAGTATAAGATCTCCTGGTACGTGCCTTAGCGTTGGTTACTGGGATATGGGCTTAGTCCCAAGAATTTATATACAAATCGCATGCCTCCTGGGTGAAACGTATGTGTGCTGGCTATATCAGCGACCAGATATTGATTAAAATAAACATTAATTCCATATCAATTCGGCATATGGGTGCAATATATCGCAGGATACTAAAGGGAATCAACAGAGATATTTTAAATTTTTGTTTCAAATCGAGCATGATCAAATTGTGAAGAGCGGCAATGATAAAGTACCGTATATAAAATTAGATTTCGCAGAATTTCGTTGCTTCAGATTTTCACTCTTCATTTATTGGTTTTCGCTTTTCATAGCCCCCACCTCGTGCCTCATTTTCAGAGCCAGAGCACCCGAATCTATATGTAGGAAATGTGAGATGTATTTCCAAACTAAACGTGGACTGATAGCATATACAAACCTCCATGATTCCGCTTGAATATGGACCGAATGTTTTTATTTGGCATTATGGACATATCCAGAACATTCCTTCATTAACTTAAAAATAAAAGCCACGGCGACATCTTTTCTTTTTCTTCCAGAGTGCGGACGTGTGAATTTCACCTCGTCTATTTATTTTGCAGTGAAAATAAATTATTGACTACTGACTGTTACAATTGAATTATACAATATAGCTATATGAAATTTGTAGATATCTCTAAGGCACTCATAAGCTTCTACTGGTCATTTTATGGCAGTGCTCTCGAATTTTTATGTTCAATTATGAACGCGAAAAAGAACGCGAGACTTCATGCATTTCAGGTCTCCTACAGTGCGGTAATTTTCAAGAGCTCTTGATAGCTGTAAATTTTCCCAGTTCTCCATTGCTGAATGGTCATTGAAATGACAGTATGAATTGTGGGATGGCAGAGGGAAAATAATTGTGCCAGCAGCTAGTGAAGAGAGGTGGTGAGGTAGGAGGGCGAGTTGATATTTTTCTCACTTCTCAATAAGGGTAATTGGCTTCCTCTCTCATGTGCTTCAAACTTTTTACAGCGCTCCGAATTGAAAGCCATGGAAAGCAGTTCAATATTTGGAATGGAGAAGAGATAGCGGTATGCTGAGAGAGAAGGCGCTTAAGATACATTTACGTCATTCGTAAAATGAGCTAGTCTTACGACCAGAACGTAGGTACAAATAAAGCATTATTCGTTACGCTTCTGTTTATTCTTCTTCTTATTATAATTAATATTTAAAAGTAATACACTTTACGACTTATGAATGTATTTTCCTCACATAAGGATCAGTTATCTACTGTAGGACCCTGATCCTTCGAACTATCAACTCCACAGTCAATCTAAGGTCAGGAGAACGGTTTATTTAAATTCTATTTGGTCTTGTATTAATTTCACCTAAGTTAACCTTGAAATATGGGGCAGAAATTATTATTATGAAATGTTTTTATAAAATAAAACAATACTTTAACTGAGTTACATTTAAGTAATGTCGTAAATTGTCTCATCAATCAATCAATCAATCAATCAATCAATCAATCAATCAATCAATCAATCAATCAATCAATCAATCAATCAATCAATCAATCAATCAATCAATCAATCAATCAATCAATCAATATTGATATGGGTTTATGGCTGTCATGCAGATGGCAGACTCCCTACCATTTCTTTACCTTGTTTTTCCTAAGTGTTTTCAAAGAAGTTGAAAATCTATCGATCATCTCCCTTCGTAAATTATTCCAATCCCCAATTCCTCTTCCATTAAACGAATATTTGCTTCAATTTTTCCTCTTGAATTCCAATTTCATTTTCATATTACGATCGTTGCTCTTTTAAAAATGTCCTTCCAGCTTTTCGTCTACGAATATCATTGCACTCTATCTTTCCATTGACAGCTCGAAACACATCGCTTACTTGAGTATGACATCTCCTTGCTACCAAGTTCTCCTTGCCCGAAGATGTCCACATTAGCGTACAATTACTGTTTTCCGGAAATCACCCAGAGCAAAAGGTGCTGAATTCCTTTCTATTTTTTCCAGTCCCCGAATCAAGAACTCGTGATGAATATCCCATACACTCAAGTCATACTCTAACTGGTGTCTTACCATCGACTTATTTGCCCTCTCCTTTACATCCATACTACGACTCCTAAATACCGACATACGGTAGTTCATGCCATAAGGAAATACCAAATATGCACTGAAACGTTGCACTTCAATACCTCAAAATATGCCAATAGAAAGGCACTATTAAATTGAAGGCATTAATGTCCCTAACAGTAGACAAGATGTTTTGGTAATAAAGTAATAAACTTACATTATTCCTCAGAGTTTGAAGCAGAAGTGGTCCCGTCGGCAACGTTTACTGACGAATTTCAGTTCACAACAATTAATTTGAACAAGCTTCATCTGTTGTCTCACAAATCACTTTTGCAATGTGGGAAGTTCCATTCTACGTCACAGGAGGGTTTATTGGGAATAGTTAAATGATGTTAAGCTCTCCACAGAGAGCTCTGTTGGCGTGACATATGATTTCCCTTCATGAATGTCTCGAATATTGGCAGATCTTCTTGTAACCGGGAATTTTTAAATTATGTTATTCACTTTCTCTTGTAATGTCTTTCTTGTACTACCATGAAGGTAACTTAGACTGCATATTGCTTCTTTGGAACGTCAATGGTATTTCTTTAAGGATTCTAGTACAAGTAGTTTACGAGCTATCGTGGTTTGAAAATTGTAAATGCCGATAGTTGTCAGCTCCTTTACAGTACACTGATTGCATTGCGACTTCCCTGTCAGTTACTTTGTGATAGTTCAAGAAGTAGGACGTGATGGTAAACACCATTGATATTCTAATCTACTCTAGTCCTATTTTGTTAATGTCAATAGGCATTACTCCATTTGACAAATGCGACTTTCTGAAATAATCCACATTCTAATAATTAACAAAATGAACCCTCGGTTACACTTCATTTCTGTGGAAGCAGAACATCAATCCAGGCAAATTCTGGGGCTGTACTCACTTAAGGCCATGGCAGCTTCCTTCCCACTCCAAGCCATTTTCTATCCCATCGTTGCCATAAGAACTACCTGAAAAGCTACTTAAAGAAATTAGGTGATTCAAACTGGATACAGAACAAAATATGGGTCCAGTATTACTGCCTTGCGGAATCCCCCTTTAATCATTAATGTAGGAGATAATGCTTCCATTTTAGAAATATTTGCTGTGCAAATTTTTAGGTGATTCACCGAGCGAGATGGACATGCGGTTACGGCTGTGAGCTTGAATTCGGGATATAGTGGGTTCGAACGCCACTGTCGGCAGTCCTGAAGATGGTTTAGCATGATTTCCCATTTCCACTCCAGGAAAAATCTGGGGCTGTACCTCATTTAAGGCCACGACCGCTTCTTTCCCACTCCTAGCCTTTTATATCCAGTCGTTGCCGTAATAACTACATGTAAAGCCAGTTAAGAAAAAGAAATTAGATAATTCAACCTGTATACATAAGAAAATATGGGTCCAGTATTACTGCCTTGCGGAATATCCCCTTAGTCATTAAAGGATGAGTTAATGCTTCGCCTACTCTAATTCTCTGAGTTCTATTGTCCAGACATTTATGGACCCATTCATTAACTCCTTTGTCTAATCCAATAGCCCTCAATTTCGTCAGTAGTCTCCCATTATTTACACTATAAAAATCCTTTGATAGGCTAATAGCGATACAACCCATTTGACCTCCTGTCTCTTGAAAATCGGCTAAATCCAGAAAGATATATGGTCTTGCCCTTATATTGAAATAAAGTGCACTGTAAAAACTGTATCTCACGAGAGAAGGAAGAAAAGAGAAGAAAATGAAACTCAAATATATTAGACTGTAGCAGTGCGTAAATGTTCCATGCAAACAACATCCCTACAATACGGTACGGTAAGATCCATTTTCAATTATACTTTAGTATAGAAAAATGAACACAACGAAAATTATTCTGATGAACTGAATTGAAGTATGTGGCTGGGAGGCGTGAAAAGTCTTAAGGAATATAATGTGTAGGAAGAGCATTGGAACACACGAGGTTTTAAAAGAAATCCATCGATTTATTTCTTAGCACGATTCTTCTTCGTCTACTGATCTGGAAATATTATTTATAAAAGTTTCATTGGAAGTTTTTCCAGGTGCCTTCTTTATGAACCTCCTACGAAATCATAATAACGCTCAAAAATATTTTCATATTAGTTATTTTCTATTGGCTACACTTCTACCTCAGTAGTAGAAAGAAATCAAGATGTGCTGTTAGCTAAAACAACGCACTACTATATGTTTGGTTAGATGCTTGTTCTGAACCATATTAGATACGCCTATTCCTGGGTATCAATAACTTCCATCAAATGGTCGATAATGAGCCTTTGTTTAGTATTACTAGCACCAATTACATTGTTGTGGGCTTTTCAAAACCTAGAGTATCTTAATCATTTACCATAGAATTGAAGAAGAGAATTATTACCTCTTGAGGCCAGGCTACCTTATATTACTTTAACGTTCACGGTCCTACGTTGCGAAGGAATTTTTGATGTATGTAAGACCGCCACCAAAAGAGAAACTGGAAGCTACATGGAACAATTCATCGAATGGTCAGCTTCGGATTACTATACAAAGGGATGCGGAACTTATCCGTAGGCAGTCAATGGCTGTTCCAAAAATATCAGCGAGTCAGTTAGGGAATGATATTCGAAAATTCCACAGGCTAAACGCCCGTGTAGTTGCAATGAAATGTCGCTTAGCAGTTGTAGATCTGATTACCTGATACTCACTACGCAACATAACGGAGTGGCATGGTGAGAGATTCTGTCGGAATAGCGTCTGTTCCCGGCGTAACATTGATCTGATAGTAGATGGAAGAGAGCGAAATGGTATCAAAAAAGACTAACTACATGTAGATTCTTCCCGTTGTTATATCTGATTGATACTAGGGGTCAGGAATAGTGGATGAAAATTGTGTGCGCGCATGTTAAATCTTCCTGATTACCATTGCGTGTCATGATCTCTAGATTCTTCTTCTTCTTTCAGATATTTATCCATTTACCTTGGGTCAGCATTTTGTATGGAATTCAGCCAAGTTTTACGTGCGGGTGTCCTCCCTTACGCGGAATGACTGAACTCTGTTAGTGCTCTGTGTGTGTGTGTGTGTGCTCCCAGTTTTCGTTGATTACCAAGTGTAGTAAAGGCGTAAGCCGTTACGAAGGTAGTGTGTCTCAACTTTTAAAGTGTGTGTTGTTTGTTTTACGAAATCACTCAGTGTTGTGCAGTGGATTTTTGTAAATATCAACGGAATTTAATTACGGGAATAGACGAGAGGAATGAGGCCAACCGGGGAAGCAGGACCGACACGGGACTTAGAGCCAGAAATGGAAGTGGGGCGACTCTAGCTCACAGTATTGTTCAAGAGGTAAGGGAAGCTCTAAAGTCGAAAGACATTCTCTCGGCTATCGTTCAGGCATTAACTGAAAGTATCACAACAACTCAAGACCACCCGGCAATTAAACACTGAGGTTATCAATGACCTTAAGACGGGTATTAAAAATAGGGAAATTGAAGCGAAAGCAGTGCAGGATGAATTCAAAAGGAGTACTGATGCTCTGGAGCAATACCAACGCAGAGGAAGTGTGTGCGTGTTCAGAATTCTCGAATCACCGAACGAGAATACTGACGAACTTTCAGTCAAGTTGTTTAAAGATAAACTTGGCCTTGACAATGCCGTGCAGGACATCGATAGGTCTCACCGTATTGGCAGGTTGGGGCCGGGACTGAAGCGGCCTATAATTGTAAAATGTGTAAGTTATAGGAAGAGGGAGGAAGTTTTCCGTAAAAAGCGCAGGCTGGCAGGCACTGGAATCACTATCAGGGAGGACCTGACTGCGGCTCGTACTCTAATATTAAAGGCGGCTGTTGAGAAATTTGGAGTGAGAAATCTTTGGACCATGCAGGGACGCATTGTTGTAAAAGGAGGGGAAACTAGACACCACATAACAACAATGGATGAACTGAACTCTCTTAAGTAGACGATCAATACCGGTACCATAGTGTAAAATCTCACCCTGTGTCTGTAGATTCTACTGTGAAATAGCTGTCTAGTTCCTTAACTGTTTCTTCCAATGTGACTTCTTAATTTGTGACAAATTTGTAAAGCAGTCATATAGTATTCACAATTCCCACCCACACCTACAAGCTCTTTCTCTTCTACTTAGTTCTGAGATGCTGGCCGGCAGGTGCAGTTAAAACTTGGAAGTACAGCACCTTAGCAAGACCCTACTCTAAACTAACTCTTCAACTATAGTGTGAATTAATTAATATCCTTATTTTAATACTTTTTATTATTTGTCTTTATTCAAATGTTCAAACATATTGTATGTCTGTCAGTGTATGTGTGTTGTCAGTTTTGGTTCCAGGAATGTGTCACGTATCCTTGAAGCATGTCAGCATCTGATGTCCTGGAAACTACTACAACGGTAGATGAGACATTCCTGAATGTCATTGACCCGAGTGTATTCTAAGACGACGATAACCCTCGCGTATCTTCATCAACTGCCTCCAATCCTCAACCTACTGAACTGCTGTTTAAACAATATCTGTCTCAGTTCCCGAGAAGTCTGCAGTGTTGCCATATCAATTCGCTCTCACTCCTCAGTCACGTAGATGAAGTTCGTTCGATAATGTCAACCTGTTACATGCATCTTATGTGCATTACTGAAACCTGGATGTCTGACAAAATTAGCTCTGCCCTAATAAAACTAGAAGGATATACTCTCTACCGGCATGAAGGCATTGGCAGGCGCAGGGGTGGCGTAGCATTATTTTGTAGAGATGATATTAAGTGTAGAATAATTAGCAAATTTTCATCTGTCATCACTCCACATAAGGAATATATGTTTGTTGAGACCGTAATTAACCGTCAAAATGTATTGATAAGAGTTGTCTATAAACCACCGAATTTTACTAACATCTCTCACCTTGAATCTGACCTTCTCAAACTAGTACCAACCTAGGAGCATATACTACTACTTGGTGACTTTAAGGCAAGTATCTTAGCCCCGACTGGCATATCAGACCGAAACAGCAACCTTTTTGCCTCCGTTGACATGACGATCTTACCACTAAATGCAACTAATCACGTTTGTACACTTAGATATACAAGCTATACCATCCGGCTCCATGGCTAAATGGTTAGTCTGCTGGCCTTTTTGTCACAGGCGTCTCCGGTTCGATTCCCGGCAGGGTCGGGGAATTTAACCATCATTGGTTAATTTCTCTGGCACGGGGGCTGGGTGTACGTCTCGCCTTCATCATTATTTCATCCTCATCGTGACGCGCAGGTCGCCTACGGGAGTCAAATCGAAAGACCTGAGCCTGGCGAGCAGAACATGTCCTCGGACACTCCCGGCACTAAAAACCATACGCCATTTCATTTACAAGCCATACAAGAATTGACCACCTGATTACAAATAACCTGCATAACGTTCTTAAGTACGGTCAATTCCCTGTATCTGGCATTGCAACTCATGACTTAATTTACCTGTGCTACTCTCGACGTGTACCAAAGTACAAAGCTAGAAATAGCAATGTACAACAACTCCAAAGTGATGCGTACTGTTCACCTTGGGGATATATAAGCAATTACACGACACAGACATGAAAATGACACGATTTAACTCTCTACTCATAGGACTATATGACATCCATGCTCCAGTTAGGCAAGCTAGAGTCACTCGCTCGCCTGCACCATGGTTAACTGGCGATGTATAAAAGCAACAATGGCTCGCCGTGACGCAATATTCCGCCGATACAAGGAAACAATGAAATATATTATGAACAGCATCGTATTTTACGTAACAGAACAAAGCAATTAAGTCGCAATATCACATTTAATCACATTAAAAGTGTAACAAGGGACTTAAATTCACGTGACGCCTGGAACCAACTTCGAGCTACGGGGGTTGGAAAATGTAAGGAGCCTCATGTGCCAAGTATATATCTTGATACACTAAACTCTTAAGTACGGTCAATTCCCTGTATCTGGCATCGCAACTCATGACTTAATTTACCTGTGCTACTCTCGACGTGTACCAAAGTACATAGCTAGAAATAGCAATGTACAACAACCCAATAAAGGAATTTCAACCTCAAAATCATATCTATCTAAATAAAAGAATCGGTAATCCTACAGAAAGCGAAGATAATTTTTCTTTTCACCCTATCAGTGTAAATAATGTAAAGCGTATCTTGAATTCAGTGAAGTCACAAGCCAAAGGAGCCGATAACATCCCAATCGGCTTCGTAAAAAGCATTATTGGTGCTGTCCTACCAATCATTACCCATATTATAAACTACTGTCTAACCACAGAGACGTTTCCAGCTCCATGGAAAAGTGCTCTAGTAACCCCAATATTAAAGCAAGCCACAGCAAATGCGCTATCTGATTATCGGCTTATTTTGATTCTTCCTACTCTGTCGAAAGTTCTTAAATGAGTTCTACAGTAGCAGCTAGTATAATTCTTAACCAGTCATTATCTTTCTGATCCTTCGCAATCTGGCTTCGGAAAGGGACACAGTACTACAACTTCCCTTCTTCGGGTAACAGATGACATGAGACTAGCAATGGGCAAACGGCAGGTGACGATACTAACACTCCTTGACGTTTGTAGCGCGTTATTATCTAAGCTCCGCTCTCTGCATATCGGGCCGATATCCCTAAATTTTTTAAAGTTGTACCTTACAAATCGTCGCCAGTACGTAGTGGTAAAACGTCAAAGATCCCAATGGGCTGTAAAATTATCCGGTGTCCCTCAAGGGTTTGTTCTAGTGCCCCTACTGTTCGTCTTGCATATTAATGACATATCCTCCACACTTTAGTATTGTAACTACCACTTATGTGCTAATGATCTACAGATATACAAACAGACCACTATAAACAATTTACATTAAACAATTCAGCATATGAATTTCGATACTGAAAGGCTTACCGCCTATTCTAAAACCATCCATTTAATCCTAAATCCTCGTAAAACACAAAGTATTTTCGTAGGAACCTCTTAATTATTTCATGTAATAAGCAATATAAATCCTCCTCCAATCATCAATGATATTGCTGTACCGTACGTTAAAAGTATAACTAATCTTGGAATCTCCATCGGTGAGAATCTGACCTGGAATGAACTCGTAACAAATGTATGTAGAAAGGTTCATGCAGCTCGATATCCGCTGAAACGTCACAAGAATGCTTCTATTCAAAACCTTAAATTAAAATTAATCCAAGCACTACTATTCCCAATTTTAGACTACTGTGATACGGTACTAGTCAATCTAAATGCTGAACAAACTTCGAGACTTCCAACGAGCACTAAACTGATGCATACGATATGCTTTCCAACTGTGACAACGCCCATGTTACACCATACTTCAAAACAAGGGGATGGCTACGCATAAATGATAGAAGGAATTTTCACCAAATGACACTTGTTTACCAAGTGCTCTCGACGAACACTCGTACTTACCTATCTCTTAATTTTCGTTTCCTTTCCTCATTCCATGAAATTAGTACCCGTTCTGGTTCCCTACTTGAAATTCCAGTAAATTGAACGAATTCATACAATCATTCCTTTTTGGTTACTAAATCGAGACTCTGGAATACACTCCTAATGGGCATTCGGCATGTTACTTCCTCTCAAAAATTCAAATCTGCCTGCCGATTTTTTCCTGGGAGCATATAACTGAGTTTTGTGAGTCATTGTGTGTACGTTATGCGAATGAGTTTTCTTTTATCTGTTATGCTGTAGAATTATTATTATTATTAATATTATTATTATTATTATTATTATTATTATTATTATTATTATTATTATTATTCATTTTTATATTATAATTATTAGTATTTTCACAGTAATTTCGTGTTGATTTGTAACCTAGTCTTAGTACTGTATATCTGTCCGTAGTATTATTTCTATGTAGAATTACTACAGTATATCTTAATTTTATGTTTACATTTTTAAATTTTATTGTTTAAAGTGGTGAAGTGGAAGAGAGGACTGTGAGCCCTAACTTCTCCACAAATGTAAGTCAGGAATAAATAAATATGTAAAGAAATAAATAAAGAAATAATAAGCATTATATGGAAATGTGTGTTTACTCTAGCGTGTTTCTACGGTGGCTTATGTTCTGAAATTTTTATGTAATCATGGAGATAAGTATTAAAATGAACATAAACATCCAGTCCCCAAGCTAGAGGAATTAATAAGACGCAGTTAAAATCTCCAGACTGGCCACGAATCGAACCTGTGGTCCTCTTAACTGAAGTCAACTACGCTACCTATTCAGTCAAGGAGCCTGACGTCATGATGTCCATATATTGCTGGATATAAAATACATTCTAAATAATAATGTACATCATGCAGAGCACCTTACCCTTGTTAAACAGTCTTGCTGGGAAATAATGAACTTATTTTGTTTAGTGTTTTCTACAAGCGTTTTAGAGTCTACTTGGCTCATAATGTTCCTGGCCAAGGAATCGGAAGATGTTGCATAGGTTTCTCCAAAGCCAGCGTTTATCAAATGTTTCAGACGCTACAAGCATATGAAATGTTACATACCTAGAAGTGCTAAATATCTGACATACTGTTCATTTATGGTGATGAATGGTTTAATACTGTATGATGAGTCTGGAAGAAAAATTCACAAATCAAAGAGAGATAAAAAGCCTGACATTTCTTGAGGTGTCTCGATGAACTTCAGTTCGTGGATTACTACACTAAGCAATCGAGGGGACAATAAAATCATGGTGTTAAGAAATGCTGGAAGGAACGCCGGAGGAATCGTTTGTGTGACCAGTGTCCTTCACAAAGCACTTCGGGAGCAGCTTATATCCATAAAACTTTCAACGTGCTTAATACCCCAAAGTGACAGACCTCACTACCCAGGCTTTGATTTTGACTTACCTTTGCACTAACGAATGATGTTTCTTGAAGGATAGAATACTAATATCTTAAGAGACACTAATGCCCATCTGCGAAGGTCAGTGCCACTTCCGCGGACGTTTCAATTCGAATGTGTGAATAGGAAACAGCCGCTACACTATCATTTGCCCCATTGTATTGAGAGTAAAAGTAAAGAGATAGTAGACCTTCCTGTGCTAGACGTTATTAGGGTCTTCATAGTGGAGCTTGTATATGTCTCTGGATGATGCATAAGCAAGCTGTTCTATTTGATCTTGTCTGCCTGAGATTCCAAGGGTCCTTTCTCGTTGTAGTCCAACGTGATCGTCTAGAAATTGTACGTACTGTTATCTGATGCCTATTCAAGCTGCCTATCGCTCATGGACTTCATCTGACCAATATCGTGCACGCTACATCACATGAAATCACTTGCGTATCTTGCGTCGATACCAAATGTACTCTGTGTACAGTTTCTTACTACAATTGGTATATACACTTATTACAGCATAATGTAGCTCATCATACGTCATCCTGCACTCAATTATCTTACTGTATTTTTTTGTCATATTGATAGATGGATGAACACTACTTATTTTACAAGTGAGCTCGAAAGTAACGCCAGATATGGAAACTAACATTCCTCGATAATGATATTTACCATCACAATACGTGAATGTCCCAAAAATGCGAATGTATTTTTAAACCAAACCTGAACACGTCTTCGTTGCTTTGTCAGTCAGTCTGTAGAGGAGTGGGGAGTATGATTGTTGCTAGGCATGGCTTTTGAATTTAAAATACAGTAAGTGCTCATAAATATATTTGTACCGATAAGACCTGTCCTAGAAGGAAATTATGTAACATTGAATAAGTCAACTGAAACAATTACAAGCGTATGTTTTGCCTCAGTATTTCAGAAGTTACGGAGTAACGTGAGCATGCAAATTCCTTCTACTGTTACGGTAAATAGAAACGTCCGATTAGGCTTTAAACACGTCAGACTTTCAGCGGCTCAAGGCGATTTCGTACTGAAAAGGACATATTTAAACTAACAAGAATTAAATGAACTAAAAGAAGTAAAGAAGTTAAATAATATTTGCTTTACCGGGTTATTCGTTTTTCTCCGAATCCCCATGATATGAAATCAATCAGTATGCTTAGAGGTCTGAATCTGAAAATGTAGAACCAGAAGAAATATACTTATACCAAATAGATATGTGTGGGGTCGGGATAATTGTTGAAAATGAGTCATGTTATCTTCATGGAGTTTGAATATTTTTAATAACTTCGACAAGTGTTGTAATTCAGGTGAGAAACTAATGACAAAATTCTGTATCCCTCGTTTGAGACTTGCCGTGTTTAAACTAATCTACCAGGTGTAGATATTACGTGTACTAAGTTTGAAGGTTATCTGGATGATCATTATTCGTCAACATTGATTGAAATTCAAGAAGTTCCAGTTATTGATACAGCTTAGGGAATTCGCTTACTTAGGCAAAGAACGAGTGAGTGTACGCAGTTTCATGTGTCAGTCGGCTCTCTTCTGTTTTCTAAAATCCTTAATTGCCTTGTGTGTTTTTGAAGATTCTTCAATTCGCTAAAGTACTATGTGAACGCTTCCAGAATCGGTAGTAAAAATGACACACTGTTTTGTAACTTTGAATATTTTTCATTACATCGAAACTGATCGATGACATTGAGCAGGGCTTGCCTTGACGAGAATACTCATACTTACACTATGTGGATATGTTAAATTTTGAGTTTGTTCTTATAATTTACTGCAGCGTGAAGAGAATTCACGCCAAATAAAATAGCTGATAATTTGGGAGGCTTTAATATCTCTCGCTGTTGATGTGAACATAAAGGACATGATAAAACTGAAAATATCAACTAGTAGAAACCGAAAATAGACTAGTCGTTTAGTATATTTACAGAAATTGACAAATCCTACAGACGCATAGTACGAATATATTACTTCTAAATTTGTCCCCCGGAATCAAACTACACTATGCCCAATTTATTTCATTTTTCATGTTTGGACATAGTGGTACCATGTGCTTTCTACTTTTCCTAGTGGTATAGAGCACTATGTCTAATAGCCATCAAGGACTGAAACAAGGGTTTAAAAATAACATTATGTCAAATTTAGTTCAAGGGCAGAGAACACCATCTGGACATAACGTTATTTGCCTCAGACTCAACGTGAATTCTCTGCTCTTCACGCAACACTATGTCCCACACACCCACATTGTTGATACCATTGTGTATAATGTAACACTGGTAATGAGACAGCTGTGGAGAGAGTAACGTAAGACTGTTGAACATAAAGCTGCAGTATTGTGTGCAATGTGTTCAATTAGTAAATTCTGTAGTGAAATTTAAAATAGCCTATTTAATTGATGCGAAAATGTTGTCTATGGGACAAAGGATACTACATTAAGCGTTGTATATTGTAGAGGATGGAAAGCATCAAACATTTTTCAAGGTAAGAAATAAAGTTATACTGGACATAAGTCGAACAGAACCTTAACATCAACATGGTGAAATATGTAGACATGCGTCTTCCGTACACTTGCAATGTGTTCATTATATCCTTGCAGTTGCACAGCTTGCATCTTCTGTAACACCATCCTACACCAATGACGAACAAAGCAAGGTTACTTTAGTACATAATGCCACCAACAGTGTCCTTCCTAGAGAACGAATCGGTTCTTTTATTTCTTTTCGACATTTGAAGTCAGATATTGAACTCGAATAATGCTAAGAAAATTACATTTTACTGTAAAACTGTTAACTCTCATCAATAAGGAAGACCGTTCGGCAGTAAGTTACCAAACATAGGTGAGTGACTTTCACGGCGCAGTTCACTGGTAAATATTTTCAGGTTAAAGATAAGGCACGGACTATCCAGCTTACGTCTAAGGGTACAGTGCCGGTGAGGGGATTGAGATGTAAGGGGGAAGCGTGCTGGTGGACGGTTTCTGGGGGAGGAAAGGTGAGGAAAGTGGCTTTAACTTGGGCAGAGTCCATATCGGTGTATCAGGACAGGTTTCTTATCCCACCTCTGAGAGTCAACAAGTCAGGGAATAAGTGCCACCTATAGATTTACTGAATGATGATTTACTGTTAAGTAGCAGCAGCAGTGAACCCGACAACTCTGAAAATGATAAAAATCACTTCCCTTCTGAGGAGAGTTCTGGAACAGATTCTGATAATGGTTCCTTCCTTCATCTGAAAAATCACACTACTGACATTATTGATAATCCTGTTAGGGCTGTGAATAGTGTAACCGACAGTGAAGCCGCGATTGATGGACAAGTTTTAATCAAAACAGTAATTCGTCATCAAGGAAAGAAACGTGTTTAAAATCCAATTAAGTGGCTACGAAACAAGCGCAAAAGCAAGCTACGCCGCAGGGAAAGTTTACACAAGCAGAACAGGCAAGATTGTACTGGTCAGAGTAATGAAATCGCCATGTCCCTGTAGGATGCGTTGCTATGAAAAAATTACGGAAATAGAGAGGACTCTTTCGTTCATACTAGGATGCACCAAAATATCAATGATATGAGAAGGCAATTTATTTGTTCATGAATAGAAATAGAACCAATTGTAGAAGTAGACTGGGTTCTAAGTTGAAAGCCAATTCTTTCAAATACAGATTTTCGGTGAATAAGAGACTAGTACCAATATGTAAAGCCTTGTTTCTCAATACACTTTATATTTCCAACACACTTGATATTACTGCCTTGAAGAAGGAAATACCAGGCGGATTGGTAGAACCTGATCAAAGAGGAAAACGAACAAAGCTGCATATGTGATTATAGGTAACGTTTGCAATCATATGGATTCTTTTCTATTATACGATGGGCAATGCAGCAGGGAAAGATCGGAAAGGAAGTTCATGGTGTCACATCTAAATATTGAGAAAATGTGTACTTTATATATGGAATTCAGTGAATAAAATAACACTGAAATTCACGATGTGGCTAAAATGGTTATATGCAGACGTATTTAACAAGAACTTTAATTTACCTTTCAAACCGCCAGGGATAAATAATTGTGACACTTGCAATTCTTTTACAGTAAAACTGGAAGGCGATGTGACTCAAGAGACTACTTAGGATGTGCATATGATGCCCCAGCTTCCGGAATGTGAAACACGTTATGATATGAAAACATTGGATACACAAATAACATAGGATAACCCGAAGCATAAAGTAAGAACGGCCGGTCTTCAGAAGCGTCTACCTACTCCTTTTTTATATTAGCGTTAGTTTCTACGCACGAAATATCTGGGCATTCAACTTTACAATATTTGACTCCTTTGATAGTTCTGCTTTTTGAATGATGTTGGATGAGTACAAAGGGGCAGAGAGGGCAACGAATTAGCTTCAGCTCTTTGAAAATGGGCTAGCTGTACCATTCCAAATTCAGCTGTGGGGGAAATTACTATTTGAACTGACAACTGTTATGCTCAAAATAAGAATATGTGCATGTTCATGTGCTTGTTTGGATTTTATACAAGTATCCACAAATAAAAATAGTAACGCAGAAGTTATTATTGAAAGGGCACACATATATGGAGGCTGACACAGAGGATTCCATGATTGAAAGAAAGAGAAAGAAAATGAGAGCACTTTTCATTTTGACGCCTTGGGACTGGCAGCAGTTGATTTGTCAATGCTCGACCGAATACAATGTTAGCAGCATGGAATTACAGGACTTCAAGGATTTTAAACCCCTTTACACTTCCTCTCAGGTTTCACCATTCATATTCCGAAAGGTAACCTCAAGTAAGCAGCCTCTGTTGCTTTCAACATGTGTTCACTTCCAAGTTCGCCAAGAAAATGTATGTTTATTGTACTTCAAGAGATCTCAAGAGATGTCAACTTTCTGGATGTGAGTCTTGAAAGGAATGGAAGAAAATTTCAAAATCCTCCTGTGAACCTTAATGTGATTAATGAAACAATTAAGCCAATCTCCAAGTAGAAAGACCATGATCTACTGTCATTAGTGCTATTTCTACCATCAGAGTGCCATGCGTTTTACAGGAACCTTAAATATGTTAATAACATGAAGGACTACCAAGAAGAGGATTCCGATGTTGACTGAATTGTGGGCATTCTTGCCATGTTTGTTTATACGTCTATGGATGTTTTACTATTCTTCTTCATCATCATCATCATCATCATCATCATCATCATCATCATCATCATCATCATCATCATCATCACCATCATGATCACCACCATTATTACCGTGAATCTGAATAAGTGTAAACTGATAAAATAATGTCTAAATAATTATCAAGTATACAATGAAATAAAGGTTTCAATTTGGGGACATTACTTACCAAGTCACCTCTAAGTTAATTCTTTACATAGGCAAAGAACATCATGTCCATTTAAGCCATTTTCAAATACTAGCAATGCTATTTCATTACATTTTCACACTGATATATGTACACTAGTCAGTACTCTTCATTTCACCCACAGGATAATTACGACAGAACTTTTATATAAACTGCAAATGAGAAACAAATTCTTACTTTGGCTCTACTTAAAAATATTGCTTTTGTGACATATCGTAGTTTGTTTCCGGGGTACGGAAATACTGCTTACTCCTTTTGACGTTAATGAGCAATATGTGTACTTTAGTAAATTTTACGTCCAGTTGTTTTATGGAAATGATAAAATATTAGGTGAAAGCTGTATATCTACGAGCGTTTTACAGATTCTATGATGGATTAACTTGAATGGTACGGCCCGTTAAATCCTGATGTTATAATGAAGTAAAAGGATAAGTAAACCTCAGAGTCGCCAATTCAGAATTTCTTTAAAGGGAATTCTTCGGCTGCTGACTTGCCCGATAAGGTAGTTTTAATTTTACAGAAGGGTAAAGTATAAATGAAAAATTAATTCAAAGCGTTTACTCATTGAAGGATATTCAAACATCAATATCAAGCCTCGTACATTACTAATAGTTCTTACCACAATTGGGGATGGTAGAGACGACATTTCTCTCAGTAACTGAACATGTAGGATTCCAAGTTGAAATTGTTTCTGCTCTGATTAGAGGTTAGGACACTTATTATTGCTTTTGGAAAGCGTATTTCTCTAAGAGTGATGTTGTAGAACCTCATTTCGCATTTTATACGTCGAAAGATGACCTCATTCAAATATATCATCTACGCATTATATGGAACCGTAAAAACTTTGTTACTTTAAACTGAAATTAGTTGGACAGGTAAATGTTTTATACTCGCGCAGTTTGTAGAATATTATGTCGTTGTGCTGTCGGCAATGTATTGTCAGGAGTTCAGGCGTTTAGTTCCATTCAGACAACACACCGTCTTTGAATTTATGCTAATGTAGTGTAACCCACCATCAAGTCGAGAAGTACCCTCCACTCGATAATTGCTTGTCAGCAGCTTCTTTGGATAAAGTTCAAGCACCAAGCATCGATTTCTGATTGCTGCGAGGATTATGAGGAATATTCTCCCTCAGAATTAAACAAGGAAAGAAGAAAATAATTAAGGCAGAAGCATTGACAGTCCTGTATTTACGCAACTTCACTACCTTCTCTCGATATTAACCTTAGTACAATCATGAATTCCGTAAAATCTATGAGTGTATGAATACGAATCCATACACCGGTAATTTAATGATTTTCTCTGCATCTATGTGACGTGATTCAATGAATGATATTAAATTAATAGAATGATTTAAGTTGATTGATAGCTTGCTGAGTTCTTAGTAATCTACATTAAAACTTATTATATTCTTGCAGAATGAGGAGAGAGTTAAAATAATTTATGAATTTATCTTACATTTTGCCTTTTCTTCAGTGTATTAACATTTAAGTAAATGTATTTACAATATCCGTATTCAGTTCCGTAATTGCCCGTGGAAATCCACTAAATTATTTCAAAATTGGTTAGACATTTCCAAAAGTGTGCGGAAAATAATGTATCCATTTAGCGCGTATACTGAGGTCTGTAATTTAAAGTGCCTATATTAATTTGTAAGTTCCGTTTAGAGCACTGCATTTTGCGCCCTTATTAATATTAAATTCCTTTTGTCTATATCACCTCTTGGAGTCTGATACTGAAGAAGGAACTGTTAGGGAATACTAATTTTTTTCATTGAATATTCATGGTTGAGGACTTTTGCGTCTAGGAATCGTAGTATTACATTCTGTAAAGAGTAATATATAATTTTTGATGTGACACATCAATGCCTTATCTAAAGCATTTAACACAATTTAATTCTCAACTGGTATATTTTAGGAAGATAACTGGTATCATGGAGTCCGTCAGATCCTAGATATTTACTATTAAATTAACAATGTTTTCTTTCTCGTTTTTCTTTATTGAACTTTTAATCACCTCAAAGCGAAACTTGAAAATGAAACAGATTAAAATAAAACAAAAATATTAAAGTCTAAAGATCTTGCATTTAAAAATGATATGTTATCTTCTTTATTAGTATTTTATAAAGAAACTGGAATCAGTAACAGTAACAGTATTACTGGAAAATTCAAAACATACATTTTTATTTTATGGTGAAAATCCATGTTAGTTAGAATGCACTATTCTTCTGAACACGAGATACGCTATATTTTTCATGTGATTAATTTTAAATTCAGTAGAATTCCGTAATGAAACGGGTTGGTCGCGGAAAAATTGGGTAGCCGTTCCACATACGTATCATAACAGTTGAGGTTTAAATAAAATATCGATGTTTTATTCTGCATGGGAAGTGAAGAATATACTTATTACAAGCTACGAATTATTAGGCAGACACGCATATAATTACAATTAAAGCTTACTACAGTATATTATCATTAATGAAGACATTTACTTCCGCATACTGCTTCCGAGCACTAAATTTGAAAACTTAAAGGCGTATGAGACAAATTTTCACGAAACATTGAGCCTAGTGTCATATAATTTATTGTGCAGTTACGCAATGAGTAGAGTAGCGACATATAGCTTAATTTTAATGTTGTATGTCTGCTTGGTCATTAGTCAATGGAATAGTTTGGAGCAGCTGTCCTTCTCAATATATTTTGTGCTACTCTCTGCATGCCGACACATCAGCTCCTTCGAAACACATCAAAAACTGTCATATTCATACATTGGGCCCACTATCATTCTTATTAGTAAACTTCCTTCCAAATCCCACTGAGTAAGCTGTGTCTCAAGGTGTTACTCAGCAATCTATACGTTAGTCTGCTCAAATTACACCAAATCGTTCTCTACTCATCAATTTGAGTCAGTAACACTTTATCTGTGATCTGACCTACGCATATCACCTTCAGTATTATTCTGCTAAACCATATTTCAGAAGTTTCTATTTTATTTATCTTTGGGGTAGTTCTTGGTCCAGTTTCATTTCCATAAAGTTTTGTGCTCCGAAAAAAACGTCTTCAAAAACATATTTCTAATGCACATAACCATGCCGAGGCGAAAAAGTATATTTCCTTAAGGAGGGACCTCCTGGTTTGGATTAGTCTACATTTTATATCCGTTCTTCTGCAAAAAAAATTCCCTGTTACCAACTAAAAGTTTTCTTAAATTTGGGAAATTAATTTCCAAACTTGATATTTACGGCATAACCTGACTTCATTCGATTGAATACCATTACCTTTATTTTAGATTTAATTTTCACCTTCTACTCTTCCTCGAGCTCGGGGTCCGCTCCATTCAACAATATCTCGAGATATTCTTCAGATTTAACCCAATTATTTCTTCCCCTTGAACTGTGACTCCCTTTCCAAAATGTCTCCTTTATTTCATCCTTTAGTTGTACACAAATATCATAAATCGCAGGAGACACACTGTGAACTATCCACTCACTTTTCTCCATAGTCACTTCTCCTGAAAATTCCCTTATTCTTCTCATTGCAGTTCAATTCTTGTACAAATTTTAGACGAACCTTCATTTTCACCATGTGATCCTCTGTCATCTGAGAATATCTGAAGGATTAAGCCTGTCAACGTTTTAAAATGGCCTCCTTCAAATCTACAAATGGCTTATATTGACGTACTTCATATTAAGCTCCAATATTATTAGGCAATATTCCCCTATATTTTTAGTTAATGACATGTGAAACGAGACAAATATTGTATAATTTTATTTAATGTGTAATTGGTGGTATTAGGGCCATCTATGATTCTCTCAGCTCCTGGTGGAAAGTATACTGAGTTTCATTTCACAAGTTGTAAGTCTGAAAGATTATAATTCCCGCTAGTTTGTTTGCTGTGTTATTCATTGGCCTTCCCTTACTATGGTTCACATGAAAGCAGAACACCTCTAGTCGAGATATTTACCAGCTGAGTTAACGATAATTTGACAGGTATGGAGAGTGACTAAGTACATCGTTATTACTCCCACTTCCAAGTTAAGGTATCTTAAATGGGTTTTCTGAATATTTCCCTCCATAATGTATCTCCATAAAAATCGTTTCTGTGCACATATATATATACGAGGCCCATGCGAACTTCTTAATGATTTATGCTGATTTATACTAATTGTCATAGTGATATATAGTTTTCAATCCCAACAAATAAGGATAATCGACTTACACTTCACTCTTCAACTAACTTTATTTTTACGTACAGTTTCTACAACGATGTGGATTTCGTTCAGTTTTGCCGATTTACACTTTTTTACTACAATTTCTACTGAATAAGTGTGCCCTTTAAGGTTTTACATCCTTATCCTAGGTATTTAACAAGTGTACTAGGTATTTAACTCAAAAACACTGCCATTAATGTAGCATTATAAGACACGAATATACAATATAATGTATTTTAACATATATTTTATTCTTGTCACATTTCATTGTGCATAATTTTAAATTTGTGAATGACTCTCAGGAATAACAGCCCTGCCTTGTAGTGAATAATTTTGTAAAAACTTGCGAATCATCGGCAGATATTTGGAGAAACGACCAACGTCCATTCACTCTAAGTACAATCCAGTGAATTAGAAACGTATGGTGAATCTCCATGTTCAAGAAAATGAACCGCTATACGATTGAAATTAGAACTACAGACTTTATCATATTTCAGAAACTTCAGAGTGCTAAGGGTTATATTGACAGGTCTATTAACTGGTGTACAAAATGCATAGCGCAAGATAAATAGCTCTTTACAGATTCTTCGAATGATCTTAGATTTCGTTTTACATTAGCCAGGGTGTGGAGTAAAATGCAGGAACAGGATATAGCAGTATTCACCATTTATCAGTTCATTAATATGCCATAAATTAGCTTTCGTGGCAGTAGGGAACTAGGACTGCGAATGAGGACGTCAAGGTATTAAACAAGGTATTTGTTTGTTTGGTATAAAAAATAAATCAAAGAAAACCATCTGCAGCACTGTTAATTAAATTTAAATTCAAATCAAGCAGCTCCGGAACTTAAACTTACATCTCCACAAACTGCGCCATGAAGCCAACTCGTTCGGTCAAAAATGCGTTTAAAATGATATTGCTTGCTATGAGTGTTTCTTAGTTTTTCTTTTCTACACTGTGAGTGTATATGTATTAACGTTAGAGAATTACTCCAATTATTTGGTATACTCTTAACAGTTTTCTTCAAAGATCGGGAAATGACGGATTATATACTTTGAAAAGAAAGTCGCAGAGAAATGTTTGAAAAAGGAAGACTAATATCACATATTTAACGTTTCTGTAGGTCCTAACTGCCTTAAGGACTGTTAGGATTAGTGATATTTCCTAAATGGCTTTATTAACTGTGTTGGTTTATATACGAACATCGATTCATGGTATTCAAACGCCTTCAAAATCACCGACTGTGATAATATACGTCCCCACGACCTCGAAAATGGGAAGCCGAGACCTGCGAAGTAACAGATGGTATTAGTGATCTCGAAGCTGTTTCTGTCGTAGTTAAAAGTAAATATGACAGAAAGGAGGGTTTTAAAAGTACGACTATTAGGCAGTACAATGTGGCTGATAAAGCAGGCATGAGGCAGTTTAAAAAAAGTAAATATGTTCGGTGGAAAACGGTAAATAACAATGTAAACAGACTCTGGGATGGGTTTAAAGCAATTGTTGAGGAATGTGAAAACAGGTTGTACCTTTAAACTTGCTAAGGAATGTTAAAGACCCAACTTATTAAAATAGAGAAATAAAGAGACTAAGAAGGAGGTGCAGATTGGAAAGAAATAGAGTTAGAAATGGCTGCGGAAGTAATGTGAAATTGAAGGAACTTAGTAGGAAATTGAATCTACAAGGAAGGCAGCTAAGGATAACATGATGGCAAGCATAACCGGCAGTCATAAAAATTTTAGTGAAAAATGGAAGGACATTCCAGGAATAATTAATGACAAGGGGAGTGTGTATGCGAGGATCTTCGAAAGGCAGAGGTATTCAGTCAGCAGCATGTAAAGATTGTTTGTTACAAGGATAATGTCCAGATGGAGGAGGTGACTAATGCCAAAGAAGTATTAAAATTTACATGTGATAAGAATGGTATTTACAATAAGATTCAAAAGTTGAAAATTAAAATAGCGGCTGGAATTCATAAGATTTCTGGGGATACACTAGAGGCCATGGTTTGGAATATAGTACCATATCTGAAGTACTTATTTGATTATTGCTTGGTTGAAGAAGCTATTCCAAATGAATGGAGAGTTGCTAGAGTAGCTCCTGTGTATAAAGGAAAGGGTGATAGACATAAAGCTGACAATTACAGGCCAGTAAGTTTGACATGCGTTGCATGTGAGCTTTGGGAAGGCATTCTTTCTTATTATTCCACTAAAGCTCATCTTGTAGGATTCCAGCACTATATAGCAGATATCTTGGATTCAGGACGTCGAATGGACTGTATCGCGATTGAACTGTCTGAAGCATTTGATGGGGTGGATCATGGGAGACTACTGGCTAAAATGAGGACAATTGGATTAGACAAAAGAGTGACTGAACGGGTTGCTATATTTATAGAAAATAGATCTCAGAGAATTAGGGTAGGCGAAGCTTTATCTGACGCTGTAATAATTAAGAGGGGAAATCCTCAAGGCAGTATTATTGGACCTTCATATTTTCTTTTATATATATATATATATATATAAGTATGATATGAATAAAGGTGTGGAATCAGAGGTAAGGCTTTTTGCGGTTTATGTTGTTCTGTATAGAGTATAAATAAGTTACAAGATTGTGAGCAACTGCAACGTACCCTCTTATAATGTTGTGAGATGGACAGCAGTCATTGGTATGATGATAAACGGGGTTAAAAGTCAGGTTGTGAGTTTCACGAATAGGAAAAGTCCTCTCAGTTTTGATGAATCGGCCGATATATAAACCACTTTAATGGCCGTTCACATATCTCGTCACGCACCTTTCTTTTTCTACAGTGTTCGAAATGAATTCTCGGTTGATCGTATGACATGGTTCGAGGTTGTGACACAAACATAACAGAAATATACCACCAATATATTACCACTTAACATGCCTTACTTGAATACCTCTACATCTGACTGCATTGTGCTCACCCACACTTAGGAAACTTATTTTTTTCTATAACTCACAACTGTGCACCTTTTTTGACTGAAAATGGATAACAAGTTAACTGCACAGATCACTTCTACGGAAACCCCAGGGAGTCCGTAGCTGTCGTAGCTGTCAGTCAACTCGAGTCACCCGTCAAATCATCGCTCAACATAAGTTTAAAGGGAAGTATGCTACTCTGTCCCCAAACCCGTTAGCGAGAGCTCACCAGCCTGTCTGGGTATAACCCCATCGGCGCAGCTCAGATCTGAGAGAACTTTAAAAAATCTTATTACACTGTATTTATTGACTCGGGGTTTCGAAGACTACCGACCTCAACATCTTAAAGGGGCTTTACATCTAGGAGGAGAATTCGTTGGGGAGAAAATGGCACTCCGCCCCCTATGGAGACTTTTGCTGAGACAGAAATGCCTTGCCCCCCACAGGCGGTGCCACTGTTGCCATATTAAGTACTACACTCACTCCACATATGACAGTTAACCCAGGAAGGCTTCCATGCCATTTTCATAGCTTTCCTCTACGCATACTGCACATAAACAAAATTCCAATGTAAATATATTGTCGCATTTATAATCTTTTCTAGCCATTGTTATGTAAATCAGTTACTCCATTCATATTTCCGATTTCGTACGGCATAAGGCAGTCTTCACTTGAAGTTCAAAACCCTTAATTTTAAGGGAATTTTAATAAATCGGCGCTAGGGAGAGAAACTCCATCCAGAGTGCACGTGAGTGGCTGTAATAGTGCACGTAATTAAGTACGATAGCGACTTTAATAGTTTCGAAGTAAAAAAAAATACCAGGTTAACACATGGAATGCGTCAGGCACAAACATTTTTTTGTAATGAATGAACCAATGTTCCTCAGACGTCGGGATTCAGTACTCTTGAAATATATTACCCCTCCTTTGCATGTCCGCCTCCGTAGCGTAACGGTTAGTGTTATTAGCTCCCGTCCTCGGGGCCCGGATTCGATTCCCGGTACTGCTAGAAATAAAAAATGGCAGGAGGGCTGGTATGTGTTGAAAATGGTACCTGCATGCAGCTCACCTATTTGGGAGGGGGGGGGGTGCCTGAATACTGAATAACAGCTGCACCACCTCGGGATGAGGACACGATATTTTTTATCCCTTTTCATGACATTACATTGTTAATTAATTGCTTCAGTCCAAACATGAAGTTAAGTGAAAAAATAAATTTACATGAATTTTTAAACCGTTTGTTATGTAATATAGCACTCAACAGGCTCGTCAAAGTGATGACGTTGCCTTCACCAGAGCGAGGGATATATTTTAGGTTGTTTTACATTGTCTGTGGAATATCCTTAGCAATACGTCAATAGTTGGTTGGTACCTGCTTCTTTCTGCCTTTGCCTGCAGGACCTATTTACAGTGCACTATGTATTCTAGTATGGGCTAGAGTAATTTTGTTACTTTCAATGATCTGTCTCTGTCTTATACTTGGCTTTGACAATATGAAAGTGACTGAGGTATGTGCGATGCTAGTAATGCTATTCCTTCTGCAGCCAGTCCCTGCTATGAATGGTGCGAAAATGTTGCTCATAGGGTCGGTTGGTTCATCCATTTCAGTGGGCTTGGCAGACTGATATGTAATAGAAACTTCTGGATCGGTGACGAAAGCAACGGGAAAATACCTCACTCTTTATTTCCCTAGTACGCCTATTCAGTGATGCATAGGCCATCTATGACAGCTGATAGCGGATTTATTGAGGATCCAACCAGCCTTAGGGCTGAAGACTGAACAACACACACCTGCTTCTTGAATGAAGCAGAATCTTCATAACGGGGTACTCGTTAATTTAAATTAGTATTGTTCATGTTATAGTATTCCTAAATCACAGTACATATTATTTGTCTATGAATATGTCCTTCACTGTTAGGATGCAGTCGTCCGAACTAATAAGAAAACACCTCACTTCTGAATAGAACTATGGTAAGAAAAAAATACGTTTCATTTTCTTAAAAGCTAAGCACGTGAGCCATTGAATGGATTAGATGCACTATATGCCATCACTGGAGGCGGTTATCTTCATTTTCTGTCTGTTTAGCAGACAGTCATTTGCTAGCCCAGTCTTCAGCAGCTCGCAATACTGCGGGACGCGGGCTATAAATCAATAGCCGGTGCTTTGGGTAAACCAAATGAACACATTGTCAGTATCTTTGACCGAGCTCGATAGCTGCAGTCGCTTAAGTGCGGCCAGTATCCAGTATTCGGGAGATAGTAGGTTCGAACCCCACTGTCGGCAGCCCTGAAAATGGTTTTCCGTGGTTTCCCATTTTCACACCAGGCAAATGCTGGGGCTGTACCTTAATTAAGGCCACGGTCGCTTCCTTCCCACTTCTAGCCCCTTCCTGTCCCATCGTCGCCGTAAGACCTATCTGTGTCGATGCGACGTAAAACAACTAGCAAAAAAAAAGTATCTTTGAATACAAATATCCACATCAACCTCGAAAGTGATATTTAGGAAACTTTGAATGATTACATTTTACATGAAACTAAAACCGAAGGGACGTTTTATATCACTGCATTATATTTCGAAATGCATCCAGTAACAACAATGATATCATTTTATCACCTTCAGTGTTATGAAAAATAACACACGAAAGTCCTTTAGACCGACAGTCACCCAAAACTATGCCATTCACTTCGCAGAAGCCAAGTATATACATGTCGAGTTGAAATATTACTTCATCAACTGTAAGACGGAAAGTCGCGGTCATGAGAAAAGTGAAAACTTTTCTAAAAGGTACTTCGTTTAGAAGAGCACTCAGCAAAATGTACATATTTTATTCAATATTTCCAAGAAATGTTTGCGCTGACTTTTGGAAACGGTTCCGCCATTTACGAACACAATGCGTGGAAATAAAAATAGGCAATATATATGTTTTATCAAAAAATTATTTCTGGTAGACGAGAAATCACAATCACATGAATCTCATGCGTCAAACGTCTCAGAAATGGTTCAGTCTTTTCCAGTTCAGGTTGCTGTGCACCTGTGATTAAGAGAAGTACAGCTGTGGTCAAAACGGTAATGACGAATTTGTCCCTTTTTTGAAAGTATTGCTCTATCTCTTTACCTCGGAAAATAAGAGTATTATACAGCCTGATATTTTCAGTTTTCCTCTACGGAGCTGGGGCCATACGTTGGACAGCACAGCATTTCCAACAATGATACAATTATAAACCTGCTCAACCTCACAATCAGATTATCATTAATATGTAAACACAGAATTTTGTAATTCTTTGGTCACACTATACGACGTGCGATTGACAGCATAAAAAACTAATAATTCTTCGAAATATTCTCGGCAAGAGAGATTTTGGACAATCTCACTCGATGGTCGAATATTATCGAGAGTATAAATAGGTTGAACATCTTGTACGGCAAGTCTGGCCGAAGACCGCAAGGGATGGAGATAACTGACCAATAGCCTCCTAGGAGATCACAATCCTCAGAACTGAGGGAACGATAAGAGAGAGAGAGAGAGAGAGAGAGAGAGAGTCAAAGAAATATAATCACCAAATTTGAGATCGATTCAAACGCTATTACGACCACTGCCGAGATATCCATGTATCATACTCGCACAAGAGTACAATTGGCTGCCAGCACATTCGGTGTTCGGCTGTTGTGCAATGCACACGTCTCTCTCCGGTCACTGCTGTAGCGGCTTTTTCACATCTGTAGATAAGTAGAGTGTTTTGTGTTTGTATCCTAGTAATTCTTCCCTTGTAGTTGTTTCGGTGATAGTATAGTGTAATCACCTTTCGGAGTACTATGTCTGTAGATAGTGGAGGTGGCCCTTTTAGGAAGACCTCCTGATATTATCAATGATTCCCTGAATGAGGATTTACACATGGACGCTAGTAATACTGATACCCAACGAGACAGTTCTCAAAATACAATACGTGACATGGATCATCGCCAGCACGTTCCTGTATCTACATATTCTAACACTCATTTTGGTCCCTACATAGTATATGTAGAATCGACCAAATCTCAAAATAAAATAGGACATATTCACCCTATGACTCTGGGTCGGATTTTCTATGAGAGGAAAATTGGTGAAGTCAAGGCAATCCATAGGAAGGGAAGAAATAGGATCCAAATTACTTTCATGTCTAGTAAGGCTGCAAACGCCTTTCTTTCTCATCCCATTCTTAAGGAAAATAAGTTGAAAGCTTTTATTCCGTCCTGGAATATTCATCGAGTAGGGGTCGTACGGGGAGTAGACACTACTATTTCCGAATCCGACATTCTCACCTATTTAGAATTGCCATATCCTGTAGTGAAAGTACAACGTCTAAGTAGACGATCATCCAAAGAGGGAAAAACTGAATATATCCCTACAGGTACTGTGAAGGTTGTATTTGAAAGTCAACAACTTCCGAAAAGTGTGTCCATTTTTAAGGTCATTTTAGAGGTTCAGGCCTTTATATTCTCTCCCTTATTATGCAAACGATGCCAGCGGTATGGGCATACCGCTACTAATTGTCGTTCAAGGGAGCCGAGATGTGGAAAATGTTCCCTTAATCACACTACCGAAGATTGCACTCACCAACTAGTTAAATGCGCTAATTGTACAGGAAATCATCCTGCGGGGGCTGAACGTTGTGAAATCCACAAATAACAGAAATAAATCAAACGAATTATGAGTGTTGAAAACAAATCTTATTTAGAAGTAAAAAACTATTTTGCCCCATTAGAGTCCATATCCAACCCCCTTATGATGCCACAATATTTCCCTCCTTTACTATGGTAGTTAGTAACCCTCCCCGCCCACCCGTTAAACCAGGTTATGATAGGACTGGAGGAGAAGTAATTTATTTATTGAACATTACAGGCTGTTCGCCCAAGATACATGTTCACATTGCCAGATTACAAGAAGCAGAAAAAAAACATTCAAATAAACTAAACTAAACAATTATAGACAGATCCATAAACTCACCAACTAAGTCTACTGAGCGGTCTCTTACATGGGCGGATGTCCAGTCCACATGTAAGAGCCAACCCTGCAACCCTATAATAATTCTATTAAGTTGCCACTACATGAGACAGAAGGAACCATTAAACAAACGAAACTAAACAATTATAAACAGATCTATAAACACTCCAAATAAATTAACTAAGCGGTCTCTTACATGGGCGGATGACCAGTCCACATGTAAGGGCCAAACCTGTAACACTATAAACTAATCCTAAAGTAAAGACAAGAACTAAAATTAAGAACATCTACCGCTACTGCTCGGCCGTGTCATCACCCCTGGTGAGAAGAAGCCGCCCTCCCGATGATGACACGACCGGCCCTATCCGTGTGGCCCTAAGAAGGACCCCCACAACTTACCAGATGATCGTGTGTTTCTCTCACCATTCCATTGCGGCCGGCACGTAAAGCTGGAGCCGCTCTCTTCCCTACCACTAATCTACTGAACGGTCCCTTACATGGGCGGATGACCAGTCCACATGTAAGGGCCAACCCTGCAAAACAGAATAATCATTGAAGCAAACGAAACTGAACAATTATACACAGATCTATAAACACATCCCACTTCTCACATTTCTCCCTTTTACATTTTTCGGGTGGGCCCGTCCCACCCATTCTTTTACGGTTATATCCTGTTCTCCCTTGCCCCTCGTTCCTTACCATCCCCTTTACGGTTGTATCCTGATCTCCCTTGCTCCTCATTCCTTACCATTCCCTGCTATGCGTGAATAGTGAGAGAAACGCACTTGCCTAAATGTACACCTACATCTGCATCCTACCCTGTCAGCATGTCTAATGAAATCATTACTACAAGCTGACGTTTCTAACAATTCAAATGCCAAGTGCCGATCTCCTACTGATCTATTTATGCTATCTACATCACTGTTTACATTCCAAGATCTTGCATCATATACAACCTCGTATTTCTTTCATACATTGCTTTTTCACTGCACATAAGAACTTATTCAGGCCGTTGCCGTTTCTCCACTGATTCGCTACCCATATAATAATTTTCTGTTCATCTTTTTGTCTACACATTTCCAGTTGCTTGGTATTTAGAAATTTTTCTCTTAGTTCCTCTGTTCCTATACAACCACAAAGTAAATGTAAATCATCATTCTTAGCTTTACATAGTATACACTGAGAGTTCTCTTTACTTCTGATCCATCCTTTGTTTCTATGCAGCCCCAACAACCACCATAATAACCCACTCTTAGCTCTTCCATCTCCAAATCTTATGCTCAAGTTGGAGATCTGGTAGACCTTATAGAATAAGCTGAGCGAGGGCCTTTCTCTACATTCTTCCAAGCATTTCTGCATCTGAATGTCTTTAATTCTCAATGTCAGGGCCCTCTGCATTCTGCTATTATTCCCCTTCCATCCCTCTCGCCAGATATATCCCATACCCAATCCCTCAACATAACTTTTGATTTTTGCCAACCAACTCTCATCATACATTCCTTCCAGTTCATATCTATATAATTCCTGCACCAGAAAACCGCCACCTCCCCGTCTTAGTCTGGACCAATAATTTAATACTCTTTTGACACAGTTTAACTCGATAAACTCTCCGCATAAGATTAATGCCCCCACATTAGCTGTGCATTGCGGTAGCCTCATAACAGCCTTACTGAAATTATATGTTATTTGATTCAGGCTTACCCTTTTCTTTTCTAATCCCCACAGTTCGACCCCATATAAAGCTCTGCTCAGGACTAGAGATTTCAGTATTAGCCTGAGTATTTTATAGCTTACTCCTGGATACTTAGCTACTATAATTTTTATTGCTGCTAGGGCTGCTATCCCTCTAAGTTTGCATCTCTTGATGTGGTCTTCCCACCCTCCTTTCTTATTCAGTATCATCCCTAGATATTCTAATCTGTCTACTTCCTCTATTCTTGCTCCCTGTACCAACCATTCCTTTCCTTTTCTTACCCTCCTTCTCTTACTTACAATCATCACCTTCGTTTTAGTATAGTTAATTTTCAGTGACCATTTATTTGCGTAATCTGCTAGTTTATCCAGACTTTTCTTCAGTCCTCCCCTAGTCAGCGTCATTAGCAAAATATCGTCCGCGAAAATCAGGCCTGGGATCTCCATATTACCTACCGTTGGTACAGCCCACTTTGTCTCACCGTGTTCGTCTAGTATATCATTAATAAACAGAATGAATAATATGGGTGATAGTTTGCATCCTTGTTTGAGCCCCAGCTTACACTCTATCGGATTACTTATTACATTGTCTTCTAGTTTAACGCTATTATATACTCTATGATATAGCGCCTCTATCGCACGTATCATTTTCCTGGAGACGCCCAGCTTCCCTAATTTTTCTATTAACGCCTTTCTGCTTACTGTATCAAACGCTTTCTCAAAATCGACCGCTGCCAAAAATATGCTGCCACTTCCCCGCACCGTGTATTTCTCGGTTAACATTTTCACAATCATGATATTATCTATTGTTTGTCTTCCCCTTCTAAATCCTCCCTGGTATTTTGAGATTATGCCGTTATTTTCAGCCCAGTCCCTTAATCTATTAGCTAAGACTCCTGTGTAAATTTTGCTCAATGTATCTAAAAGAGTTATACCTCGGTAGTTATTAGGTAAATTTCTATTCCCTTTCTTTTTATATATTGGGCATATTATCCCATGCTCCCATTCCTTCGGTACCTTCGCCCCGTTGAAAATCTTATTGAATAGCTTAACGATTCCTTCTACCATCGGACCGTATTTACTTATTTGTTTCCAGCATTCGTTACTAATACCATTCCTCCCACCCGCTGATTTCAACTTCAGTTTCCCAATCACCCCTTGTACTTCTTCTATCGTAAAATCCCTATCTAGTTCGTGTATACTTACTTCCACATTAGTCCACAAGGTCCGTTTTCTTTCCTTATACTCCCAATCGTCCCTTCCTCCTAATAGCTCACCGAAATATGTCACCCATTTTACATAGTCGATATTTCTTTTCTTCAATCCCTTCCCTCCTTTATTGATCATATTTATTCTCTCCCATATCTTTTCCGTTTGATTATTTCTGCATTCCTTGTTTATTTGCTCTGATTGCTCCTTCAACCATTGTTTCTTCTTATCTGCAATTTTGCTTTTATACTCTTTCCTCAACCTGCAGAATGCTTCACGCTCTTCTCTCCCTCCTTTTGCTCTATACTCTTTTAGCGCTCCCAACGTTGCTTTTCTGAGAGCCTCACATTCCCTGTCATACCAACCCTCCCCTTCCGTTTTTTTCCTTTTGCTGTGTCCGACTGTACGGGTCACTCTCTTCACAGGATACTGCAATAATTCGAGCGCTCTATCTGTGTTGTTTTCCATCAGCGCCCTTTCCCAGCCAATTCTAATTAGATGTATCTCTTTATCCATGAATGTATCTAGTCTTCTCTTTGAGTTCTCTGCCCATATATATTTAGTGTAGCCACTACCCCACTCTGTCATTCTTTTTCTTTCTTCCTCTTTATTTTCCTCTCGCCTCACCAAATTGACCCATACCGGAGCGTGGTGCGATTCAATCCAGTCCTCCACTATTATGTTTTTAATGTGATCTAGCAAGTCCTGTGAGCTCATTACTAAATCAATAACGCTCCCTCCTTGTTCAGTGACATAGGTCATTTTACCTTCTTTGTCCCCCTCCCAAAAGCCATTCAAGATGCAGAAACTCCCGACTTCACATAATTCTAAGAGTTTTCTACCATAGTTATTGATTGCCTTATCATTACTACTTCTTCCTGCTCCAACTATCAATTCTTCTTCTTTACTATACCTTGGACTTCGCTCGCCTATTCTGGCATTCCAGTCTCCAAGTAATAATATACCGTCCTCCTCATACCTCCCTCTGATGATACCGATTTCTAATAATAATTCTTCAAAGAACTTATCATTTGCATATGGAGATTCCCTGGGGTGACAGTAGGCAAAAGCCAGGCACACATGTTTCTCTCTCCCTGCTTCTCTCCCCATATTAAATCTTATCCACATGACCCCTTCAATTTCACTCTCGATATGCTCTATACATTCGTTCAGCTCTTCTTTGACTAATACTACTATTCCTCCTGGCACGCGGCCCATTTTGCTTAATCTCTTCCTTGACTTGTGCCTTACCGTGAATCCACCCCAGGTTATCTCCCTGCCTACTTCTAGCCATGTTTCTAAAAGCGCTATAATATCGAAGCTTTCTATTAATGTTTTAACTTTTACATTGTCTATCTTTCCCAATACACCTTCAATATTAACAAATCCTATTTTCCAGCCTAGTTACAGCTTTTTCTCCCTGCTTTCCAGACCACCATCTTTAATCTTACTTCTCGTCATCCTCTCACTCTCAGCTTCTACCTCCCTTCCATCATTCCTCGACGGTTTGTTGTCATCCTTCTTCTCTTTATCTTCTACGCCTTTATTTCTTTTCCCCCATAGGTCTTTCAGGCTCCTACTTCTTCCCCTGGTCGTAAGGTCTCCCTCTTTCTTATTCCCCCCCAGATCGGTAATCAGAGCACCATCTTTTCCTTTCGGAACCCTGTCTGCTAACACTTCTTGAACCTGCACAATTGATCTTTCACTCCCACTATCTTGCACTGTACTGATTTCTTGCCTCGTTGCTTCAGCCATGGTTACCACATTTCCTCCCTCCTCTTGAGCGTACTCCCGGCTCTCTCTTGGCCGTTTCGAACGTTCCTCTTCCTGTTTCAGCCCTTCCTCCATCCTTTTTAGTTTGGCTACAGACCAAACACGCCACCATACACCATTTGTTACCACTAGCCTTTGATCCTTGATAAACGCTTTAAGGCCTTGCTGTTTAGCTCTGCCTAAATGTTTCCGTAGGATTTTTCTATTCTCACTCCCTTCTTTTCCCAGGTCTTTGTTTATCCATATCCTTTCGCCTTGTAGGTTCTTTGCGTTTCTTAACACTATGTCCGCCATTATGGTTGACATCATCTTCACTTTTACTGGTCTCCTACCTTTCACTTTTCCTACTCTTTCAATATCGTCCATATCCACTTCACTGAAGTTAAGTTTCAGCTTATTTTGTACAAGGTCCACCACTTTATATATAAGCTTAACTCTATCTTCATTTCGTTCTTCCTGTAACCCATATATATATATGCACTTTTTCATCCTTTGTTGGTTAACAATGCCGAGCTCGTTCTTAAGAAACGTCACTTCCTTTTCCAGATCTTTTACCTGTTCTTTTAGCACTCTCGTTGCTCTCTCGTTTTCTTCTATTCTTTTTTCTGTGGCTCCCCACTGATCCTTGAACCAGGACTTCATATCTTCGAAGCCCTTGGCTTGTTCCTTTTTGAGTTCATTTACCAATATCTCTCCAGTGCTTGCTTTTATCGCTTCACCTATCATTCCCTTAATTCTCTCCCAGTCCTCCCAGGTCATTTCAGGACCGGGATTCATCTCTACACCTCCTATAATTGTATATTACAGAGTTAACACTCTTCGCATTGCATACACTACTGTAGACACTACCGTCCCTCAAGTCACTTCGCAAAACATCTAATCTAAGACTTGAGTATGTACAGCTGACATCCCAGACCTATCGTCGGGCCTACCTAATGTCTAAAATAATAATTAGTAGCACCGTTATTACCGATGCTACCAGAATGACTTCACCAATCTTCCCCAGTTCTCCATTATTCGCCGCTTGCTTTGACACCTTCTTTTGCCTGCCCCTCCAGCCACCTATCGCCGCACGATATTGCTCTATGCCGATCATGATATGCTGTTGACACCTAACCTTGTCAAATACAGTTCGTCATTGCCATTGGAGTACTACAGATTGGCGAGGGAGCAATGAGTGATATATAAGTGAAATAGAAGAAGGATCGAGTGAAGACGTAATGTCTAGTTGATTAGTGAGATGCAGCTAAGTGTTCTGGTTATGAGGAGGTGGTAGCAAGTGGTAAAGTCTGGGTTAAGTGGAGTAGGAAGCGAAATTCTGGTTGCACGTGAATCTGGGCTAATAGTGAGGTTAAGTCATGTAAGTTTGCATACCGTCTAGCTGAACAAAGAGCCTGCCAAGGTCAGTCACCCCACGACCGTGATACCAGTAAATGTCTTGTCGCACAGATTGCAGCGGTGGTTTTTCTCGCCAGTATGAACGTCTGAGTGTCATTATTGCATAGGTGTCTTCCCCTTACCAAAGTGAGCAGTGCTTGCAACTTGGTTATTACACGCTAACACTTAGTGCAACCGCAGTGTCTATCCCCTGGGTGAACCAAGCTGTGTGGGGTCTCGTGTGATCCTGGATAAGAGGTAGAAGGAGTCTTCAATCTCAAGACTAAGTGAGTATTTGACAAGGTTAGGTGTGAACAGCATATCATGATCGGCATAGAGCAATATCGTGCGGCGATAGGTGGCTGGAGGGGCAGGCAGAAGAAGGCGTCAAAGCAAGTGGCGAATAATGGAGAGCTGGGGAGGATTGGTGAAGTCCTTCTGGTAGCATCGGTAATAACGGTGCTTCTAATTATAGGAGGTGTAGAGATGAATCCCGGTCCTGACATGAGCTGGGAGGACTGGGAGAGAATTAAGGGAATGATAGGTGAAGCGATAAAATCAAGCACCGGAGAGATATTGGGAGCCGAGATGTGGAAAATGTTCCCTTAATCACACTACCGAAGATTGCACTCACCAACTAGTTAAATGCGCTAATTGTACAGGAAATCATCCTGCGGGGGCTGAACGTTGTGAAATCCACAAATAACAGAAATAAATCAAACGAATTATGAGTGTTGAAAACAAATCTTATTTAGAAGTAAAAAACTATTTTGCCCCATTAGAGTCCATATCCAACCCCCTTATGATGCCACAATATTTCCCTCCTTTACTATGGTAGTTAGTAACCCTCCCCGCCCACCCGTTAAACCAGGTTATGATAGGACTGCATATCTGAATTTGATAAGTAATCCGAAGACGGTTCCAGAACAATCTGGCACTCCAGTAGTGCGATTGATACCTGCTCCTCCTAACGAGACTGCATCTACCTCATGGAAGTCAAGTCAGCAAGGGCAACCTTCGGATCCCCACATTCAACTATCAGCATCTCCCTCTGTCACGGCTT